>NW_023416314.1:60481080-61681080 GCF_014108235.1 Myotis myotis
TCCTCTACCCTTGAGATTCTTCTTGCTGGTCCAATAATCAAACAGACATGAGACAGATTAGCAAGAAAAAAATAACTAAATTTAATACATATATTTGTATGGGAACCCTGCATTACATTAGCCAGTCAGAGAGCCCACAGGCAGGAGAGGTTCAAAGATTGAGAGGGGATTGAGGTGTATAAGACATTCTGAGCTAGGTATAAGGTAGTGTGCCTTGAGGACTTCCAAGTGTCATTGCAGGATGATACTTGAGTATCATTTACTTGTTGAGTAAATGCATCATTTTATGATGTGCCTGACTCTCCCTTTTCTTCATGTTTCTTTATTGTGTTTCCTGTATCTTTCTTGCTTCTCATCTCACTCTTTGGTTTTTAAATCTATCTGGGATCACAAAAGTCTTTAGAGTATGTTAGGCCTAATCTTTGGCCCTAATGTAAGGAGCCTAATATCTCTATCCTCAAGGTTCCCTGCTGATTCATCACTGTTTGCTCAGATCCTTGCACCGCATCTTAAGTATTGCATTTCCTCCTTCCTCATCCAGTCTTTCTGGTTCATTAAATAGCTCTATCCCCTTATTTTCCCACCAGGTCCCCAAACACCAGCCAGATGAACCAAAGCTGAAGTGAAACAATCTGATGGCCATTCCTGAACAGTAAGTTTCTCGCTTCCCATCTCTTTACTGGAGCAAAGTTTAGAGTCCAAAGGTGGCTCCTCCATCAAGGGATTAACTTCTGGCCTTGGGCCTAAGGAACAATCCACAGTGCAAATGTGCCTCAGCTGTCAGTTACTTTGCCTTCTATGTCTGCAGACTTTCTGTTTGTTCTTCATGGCCAGCTGTTGGCCTGCCACTTGGCAAGCTCACACCAACATGGTGTTAACCAATTTGTTTCCCCCTCATCTGGCTCTGGAAATGGAACCATGCATATCTGATTCATTACTTCAAACAAGCCTCTGATGAAGAGGCTTGAGAACCACAGGTGGTCATTTCAAGCAGAGCTAACCAAAGGCCCTATAGAGATGATCTCTTTCGAATCAACAAAGAACCTTATTTTTACAGCACTGACATCAGATTTATTGCAGATAGCAAGTGTTAATTCACATTTTATCATGATCAGATTTCTCATAGCTCTCAAAAATGAATTTAATATAAGATACAACTTTGCATTTCTTTCTACTTAGAAAAAAACACACATTATCTAATGTGTTTCTGGTTCCTACTACTTATCTGAGCCCTCTTATCCCAACCTTCAAATGCGCTCTAATAAAGAAACATGATCACATTCTACGACAGTGATGGCGAACCTTTTGAGCTTAGCATTTTGAGTGTCAGCATTTTGAAAAACCCTAACTTAACTCTGGTGCCGTGTCACATATAAAAATTTTTTGATATTTGCAACCATAGTAAAACAAAGACTTATATTTTTGATATTTATTTTATATATTTAAATGCCATTTAACAAAGAAAAATCAACCAAAAAAATGAGTTCGTGTGTCACCTCTGACACGCGTGTCATAGGTTCGCCATCACTGTTCTAGGACAAAGTGGGCTTATACTTAGGTATTGCTGAAAATGTATTATATTCACATCACTTGGACATAAAGAGAAGAGGATAGAGGTACACTACTGTTATTATAAAACATGTATGTAGTTATGACTAGGTAGGAACAAAGTATGTGCATTTTTGACATTGTGCTAAATATTTTCTTATTTAATTTTCAAAGTAACCCTGTGGAGAAAATGATACATTTAATCCCCATGTTATAGATGAGAAAAAGAGACTGTAAAAGTAAGCTACTACCTGGGAGTCACCTGTTATTAAGTAATAGAGCTGAGAAGAACACTTTTATTGAGTGCTAATCTATACTTCTTTAACCCTATGCTGTTGTGTCTGTGGAGATTAAAGAAAACAAAACTGGTTGGTACATGGGGTACTGTGGAAACAGTTACAGATTTGCAGCTGAGAATTGCATTTCATTTTAACTCATATTAAAGTTGCCTAATTTTACCTAGAACAAGTCAATAACCTACCTGGAATTCTGCTATAACACACTATTTGGAGCTTTTATGAATGAAATCTGCATCCAATTAAGTTTTATTTTTTAAGAAAAACTTTAGTTATTAGAAATTCTGAATGGCTTGATTAACTACATTTATATATTTTATTGCATAGAAATGGACTCAGAGTTGCTATTAGAATCTCATGTGGAATTATTTGCAATGTTGATGCAGTGGTGTATTTCTTTCTTGTCTTTGTCTTTTGATCCCCTTCTTCTCCTAGTAAACAACCTATTGAAGACACTGAGCTACTCACTATATACCTCAAACACAGTTTCTTTTATACCTTTGAGCATTGCACATGCTATTTCTTAATACATGCACATTACTTAAAATCGTGACACAGCACTGTGAAAAAATAAGAGATTAACAATGTTACTACTATTAATTAGAGGCCCAGTGCATGAAATTCATGCACAGGCGGCAGCGGGGGAAAGGGGGAGTGTCCCTCAGCCTGGCCTGTAACCTCTCCAATTTGGGATCCCTTGAGAGTATCTGACTACTGGTTTAGGCCCCATCTGTGCAGGTAGTCCCGGATTGCCAGAGACTGGCTCCAAACCACTTGCCTCCCTGCCAGCCAGATCACCCCTAACCACTTCTGCTTGCTGGCCTGATCACCCCCTAACTGTTCCCTGGCCTGCCAGCCTGATGCCCCTAACCACGTGTGGCTGCCTATCTGATCGCCCATAATCACCTCTTCGTGCCAGCCTAATCACCTCTTCGTGCCAGCCTGATCACCCCCTAACTACTCTTCCCTGCTGGCCTGATTGCCACAAACTGCTTTCCTCCGCCGGCCTGATCGCCCCTTAACTGCTCTGTCTTGCTGGCCTGACCCCCACCTAATTGCTCTCCCCTGCAGGCCTGATCGCCCCTAACTGCCTCTGCCTACCGGTGTGATACCCCCTAACTGTTCTCCCTTGCTAGCCTGATCTGCCTAACTGCTCTTCCCTGCCAGCCTGATTGCCCCCTAACTGCTCTCTCTTGCTAGTCTAATACCCCCAAACTGCTCTCCCCTGCTGGCCTGATTGCCCCTAACCTCCTCTGCCTCAGCCTTTGCCACCTTGGCTTTGTCCTGAAGAACTTCCAGTCTAATTAGCATATTACCCTTTTGTTAATATAGATAGTATTTTCCTCCCTGCAAATTGCTCCTTAACTATTAAGATGCAATTAAAATGTTGCCTATCTGTGACTCTGTGTTAATTCATAAGAAAATCTATTGCATGTGAGGGAAAGCCTAACTCAAATTTGGTATAATAAACAACACTACATTAATAAGAGGGAATGTATTGTCTCACATAACTGAAATATTCAGGAATATATCATATACATAATTATTTGGGGGCTCAAATAGTCTTTCTTTGTCTCTCAGTTCTGTTATTACTTTTTTTTACATTTATTAGGGTAACATTGGTTAATAAGTTTCTATAAGTTTCAAGTCTACAGTACATCATTTGTTTATTGCATTGTGTATACCACCCAAAGTTAATTTTTTTGTACCATCATATATTTGACCCCTTTTGCTACCCACCTCCCATCTCCTTCCCCCTGGTAACCACCATACTGTTGTCTGTGTCTATGAGTTCTTATTTGTTTGTATTATTTATTCCTTTGTTGTTTTCAGTCCCACATATGAGTGAAATTATATGGTTCTTAACTTTTTCCATCTGATTCATTTCACTTAGCATGATATTTTCAAGATCCATCCATGTTGTCACAAATTGCAGTATTTCATCTTTTCTTATGCTTGAGTAGTTTTCCATTGTATATATGTGTTCTTCTTTTGCTTTATCTTCTTAGTCTCATGAGGTGGCTATGGCACTGGCTGCAACACTAGGCATGCTAAGTTTGTGACCAACACAAGGAGAGAAAGTGTTTCCTTTCTGGTATCTCTTAGACAGGTTCTTGGATTTACTTTGATAAAAGCTATTGTATCACATGTCCATTTTTGAATCAATCACTGTGGTCTGTAGGAAGAAAGGATATATATTAGCCAGACTTAGATCAAGAATCTACCCTTAGCCCTGGCCAGACTTACTTACCAGTAGTGGTTAGAACATTGGCCTTCACACTGAAGGGTCGCAGGTTCGATCTCCAGCCCTGGTCTTGGCATGTGCAACCAGTCCATGTGTCTCTCTCACATTGTTTCTCTCTCTCTCTCTCTCTCTCTCTCTCTCTCTCTCTCTCTCTCTCTCTCAAAACAAAGTCAATGTAAAAAATATCCTTGGGTGAGGATTAAGAAAAGAAATATACCCTTGAAAAATAAGTCTAACTAGGCAGCAAACTTATTTACACCCTTGCTTACATACTTTTTGAATTTCTTCAGTACCAGAGCTATGTTTTATGATATTATGCATCCTTGGAAATTATGATGATGCCAGGCACATAGTAGGTTTTCAGTAACTGTTGAATTGTCGAACGACCCTTTCACAGGGGTCGCCTAAGACCATCGGAAAACACATATATAATTACATATTGTTTTTGTGATTAATCACTATGCTTTAATTCTGTTCAATTTGTAACAATGAAATTGGGGGGGTCACCACAACATGAGGAACTGTATTAAAGGGTCGTGGCATTAGGAAGGTTGAGAACCACTGCTCTAGAGAAAGCCAACAAGCAATTATAAATGAAGAGCATTATAATAGAGACTGAAAAGGCCATTGGAAATTGGGAGCAAATTGACCTAACCTAGTTTAGGGATCAAGGGAAACTTCTTAAAAGGTTTACCTTTAATTTGAGCCCTGTGGGGATGACTAAATTAAGGTGAGACAGAATTGAGCAACACCATGCACATTCAAAGAATGGAAAGAAATTCCAAATGGATGGTCAGGATGAAGGTGGTTTGAGCTGGAGAGGTGCTTGAAAATCATTTCTGGGATTGCATAGCTGATTCTAGAAGAAATGGAGAGCCATGACTACATGACCATATCTGACTTGTATGCATAGGACTGTATCTAAGGTAGATAACATACAAAGTTGTATGTTGCCTAAAGAGTCACTGAGAAGAGACCATAGCAGGAGTTACGTGTTTCTTACACTTTGAAGAATGAATAGAAGTTTCCCATCACAGAATGAGTAATCATAAGGCATCACTGCAGTAGCACATTGATGCAAAGAGGCCTTCCAGGTATGGCGGACTTTGGGTGTGTTTCTGCAGGATGCCACATTGAGTGACGTGTTGATAATGCTGAAGATGAACCTGGAAAGGTAGTTAATTGCCAGATTTTGAACATCTTTTTTTCCATCTTAAGAAAACTGAATTTTATCCTAGAATCTCTGGTGAATCTTAAATAATGATGGCTATTCTCTTATGTTCTGTGGTCAACTCTGCACCTTCCAAAGATGAAGAACAGTGAATATGGTTGTAAACTTTGTGTTTTTTTTTTTTAAATTTAGTTGGAAAGACCAACAAGATAATTTACATAAAAATCATTCAGAGTAAGGTATTGCAATACTCCTTGAAATTTCTAATAACAAAGATCATGAAATTGCTGACCTTCAAAAGATTACATTTGACGCCACCCAGTAGCCCTAAAATAACTCCTTGATTCATAAATTTATTGCACAATACATTTTCTTTTGCTCGCACCTTAGAAGATCACTGTTGTTTTGTAGGCAGCTGCCCTTTCCCTTTAGAAGGGATGTAGCATTTTATCACCTACCAAAGATCATTGAGAAAATAAGCATTATTACGCTATCAATGGCCTATTTTAACTACCTTCTTTGGGCTGTGATTAGAAATGAGCTGAATAAAAATAAATGAAAGTATGTCAAACAAATCTCTTTCTAGTACAGAGGAAGCAAGAAAAGTTACAGTCTTGTTTCTTTACTAGTTTATCATTTTATGTAGAATACTCTGTTCCTGAGATATTCTGTAATACTAAGGAATGGATCACACTATCACTTGTTAAATCATACAGGAACATGGAAATTATATTAGTACGATTTTCATATTTCTAATATGTAGAATTTATTAGGTATCTTTAAAAATCCCATATCTTAGGGACAGCTGTGTTAAAAATAGCTCATTCAGGGATAAGCTTCTTTCTGCCTAATGTCCTAGGTAACTACTCCTGCTAGTTTTCTTAGATCAGCATTCAGACACCACATTTATTGGGCGCTCCTCAAACAGCCTCACTTAGACCAACCATTCAGTGTTATATGTCTGCACTATTTCCCCAGATTCCTGGATAAGGAAAAGTGCTAATGGATGATCTAAAAATTGTAAGCAGAAATTTTTCATGACTATGTTTTCATTTAATAAAGACAGTTCTGATGAATGTGTTCTGTATGCATTAAACAGTGTGACTAGTGAAGTACTGTTGTATAGTACAGTGAAGAGATGATGAAGGCATTAGCTAGGAGACACAAGAAGAATGTTACAGATTACAGACACAGCTTGCACACATGCATGGCATATGGAAATGTAGAGCTGCTTTCTATAGTAATTGAAGAAGAAGAAACAAGAGTGTGAAAATGATGGGAGGATATTGACCCCAAAACAAAGAAAGAGAAGTATATTTTGGGTAAGAAAATATAATGAATAGAGTCATAGGCATCAATATTAAAAGATGCCCTTGGGGATATCTAAGCAGTCATACACATAGGCAATATGTGCCTGCAGCTCTAGAGACAAGAACTGTAGGAGTAGATTGATAGTCATCAATATGGAAAGGCAACTGCTGAGTGCATGAGAATGGATAACATGAAGGAAGAATTCATGGGACATAAAACAATGAGATTTTGGAACAGGTGCTTTAGTTTTAAGGAGAAAACTAGAAGCCAATAAAAGAGGAATCTGCCAAGTAGGAACAGACCAGGAGAACAATGTGAGAAAAGTCAAGATAAGAAAATTTTATGGACATGGGTAAGTAAGGTTAAATCTTGCAAAAGTGACAAAATATGAACAGAAACATATTCACTAAAATGATTAATTAGGGGTTCATATTTGGGATCCTCTGAACCAAATCCTGAGATGGGGACTTGACTTTACAGGTAAATTATTGGAGAGTGATCTAAGGAATCCAGGTAGAAGATACACAAAACATGTAACAGGTGAAGAGAAGTCAATGCAGATTATTGCTCTGGCCCAGTGGGGCCCATTACTGCCCACTGAGGAATTAAGTAACTAGTACCTCAAAATGCTCTCAAAGGACTGGCAGTGGAGGGCTCCCGCTACCTGTGGTTTGAAGTTTGCCCCAGTGGTTGTTAACTCTCTGGAACTTCTGGGTGGGGACTGAGCCGCAGTCACAGCTTCAGAGAAAGCCCTAAGTTAGAAAGCTAAGAAACTTGGTATCCACATGAGGCAGAATGCCATCACGTGACCAGGAGCTGTACATTCAACTGAAGCTTAAGTTAAAACGTGGGCCACCTGCAGGTGGCATGAATACACAGGAGTGTCTACTATGAAGTTGATGAGTAAACTCTGAGACCAGATTTAGGGGGTGGGACTGAAACTAAGATTTCATTGCTGAGAGATAAGAAAGTTAACATATTGGGTAGATAGTGGTATAGTTGACTAAACTGAGATTGGACAAGAGGGATTGGGTATATTCTAATAACTCATTTTCTAACTGATGAGCATTGGAGGAAAGAGGTAGAGAGATGTTAATGTGGTCTCTTTCATACTCACAGATATTTCGATTATAACTGGTTCCAGAGTATAGGTAATGGAGGAAAAATAACTTAGCTGAAGTTTGAAGGCAAGGCTTGGTTGGAAGCAGTTTTTATGAACATGCTTGAAGGCATTTTTTCATTTATTCAAAAATGTTTTTGCATGTTTATTATTGGTCAATTCTAGGTGACAACTGCAGCATGTTCCCTCTCTCATGGAGCTTGATATCTAGCATAGAAGACAGGCAAGTTACCAAAATTACATCCATCATGATTTATTCATTATAGTGATCACTACTATGAAGGAAAATCGCAGTGTGCTGTGTGAGCAGGTAGCCAGGGAACATCACCTAGGGAGAAGAGAGTGAACGATCATTAATAATAGATAAAGAGTTGTCTATCCAGGGAAGTGACTTCTCTTCTGTCCTAATTTGAACCCTTTGTTTTTGGTCCCTTATACTTTATTGACATTCCTTTCAATTGGCTTAAAGATATCTTCAAATAAAAATAAAATGAATGCATTGTAGGTAAATAATGTTATGTTGCCCACAACTTGATTGAAAGTCAGATTATATGTGTTTCCAAATCAAGACCATTTGCTCTCAGTTTGAATTCAGTGTTGCTGAGAATTTCAATGCTGATTCTCACTCCATTACGTGTAATCTTCACTTATTTCCCCTCTTCCTTTCTCTACTGTAAATCTTCAGTAGCTTCTCTTTATTCATAGTGTACTTAAATTTCACAATAACGGGTTACAGTGTTTTACATTTGCCTCTCTCAGCAATCTATGTTTCGATGCTTTGAATATGTAGGGTAATTTTTTTTTTTTACTATGGAAATTGTTTAGGTTGTTTTATTGTATTAGTTTCTTTTTTCCATTTTCTCTCTATTTGTAAAATACCTTTGGGATGGATACTGTGATTCCGTCTTTTCAGATTTCTCTATTTTATATCTTTTAGGACTATTCTTATGCTCTTTATTGTATTTTTGTCAGAGCTTTTTTCCCCCCAATCAATTGAAAATTTGACATATTCAAAACTATATTCAGTGTGAAGGTAAAGCTTGAAGCATTACAATAACCTACAACCAAACTTAAAAATTAAACCATTACCATTGATGGTGAAGTTTTCTGCAGTCCTCAGCTCACATTTCTTCTCCTTGTAGAGGTGGTAACTTCTACATTTTCCTTTTAATAAACCTCTTATTTTTCTTATAATTTTTAGGAAGTACATATTCCTAAACATACTTTTTAGTTCTGCATATTTTTAGATTATTTAAAATAATGTATTTCATAGCTGTCTGCTGTACACTTTGTTCAGCTAACAAATTTTTAAGATCTGTTCATTTTGCTATGTGTGACTGTAGTTTCTTTTAAATGAATAAGTGGCATTCATATGAGGAATGCCACTGTATGAATGTATGAGGTTATCGGATGCAGATAGCCAGTGAGAGTAGGGCCTGAAAGCCAGCCCAGGTCCAAGCATCAGCCCAGAGGAGGGATGCCTTTTGTAACTATTTTCCAGAAGGAAAAGTATTGGATTTTATGCAAAGTGTCATATAAAGTGGGAAGTGAATTGGGCTGATTTCACAGTTGGCTTATTTATTTTTCTGTCAATTAATTTTTAAATTACTGAATTTTTGTCAGTTTTTAATGAGCAGTGCTTTTATGACATATCATACATGTTTCAATTGGTATATATCCTCTCCAAGTGTATATTTCCTTTCCATGCATAAGCACCTCTAGGGTAGAATTGCTGGGCAGTAAGGTATGCAAATGTTAAACATCACAAGAAAGTACCAAATTAAGGATTACTGATTTATATTTCCATCAACAGTTTGTGAGTGTTTCCAGTGTTCTGTAACTTTGCAAGCTGTGATGCTGTCAAAAATGTCTAATTTTTGCCAATTATTATTGAATTTGACCATGCTTTTATAAAATAATTGGTTGCCTTGTTAATTTACATGAAAATGCATTGAAATTTTTATTAGAACTTCATTTTGTCTAGAGATTATTCTAGGGAAAATTGATATCTTATGATATTTAGTCAATCTGTCCAAGAAAGTAATAAATCTGTGTTTTTTTTAATCTTCTTTATTGTTATTGCTCTGAAGTTTTATGATTTTCTCCATAATGACCTTGCATACTATTGGTTAGATTTACTCATATGTACCAATTATTTTATTATATTCACTCATGTGCATTTTTTTGCAGTTTTAAAAATTACATTTTAACATGTTTGCTTTTGTCTGGAAATAAAATCGACTTGGGAAAATGGTCAACCTTGCTAAACTTTCATATTTATTCTGGATTATTTTGAGTTTTCTAAATATGCAGCCGAAAAAAAATTCTGTTATGAGCTATTCCAGTGAATCTTATCTAGATTTTTAATATATTCAACTTCATTTTTCTTTTTTTTTTTTAATGCCACTTAGTCCCTATATAATACACTGTGAGATAGCAGTGAAATTTGGCATTTTGTTCTGATCTGTATTTTCAAACTAAGTGATTTTCTTTTTTTTTTCTTTTAAGAGTAAGGGCAGATAATTTTTACATTTATGTTCTTAACATCTCTATCACTTTAATTTATTATTTTCTGAGTAAATGTTTTTTATTTGGAGTAAGTTAAAAGTGTATATGTGACTGTGCCGTACTAGTTTATTGTGCTGTTGTTAGGATTAAATAAGATGAGCCATGTAATGTGTTTAGAAATTTTAGTACTAAGTGCTTAATGAGTGTTGATATTTTTATTGGTATCAATATATTTCAAATTATTATTGACGCAGAATATAAAACATAAATTTACCCATTAAAACAATTATATTGGTTTCCATAATATATTTCAGCATTTCATTTATAGACTTGCATTATTTAAGACCATTACCTTGGATATGAGTGCTCTGATTTTCATTTTATAAATAAGGAATGCAATATTTACAGATGATGAAGGTATGTCGGTAATACATGTTCCTGCAGATGGACTACATTTACTAGTACATTCATTAAATTGAATCCTACTCTTGTTACTGATTAGAAAGCTACTATCATTAATCTACCTACTTAAGACCTAGGCATACCACGTGATTAAGAGCACCCAGATTGCTTGTGTTTAAATTCTAGCTGTCCTACTTACTAGCTTGATAACAGTATGCAACTTGCTTAGTCTCTCTGCTCTACCAATTGTCCCTTGAAAAATGGCAATAGTGATGCTAATGATATCTACTTCATAGGAAAAGCACAGAGCCTGGTAGCTATCTTTGCTCTAACACCTTGCTCATTACTCCCATCATCTCATGTAATTCTCATGCAATCCTATGAGGCAGGTAGTAATAGCCCATTTATTGTTTTAGATAAAGAGAAAGGAGAGGCGACATGCCTTGTACAAGGTCACAAGAACTAGAACATTTTGGAGATGGAATTTTAACCTAGAACTGCCTGGATCACAGTCACTACACTGAGTCTTACATGAGCGCTTCTTCTACCAAACCATGGTGCTATATTAAACAAAGTAATAAATTAGTGCAGATCAGTAATGTGAAGAATGGAAGATTATTTAATAGACAGGGAAAGCCAGAATCTCCTAGTCACCACTTAAATTAGAGAAGATTATAATATGAAATCATTAATTAAAATGTAAAGGATTAATTAGTGGAAGGATTTGTTTCCATTGGAATAGGTTATCAAGGATAATGTAGATTCTTTCTAGAAGGATTGGTAGGGGATTATATTTTATTTGGATTAGTTTAATACTGATGCTATTGAGTAGTTAAAAGCATGGCCTCTCCTCCTGGAATGACAGGTTCAAATCATGATGCTGTCACTTTAAAGCTCTGTCTCTGGGCTTTTCAAGTAACGTCTGAATCCCAGTCTCTCACTGGGAGATTGTCCATGAGAATATCATCCTACCTCATTGGGGTGACTGAAAAAATTGAGTCTCTTAGCAATGTCCCTGGTATAGAATAAATCCTTAAGAAAATATTAGCTTATTTTCATAAAGGGAGAGAGATAATCAGAGAAAGGAAATCTTATCAATCTCTCCTAATTCTACAGCACTGTGAGGTAGTTTTGAGGAAACACAAGCTGTTGGTGTTAAGTGGGCTAAGTAAATGCATGCTCTAAACATTAAGAAGTTATGATTGTGATAAATGTTAAAGGTTTTAATCAATCTAAGTTCTCATTACATTGTCTAACCAAACAACATATGCACCCTCTTACACACACACACGTACACACACAAAGCTAACAAAAAATTTCCCAAAGATTCTGTAAGAACATGTCAAATCTATTCATCATTGTAATTACTAATGCAATATGTTTTGTTATGCACCCAACCTAAGATGTCTCATAATAGTAGTTAAGGGTACAGTCCCTGGAGTATACAAAGCAAAATTTTAAGGTTCCACCCCAATGCCATCTCTTTAACAAACTATAATTGTTCCTCTGCCTTGAAGTGACAATATTCTCCTTAGACTCTTATGACATCTACTTCTAAGAGACTGCCTTATTTGTCAGCGCTTTTTATATGAATCTTCTTCTGGCAAAGGCCTCTGCTACTCAGCTCTACCCTGTGGTCACCATGGAGCATTAGTGCTGATGTTGGCAGATTGTCAGAATTAGAGTATCTGGAAAGGAGACTTTTATGTGACTCTCCTTATTCTTCAATGGTCTTTTAATTAAAAGAAAAATGGCCATTGCACTGGCCAAAGTAAATCTGCAGCCTGATGGAGCGCATGGGCTTCCACTTTGTGACTTTGTTCTAGAGCAGTGGTTCTCAACCTGTGGGTCGCGGCCCCTTTGGGGTAGAACGACTCTTTCACAGGGGTCGCCTAAGACCGTCGGAAAACACACATATAATTACATATTGTTTTTGTGATTAATCACTATGCTTTAATTATGTTCCATTTGTAACAATGAAAATACATCCTGCATATCAGCTATTTATATTATGATTCATAACAGTAGCAAAATTACAGTTATGAAGTAGCAACGAAAATAATTTTATGGTTGGGGGTCACCACAACATGAGAAACTGTATTAAAGGGTCGCGGCATTAGGAAGGTTGAGAACCACTGTTCTAGAGCATTATGTTTTCAGAAGAAAGGAAAGACAAATACAAATACATAAATAAGTAAACATTTATCCCTCTTCCTTTTCAAGGCTATAGGGTGTTTGTCTGCATCTGCCTCTACCTTCACAACTGTGTAAGTCTAGCTTTCTACCCATAGACTAGAGAATAGGTCTCAATATTTACCAGCTCTTCTAACCACATGTATCTCAACGGGGCCACATAACAGTCAGAAAGTCTCAGTGGAATGTACAAGTCAAGTTGTATGTGGAATATAAACAGCTGTCGAGTTTGAGAGAGAGCACACTCACTTGCCTTATGCCCTCATTAGCTTTCTGAGGTAGGGAGATTGATTTGGAACCTTTGGGTTAATGTGAATATTGTACATGATGATTTCATTTACACAGAGTGTAATCTAATATACTCACATAGAGGCTGTCATGTTGTGACTTCCAATAAGTTTGCAAACACTTAATCCATGTTTTTATGTATGGCTATGCATTTGGTGGTCTAGTCAGGAAACACATGGCAAGTAGAGAGGACAAAGATTAATTGAACATTTAGTATGTACCAAGACCTTTATTCTCTTCAACTCATTTCATAAGTAGAAAACAACTTAAGAATCTCATAATATAATTGGAATAACTTACAAATACATAGAAAACATAGCTGGCAATTCAATGCATTGAATGTTACATACCATGAGCAGTACTAATAGCAATGATGACGACAGGACCCTGCAGCAAGGAGACATCGCCTTAGGCAGGAGTAATCATGGAAGGCTTCATGGAGGAGTGAAACCCTGGAACTGACTTGGGTGAAGGTATAGAAGGAACTCTGCAGTTGACAGTGCGATAGTCTTTGGAAGAACTAAAGGCAATCTCTTTTCTTCTAAGAGATACTTTTACCAAATAATTATAAGGCTGGAAATAAACTCTCAGGACATCTCACACCACATATTACTAAATAGAAAAATACATGTTCTTGAATGAACTTTAATTCACATATATATATATATATATATATATATATATATATATATATATATAAAATGTGCATGCAAATATACATGTCTAGATAATCTATCCTAATCTATTCCTTTAGTTGAGCAGATGGAGAGTAAACTAAAAATTAAAACTGATTAAAATAATGTACACATTTTTCTCTATTACAAAAATAGACCTCTTATCTCTTTGATTAGCACAGCAATTATTGATATCTAGTCTAGAAACTTGTATGGGTCAAATGTACTCAGAGAATATCCACTTTTGTCTTAATTTTTTCCCCCAAAATAATTTTATACTAGAGAGCCAACTATCTTCAAAAGTACATTTTCATTAACTGAGTAAAATATAGGGTTTTTTATCCTACATTTAACAGGAGCTTCCATAGAAATCCTCCTAAACTTGACATCTGACAGCTAAGAATGGTGACATTGACATGCCATTGAGCATTTGAGACTAGTGTTGATAAAGAAAGCTAGGAAGAAAACATTGTTTTAGGAACATTTATATTTTTATGGTGTTATAAAGGATAGATCATTTACAAAAAGAAAAAGTGAAGGGAACTTGTTAAAAGCATATAGTAAACCCATATGTGATCAATGAAATAATCTTATGTTAATCAAATGAACCATTATTGTATAAGACTTCCCTATGCTAGGAACAGTGCTAAGCCACGGTAGGAGCTAGCTTCCAAAATAGCCACCAACCATCTTACCTGCTGGTATTTACACTCTTGTGTAGTTCTCTCCCACACTAAGTCACATCTAGCTTGTGTGATCTAACATACAATGGAAATGATGGGAGATCACAAATGAAATTGCAACTTCTTCCTAACATCGTAAAAGGCACTGAAGCTTCCTTCTTGGTCTCTTGGATCATGTGTTGAGGGGAAACCTGGCCACCATGTATGGAAGAGCCTTAAGCAACCCTGTGCAGAGAAAGGAGCCTCCCACACAGAAAGGAGCCTCCCACCAAGAACTAGTACCAACTTGCCAGCCATGAGAGTGTTCTACCCTGGATGCCAACCTTCCAGCCTCACTCAGGGTTTCAGATCACAGAGCCCCAGCTGACATCTTGACCACTTTAGATGCGCCCAGTCAGAAGGACCTGGTACATTGCCCCTGAATTCCTAACTCCTTCTTTCAGAACTTTGAATGATTCCCAAGCCCTTGCCCAGAAGAGCCACGAAACCTCCAAGAGGGAGCAGGTGAAGGATGAAGAAGGAGCTGTTGACATTTTTTCTTGCTTTACAGTCTTTCCCAGAAATGTCTTCTGAAATCATGCGAGTCATGGAGGGGGGGCTCTGTCTCCTTTCTCTCCTCTCTGTAAGTCATTATGGAGCCCAATAGTGCGGGATGTGGGGCAATGGGAGAGACTATTTCCAGGGAGTACTAGTAATGACACTGAGCATGAAAATAGTTAAACAGGACAAAAGAAACACCTCCAACAGATCCATTGGGCAGAGAGCTGATGTGCATATAAAAGAGTTCTCATCTGGAAACCAGAAGGCTGAAGTTCTGAAGAAAACTTCAGGGCTCCAGCCAGGCAGTGTCTGTCATGCAAAAGACCTCCCTGATGGAAGAAACAGGAAATGTCATCAAAAAACTGATGAGACTGTCAAATCTCGGCTAGAATTAGATGAAAGCTGGCTTCACTTGCAGGGGACATCCTAGTTAGATGAGGAGCCAGAACAGCGCTTGAAGAATTGGATGTTTTAGATAGATTTTTAAATTTCCTCTTATTCACTTACACGCTCTGTACTACATTTAAGAACAATATCTTCAAAGTAGCTGGCAGCCCAGAATAGTTGTCATTTTTTTGGAGGATGACTGTTCAAAAGGTGCCTTGGACCTCTAGTTTCAAGGGGGGAAATTTTATCTGAATCACATACAACCAGGGAAATTGAGGCCGTGACAGCGCCTAATTGTGCCAACTAATAACAGAAGTGTGCATGCATGTGTGTGTGTGTGTGTGTGTGTGTGTGTGTGTGTGTGTTTGTAAATTTCAACCAAATCTAATTCAAGCAAGGTGTATTAGGTGCAGTAATAAATGGAAAGGTTCACAATGCCTTCTCTTTTATGTAAAAGTGTGCAACATTAAAAAGTTGGCAAGCCAAATTCATGGAGTAATGGAAGGCTTATTAAATAAATGATGCCTTGAAAATGGCTAATTATAAAAATAAATTACAAATGTAGTATATTAGCTGGCTTGGGCTGCCATAACAAAAAACCACCTACTGGGTGCCTTACACAACAGAGATTTATCTCTCACAGTTCTTGAGGCTGGGAAGTGCAATATCAGGGTGCCGGACAATTCACTTTATGGTTAGAACCCCCTTTCTAGCTTATAAACAGCTACCTTCTCACTGTGTCCTCAAAAGGTGAAAAGAGCATAATCTGGTATCTCTTCCTCTTCTTCTCTCTCTCTCTCTCTCTCTCTTTTTTAGTATATTTTTATTATTGATTTCAGAGAGGAAGGGAGAGGAGAGAGAGAGAGAAACAGCAATGATGAGAGAGAATCATTGATCCGCTGCCTCCTGCTCACCCCACACTGGGGATAGGGCCCACAACCCAGGCATATGCCCTGACAGGGAATCCAACAGTGACCTCCTGGTTCATAGGTCAAGGCTCAATCACTGAGCCATGCCAACCAGGCTATTCCTCTTCTTATAAGGACACTGGCCCTATCAGATTAGGGCCCCATTCTTCATACCTCACCTAACTTTTATCATCTCTTTATAGGCCCTATCCCCAGTAACATAGGGTGGTAGGACTTCAGAATATGGAGGGTGAGGGGATACCAACATTATTTCCATAACATGTAGTAAAGTGGTAAATGAAGCAAAAATGAAATGATGAAATGGCTAAAGAAAGATGTAGGTGAATATTTACCTGATCTCCCAGTAAGGAAGGCCTATATTATATTAAGGATGAAGCATACATAAAAGTGCAATATTGTCCAGTAAGTTATCAGAAGAGATTTCCAGGTGGTGAATTTTTGGTTCTTGTTATATTCTTTCAGCTTTTTGTAATTTCCATTTTTCTATATTTGAGTTAATTTCATAATCTAACAGAGGATTTAGAAATTATGTGCTATAGGATTTACATGAATGAATCAATTCAAATGCCTTAGAAGATAGTCAAAGCTCAGTAAATGATACGTATTCATATTTGGTGATATAAAATAACTTGATTTCTTAAGACTTTAATTTTTATCCAAATATCTATAAGGGTCCTTTTGGCTAAAACTTCACCAGCATTTTGATGTCCACAGGCTTAAAGTTAATAAAAATAACAAAACATGTTATTGTTTTTATTTTTTAGCTTCGTTTTTGAGATTTACCACAAAATTGAGAGGGAAGTACTGAGATTTCAAAGATACTCCCTGCCCCAACACATGCAGTTTTCTCTATTATCAACATAACTCACCAGAATGGTACACTTTAAAAAAAATATTTTTATTGATTTTAGAGAAAGGGAAGGAGGGAGAAATAGAAATATCAATGATGAGAGAGAATCATTGATCGGCTGCCTCCTGCATGCCCCACACTGGGGTTGAGCCTACAACCCGGGCATGTGCCCCTGACAGGGATTGAACCCGGACCCTTCAGTCTGCAGGCCGATGCTCAATCCACTGAGCCAAACTGGCTAGGGTTATTTTTGTTTTCTTTTGTTTGTTTGTTTTGTTTTTTTATCAAGAAAAAACTATAGTCCTGACTGCTGTGGTGCAGTTGATTGGAGCATTGTTTTGTGCACCAAAAAGAAAGGTTGCTGGTTCCATTCTCAGTCAGAGCACATACTTAAGTTGTGGGTTCAATTCCTGGTCGGAGTGCTTATGGGAGACAACTGGTTGGTGTTTTTCTCTCATATTCATGTTTTTCTCTCTTTCTCCATCTCCCTTCCTCTCTCTCTAAAATCAACAAAACATTTAAAAAACAATGAACTTAATTGACACAACATAATCATTCAAAGTGTATCGTTTACATTAGGGTTCACTCTTGATGTTATAAATTCTTTGGGTTTAAGCAAATGCATGATATCTTTATCTCTATAGTATCAAATAGAGTATTTTCACTGCCCTAAAAATCCTCTGTGCTCACCCTATTTATCTGTGCAACCCTACGCCTTTGGCAATCACTGATGTTATTATTATTTTCATAGTTGACTTTTCTAGAATGTCATGTTGTTGGAACTATACAGTATGTAGCCTTTTCAGATTGACTTCTTTCACTTAGTAAAATGCATTTCAGTTTTCTCCATATCTTTTTTTTTTACATAATAATATTTCATTGTCTGAATGTACCAAAGTTTATTTATCCATTCACTTACTGAAGGACATACTGATTATTTCCAAATTTTGGCAAATATGAATAAAGCTGCTATAAACATCTGTAGATTGTGTGTGTGTACACATAAGTTTTCAACTCTTTTGAGTAAATTTTTAGTTCAATTGCTGAATTGAATTGTATGGTAAGAGTGTGTTTAGTTTTGTAACAAACTGCCAAACTATCTTCCAAAGTGGCTGTATTATTTTGTATTCCCACCAGTAATGCATGAAAGTTCTGATTGTTCCACATCCTCACCAGCATTTGCTATTATCAGTTCTGGATTTTGGCCATTCTAATAGGTGTGTGGTAGCATCTCATAGTTGTTTTAATTTGCATTTCTCTGATAACATGTGATATGGAGAAGTTTTGGGATCCTTATTTTCCATCTGTATATATTCTTTGGTGCAATGTCATAAGAAAGATTTTTAATGATTTTTAAAGATTTTAAAGATTTTTAAAGATTTTTTAAAATCCTTTAATTAAAGATTTTTAATTTTCTAAATCTTCAGTCTTGAAATTGGATCTGAATAATTTTTATTTCATTTACAAAATAGCAATGTATGAAGCATAACACTCTTGTATTTTAATATTTTATGTTTGAAATCTTAAAGTAAAAATGATAAACATTTTTAAAAATTGTGAAGTATTACAGACAATTCTAGGAAAAATATTATGCTGTTTTTCCATGAACACAATGAAGAAGAGAAAAGAATATTGATTAATCTTTCTAATTGAGGACAGCAATCTTATATTGAGATAATTAATATTACCTTGAATTATATGAGGTTCAGATATTTATAGTTTAAATATATATGGTTTTACTTTATTAATAGGTAGATGTCAAAGAGAAAGGAAGTAGATAAGGAAAAGGAAAAGTCTGCATTAATTGGGTATATTCAAAACCTGGCCACAAAAATAATGTTAGCCAGGAGTTTTGTGAGACATCATGTAAGTATACAACAAAACAATGAATGTTTTAATAGAGCTAAACTTTTAAATTTAAGAAAGCTAAATTTGCATTGGCATCACCAGTGCTCAAAACATGTTAGATATACCTTTTTCTTTTCTTTGGAGGGGGTTGATGGGTAATTGATCTTGCAGTCTATGGTACATTCTTTGAAATATTGTCATTGGTAGCAAATTTTTATCTTCTAAAGTTATTTTTTATTTGTGCATGTTGATAAATTCTTCCCAGATGTATAGAGAGATTGACTAGGCAAGAGAATACTGGTTTAAAAATGAATGTTTGGTGGACTCTTAAGAATACTGATTTTCTTCTGTTGTATGAAAATTGGTTTTGAAGATAATTCAGTCTACCATATTACTCTTTCAGAAAATTATTAATTCATAATTATATATTTCATCTTCACCCATTATTCCTTATCTATAGGCATTGGTTTTGAGCTTGGCCATATGACATGCCTTGGCTAAAGGCATGTGCCATACATAAGCAGAAGTTTTGAATGTGCCTTCATAGTTTGGCTGTGTGTCTGTTTTATTCCTGCCCTTTTCATGGGAGGATGGCGTTTCAGGTAGTGGCTGCACCGTCAGTCTGTGTTCCAGAATGAGAAGAAACATGGAGACTAATTAAATCCAGTCTTGCCCAGGAGAATTGATCAGAGCTGCATGAACCCATTGCTCTCATGTCACATGAGCAATAAGTTATTATTTTTGAGCCACCCTGGCCGGGCAATGAATTGGGAATATATTTGATAAAATCTTTGCCTGCAATAAATTGGAAGCACAAAATCCATCTAATAAACTTGTGAGTTTGGACAAAGATATTGATCAGAATTTCATAGCATAAGTGGTTGTTATTAGCTGATTTTGATTAGATATTATAAGGAAGAATGAACTTAAAAAAAAATTACTGGCCTATTGCCAAGGGTGAAGGAAGAGAGCTAATTTCAACATCTGAGACTGACTGATTTGTTGAAAGGGGCAGTGCTTTCTCATCTGCCAGTAAAATGTTCTCAAATTAAGATAGTCTCAGGCAAAAAGCCAGTCAAGGGTAGGGCATTATACCTCTTATTGGATTAAGATGGAACCAGAAAATAATCCTTTCAATTGGACAATAGTTCTCAAAGGAAAGACCCAAGAAATAATGTCAATCTAGCAGCAACCAAAATTAATGATAGGATAGCAGAGCCCAAAAGAAATGTACTGTAAGTCATATATGCATTTAAAAATTTTTTAACCTCAAATTTAAAAAGTAAAAAGAAACAGGTGAAATGAATTTCAATAACTCTATTAATTTTAATAACTTTTACTTAAGCCAATATACACACACAAAATAATACAATTTCCAATGTAATCAATTTAAAAATATTAAGGAGACATTTTCCATGTTTTTGTGTTGAAAAGCATGTGCGTGTTTTACATTTATAGGACTTCTCAGTTCAGAGTAGTTCATTTCAAATGCTGAATAGCCATATGTGATGAATGGCTGGCTGGACAGCAGAGTTTTAGAGTGAGGAATCTAGAAAAAGATTTGTTGATGTGCTCCTGGCAAAGAAAGTGACTAGAATAAAATAGGCAGGCACGGAGCCAACAAAATTTTTAAGAGAATTGATTATCAGAATAAATTAAAGGAGACCATGATTCCTTGAAATGTAAACTGACCTTTCAGGCTTTCTATGACAGTCTGAGAAGTCTGAGAATTGTAATAACTGTATTCTGCTAAGATAATTGGAGTTGTTTGTTGCCATAGCAAAAGCAGACTAAGGCAAGGGATATTAAAATATTTTTAAAACAGCAGACCTTTAATAAGATAGGCTTTTACTACTGCCAAAGCATACTATCCCTCCTGACTTTGTTCTCTGCAATATTTCCTTAGAAAGTAGTTTATCTCACTACAATCAGCAAAGACTGTGTGAGACAATGAAAAGAGCAGGATTGTTATCAGAAAGATGTGGATTTGAATCTTAATGTGATAAGATTTACACTAGATACTGTTATAGCAAACATAACACAAGCAGAGTCTTGAAAAACATTTGTAGGTTGTTGTTGGAGCTTGCTCTCTTAGTATATGGCCACTGTATCAAAGGGTTTAAGATAGCTTACGGGAGATATGTGGCTTGGCCAACAGCCGTCCTGAACAATGAAATGGGATGAGTTACCCTAGAGTAGACCATTCAGCTCAGGCAAGCCTCATGAGTGATCCCAGGCATAGCTGACAAATATCTGCCCAACTGAGCCCATCCCAAATAGCTAATCCAGAGAACTGTGAACAAATAAATACAACTGTTGTTTTAAGCCACTAGAATTTGGAGTAAACATTTGTTACTAGATAATGGCTCCCTATGACTTAAAGGGAGTTATTTAAACCCCCTTACTCAGTTTTCTCATTTATAAAACAAGACTGACATTGTTGTCATTTGGTATTGCCAGGGATGTATTAGGCCCTTAAAAGGTCCTGTCCCTTTTTCTCTATTCTACATATCTCCCTTTTTCCTACTTTTCCTTCCTCATTCTTTTCTCCCAGGGGCATTGTATAAACAATATTGTTGAGATCAATGTATAGCCTATATAGTAAGATGGCTACTTCAAAGAGTCCAACTTGATTTGGGTAAGTCAATGCTAATAAGTTGGTATAATATTAGCTGTGTTCCATTATAGATACATTTAATAAAAAATCTCATTAAATGCAGGGGGCAAAGTATACATCCCAATAGAAGTAAAAATTTCCTATAAATATTGCACTAAAATTTTTCCCTAAGTGATATATCTCTTGATTAGTCATGCTGTGTCTCATCAGTAGAATGAAATCTGTAAGCATTTGTGTCTACTCTTGTTTCTATGCCAAAAAAAAAAAAATAGATAAGTAAATATTTTGTTTGAGGGCAAAGCCAATAGGTTAACAATACATTCTTTATTCATCCAACTTAATCAAAACTTGTAATGAGTGAAGAAGAATCATTTACCTCAAAACAAAACAAAACTTGAGTCTAGGATTGAATGACTCATGCAGGAACTTCCTGGTTTTGCTCTGTGCTTTATGAAGTAATTTCAGAATATGTAATTATTTTAAATATTTTATAAGCTACAGTGACTTTTTTAATAAGGGTTTCTAATTATCCAATACAAATTCTAGAAAGATTTGCCAAATATGTAGTATACATGTGATGAGTAATTTGTCATCCAAAAGCTTGTGAAGAACCCCTCATTCCTAAAACTTGGGCCCTCATAGATTTGATACTGGCTGTAATTTTTCACTTGCGACATTTCCTTTTATATCTTCAACTCCACTTTTGGGAAATCATGATACATAACTATATAAAACATCACATACTCTAACATAAAAGGAATAAAGGTGCCAACTGTACTACATCAAGCACAGTACACGATGCACCAAAACATTAAGCTACTTAGTCAATTTTAGAATAAAAAAGATACCTTTATAGTTGCCCCCTTTCTCCACTCTCTCACACCCTACTGTACCCCCATTGCTGGAAATTTATAAGATTTTGTGTGCACTGACAATAGAGGGAAAAGCAACTATTAGCACAATGAGAACAATCTTTTTAAAAAATTTCTTGAGATGAAGTTTTCACATCACTCAGGAACTCATTCATTCTTCTATATCCAAAGGATAGGACCCTAACTACGTATTTGTACTTTAACATTTCCTGTTTAGAAGGGACAGAGAAATCTCTATCCTGGCTGTATTGTGAATGCTCAGCTCCCCAATTACATAGCAAAGTGTGGAAACATGAATCAATATAAGAATGTAACATAAAATCCAGATCAAAAGCTTCACAAGTTGCAAATAGTTGTATTCACCAGAGGAAGTAAAGGGCCAGACTTCGCAGACACAAGTGGGAATGAGGCTCTTGCGATATCTTCAGAAAAATGAATTTTCTAAGACTCCCATGGGAGGATGGACTATGGAAACAGGCTTTATTGACATGGAGTTACATTTCTTGGCTTCCAAAGTCCCTGGCCCCATAAGCCAGTCCTAAAAGAAGGGCTGCTAAGAGTTCAGCAGTTGATACTGGCTGTAATTTTTCATGTTGTAGCTGGGTGTGGTTCAGCATTCAGGCCAGATTAAAGTCCATTAGTCCATGTGGGGAGCCCAATATGGCCATGCACCATACGGGCACAGGGGAGGTTGTCCCAGCAACAGGAGTCCCAAGAGGGCCTGGTGCCCTGGATACAAGAGACAGAAAGGGAAGCTTCTTTGTCTAGAGGTTTATATATTTAGATTTCTAGGGCTTGCCATGGACATGCTTATCCTGGTCAATTACCTATTTCCAGGTGTGATTGAGGGGCAAGCATTTCTCCATGTCACTCAGACCTTACTGGGCATGCCTTTGAACTGTCTTTTTCTAGTCCCTTCCCCCATCAATGAGCAGGGAACAGATTTGGAGTGTTAAATGCCTATACTGTTTCTTCTTTCCTTTTACTCCTTTCCTGATAAATAACAACCAGGTTATTACAGTGGCATCAGTTCTATTCCCACAATCTGAAGAATAACATTGCAAGATTACTGAGATTATTTTATTGTTTATAAGCATCTAGAAAATCCACAGATTGGGTCTATCTTGGGCTTTGACAGGTGTTCCCATAATTCTTTTCACCAAAAATGTTGTGGTCCAATCTAATTAAATCAATATTTTATAGCACTTTGTTTTTTAAAAAACTTGGTTCTTGTCCCCCTGGGCATAGTTCCTTTAAGTAACTGGTATTTGTGCAAGATTTTCTGGGTAGCAGAGCACATGCTTCAAGTTTATTAAATTTATCTTGAAACCAGGAATTGTTTTTATGTCACAAGTCATCCCACAGTCAACACTGTTAGCATCATAGGTGGTTACAGTTAAAGGCTTTCAAAATGATCTAAACCTTTCTGGTTCAAATCTCTCATTTAATAGATGGGAAACTAGTTCTTGAAATGTTATTATGCTTTCCCAAGACAACACAGATTTGAGAAACAAAAGCAAAAGAAACCAAAAAAATTAACTAAATAAACCCACAAAATCTCTCTTGTTATAATGATTCATTCAAGGCCTTTCACAAAGTTTTGCCAATTAGAATAATTGTGCTAGCCATAGTAATCGCTTCAGGAATGCTTCATTAAAACAAGAACCCGTATAAAACCCACAAGAGATCCTTTTATTTCTAATGCTGGAGTTGAATGACTGGTGGTCCTAGTACTAATGGCAGCCATGTGGACACTTTGAGGGGCCAAGCCACTTGAATAAAGCTGAACAGAAAGGTACTTTAAAATTATATATATATATATATATATATATATATATAGTTGATTTCAGAGAGGAAGGGAAGGAGAGAGAAAGGTAGAAACATTAATGATGAGGGAGAATCATTGATCGGCTGCCTCCTGCATGTCCCCCACTTGGGATTGAGCTCACAACCAGGCCATGTGCCCTGAATGGGAATCGAACCATGACTTCCTGAGTCAACCACTGAGCCACACCAGCTGGGCCAGAGAGGTACTTTTTGCTCCCTAATACTTATGCCTCCTCCTGATATTTCGTTGATGATTTCAGCTATGTGAATAGATATCTTTCTTCTCTTATTAATGTGTGAATTTTTTATTAGTTTGAGTAAGCTTGAGTTAGGTTTTCTGTCACATGGAAAGTGTCCTAATACATGAATTCAACATAATTTACTCAATTATTTGACTAATGTAAGACTTCTAGGTCTTTCTAATACAGGAACAATGTTTGAAAGAATGCTTTGTGTAGAAGTCTTTCTTTGTATTTCAGAATTATTTCCCTAAGAGAGAGAGAAAAGGAATTTTTCAATAATAAAATTCTTAAATATGTGAGATCCTTAAATATGGAATTAGTGGACCAAGATAAATGGCTATTTTTAAGACTCTTGATACTCCTTTCCCAATAACCTTCTAAAAACGAGCAGGCTTTATTTCTATTGGAACTCTATAGGCTCATCTTTTTTATGCACATTTTGCTAGAATAGGATACTATCATTTAAAAAAAATGTTTGTAGTCTGAAGCAAATCTGGCACCTCATTTTCAGAAAGGAAAGTTAATTTTTTTAACTGGTTCTTTAGATTTTTTTGGATGGATGATGTGAAAGTCACAGCAAAATCATTAATTTTAAGCAGATGAGGCAAAGTCTCTAATTTTACAACCAAAGTATCTCTAACTGGAGGGAGAGGCAGAGAAAGTCCATCTAGGATGGAGTGGGGTGCAGCAGAGATCAATGAAACCCATCAGAAATAGACATCTCTTGGAAATCAAATTTTATGTTTAAAAGTTAACTGACATTTGATTTCTACTTTGTATCACAACAACATATATTTGTAATCTGAAAGTAATGATTCAACATTTTCTTATACTTTTGCTTCAAATTATTTATATTCAAAAATTATAAGTAGTTCAGTTTGAGAACGGCAACCGGAAGAGACTAGATAACCAGCTATGTTGAAATATAGAAATAATATAAACTACTCAAGAAGCAGCAGAAAGATGTCTTTTGGAAACTAGGCACTTCAAAGAGCAAATAAGTTAGAATTCAGTATTCTTTGTCATGACCAAGTTTGCATCCTGATGGAATAAAGATCTATTATGTAATTAGTAACAAGCCCTAACTGAACAAGGATAGCCAAATTGTAGGGTTACCACAGTGTTTTCTAGATGTACATTTCCTTCTGTAATTGTAAGTGGAATTCTTTTAAAACCATAAATGGCAGCTTTGCCTGTTGACAAGAGAAGATAAAATTAGTGGCAAAGATGTGAGAGAAGATGTGGTCACTGACAATTTTAAACATATGTTGTGGGTAGCACAAAATCTGTGGAATAGGTTAAGAATAATCTTCCTCAATTTAGAGGGTAGAAGTCTTAAATTAAGCCTCTATAAAACATGCTTAAATTTACTAAGTATAAAATCAGAACAAGGCTCAGAAACCCCTGGTTGTTGTTGATATTGTTTTTAATCTTGTTACCAGCTACATGTTAAGGACTTCATTCTACAGAATTGAATTATTTAACTATGGAAAAGTAAGCACATTCCTAATCCTATAGTCTGCATTCTAGAAGTGAATTTTTCTTGGTGATCAATTTAGTTTCTGTTGAAATAATCTTTTTGTGACATTGTCACAGCAGGTAATTATCATGAACAGGAGATGTTGTCCTTCTATATGGAACAGAGCCTAGGCATTACCTGATCTAAGCTGGTGTGTTGTGCCATTTGAATAAATTAGTAATGCTGTGCTTTCTGGGAAAAGAAACAAAGGTTTCCGTTATTTCTAAAATGTAATTTTAAAAACCTCATTTAAGGAAAGCTCAGGATGGTTACTTTTCTTTCCCAGATGCACTGACTTATTGAATAGGCTCTTGCTCTGATAATTCTGCACTGAATAATACTCATACTAATATCCTGATCATCCTCAAACAATAACCATTGTCATGGTAACTACCTACCATGGGAAAACAAACAGTGCAAATGAGCTTCTTCCATAGCTTTAATTATGCAAACAGAAAATTGAAAGAGTACATTTTAAGGAGTCAGCTTCCTATTTAAGTATTGACTAAAGTAAATGACTCAAGCAGCTCTCCCCATCTGACTGTTGATATGTTGAGATGTTAACATGATTAGGTCTCTAGATTTGTGTTGACGTTCAATACAGGAAACAATTAAAAATTTCGGCTTAATATTTTACTTTGAAGCACAGTAATAGAGTCCAATTCAGTTGTTTTAGTAAATTATTCTGATTGCTGTTTTCTGAATTCAATGCATGTGAATATTAGTAAGTGACCACTATGAAGTTTTAACTACTGATTGTTCACTTCTAATACAGTCGATTTGATAATGGGACAGGAAAAGTTAGGGCTGCTATTCCAGACTTATTTATTAATTTAGTTTATATTAATAAAGCACCTGAAATATGTGCTGGGTGCTATTTAGGGTACTCAAGTGAAAATTAGACATTTATCCTTTTCGAACTTAGACTCAATAGAAGACATAAGATATAACAAGTAACTACAAGATGGTCTGGGCTATGTATACATCACTGGTATCAGTGTGGTGAATGGACCATATCAAGGACATGCTATATGCTATCAACATGAGTTCTTGCAGATTGGATAAGAGGCTCACAGTGGAGAGAAGCTGGAAATTAAGAAAGAAAAGAGATTAAGGAGGCAAGTGATAGGCTCATTAGAAGGCATTTTGAATCCACATGAATGACATGGGTAATTACAAATCAATACATGGAAGGTTGTTTCTTCTTATTATTCCAATGGAGATTTTTAGAGGGGTCCAGAAAATTAGAAAACATAAGAAATAAGATATTCCTAAAGAAATAAAATGAGCCCTACCTAGTTTGGCTCTGTGGTTAGAGCATTGGCCTGCCTACTGAAGGGTTATGGTTTCGATTATGGCCAAGGGCATGTACCACAGTTGCAGGCTCGGTCCCTGGCCCTGGTCAGCGCATGTGCAGGAGGCAACCAATCTCACATGGATGTTTCTTTCTGTCTGTCTCTCCTCCTTCCTTCCACTCTCAAAAAAAAGAAATCAATGGGAAAAATATCCCCAGGGGAGGATTAACAATAAGAGAAAGAAGAAAGGAAGGAAGGAAGGAAGGAAGGAAGGAAGGAAGGAAGGAAGGAAGGAAGGAAGGAAGGAAGGAAGAAGGAAGGAAGGAAGGAAGGAAGAAAGAAGAAAATGAGAGTGAGTTCACAGCTAGCATTTCAAGTACTGATATCATAACTCTCTTTGGAAATCTGAGCAACTAAAAGTAATATGACAGGTAACATACACACACAAGAATCAGGATGAAAAGATGCAAGAATGGAATTTTTAAGGAAGTGTTTATAATCTGCCTGATTGGATAGGTGCTAGGATCTAGGCTCTACTAATAATGATTGCAAAACCAGCATCAGAGAAGTGAGGGATAGTAGGAATGTGGGACTTAGCTGAATGTGTCACTCCTCTAAAAGCAGAGGATATGGTAAATGCTTAACTTTTCTTGGAAAGTAACAGGGACATTGAGAAAACAGTTGGTTTGGGGGTAATTCTGATAACCATGGTGAAATGATTAGACATGTAGATGTGAAGAAATTCTTAGTAGAAAAGAATTATGTTATATTGGAGAAACATATAGCAAAGAAGATATAATTGAACTTTATTAGAGGATATTTTCATCTTTGTGAAAATATAAAGCATCAAAGATTACCATGTTCTGATAAGGGAAATCTTAAGGGAATTTTGTTCAAGTATTTAGAAATTTGATAAAATTGACTTGTCATTATTAAGTATACATAATCTATTGCAAAGGTGAGTTTTGAATTGAGATCATATTTAAAAAAACAACAACACAGAAACTAACCTAAAGTTGGAAGGAATTAAATGTAGTTTAGAAAATATGGGAGGTGCTTGAATAAAGAGCGTCTAGAAGGCAAAAGACAAAATAATTTGATGTTTTCTTAGGATGATACAAACAAGAAAGTATTTTGAACTCGTGTTTTACCTGAGAAGAGGAACAAACCTTGGATGGGTATATTGCCTGTGGGAAGATGGCATATTACTACAAAATGGGAAAAAAAAGAAAGCAGAACAAATTGACAATGATTTTCAAAGCCAGAAGAGGAGAAAGTATTTCATTTCAAATGAGCCTCAAGATGAGGGAGTGTTAGGATAATGTCAAGCCCATCCATTAACTCTTCTGTGACCAGGGGCTTTTAAGGACTCCCCGGAGACATGGAGGAGACTTGGCAGTAATCTCTGAAAGAATTCTGGACTAGAGAAGTGGTACAGAAGGTTGGGGGTAAGAAAATGCGCATATGTTGACAAAGAGAGAGCGTGCATTATTCATGACATTTCGGTAAGCTTGATGCTGTTTCCTGTTGACCTTCTCATTCACTTTATTAATGTGTGGCTGGTATACTTTCGAAAAGAAGGCAGTGATCACTCTATGTCTTCATGGAGAAAAGGCTGCAGTTGTCATGGCATTTGGGAATAAGGCCTTTGGGAGGCAGTTAGGGTTAGATGAGCTCATGAGAGTAAAGCCCCTGTGATGAGATTTGTGCCTTTATAAGAGGAGGGAAAGACCAGAGCCCTCTATCTTTCCACCCCATGAAGATACAGCAAGGAGAGAGCTATCTGAAAACCAGGAAAAATGCCTTCACCAGATACTCATTCCCCCGGCACCTTGAACTTGGACTATCCAACCTCCAGAACCATGAGAAATAAAGTTTGTTGAGCAAGCTACTCAGTCTATAACCCAAACTAAGACAACACTGTTACAGTTTTTCTTTATACGTCTATATCCCCACTGAACTGCAAATAAAACTGTTCCTATTCATATATTTAGCCTTCATATATGGTGCATTGCCCAGATCTAAGTGTTCCCTGGATATTTTTGAATGAATAAATGAATGAATGAAGACTGGAAATGCTGTCTTACCGAAGAGGAAGTTGATTCATTCTCTGTTGCCACAAACAATATAATGTTGAAAAGTGAGAAAATAACTACAGTTTTGTTTTAAATCAATTACTGTGTACTAAAAGCTTTGAGGGATATGTTATTACCTCCCTTCTACAAATGAGGAAACTCCAGTTTAAGAAAGGCTAAGCTGCTTGTGGTCTCACAGGTAGGGAGTGGAAAGTTTAGGATTTGAGAGCAGATGCACGGTGCCTATATTGAGACATTCATTGCCTAGCAATCGGTCTTCTTTTCTATGGTGCTTATTGGCATGCAAAGAAGGAGTTTCAGAATAATTAAAATTTCAAGGAAATTATTAGACTTCCTTACGATGTCCCCAAGAAAAAGTAGAAGACTAGTAGGTATTGGTGTTTCTATGTTGATATCCTCCAGCAAGATAAAAAAAAAAAATTGAAATCTGTGAGTTTAAATTAGCAAAGTATTTATTCTAAACTAAGCACACATTAGCTAAATAGGAAGAAAGCCCTGTATAGTATAGATTTTAAATTGATACAGCTTTGGCATTAGATGCTTCCAGAGGTGGTAGATTTGCAGATAGAGTCACATTCAAGTACTAGAAACATTTTCTCTCCCAAAGTGTCAACCTTTATCTAATACATATCAAGGGGAAAATATCCTTAAGGTAAAATTAAAGTAAAAATAAAGTGAAAACAGCAACCAGAAGTTTTTTTCATGGCATCTGGCTCAATCTCTGATGTCAATATTGCACAAGTATCACTTTATCAAGTGATCATCATTTCCAGAAAGACAGCATAGGAAGTTGGGTTTTAATAGGAAAAAGCCCTGAGGGGGAAAAAATGCTCATACTGAAATCACATATGGAATAAAGATATCAGGAGTTTTCACTGAGTCTTGTATTTGAGGTGAAAAGGGGGTGTTAAGTATACTTTTTCCAGTTAAGTGTTACTTTCAATATCCAATAATGAATGTTTGAGTGTTACATTATAAATCTTGTCAAACTTATTGATGCTGTTCAAAGACCAGGAGAGATTCTAGTGCCTTGCTACTCAAAGTATGACCTGGACCGGCAGCCATGGTATTTCTTGAGAGCTTGTTTGGAATGCAAACTTGTAGACCAGAGGCCAGATACAGGGACTCAAAATCTGCATTTTGGGAAGATCCCAAGTTAGTTAAGAACAGGAGAGATTGAATGGCACTGTTTAGATCCTGACTCAGTTAGGATCTCTACTTTCTCTCCTTTCTGTCTAGAATTGTTTATATTATATAGGTTTTTCCTATCATTGGCAGATTTCTCCCCTTTTAAAAATGAGTTCATTGGAAACAATATGCAATTACTTTGAGTTAAACTTAACTGTGGTGGGTTCTTAGGGAAGGTGCATGAATGGCACATTGATCTCTTAGCCTGCTGAGGTTGACCCATTCACTCTTTGCAAATGCCTATTTTGAAGTCAGATCTGGGGCCAGGTACACATATAGACATAAACCTAAGATAAACATACAACAAAGTGAAAAGTTATAAAACTGCAGCCTACATTTTCTTTGTTGTGGTGGGTAATGCTCGGCAGTTTTCACAAACTCCTTTTGTCTTCTTCCTACAGTTAGAGTAAGCTTCAGTGCCAGGAGGAATGAAGTCACTGCTCTGGCAAGAAGTATGATCTGCATTATGACTCAGAACTCAGCAGCAAATGGTCCTTCTCTAATACCTCTGCAGCTTTGAGCTGGCTGTGCCATCTGTATCAGTCACATGTTACTGTGTAACAAGCACAGCAAACATAATTTATTAGCTCCTGACTCAGTGAGTAAACAATTTGGACCGGTCTCAGTTGAGCTATTCTATTTATCTTGCCTGGGTTCACCACTGCAGTCATCTTGTGAATCATACACGGAGTTGATTGAGCCTGCACGGCCTTATCCATGTCTGGCTTTTGGCTAGGGTGAATAAGCTACATGTCTTCATCAGGCTTTTTCACACAGCAACTGGGTTCCAAAAATAGCGAGTCCCAGTGAAAAAAAGCACTTCTCAAGCTTCTGTGTGAATCATGCTTGCTAATATCCCATTAGGTAAAGCAAGTCACAAGGCCAAGTCCAGATTGAAGGGGTAAAGATATAGATTCTGTCACTTGATAACAGATGCTATGAAATGCTGACCTTCCCCCCCCCCCCCCCCAGTTTACCACATCATCTCTCTAGTCCATAAGAATGAATAGCTTTTACAAACACATACCTCTTCTTACGTAAGCATTTTTCTGTTATCAGAAAAGGACCTCATATCAATGGAACTATTAAGGGACAGAGATGGCATAAGAGATGGCATAAGGCCATGGATATGGTGAGAGACAGAAGGCTCGACTTTGAGCAGGATTAGGAATGGACACAGTAATTTACTCTGAAAGTCCACTTCCTGCTTTTAGTCTGATAAGTCTGTATTTGTGAGTGGAACTCTTTTCTGTCTTGTTTATTTCACTTCTGTTGCGTCAATAAAATCTGCACCTGTTTGTTCTGGCATTGAGAGCAGCTGTCTGTTCTGTGGCAATATTTCCCACCTGGGTGGCTGAACTGTCTCTCAGTGGCAGACACCTTTGTCAGTGTTGGTGGGAAATCAGCATCTTTGATAATTTGGGTGCTTCCCTTTGGACTTTTGGAAATAGGACAGAGAAGGAAGTGCTCGACTCCAAATGAATGCTGTGAGGAGTTTCCTTAGACACACACAATGGGTGAGGCATGTGAGCATCAAAGAGGAGGCGAGTGATGCGTGATATGAAGAGGCATTAATATTTATGTGAATTGTGAGGTAGAAAGGAGAATAGATACCAAGGGACTTTGATTGTGTCACAGTAACCATGTGAGCAAAGCCTCTGTGGTTTGTATGATGGAAAAATACCTGATGTATGTGAATAAATTAAGATACCATTTTCCCATGTTGGATTGTTTGTACCTGAGATTTCATATACATACATACATATATAATAATATGTAACTATAATATATGATTATACATTATACATAAACACCTATTATATATACACATAGTGTCTCCCCAAATTGTATATACACACTTTGAATAATTATAAAGGCATTTATAAAATACATTTGTTATTGAAATACATTTATTGAAATGCATTTCATTTTCAAAATTGAGCTATCATCTCTTAAATAAATTACAAGAGAAAAACCTTCATCTTTTATATTTACCCACTTGTTTGTAATGTCCTATGCTCTTCACTTCTTATAGATCAGATTTTCTTTCTGGTATCATTTATCATGGTTACTTATAAGAAGTCAATAATCATTTATATCCCTGTGGTATCTGAACCTACTTCTCATGCTTTCTCTTCAAACTATGTTTTTATTTTTCCCTTTTAGTATGCCTTGTAATTTCCTCTTGGTAGCTAGCTAGACATGGTGTATGGGGTGAACGGAGCCACTGTAAATAGACCCTAAGTAATGAGGTGGAAAGGTGTCAGGGAGGAGAAGTGGCCTATAGCCCTTTGGGTAGGTCTCAGTTTTGTAGGGAACCTGGACTGCGAACTTCAGCAGTGCCCCTCATTTTTCTTCACCCCCTTAGGTGGGTCAGGAAGGGTAAAGCTGGCTAGAGTTGGTTATTTCCCTTTTCCGAAGTCAGTCAGGCTCTGGTTAGCTAGTCTTTTCTTGGGGCAGGGCTTGTTACGAACAGAATGCTCTGATGTATTTCAAAAATGGTTCTTTCTCCCCTCCACCTGCCAGAGCAGGAGGGGATTTTCCCCTGATTTCACTGTGAGAAACTCCACAAACTCCTAGAGGCAAAACATTTAAGAGAATGTGGGCCTATGACTGGCTTCCCCTAGATTTTTAACCTCTCCAATTTGTCTATGCGTAACCTCCAGCAGTTTGTCCATTCCTGCTCAGGCTTTCCTACCCCAGCATTGGGTTCTGCAGAAGTTTCTGCTTGTGGATTTCGGCTTTGTCCCACTGAAAATGTAGAATGCTTCATCCAGTACACTTGAAGTCATTCACGTTGCTCAAAGTGACAGACCTTGCAAAAGTTCTAATTGTTCAATTCTATTCTGTCAGGTAGAATGCTCTCTGGCTGTTCTAAGTGCAAAGAGTTGGAGTATAGAGCAGGTCCTCAAATAACGCCATTTCGTTCATCATTGTTTCATTATAATATTGATGAGATGCTATAGGAACTCAATGTTTGTTTATATCAATTAGCTTATGACAAAATTGGTTCCATTATATATCCTTTCACTGTGACCATTGAATATGCTTATATGCATTCATACAAGTGCTTTGGTTGATCTCTCACCCACGTCCTTCCTGCTCTCCCCTGCCTTCCCTCTGAGGTTTGACAGTCTGTTTGATGTTTCTATGTCTCTGGATCTATGTTTGTTCATCAATTTACGTTGTTCACTATATTCCACAAAAGAGTGAGATTACGGGATATTTACCTTTCTCTAACTGGCTTATTTCGCTTAGCATAATGCTATCCAGGTCCATCCATGTTGTTGCAAATGGTAAGAGTTCTTTCTTTTTCACAGCAGCATTTGTTTTACAGTATTCCATTGGGTAGATGTGCCATAGTTTTTTTTTTTTAAACCACTCATCTGCTGATGGGCACCTAGGCTGTTTCCAAATCTTAGCTATTGTAAATTGTGCTGCTATAAACATAGGGGTTCATATATCCTTTCTGATCAGTGTTTCTGTTTTCTTGGGATATATTCCTAGAAGTGGGATTACTGGGTCAAATGGGAGTTCCCATTTTAATTTTTTGAGGAAACTCTATAGTTTTCCATAGTGGCTGCACAAGTCTGCATTCCCACCAGCAGTGCACAAGGGTTCCTTTTTCTCCACATTCTCGCCAGCACTTTTGTTGGTTGTTGATTTGTTGATGAGAGCCATTCTGTTATATATTGAGACCAGATTTGGGAAGAGTAAAATTTTGTAATAATAAATTCACTAATTTATTCATCTATTTATTCACAGAGTATAGTGATATTATGTTCCCAACTTTATACATTACACTACAGCTAAGAATATATTTTATTCATGGCAGAGTTTAATACTTCTAGGACACTGCACTGATTTCTCATTCAAATGCAGTTAATCCATTCCAACAGGATCAGTTTTACAGCATAGGTCAAGTATGCCCCGAGCTGCAAAACAAAATGATAGATTTGAAATCTGTTTTATTTTTTGAAAAAGTCCACGTCTGATAAAAACAAAAGCAATTCCTGTATACCTCTGGGATTTACAAAAAACAAAAACAAACAAACAAACAAACAAACAAACAAACAAAAAAATCCCCAGAACAAACGCAGGCTATATTATTGCTTTATGGGTATATTTTGATAATTTTGTAAATATAATTGTACTACTAGTATAAAACCTGTGTACTCAAATGACTAATGGGATCCAGTCAGAATTATTTTTTCAAATAAAGCACATGAGTCTTTCCTTTTGCCTTGTTGCTTCAGAGAGAGTCGGATGGGTTACCAGCAACTCTACTGGAGCCAGCTGAGGAAATTTGGCCAGGGTTCTCATTTTTGCCATGTCTGCTCAAACATACTTAGTCTGATCTGAAACTATGGCCTCTATGCCAGTGTTTTCATCGATATGTGAAGGATATAGGCCAGAGGTTCTCAATCTGTGGGTCGTGATCCCTTTGGGGGTCGAATGACCTTTTCACAGGGATCGCTTAAGGCCATCGGAAAACACATATATAATTACATATTGTTTTTGTGATTAATCACTATGCTTTAATTATGTTCAATTTGTAACAATGAAATTGGGGGTCACACCACAACATGAGGAACTGTATTAAAGGGTCGCGGCATTAGGAAGGTTGAGAACCACTGATATAGGCTTTTAATTAAGTCGGACTAGGTGAACTTCCATGAATAGGCCATTCAAGGCATCTACCTGACCCCAGAATGCTATCTCTTTGTACATACAATAAAATAAAATAACAAAATTCAAGTATAAAATACAAATAAAACACATGAGTGGTGGCTTTGAGGGAATAGTGAAGGAGGCAAATATGGACAAAAAACTCAGGGCACTCGGTTCTAATAAAGATGATTTGAGAGGAAAAAACACACACTTGACAGGTATTCCAGTGAAGAATTTATGATGATCCAGAATATCTAGTTTTGATAAGATGAGTTGAGAGACAAACATATAGATTTGTAAATGGAATACATCTTCTTTATGGAAAAAGAATCCTAAGGATTTTTCTTAGAATCCCGTTGCTTAAAATGACAAGACTGACTTGCCACCATTATGAATACCCAGTTTTAGTGTTCCACCAGTTTGCTTTCATATCCCCAAGAATCCACTCCACATCTGAATATAGCTGCTCAGACTGAAGCATTGGAAACTTCCCACAGGAACAGTTCCCTCTGTTCACATCTTTGCTGGATAATATGACAGGTTTATCCCTTACTACATCCACTATTATTTTTCGGTTCTCATTATTATACCTTTAATTCTATCTTGCCCATTTATTTCTAGTTCTTTACAACTTCTTTCCCCAGTTACAAACTATTATCTCCCTTTTATTATGATTTCTCCCCCTAATCATCTTCTATTATCTCTTATTTTAGTACTTGGCTTTCCTTCTTTGATATCTTTTAGTTTGAACACCAGGTAATTTGACCCTTTTTGTTAATTCTTTGACTTACCATGGATCCATTATCTATTCTTCTCTTTTTCCATCTTTCATCTTTTTCTATATATTGAAATTCATACAATTGTATGGTTTAGCTGTAGCCAGCAGGGTGATGAGCTGTGGAGAGCTGTCTGAAGGTGAACAAACAGGCTTTTATGATAAAAGGTCACAGTAGAGCACGCATGAGGTTAAAAAAAAAAAGCATCTATTATAGGATTTAGAGACCTGAATGTGCATGACATGATTCCTAAAAAAAAGAGGGAAAAATACATTGAGTAGGTAATGACATCATGACAAGAGGAAAGCACTATTTATCTCATCAAAGCCTAGTGAACTTAAAAGCTAAATCACATAAAGCATTTGTTTCAAATAGTTTGTGGAAGGTTAGATCAGAAAATCAGCATTTGAAGTCCACAAGCATACAGCCTAAGCACTGGGTGTTGAAAATAGCAGCTGACCTGGGAGGCAGGAGATTTTACCACTTTTGTAACCTTTTATTTTGACTTTTATTTTTACCTTTATAAAAAGGAGTTGATAGACCTTATTGCAAAGTTTTAGGTCCTACAGTCATAAACTCTAGTCATGCCTATATGTGGCAAGGTCTGAAGAAAGATTTAAAGGTTTTTACTCCTATGTTCTTGAGCTGAGATGTATTCAAATGCAAATCAGGGCTATTTACTACTATCCTCAACTGCCTCAATAGTCCTATGCTATTTGTTGTTTGTTTTTAAAATATGTTTTTTTGATTTTGAAGAGGGAGAGAAAGAGAAACATTGATGTGAAAGAGAAACATTGATTGGCTGCCTCCTGCATGCACTCAGACCTGGGATGAAACCCACAACCTGGGCACGTGCCCTGACCAGGAATTGAATCAACAACCTTTCAGAACATGGGCTGACGCTCAACCTACTGAGCAACACTGGCCAGATCAATAGTCATATGTTTTTTAAAAAAGACTTTACACACTTACGCATTTAATAAAAAACCATGGGGCATAAAATGACAAATTATTATGGGAAAAAAGTAGGTCCTATCAGGAATCTTAATGTATTCTCAGTAATTCTACTTCTAGAAATATTTACAAAGAAAAAAAGCCCAAATACATGGAGAAATGACTATACAGAGATGTTCAGTTCAGTGTTTGCTTAAAATAAGGACATTTTTGAAATGATGTAATTATCTAATAGTAAGGAAATGGCTAAATACATTAACATCAATGCTTATGATTGACATGAAGCATGTTTGAGAAGAGTTCCAACATAAAAAATGCTGTATTACATTTTTAGGCAAAAAGCATGTTTTAACCATATGTAAAGAATATATTTTAACTGTTAAAATGCTTAGAAAGAAAACAAATGGAAAGATGCAAATCAACATATTGTAATTGTTTCGTTGACCTCGATGGGTTTAGGTACTGCTATTCTGTATTCTCTAAATTTTCTATTATAATATATTTTTTTAAATTATCACCCTAGGTCCTAGTGATGGTGAACCTATGACACGCGTGTCAGAGGTGACACGCGAACTCGTTTTTTTGGGTTGATTTTTCTTTGTTAAATGGCATTTAAATATATAAAATAAATATCAAAAATATAAGTCTTTGTTTTACTATGGTTGCAAATATCAAAAAATTTCTATATGTGACACGGCACCAGAGTTAAGTTAGGGTTTTTCAAAATGCTGACACGCGGAGCTCAAAAGGTTCACTGCCCTAGGACATGCTTAGAGACAGGAAGAGAGAGAGAGAGAAACATCGATCAATTTCCTCCAATACACACCCCCCACTGGGGATCGAACCCGCAACCTAGGTGTGTGCACTGTCCAGGAATCGAACTGGCAACCTTTCAATGAATAGGATGTCGCTCAGTCAACTGAGCCACTCCAGCCAGGCATGATTGTTAATTTTTAATGGAAGGAAGAGTAGCATATTCTTTTAATAAGTTTGGTATAACTTCCTTCTGTGGGGCAGAACTATATTTCTGAAAACCAAATGCTATGCCATGAGGGATGTTTATGAGTTACAAATACAAAACCCAAACTAGATCAAACCAAACCAAATCCCCAAAAAGTTTTACTTTACCTATCTAAGGGATTATACTTATTGCCCTCAATTTTATTTTTAGTTTTTGCATCTTACTGCCTATTTGCATAATGTAAGAAACAGTGAAGTAATTGACATTTTTTATCTGGAATTTTATTTACCTAATTGTGTGTCTGCAGGTCTTGCATTTCCCCCTTTTATTTCTCATGATATCTTGCTACCTCCATATTACTTCTTGCTGAAGCGTTTTTGTGGGCAGAGTGCTATCTTCTTTGGACCTGTTGCTTGCCCAGGTTAAAGAAATCTGAGTGTTTCTGGTTTGTAATTTTCTTTCCTGAAAAACAAATCATTAGGTGCAGTGATGTAGAAAAAACCAGTTGGGAGATGAGGGAGGAAAGGGAAAGCCTCTATTCCTATTACCCCAAGTGACACAGTAACACTGAAAATGAAATTTCAGGGATTTTTTTTAGTTCTTATTTACTCTGATATTAACTGAAGTTATGGTTACCTTGGCAACCCTGTAAGCTACTGAACATCTAGGTAGGGAACAAAGCCGTTACTTCACTCTCTTCTACTCTGCCATGGAGTCAGGGAAAATTAAGTCATGCTAAGTATAGATCACATTCTCCATGCCTTTTCTTAGGTGGCTTCAGAGTAACATAATTTCTTCTGTCACACTGTTTTTCTCAAGTCATTATTACTTTTCCTTTTAATTTTCTTAAATTCCACAACAACTCAAAAGAAACAACCATATTAGAAGGATAGATTTTCCTAAGAGCAAAGGGAGAAAGCGCAAACTCATTGAGATGATATAAGGTGCATTTCAAAGTCGTCTTTAAAAATAATTGGGTTCACTACATTTAAAAATTCCTGTCAAATATTTCCTCATCCTATTATTATTTTCAGCTCACTGACTTCTAGGAATGGGAAAAATCATTAGGTAGGAGAACCAGCTGGTGTTTTGTAACTACCCTACTACAAGTTTGAATCTACTACAGAGTTGAGAGGTGTCAATTGAACCACTACGCCTTCTGAGCTAACATCAACTTCATGTGTAAAATGAAGGTGCTATCATATGTGGTGCACAACCTACAGTTCATGGTCAGGATCATTAGCATCCCACCACATGGAAGCTTATTGAGAAGAGCTCTGAGTGCACAGCCCAGCTTTAACCCAACTCAAGTTGTATCATTCCACAGATTTTCTGAATCATAGTCTTCATTATAACAAGATCTCCACATGATTTGAGATGCACAATATAAGTTGAGATACACTGGTGGAGATCCTAACATCATAGCTTGGCTCATGGTAAATGCTAGAAATTGATTGTCCCTGTTTTCCTTCCATTGAACAGATAGGACTTTGCTTCAGAACAGATGGACTGTATTTTCAAGGCTGCATAAAATACCCAAGTGGCTATCCTTCCACTCCTCTTGTCATTGTGAATTCTTCACAGGGTTGATGTAATGTTCTTTGCCGTTGAACACTGGAATCTCACATTAACCCCAAAGTGTGCTTAATTAGTACAATTATATGCATCATCATCTAATTCAAAGTTCTCAGCTTTTGGGTATATTTATAACACACTATATTCTAATCTAAACACTGAAAACCTAAGAGAGCATATTGGATACTAGGATTTATTCTAAGTAATTTTGCATTTATTATTTCATTCAGTCCTCCTGAAATACATGTTCAAACCCTATGTACTAATCTAAATCTTCTGAAATCTACCATAAGGATGCTAGGCTTCTAAAACAGTTTTGAGATACTAGGCAGTCTTGATATGTTTTCATGAATCTTTCTTACCATATGCACTCAGCTACCCTTCCACTCCCAGTCTCTCTATCATTCCAAACCTATAGGTATTTTTAGCCATGATCTGTGGTTTGAGTATGGCATGCTTCCCTATTTCAGTGATGTGTGTGTTTGTGTGTGTTTGTGTGTGCAACCATACATGCATATTTATACACATAAACTATAATTTATTAAGCACTATCTATGAACAAGTTCTGTGTAGGGTATCTCCACTATGCACAATAATGATCTTCATTTCAAAAGTGAGGCTAAGAAGGAGTAGGCAATCTGTCCAAGGTTGCATAGGTAATGAGTGGCAAAGGTTAGATTTATACTTACGTCAGACTTTAAAATCTAGGTTTTCACCCATTGCCTGTTAAGGTGATTTAGTCCAACCACACACCTGATATATAACCTATCTGCAACTTTCCTGGCAGATATTAAAATGGCATATGTTTGCAAAATGGAAGTGACAGGGTTCTTATTTCTTCCAGAGACATATTGTTCTGAGCTTTGAAAGTTAAAATATCAGAAAGTTGAAATCTTCTTAAAAATAAATCTTACTTCCAATGAAAATGGCTCAAATTCTGTCCTTTGATCTACATGGAACTTGTTTACTTTTTCTTTGTTAGCAATCCTTTTGTCTTCTCAGAACTTTGGTTTTGTTGTTTTTTCAGGGTAACAGCCTCTGGGTCTTCATCTGGCCTTCAGAGTGTAGTTTTCTTTATCTTCCCTTTCCCTATTCCTGCCTGCACACATCCTAAGTTAATATATTGGGGATGATGTGCTCAGCTGACTCTTCCACTTGCTTTCCTCTAGTATCAGACACTGTTCTACCCCACATTCTGTACAGCCACTGGCCACCAAAGTGTTCATGTGACAAAGTCATGGCCAAGAGTATTAACCTATCTCCCTGACATTCGTGGCCAGTAAAAATGTTTTTATATGTAACTAAAACATGGCTAAACAGAATTCTTCTCAGGGATTGATTTGTGAGTGTTGGACAAAGAGAAGCATTCTCCTTCAGCTGGAACACCCCAGATGAGACTCTTAGTGGTCATGTCATGCTCCCTGCCAGTGGTGAAGGCCTATATGAAATGGGAGAGGATAAGACCAACATGCAACATGAAGCAGTGAAAAGCAGAGATGAGAGATTGAAAACAGAGATTTGGTGGCTCTGAGACCCTATTTTACATTCATTTTTAAAATTTTTTAAATTGTTTTATTGCTTAAAGTATTACAAAGGGTATTACATATGTGTCCCCTCTTTTCCCCCTGCCCTTGACAATCCCCTGGCCTCCCCTACCCCCCAGTGTCTTATGCCCATTGGTTATGCTTATATGCATGCATACAAGTCCTTCGGTTGATCTCTTACCCCCCTCTCTTTTGCCCCCCAACCCTTCCCGGCCTTCCCGCTGCAGTTTGACAATCAGTTTGAGGCAGCTCTGCCTCTGTATCTATTATTGTTCATAAGTTTATAATGGTCTTTATTATCCATGAATGAGTGAGATCATATGGTATTTTTCCTTCATTGACTGGCTTATTTCACTTAGCATAATGCTCTCTAGTTCCATCCATGCTGTTGCAAATGGTAAGAATTCCTTCTTTTTTACAGCAGCATAGTATTCCATCGTGTAGATGTACCACAGTTTTCTAATCCATTCATCTACTGATGGGCACTTAGGCTGTTTCCAGATCTTAGCTATTTTTAATGTTGACATAATTGCAGGTGTCACCCTTTGCGCACATCCACCCCGCCTCCTTTGAAGTCAAGGTTCCAGGTATTCTTTCTCCAGATTGGTAGGCTACCCGAGAATTCTTCTCAACTCTGGAAGCCAAAATTCCCTTTCTTGCATATGGAGTTTCTGTCATTGACAAGGGGAAATATCCTGATAGATATATCCCATATCAAGGTGTAGATTTTGGAACTGAAAATACTGAAAAAGCAAGCATGCCACCTCTCTCTCTTCAGATAGTTCTCCTACGGTATGACTTTTGACTTTTAGCAGCCATGTCAACACTACTGACCCACAATAAGATTGTTAACAAACAAAATGTCTAAAAATATCTACTCATTTGACATACTAATGAGTATACATTCTTTTAGAGCTTGATTCTGTAATCCAACGTATTTGTTCTTTCTCCAGGTTCCTGTAATTTACAAATTTTGAAAACTTAAAGTTTCTATTTGTAGTTTGGTGACCTCGGGAAAAATTTCCAATTTGGGTGGCATAAAATTTGCAGAATATGTATCTCATTGTTCATTGTGAGGATGGAATTCATGTCAAGGGATTAGCACAAACCTAGCACAGAGTAGGTGCTGAAATGTGGTAGCTACTTCTTTTTTTTTTTTTTTCATTTTCATGAAATATAATAAGTGAGAAGAGGCAGATGTTCATATTTATATACAGCTGTATAAAACGGGAATGATGCAAAAAATAGCTCCATATTAATCATTTTTCCTTAGGTATCACTGCCATATATCCTCATTTTATGAAATACAGTAAACCTGCAGGAGCATAAGGCTGAGAAATGTCATACTGACAAATAAAAAAATGATATTAGCAAAGGAAACTAAAGCTTGCTTATTCCATTTTTGTTAGGAACAACAACACGTAACTCTTAAATATGTGTACTAGTTTCACTCAGAAAAATCTACCATTCCATATAGACAACACTCTAGGAAAGCATGGTGCCTTATTCATAAGTGGCTTTTGATTGACATTTAGTGAAATTTCATTATCACTATTAAAATATATCACTCAAAATTATATTTCTTGTTGACAATGTGTTAGCAATACCATTACCAAAGCAAGAAGTAGTATATTATCTTTAAATTTTTGTAATTGAAAACAAAATTTCAATAGCAAATCAGATGCCATATTATCCATACTAATAAAAGGATAATATGCTAATTAGACCAGGAGACCTTCCGGACATCCTTCCAAAGCCATGGTGGCAGGGCCGAGGCAGAGGTGGTTAGGGGTGACCAGGCCAGGAGGGGAGGGCAGTTGGGGGTTATCAGGCTGGTGGTGGGGGGCAGTTGGGGGTGAACAGGCTGGCAGGGGGACCAGCTGGGGGTGAACAGGCTGGCGGGGGGGGGGGAGTTGGGTGCAAGCAGGCCGGCAAGGGGGGCAGCTGGGGTCAATCAGGCCAGCAGGGGGGGCAGTTGGGGGCGATCAGGCTAGCAGGGGGGCAGTTGGGGAAGAGCAGGCCAGCAGGGGAGGCAGTTGAGGGCCATGAGGCCAGCCGGGGAGGGCAGTTGGGGACATGAGGCCGGTAGGGGAGGGCAGTTGGGGACCATAAGGCCGGCAGGGGAGGGCAGTTGGGGACATGAGGCCGGCAGGGAAAAGCAGTTGGGGGCGATCAGGCCAGCGGGGGGGGGGGGGGGGCAGTTGGGGGTGAGCAGGCCAGCAGAGTGGTTAGGGGCGATCAGGTAGGTAGGTAGGTGAGTGGTTAAGAGCCAGCAGTCCCGGATTACAAGAGGGATGTCCGACTGCCGTTTTAGGCCTGAGGGGTTCTAGATTGGAGGCCGGGCTATGAGACATTCCCCCGCCGTGCACGAATTTCATGCACTGGGCCACTAGTTATACATATCTAAGACATAAGAAAGCCATAACATTTGTCACTTGGTAGAATACAGGCTTTTTTTTTTTTTTTTGTCTTTTTCCTTTTAAAAGCATCAAGACCAGTGTAGATAAATTAATTTGAAGGTACTACTAATATCTTTTCTTCTTCTTACACTTTCGGAACTTTTTGCTATATTCACTTTCTCTAATGTTTTCTGTGCTACTATCACTATCACTAGTTTGTTTTTGCCTCTTTCGTTTATTAATTTGGTAAAGGTCAGGATCATGTGGTTGTTGGTGAGTCCATTCATATGAGCTGGGTCCAGCCTCTAGATGTGGAACATGGTTTAGTGAAGGAGGCATAGCTGTGTTCTTAGGAAGTGGTGCTGTCATCTCACAGTATGGAAGCTGCAGCGCTGGATTACATGCATGCCACTGCATCTTCTGAAAGAAAAAATATTCTTGAGGTAAAGCTGCATTATTAGTTGGAAAGAACTGCATGGGAAAGAAAGAACTGCCCATGGCTTCTTCATTTCTGTAGCTGTGTGAATTGATCTTAACACAGCTCTCAAAACTTTGATTAGTTGGTTCAGAAGAGCGAGAACTCCTTGGATAAACCTACCAAATCGATACTGCACATTAATCAGTCTGCCATATAAACGAATTCCATTCAGCAAAGCTATGGCATAAGACACTGATTCTGGGTGTTTAAAGCAGACAAATCCAAAGGACTTCGGCTTTCCTTCTCTGTCTTTGCATATAGTCACTTTGGTTAATGGCCCAGCCTGAAGGAACAGCTCGTAAAGGATTTCTTCCCGCACTCGGGCCTCTAAATTCCCCACAAACACCGTCCTGTCGGCCTCCTCCTGAGCAGGGAACATCCCTCCGGTCCGGGCGGAGGCCTGAGGAGATGCCCACACGCCGCCCTCTTTAGCCTCTTCCCGGCGCGGCCGGGGCAAGGGGCCGTGGTAGCTACTTCTTAAAACAAAGAAAGAAAAGAAAAGACACGAAAAGAGAGTTTCATTTCTGTAATAATTATTTAAAAAATTGTGCTCACGACCCACCTCAAGCTTAGAAGTATAAAGTTTGTATATAGTTAATTCCTGTCCTTTATAAAATAAAATTAAAACACTTTTATTTACAGCTTTGTGGCACCAAGCCAGTTTTTCCATGATGGTCAAAACAGTACAGTAATTTTAAACATTTAGGAGTCTGAAGTGTAGCCTCATTTAGCTCAATGAATGCTTTTCTATACTTCATTCAACTACCCATAATGGAAAGTCCCTCTTTCTGATAATGTTCATTATGCTTTTTTATAAGTCTGAACATCATTCTCAACACACACACACACACACACACACACACACACACACACACACACACATATATACATATGAATATAGATATAATTTTATCAGTTGATAAAAGATATCATGTAGTTTGCAAATCTCAAGTTCACTTTATTATCCATGCTCTGAAAATTGGTGTACATGCATCTGGGGTTATAAATGTCATTTCTTGCTCGTTCTCTATTTATTTTAGGAGTGAATCACTGGGCACCACCTACACTTTGTTCTCATATCAGACTTGCAGTCTTCCATAATAACAATCAGTTCCACAGGTTTATCTGTGTATTTGTTCTTTATCTTACCCATCCAATTTAATCATTTAATTGTGCCAGATAGAGTTTAGACAAATAAATTCTTCTCTGCTCTTGTGAAGGCACACTGACTTAGAGGTACCTATGTTCATACTAAGTGGAATATGGTCAATTATTATAATAAATCCCTTTTTTCTTAACAGTTCCTACTTTGTTAGTACTTATAAACTATTGTTTTCAAGATAGTTCACATTTTTCATAGCTGAATCAAAAACTTTTGCCTTGTATAATTTGAACTCAACAAGCCTATGAAATTAGGGTTGAATGGAGGCATTGTCAATCCCTGTCTAGGCTTGTGGGTGGCTTCAGACATCTTAGCAACAGAAGCATTTAATTGCATAGGATACTTTGTTTAACAGGTTAAGCACATATTAGAGAGGTAATTGGGGGAAAATGAACTTACAACCGATCATAAAGAAAGATTTTGATGACTTCCTCTTGCACATTAGACTGTGTGGTTGCTTTGTTTTTCTTCTTATCCATTCAGGTGGACTAAAGTTGAGGATAATAGCAAGTATCTCTCATTATTTTTCATGTCTTATCATCTTTTTGCCTCTCTGGTCTTATCTCTGCTTTCCCACATCACCCCCAACCCAATTCATAAGTGGGCATAGGTAAGATGCCACTCATTGCTGTTGTTTGGAGATTTGGAATATGTCCTTTCTTTCTTTAAAATTTCGATACAGTTCAATGAAAACGTCAATACAAAATACGAAGTATCATTATGTAGGACTTAATCTATAAATTGGTTAGAAAGGAAATAAGAAAAAAGGGTATAAATGTTATCTGGATATATTTCCCCCCTATAAAATTCTGTATCTATTTTTTAGAGTGAAAAATGGAGAGCCAACACTAGGAAAAAAATGTACTTAATTTTTATCTCCCTTTATTTTTCAATGTCCTTCATTTAATTCAGTTTGAATTCTTTTATTTTTACCTTTGATAATAAACAGATATTCTTTTGTTTCCATTTTCTGCTTACAGCACCCTGATTTGCCCCTTGAGAAGGTACCACTACAGCATTCTCAGCCCATGGGATTCAGATAAACATTGAATGGCTTCCCTCTGGTTATAGGGACTGGTGCAGGGATGAGCCTTTGACCCAAGTTGGTCCATTTAGATTTTAGAGCTTCTGATACACTGGGAGCTTCTGATGAAGAGAACAGAAAGGAGGTATTCCTTCTCATGCAGATGCTGAGAGATTGTAATACAAGGTAGCAGCTCTCGCCATCTATTTTGCGAGCAAGAGGAAGTATGCAGTCTGAACACAAAGCCCGAACCTAGCGCAGCATAGCCAAAAGGTGAAGAGAGCTAGTCTTAGTCTTGATGAGGACTTTTGAGCACCTGGATTCAGCTGCTCCTAAAGCCATATCAATAAGAAGTTTTTGATGCATAATAAACTAAAGTTCTATTTTTATTTTTTGTTTAAACCTGTGGAGATAGAAACTTTCTTCTCTTACAAATGAAAGTCCTGCCAAGTACATCATTCTCTTCCAAAGTCATCGCTCCTTTTTTCCCTGAACACTGAAAGCATATTATTTATTTGCTATTTCCCACTTGGTTAAAAAAAAAAAAAAAGCATACGTTTAGACCGTTTTGTCTCTATTGCCTCCTGTCATTAGCCTCATTTTCAGATCCCACTATTTTTTTTTTTTAAAAAAGTACCACTATATTCCTTGTGCCCTGAAGAGTGATTGACACAATAGTAAACACTCTTCCACATTTTTCTGTTTCCTATATTGGAACTTTCCAATCACATAGCCTTTTTTTTAATATATTTTATTGATTTTTTACAGAGAGGAAGGGAGAGAGATAGAGAGTTAGAAACATCGATGAGAGAGGAACATCGATCAGCTGCCTCCTGCACATCTCCTACTGGGGATGTGCCCGCAACCCAGGTACATGCCCTTGACCGGAATCGAACCTGGGACCTTTCAGTCCGCAGGTCGATGCTCTATCCACTGAGCCAAACCGGTTCCGGCAATCAATCACATAGCCTTTAACTCATTATGTATTTCTTCGAATTTATTGGGATTGACCTGACTTACATATCCTTTTTCGGGTAGATATGAAATCCAGTCATAATACTCTAACATTTAAATGTAACGTAAAACTAATGATAATTGAGAAGAAATTAAAGCTGATGTCTTTAGTATGGGTGAGAGGGACTTCAGAAACTCAGTGTCTTAAATATCAAAAGTTGGCATCTTTACCTGCCAAGACCTTCACATCACTATTTAAAAATTGTAGCTCATTCAATTAAATTGCAGCACACAAAAAGTATTGCAGTTTATTTATGTGTTTTTAAATATTTAAATCTTGATATTTATCCAATTGTTTGTTAACTATTCTTAATATCATAAACGCCGCTTTTAAAAATTTTACTCAGTCTCTTTTAGAGTCAGGAAATCAGGATGCTTCTACTCACACCTCCCTTGGGACATCATGTTCCTTTTGTCCTCCTCCTCCTGCTCCACCCTTCTCCTCCCTCCCTCTTCTTTTCTTCTTCTTCTCCTCCTCCTCCTTTTCTGCTTCTTTATCTGACTAGAGAGGATCTTTCTTCCAAAGAGACATCCTTACATTTGCGTTGTGACACATTCCTTTTAAACACTGATGGTGCAACAGCAATACTTTTCCTACTCATTTATTTTAATTTTTCTTCATTTGGATCTCAGTGAGCCGTTATCATATACAAACAGCCTGGACCCTTGAGATGTTCTGGAATAAAGATAATTTGTAGACATTGTAACTGTTCATAGAAAATTTGTTGTACAACACTGATTCTTCACAATGTGATGAAGATACTTGTAATTGGGGACACATAATAAAACCTGCCTCAGCTAGGAAACTGTTCAGAGACACATGTTATTTTCATGGGTGCCTTTGGGAAGGAGCAGGCCATGTAAAGAACTTACACTGATATTAAAAAAATTACAAATTATCAAATTAAAATCTTTAGGGAAACATGTTTAACTACCTATCTCAACTACATTTTAAACATTTTCCTCCAAGTGACAATGTATAATTTTTAGATATCCACAAGCAGTTTGTCAAGTTAGTTAAAAAGGGTGAGAAGATATTAAGAATAACACATTTTAGTCCAGACAGTGTGGCTCAGTGATTGAGCATCAACCTATGAACCAGGAGGTCATGGTTGGTTTCCTGGTCAGGGCACCTGTTCAGGTTTTGGGCTAGATCCTCAGTAGTGGGCATGCAGGAGACAGCCAACTGATGTTTCTCTCCCTCTTTCTTCTTTTCTGAAATCAATAAAAAAAATATTTTTAAAAAGATTAACACATTTTTAAAAGGGCGAATAATCCCTGCATTATGTGTCAATTATGGTAGCAAAACAAGTTCAGAAACATATACATGGAAGAAATGGAGAAGAGAAATTAGTTGAGATTAATAGGGAGGAAAGTGTAATGCAGTTCCTGGTGGGAAAAATGAATTCAGAGAGGAATCCAGAGGAAAGAGAAACACCAGAACATATTGTCTTTCTCTTCAACCACTGGAAGAGATCCTGTGATCAACTGCCCTAATCCCTCTTCAGGACTGAAGGACTTAGCCCCAGTTGCTGGGTGTATTGGCTGCTGACAGCTCTTAACTGTGAATCCTCTCCAGAAATTTCCCTAGGCTAGAAAGAGCTGCCCCTGCCTCACCCTAGAAACAGCCTATATCCAATGACTGGTTACATTTTTATGCTAGAGGCCCAGACTCCTGTTGCAAAGTGGGATAATACTGGAGGGCTTTCAGCTTCCTCTTGGGGACAGCTGAGACATTTGTTGAGAATGAATCAACTCTCTCCACCCAATTCTGCTTCCTTCCTGTCCCTTCCCCGCCACAGGTGCTGATCCCGAAAGTGTCTTCAAGTAAACTTCCTGCATGTTAATCTCCCCCCCAGAGACCACTTCCTTGGAAACCTAACCTGACACAACCTGTGAAATTATTTCTCTGGTTGCCAAAGTTTATTGAATAAATATTATATGTAGGAGATCATATATGCACTCTACATGGATCGTTTAATTTGATCCTCAATTCATAAGGGAGATTCTATCATCATCCCCAATTTTCAGTTCAGAAAACTGAGATGAAGTGAATTTAAATAATTTGTTTTTGGTCCATGGGTGGGGAGTTGTGGTCCTGCACACTCTCCAGGGACTGTGGGAGGAGAGAGAGTTTCTAACAAGGAGCTTATGAGAAAATTTTAAGACTGTTGGCCCTCAAGGAGAACGAAGAGTCAGCATTCAGAAGGGGATGTAAAGTCTACTTTCAATAGGTATTTATAACACTCTTTGACTTAGAATGGGAAAGGGAACTTTTCAAGGATAAAAGTTGAACAAAAATGAATAAAAATATCTAATCTCGGTCCCTAATTTTGAAATGTAGTTATATTAGTTTATATTCTGAGGATCCTTCAGATGATCAGTTGCAATAGATAGATTAATTTTTATATAAAGAATATAATTTTTTAATTACATATCTTAAAGTAAAGTTTGAGGTAGCATTTAATCTAAGAGAATTCAGAATTTTAACTCTTGTTTAACTAAGTATTGGCAAGTACTAGAGGAGAAAAGATGTTTTTCCTTTTTGAAAAACATAGTTTCCTTAATGTGTTTATTTTTCTAAATATAATATGTAATCATGATTAACAACAGATGGAACTATAGAATCATAGTAACTATTAATGAGCTTTGTGTTTCCTTTTATTTGTTTTTTTAAGCATGATGTAATCATACTAGCAGCTCTATATTCTTTTTAAACTTAATATTAAAATAGCTATTTATACAGTGCATGGGCACTTCATATGCATTAGTGGCTTCATAATGCTCTGCAGAGCAGATGTGTAATTTTAGCTTGACTGAAAAATGGCCCCCTGAAGCAAGGGGTCACTTAGGCAGTGCCACCTGGCGCTGCAGACCTAGTCTACTCAAGACAACAATGCTTTATTTGATCACAGAGTCAAAATGACAAGTCAGTAGAAACCAGAGAACCTGTTAATCACTTTACAATGAACACTGTACCTGTGAGAGTCAAGTGGTCAAGTGTGACCAATGAGCATGGATTCTGAGCCATCAGAGTTAGCTACGTGATGGTAACAATGGCCTCATGGCACTCACCTTGGTTAAATATTTGCCAACCAAGGAAACTGTCATTCCCTTGCTTAAAACCCCATAGTAGCTTCCCATCACTGTTGTAATAAAATATAACATCTGTTTAGATAACTTTGTCCCTACCCACTTCTGTTCCATTTCCTACCTCTCCCACCTAGGGGCTCACCAACCCCCTAGCAATATTATGGCCTTTGAAGGTGCCATTCTCTTGACCAAGAATGCCATTTTCCCAATGTTTCCATCCCATTATGTCAGTTCAATTCTTATTTGTCACTCATGGTTTCTTTAAAATGTCATTTTCTCAGAAGCTTCTCTGAAATACAGATGACAATAGTTAAATTTGACTAATATGTAAACTCCCTCAGCACTCAGGCCTCTTTTGGACAGTTGTCTCAGTTGTAATTGAACCATTACATACAGTTATTTATTGAGTAGATAGATACTTAAAAGTAAATTTGATGGGGTGATGCCATAAGCAGTGAGTACATGAGGTCAAAGGACCATATCTCTCCCATTTATCATGTGACTTCAGTACTGAGCTCTGGACCTGGTATGTATTAGATATGTGTTAAAATCACACAACTTCCTTTCTTTGCCTTTTTCTCTTCTCTGTTTGCATTTTCATCTCCAACATTTCCCCCCTTTCCTTGCTAAGATGAACACACATATACAGGCAAACACAAACACATACACAGGCAAACACAGACACACACAGACACACACATCAAAATGATGTGTGTGTGTATTTTTGAAAAAAATCTTCAGATTTGTGTTCAAATTAAATTTTCATCTTAGACTAAAGAGACTTTTTAAGTTGACTTTATATACTCCTGTTTTAATTTGGAAATAAAGATTTTTATTTTCTAAATTTTAGGATACACCTCACAATTTTCTTTTGTAACATGAGTACTTACTTGGTCATTTCCAATATCTTTGGACAATTAAATTTAATTATTTTTTTCTACTATACACAGTTCTGCAATTAGCTTATACCTATAAAACAAACACTTTTGTATTTTCTAATTAAGTTTATTTCTCAGGGTAGACCAAAGAAATGCTTATAAAAGATGATTCTTTCTTTTTTTTAAAAAAAAAAAAATATGTTTTTATTGATTTCAGAGCGAGGAAGGCAGAGAAAGAGAGATGGAAATACCAATGATGAGAGAGAGTCATTTATAGGCTGCCTCCTACATGTCCCCTAGTACGGGATTGAGCCCAAAACCTGGATATGTGCCCTGACCATGAATTGAACCATGATCTACTTGTTCATGTGTCAATGCTCAATAACGGAATCATACTGGCTGGGCTAATAAACCCTTTCTAAGCTGAAATTTTTAAAATCACAAATGTGATAATAGATATTTAATTTAAAAAGTATTTTAAATTAAATATCTATTTCAGATTTTTAAATTTGTTGTGAAAACTCATGTACAAGTAAAACTGTTACCAACCTAGAAAGTGAGTGTTGCTAGCTGATTTTAGTTTTCTTTAATCTTTCAGTAAATGACAAAATATTTAACCTTTTGAGAGAACTTAAATTTACGTTCCTATAGTCAATGCTGACACTGCTAAGAATGAATCATTAAATGTGAAAGGAAGGCTAAAAGGAATAATGTTTAACCAACTACCCTTCACCAGTGCCACATTTAGACAAACTGTATTTTTGGATATGTAATATATTTAAATGCCTAGGTATAATAGAACCAAAGAAGATATTTGTCAGTTGTTGGACTTTTAAAAGCCTTTTGCATGCTTACAGAATCAAATTTGGTGACTGTAAAGGAATGTGGAGGAGATGGGAAGAGAGGAAAGTTTCTTTATTTGTTGATATAATGAAAGATTTCTTGTAAAGTGAATAATGGAGCTCATTACATACCTCAATAAGAGAAATTGAATTCAACATGGAAGGAAGAAACTACTTCATCCCTTCTTCTACATTTATGAGCGGCATGTGCATAATATAATATTCTTAATTATATAGAATTCAACTAAAAGGGGCATTCAATTAATCAGATTTTGTGCCCTCTGAGGGAGTTCTACTTTGGGGAAAAATAAAGGATAACAAAGGTCAGCTAATTTAATAATATGTATATGATTTATATTGTTGAGTAATAGTTTAATCCTAAATTATAGATACATACTACTTAAATATTTATGTATTTTATACTAGACACCTGGGTTGGTGATTTGTTTTTGAAAGAAAAATTTTTGAATGCCTAAAATAGGCCAATTATTAGGATAAACACTTAGGATTAAATGATAAGCCAAAATAGATATAACCTCCATCCTCATGGAGCTATAATCTAGTGGAGGATGCAGACATGGAAAAAATGTTTTCACTTTTAAAAATTAGGTAAATTGAAACTCAGATAATCACTAAATGGAAAGTTAAATAATGCTTTTAAGAGTGTGTAAGAGAGCCATTTGACCTAATTGCAAAGGTAACAAAAAGCTTTCCCACAAAGGAATAGAAGGGCAGTGAGATGAAGAATGATGCAATTATTAGTTTAAGAAAACAACACAACAGAATTTCTGAAGAGATGAGCTTTAAAATTTGTTCTTTGATATTAACCTCTATATGAAAAATTCATATGACTAGAAGCACAATAACTTTTAAAGTGGTAAAAATACTCCCAACTGAAGAGTTTTGTTTCATCATTCTTTCAACAAATAATGATTGTCTAGTTGTAGCAAGAAATCATCTCGATTATGGGAATATGGTGATTAACAAGAAAGACAGTTTCTTACCCTGTGGAGCTAAACATCTGGTAGTCCAAAACAAGTTAACCCATTAATAAATAATTTTATCCTATATAATAAAAGCCTAATATGCAAATCGACTGAACAGCAAAACGACTGGTCGCTGTGATGTGCACTGACCACCAGGGAGCAGATGCTCAATGCAGGAGCTGCCCCCAGCCTGCAGGCTCCAGGCCAGTCAAGGTGGGTGCCAGTGTGGGGGGTGGAAAGAGGGGGAAGGCCCTGATTGCCCTGCCGGTTGCCCCATAGATCGGCCCTGATCACCGGCCAGGCCTAGGGACCCTACCCATACATGAATTTCATGCATCGGGCCTCTACTATATTAATAAATGCTGTGCAGAAAATAAACCTAGCCAAAGGGCTAGAAAGGGAATGGGACAGGAGGGGATTTTTTTTTGCATGTATGTATATATGTACCAGTATATTTTTGGTTTTGTATGTCACAAAAATTTTAGATATATTGGTTAGGATATGTAGAAATAACTAAATAAGTGACATTAAAGAAGAGACTTTATAATTGAGAAAGTTATATTACAATGTAGGGAGGATCATATGGAGGCTAAACAGGGTTGAGAAGTAATTTTAGGGCCCTGCTCTGGACACTTCATCCTCAGAGGCCAGGGGGCTTGGAATATGGTGAATGTAGAAGAGACTGTTAGGTGATGATGTTCTTGGAGTCATAGGCAGAACTATATTGTACAAAGCCTTGTTGGCCAAGTAAAGAATATACATTTTATTTATAAAAAAGTGTTTGGAAGGTTTTAAGCAAAAAAAAAAAAAAAGAATTAGTGGGCTCTAGCAGTACTTGAGCTGTGAAGTGATGGTGACATCAATGACGGTGGTAGTGAGAGAGACAGGGAAAAGTGATGAGATTTAGGGATATTGAGGATAGAAACTTACTGATGGATTGGGCTTTGGAAAGCAGGGAAAGAGGAAATAAGCAGAAGTCATAAGTTTTTAGTTTGGACAACTGGGTTGATTGTGGTGTCATTACCAAGATGACATCATATTTATTGACATCCTCATATGCCTCCACCTTAACATTTGCTCACCCATCCATCCATTCTTTTTTTTTTAATATCTTGTTATTGATTTCAGAGAGGAAGGGAGAGAGGGAGAGAGATAGAAACATCCATGATGAGAGAGAATCATTGATTGGCTGCCTCTTGCTCGCCCCCTACTGAGAATCGAGCCCACAACCCGGGCATGTGCCCTTGACCAGAATCGAACCTGGGACTCGTCAGTCCACAGTCTGACGCTCTACCCACTGAGCCAAATCAGCTAGGGCTTCATCCATTCTGTTATTTTAATATTGAGTGCTTACTTTGTGTCTTGTGAGAAGCACTATACCATTGAGAGACAAAAACAAAAAAGACAAACTAGATCCCCACCCTACTGAAACTCCCATTTTAAATAGAATCAGATGGATTGGAAAACAAACAAATAATTCTACAGACTGATGAGTGGGGTGAAGGAACTAATGCAGGTCCTGTGGTAGAGAGTAAATCATGGTCCTTAAGTTAACCAGGATCACCAGGGAAGGATTCTGTGAAATGATACCTAAGCCAACATCTATGGAACTTTAAGGAGTCAGGCAATACAGAACCTGGGGGAAGGTTTTCAATATTTTAATTCAGAATTTTAAAAAAAATTCTTCTCTACCACATTAGACATCATGACTGGTAAGACTAGTTCTTCTTACTGAATATTCTTGAGAATAAATTCACTGACATTGTTTCCCCCCGCCCCTCACACACACACTTTAGAGCATTAATTTCTTTGATCTTTCTTTCAAAGTAAATTTTATATTCTTACTGATTTAAAAGAAAACACAGCCTGATTAGTGTGGCTCAGTGCTTGAGCATTGACCTATGAACCATGAGGTCAAGGTTTGATTCCTAGTCAGGGCACATGCCCCAGTTGTGGGCTCAGTTCTCTATAGAGGGTGTTCAGGAGGTAGCCTATCAATGATTCTCTCTCATCATTGATGTTTCTATTTCTCTCTTCCTCTTCCTTTCTCTCTGAAGACAATTAAAAAATATTTTTTAAAAAGATAACACAAGCCCTAGCCAGTTTGTCTCAGTGGATAGAGTGTCAGCCTGATCCTGGTTTTGATTCTGGTCAAGGGCACATGCTTGGGTTGCTGGCTCAATCCCCAATGGGGGACGTGCAAGATTCAGCCAATCAATGATTCTCTCTCATCATTGATGTTTCTATCTCTCTTTACCTCTCCCTTCCTCTCTGAAATCAATAAAAATATTTAAAAAAAGATAACACAAAGCTACACTATATTACATTAAAGAAATCCAAAATATAAACTATGAAATTTCCTATAACTTCACTATTCCCTCTCTGAAATATATGTTGTGAACAGTTTTTGAATATTATTTCACCTTTTTGATATACATATGTTTATATATATTGTATTTGCTCAATTTTAACATAGTGGTACTGTATAATACTAAATATATTTTTTATTTTTTTATCATAAATATCATGGATAGCTTTCTTTGTAAACACACATGAAACTTTTCATTGTTTCTAAAAGCCACATAAATAATCCATTCATGTATCTACCACTGTTATTCAATGGTTTCTCTATTTAAGACTATGTAGGTGATTTCCATTTTCATCATTATTATGGACTAGAGGCCCGGTGCATGACATTCGTGCACTAAGCAAGGGGGTCCATCCTCCTGGCCTTCACCCTCTCGCAGCCTGGGACCCCTTGTGGGATGTCTGCCTGCAGGCTTAGGCAAGGGAGTGGGCCTAAGCCTGCAGGTGGACATCCCCTGAGGGGTCTTTGCACTGCTTCAGAGGCAGAAGAGGCTCCCGCCACCTCTGCTGCGCTTGCTAGCCATGAGCCTGGCTTCTGGCCGAGCAGTATGCTGCCTGTGGGAGCTCACTGACCACCAGGGGGCAGCTCATGCACTGAGCATCTGCCCCCTGGTGGTCAGTGCACATCATAGCCACCAGCTGTTCCACCTTTTGGTTGATTTGCATATTAGGGTTTTATTATATAGGATGATAAATGAAATGTTCTTAAGCAATTATGGGGTATGTCTAAAGAATTTAGCATAACTGTTAGCATATGCATATTTTAAAATAACAGGTATTCCATGTTGCATTCCAGAAGTTTATAATATTCTCATTCATTTATATGAATGAAGCATGAGTATCCATTTATAGATTTTGATAAGATTGCGTATCAATATGTCATTTTTATGTTCAGTTCTTTGATAACTAATGAATTTCATGTTGATGTTATTTCCCTTTTAACAAGCTGATTCCTCTTTCTAACTTTACTTTTAAACCTCATGGCTTTTATGTTCATTTGTCTCACAATTCTACATTTCTTTCTGAATTTCTTGTATTTTTATTATCCAAATAACACCTCATAAATGCACAACCCTACAAAAGCTTCAAAATTTAAAGGAGCTATTGATATTCTCAACAGCAAATACAATTTAGAGCATGAGAAAAAGTTAATATGTGGTGGGCTAGTATTTGTGCAAGGACAAGAGAGAGAAGTAAAAGTGGACACTGTAGTACTCTGCTAGTGACAGTGAGTTTTAGCAGTTCCCATTTGAAGCCATACCCCAGACATGTCACAAAGCAGGGTCAGCAGGAAATGTATTTCACTGTTATTGGGTGGAGTACTTACATCTGTGTGGAATTTATTGAGGTTTTCCTTTAAAAGGTGATGAGTTTTTTTCTGGGTGTTCCACGAATACTTAAAAGAGTACATCAATATGTTGTAGGTTTCACCTATTCGATCTACTTTAGGCATTTTATTTTAAACCGGGACAATATGTTCTAGTAAAGAATAAACAAATGCATATGCAACACATATGATATTTTGGGAGTGTTGAAATCAGTATAAAACACTTGGAACTTCTGTGAAAGTTTGATTTGGGGGCAACACCACTGTTAGATATACCTAATATATTCGAGTAATTTTTATATCATATGCAGATAATAGTTTCCTAGATGTTTGCTGCTGATGTGTTTTTGGAATTTTATCTTTGTATCTCTATTTTAAATGTTTTCTTTATGTCTTTAGTGATTTCATTTACTCTTACTTCTTTACTTTTGCTGCAGCATGAATTTATAATGCTTTTCATCTTTCCCTTGCCTTACATTCTAATTTACCTATTGAGTTTTTTTTGCACCTTATTCTCTGATGCACATTTAGCAATCCTCTTATTTTTTACTAATTTTATTCTCTTTTAGAACTCCTGTATAATTAAGAAAGCAAGACATAGTGTAGTTTAATCTACTTCAAAAAATTATGCTTTGTCATCGTGAAAGTCCCTATTTGTTTAGTCTTAGAAATATGCTTATTTATGTTTTTCTGCTATTTTGTTTTGTGCCTTTGTTTTACATTGTCTAAGATTTCTTTTTTTTAATTTCTTAAATTTAAAAAAAATGATCTTCAGAAGTTGGGGTGGTAAAACTTGTTTTTAATTGTACAGGTGACAATATTTCTGTTTACTTAACAGACTGTTATGTTTCTATTAACCTAATTTCACATTAAAAACAAAATAGTTATCTTTAGACTTTTCCACAAAGAAAGATAGGGAATTTTGCACTTATAGGTTTGGAATTATGCAGTAGATTATTTTTTCATTCAAATACAAATTACTATTTTTTAAAAATGATTATTCAAATTATTATGCCTTTTACTAGCTGTCAATTTATTCAGTGCTCATGCAATCCTGAAAAACTCATTTTTAAATTAATTATTTCGGCTATTTTCAGAATACCTGAGTAATAGATTTAGAAAAAGAGCTTAGAGTATATATATTTTGAGAAATTTATATAACAATGTTTTTCTTTTATTTTCATATATGAATGATTATAGAATGGCTTACAATTTTAGGTGTAATAAAATCTTTTCTTAAAACTCTTCTAATATTTTTCTTTCAGTGCAAATCAGAAAGATCTCTCAGTGTCTAAAGCTCTCTCATATTTACCAATGGCCAAAGTTGAAACAGTTGGGAAAGTAAAATTAATGACAGCAATATAGGATTATATGCCATAGAAGAAAATAAATATTCAAGCTTCCATGCTGATATAAGTAAATAATTGAGTAAATAATTGAGAATAAGGGATAGCACTCTCATATATGAAATTCAACAAAAAAGTAGTAAGAATGAGGGAATTTGCATATTCCTCTATTATTAGTATAGATTGTCAGGTAAGATTTACCAAAGGATGCTAAGATTGAAGTGACATAGTATGAAAAAATACAGGGCATTTCTGTGGACTCAAATTGTCTACCTCAGGATATTTATTAGTTACAAAGGGAGAAAGAATAGTTTCTGAATAGAAAAACCTGACAAACAGCACTTTAATTAAGTGATCAAGGTTGCTAACACCAGTAAAATTGCATGTTGACATTATGTGGCCTCTGACATGACGTACCACCCATTTGTTGCAACTACAAGGCAAAGTCTTAGTGAAATTACTCAGGAAATGGCAGGAAAGACACCTGAGACTAGACAGAACACTCACAGAGAATTGAGACAAAAATCAACACTTCCATGCTCATGCTGCATATGTTTTTCAATTCCCCCTAATTATTTTTCTTATTCCCAGGCAGACATTAAAACAATGGATAGTAGTTTCTTGCCACGAAGAGACTACTTTAAAAAGTGATACTAGAATGCTAAATATGGATTTTGATGAGTATCTAAAGAATTCTCAAAGCCAAGGCACATTTGTCTGAGCATACAGTACATGTGCTTTAATTACATTAAGTGAGATTTCTAAACATCTGACATCTGTTTACTAGCAAACATTTAATTAAGTATTTGAACATAACAATGTTAAATGAAATGTTTTAAAGAAGCCATTAGAACTCTGCAGTTCTAACTGCAGTCCTGACAAACGCAGAGGAGGGCGGTAGAATCTGTCACTGCAATCAGGGACAAGGAGCCCATTTGCTGTGTGTCCTTTGTTTGTTGCCTGTGTTGTCTGCCTAGGCTGAGCACCTCTCCCTCAGTGAGGATGCATTACTCATCAGGGCCTATGGATGAGAAGGTGGGCCTCTTGTAATCAGAACAGGGTGTCCAAAGTGTTTCACTCCAAGACCATCATGTCTACAGACTAGTAGAAATCCTTTGTTTCCCCCTTACCGTTAAAGAGTGAGTCACATTAAATGTTTTCACTTGGGCATTGTCTAGCTACTGGAAGTTACAAGCTCTACTTTTATCTAGTGATTAAATATAAATCAAACACTGCAGCTTTAGCAGGTTCCATGTAAACACTGCAGACATAGAAACTCTTTTATCTCGTGCCATGTTGCTTTTAAGAGAGAATGTCACAGAGTAGACACATGGGAATAAGGTTTCCTGAATGCAGTGCATATACATCCAGCTTTGGTGACCTCTGGAGATAAAGCTGTAGCATGGATGTCTTGTAACCTCTCCTATGGACACCCTATTACATTCCAGCACCCTGCAGGGCCTGGAGCCCTATGGTTCCTAGTTCATATAGCATCACTTGGGACTTCCTCCAGAGATGTAAAAACAGCCATCATTATGAAGACTTTTCTAGATCCCTCTCTCCTTATTGAATATTAAAATCTACCATTGTCATTCCTGTTCCCTTGAGATAAACCTTTGTGGTTACAATTTAGGTGGGTATGGGAAGGAGTCCAATTTTTATGTTAGTAGTGGGTAAATGGTTAACCAGGTCTGCCTTTCAAATAACACTGGTATTTGAAAAGAAATTGTAAATGTCCTTAGGCAGCATGTAAAATTGCATGTTAAGCATCTAGCATGCTATGCCCAGCAAACACTAAAGTGGCCGTTATTGTTGTTTTGCTGTTATTATGTTGTTCTGCTATTATGATTGCTGTTTTGTTATCATAAAGAGCACAGGGCTATCATGAAGAAGGTCTCATTGTAGAACCAGTTTCTTAATCTGCAGTGCTTCTATCTCTGTGGTTTATTTGCTGTTCTCTAAATGTAGGCTAATGTCTAGTTACGCTCTGGACCTATATACTCAACAAACAGCAAAGTGTAATATTCTCAGTGTGTTATTCAGATTCTAGAATGGCTTAAACATTGTTTTTCCTCTAATAATAATTATAGTGATGGCTAATATTCATCAATAGCATACTCTATGCCAAGCACCGCACTAGGCCCTTTATGTGGATTATCCTGTTTAATTCGTATAAGAATTCCATGAGGAAGTTGTTATTATATTATTCTATTTTTATATATAAGGAATCCATAGGTCAGAGAAGTTAAGTAATTTGTCAAAAGACATATACGAGTAGCTAGTAAACAACAGAATTAAAATTAAGCCCAAGCTCTTAATTATTAAGATATTTGACTTCTATCATTTCTTGAGTGGTCTCCTCCTACTTTGTACACTGTCTGCCTGAGCTTGTTGCTAAGTTATGTCTGGTAGGAGATCTCTCTTCCACCCATGAAATGAAAAACCACTTCCTTTGCAACAACTCCTTTTGCAACAATTGCTACTTCTGCATCTTCCTTTTCAAAAAGCATTAACCACCAATAGAGTGCTTTAAAGGAGCAGAACGAGAGCGTTTATCTAGCAAAAGAGCTCTACTGAGTGTCAGGCACTGTTCTAGGTAATGTGGAGTTAGGAAAACAAACACGGTTCTGGCTTCATGGCACTTAGAGGCCAGAGAGGAAGATAGAAAATAAGCAAATAAATGATTAAGATAACTGAAGGAGCCCGATCAGAGTGGCTCAATGGTTGAGTGTCAACCCATGAAGTAGAAAGTTCCACATTTCAATTCATGGTCAAGGCACATGCCAGGGTTGTGGGCTCTATTCCGAGTAGGGGCATGTGGGAGGCAGCCAATCAATGATTCTTATCATGGATATTTCTATCCCCCTCTCCTCCCTTCCTCACTCTAAAATCTATTTCTTAAAAAAAAAAAAGGTAACTGAAGTAGGAATACATGCTTTGAAGAAAATAAAACAAAATGAGAAAAGCAAGTGACTTATAGCAGGCTACTGGGCTTTTGAGTTTAGCAGCAATGCCAATAACCAGCAATAGGGATCTTGGATCTTAGTGAATGCTCTGCTCTGTCCACACAATGGAGTGCAGTGAGCTGTGGAAAGGAACAGGAATCTCTGCACTGACATGGAATGATTGCCAGCCTAGTTTGTTATTTAATTACTAGTGGCCCAGTGCACGAATTCATGCACATTGAAAGGAAATTAATTAGAAGAAATATTCACCCTTTCTCTATAATTGAAGTGTCAACCAAATTCACAAACAATGACAGATTGAAACACATGTGTGTGATTGGCACCAGCGAGAGCTTTATATGTATCACACATGTGTGAGTTAACTTAGTCTTTTATAGATATAGAATAAACTTGCTTAATTAGACCTGCTTTCTGATGTAGCTAAACTTTTTCCAGCCCAGTGAAGCACCCCAACTTTTCTTTCAGGTAATTGTCAGCAACACAGCAGTAAGTATCAACATGAAGCAGATTATTATTGTAGATCACACAGGGAGAACAAAGGGTAAAATATTTAACTGTAGCACTATTTGACTATATTCTGCGCAGTGAGAAAACCTGAAGTCATTTTCAAGGTCCACCATTTCTTCTTTTCAGTTGGGTCAAGTTTCTAAGCTTTCTAAATCTTCATTTCCAATTAATGAAAAGAAAATGGGGTTTCACCGAGTCTCCTATCTACCTACTCCCACACTTCTGTGAGGATCAAATGAGATGAGGCACGGGGAAACGCTTCACAGACATTTAGTTAAAGTGTAAAATGTTTGCACCTGGCTATAAAGCAAGTTGTGTTCCTGGGCTGAAGAAACTACAAGGAGGCTAGTTGCTGGGAGAGGAAGCTGGGTGTTGCTACATGATGTCAGTACCTGGATGGACACTTAGCATATTAGCCTTTTATATAGATAGAATATAGATACATTTAATTATACTATTTTTTGTATAAGAAAGGGAAAAATATATATACATATATCTGCACACACATGTTGATATATGTACATGTACATACATAAAGATCTATAGGTATATGAACAACATATTTGATTATCTTTTTAAAAATGCACAGTGGCTGAACAAAACAGAAAACTCATGAAAAGGATTACTGTAGGAGAAGGGGAAAGAGCAGAATGGAAAGGAATGGAAGTGAGATTTCTGTGAATATGTCTTGGTATGTAATTTTGACTTCAGGAAATAAATGCCTTTCATAATTAGAAGAAAGTTATTGGATCCCAAAGTAGTGAAAGAGATTGAAAACAAGATTTAGTGAGCTCTTTTTTAAAAAATTAAATATTAAGTAGATGACATCTGCACACTTTCCTTACTGGTTCTTGAAGACACCAAGTATATTCCTGCCTCAGGGCCTTTGCGTTTCACATTCTCTTTGTGGAACTGTCTTCCCCTGTGTCCCAGTTTGCTCCATTACTCTATCAGGTATCTGATGATATTTCCTGAGTCAGCTGTCTAAAGTAGCACCTTCACTTTTTTTATGGCCCTTGTTACCATTTGTCTAGCCATGAGATGCAGGAGAAGTGTGCCTAGAATATTGTAGAAGAAAGTGTTTTAATATTCAACATCACCTGCATTATCTCCTTTTTCCCCCCAGTCTTAGAGCTAGATTATGTTTGCCAGCTTTCCTTGCAATTAGTCACCCATCATGTGGGTAGACTAAATTCTTGCCAGTTGAACAGGATTAAAAGAGATTCCAAACAATTGCAGACTTTACTTATACAATCACTCTACCCAACCTCTCCTTCTTTCTATGTCTCACAATATACCACCGAATGGAGAAGAGTACAAAGACTTGGATGAGGGTGGAGTTTCAAGAACAAAAGATCTTGGACTTGAGTATTTGCTAAAGCAGGGCCCCTCTACTAACCTTTTTTTTCTGGGACCTGAGCATGACATAAATTTATTTTATTAAGCCCTTGTATTGTCATAGTCTAAACAAGAAAACAGAAATCACTAGAAGTATTTACAGCAAAATAAAATAAACTCAGGGAATTAGTTGGCGTAGATGATGGAGGGACATGAGAGTCAAATAAAAGACCAAGAAGTAATCTATTGATTAGTATCAGCAGGAAACTACTATCTCCTAGCGAAAATAGACAAAGGGAGGTGTAGGTAATTACAGAGCCCAGAGCCTGGAAGCCAGGACCAGGAAAAGCCCCTTGAGTGGGAGAGGGGGCCATGGAGGAGGTGTAGCCAGTGTGTCTTGATGAGGTTACCTTGGAGAAGAAATATTCTGGATTTTCTCTTTCCTGTTCTCCAATCTCATGGCATTACCTTCCCTGAGCTGGATTAATCTGGAGGTGAGTGGACAGAGGTACCTGTGAAGAGCAGACTGTAGGGATCAGAGCTGAGTAGGAAAAGAGCAAGAGTCATGCCATCACTGACATTGAATTCCTGGGTTCCTTTAGGTCATGGTAAGTATACTGTCTTCTAATTCTGGCGTAATAGAAAGCCTCTGGAGGAATGAGAGCTGGATAATGCTATGACCTGACATACCATAGAATAGCATGATGCTGGTGGCATTATGGAGGAGAATATACTATAAGCTGGGTGGGAAAAAGAAGCAGGGAATAGTAGGGTGTTGTAGAAATCAAGGCAAAAATGTTTTCTTGGCTTAGTGTGGAAATGGTGGAGAAAATGAGAAACAGTTGAATAATTGCAAAGATAAGTCAATAAGATTTCTGACATATTGGCTCTGAGGTATGAAGGAAAGAGAGGAGCCAATGAAGTCTTCAGGAATTTTGATCTGAACAACTAGGTGAATTATAGTGCAAGTTTCTAGACTGGGAAACGCTTAAAGTTTGGAGGAAGGAATGAATAATTACTAGATTTTTGAGATGCTTACAGGAATTCCAGTTTTTATTTGGAAGTATTGGAAGGTCTCCCTACATTGGCAGTATTCCCTTGAATCACTGCCATCATTTAAAAAGTAAAAAAAAAATAACGGAACCTTATCTGTAGTCACTGGAGATCTGTTTTCATGGAGTCACCATGTCACCATTTCACAATAACACCACGCTAAACATGAGTTTCCTTTAAAAAAATTTTTTTAAATATATATTTTACTGATTTTTTACAGCGAGGAAGGGAGAGAGATAGAGAGTTAGAAACATCAATGAGAGAGACATATTGAGAGAGAAACATTGATCAGCCGCCTCCTGCACACCTCCTACTGGGAATGTGCCTGCAACCAAGGTAAATGCCCTTGACAGGAATCGAACCTGGGACCTTTCAGTCTGCAGGCCGATGCTCTATCCACTGAGCCAAACCGGTTATGGCTAAATTTTTTTTTTTTAATTAAATTTATTAGGTTGACTGGTTAATATGATCATATAGGTTTTAGGTATGGGTTTCTATGTTGTAAGTTCTGTATATTGCACTGTGTACCCACTACCAAAAGCCAAATTTTCTCCTGTTACCATATAGTATGTCCCATTCACCACCACCCAGCATTCCCTCTGGCAACTACCACACTGCTGTTTGTGTCCTTGAGTTTCAGTTTTATACTCGCATATCAGTGGAGTCATATGGTTCTTAATTTTTTCTGACTGACTTGTCTCACTTAGCATGAGTTTCTTTGGTGGAAAGGTTAGTATTCCCACTTTTATCCGTGAAAAAAAAAAAAGTAACCAAATTTGAGCCTTGGAATGGGACGGAAGGATCCAGTGAGAAAAGGAATAAAATCAGGTTTTAGACCAAAATAAAATTGAGCCCTAAAATTTGAATACTCAAAGTAATGGCTTGAATTTGTACCCTAAGAATTGAAGCTAATCAACATCTTTTATATAATTATCATCTCACCTAAAATGCTAAAATTAAGATATATGTAATTAGTATGACTCACCTATAAAATATTTAAAAGATAATTATCAATGATGATGATGACTATGATGATGATAAGAGTTATACCATACTTTTAAAAGTAGTCTCACATGTTTCTTTGGATTGCCTTTAAAATGGCTTCTAATGTTAGCATGGGTGGAATTAGTAATAAGAAATGGCTTTCAGTCTCTCACCACCATAGTCTCCTTTTCGAGAGTATTCAAATGGGTCAATGTTCCAAGTAATTAATGGTGTCTTGAAATTGACACAATAGTCCTGTGGTGTAGGTAAGTGCAGTATGGAGGCACCATGGTTCCCATGCTCCGCATTCATGCCTAGATAATGGTGGTAGGGTGTGGTGATGACAACCATGATGCTTGGGCTTGAATCCCTGTTGAGCTACTCACTACAATGTGATCTTCAGCATGTTATTTATTTTTCCGTTTTCTTATTTGAAAAAACACACACAAAAATGTATGTTCTAGGAGACATTGCATTTTCGCAATTGGGTTGTAACCCTCTTCACTCACACTTCTCTGTTTCCTTGTACTTTTCTAAAGGAAAATGGAAATCTGATAACTCAGAATAGAAGTCAATAAAAACCTGAATCGCCAAATGAATGCAATGATCTGTGACAAAAACAATGATTATCTACCTGTGGGGCAAAAATTCAATAAGTGGCCAGTCATTTTTTGCTACAGTTGTGGACTGAGCAGGTCCTGTGGCTACATTTGCCTGTATTACCCATTACTTTCTCTAGTGTGAATTATTGATAACATTTTTTGGTGGATTTTTCTTGGATTGATTAAAGTTTATAACTGAAGCAAATATTTTCAAATTGTGACAGCTATTGTGGGGGTGGGACATGTATAGATTGAGTCAGAATGGGGGGAACAGCTGTTTCTTTAGTAACGACGTATATGAGATACTGGCTTCATCATTTTACTACCTTTGTAAACTTAATTAACAAACATCTGCATCCTGCTATCTATTCCCCAAGGTTCTGACATTTTCCACACATTAAAATACCTTCATTTTTTTTAAATTGAACATTTCCATGCAGCCATTCTGACAGTTACCAATTGGGGATGTGTCAGGTGTAAAACTATTCTTTTGAGGCTTTAATTGGTCAGAATATCAGTGCATTTTTTGACCACTAATCATGGGATATGGGATAAAAACTGGGTACTTCACATCTTCTTTCTTTCTGTCCGATTGCACAGCTGTCAGTGAAAAATTCAAGATCACTTCCATGTCTGCAGTGCATATATAACTGATTCAGATCAATTCAGGTTCCTTTTTAAAAATAACCAGTGATTCACTATGCAGATCTTAGATGTATTTTTATACTCCCAGGTATATTCCTTTGTCCCTCTGATGCCTCTTCAAAAACTACCCCTGGTTTGATGTTCCTAAATAATGGCAGATTTATTGCTGTGATTACAAGGAATGGGGAAATCTGTCTGCGTCTCTTTCATACACATGTGAAGGCTTGATATGGATTTTGATGGAGCAGGATAAAATTACCTTACCTCCTGAAGACTGCCGGTGAGAGAGTCTGTGGGCAAAAGATGCTAACTGTGTCTGAAAGCCCTTTGAACTATGCCCATTTCTCTTAACGTTATTTCAAAGGCCAACCCTGGCAACCAACTGATTGCTCAGCCTGCGTTATCCATGGCCTGTGTAGGTGCCACCATTTAAATTAGCTCCCTGGCTTCTGGCAATGATGGTTAATATTTTCGAGGGCTACATCTCAGTGCCAATGGAATATTGTTTGGAAATGGAAAGTTACAGACGTAAGTTTTTTTTAAAAAAGTATTCATTTTTATAGAAGGAAATGTGTTCTTTTAATATGCTGCGATTATTTTTAGATGTTGAGATGAGAGCATGACTCACCACCTTCCATTTCATCCACCACTTGTGCCGGCCCCCACCCATCTTGCCTGACACGCTGTGCTGATGAAGGGATGGCAGCCTGTCCTCCACAGTGTGACCATCGTCGCAGGTGGCAGCAGCTTTGAGAAAACATGGGGCGCTCTGCTTCTCGCTTACAGACTCCCAGACTCCACATCAGTGTTCTGTGGGTCAGTGCACTCTGTGAACTAAAGTGTGTATCATCACATAGGGCATTCAGTGGGGGCGCTACTTTCCAGTGGTGGTTAACAATCAAGTTTCAGAATATTAGAGATTTCGATTCAAATTTGACCCTCACCTCTTAGAAGTTGCTCACACTAGGTGAGGTTTGTAACCACTTTGAACATCTTTTTTTTTTTTTCCTACAAGGGAATGAATCATACTAAGCTAATGGGATTATTTGAAATATTAAATGAGATCGTGATCATGAAGAATTTAATTTAAATCAGTGCTTTGCACAGAGTATGCAAACCATTTTGCTGTTGTATAGTAAAGGTCGTTGTTGTGACCATAGTGATTTCCAACTATAGCCCCTCCCATTTTCTTAGCTGCAAAATTAAAATAGGTCTGTAACATCCACTAGAATTTCATGAGGCTAAATTTCTACATACTTGTATGAACATGGCATGATTTTGGAAAAGGATCCTAAGAAAATCCAATGTATTATTGCTGTTACTGATAGTTAAATCTGGGGGACTATTTAATTTATGGCATTGAAAAAATTTCCTTTGCCCTTTGATTTTTCTTATGCTTAAGAGACAATTATTTATTTGTAGTCAATTTTGTCAAGCTTAGGCATGATTCATGTTCTGTCTCATCCCTGGCCAAGATGCCTGCCCACCCACCCGCTCCCCCACACTCCCCAGTTCTGTCTCATTGCTGGCCCACTGCTCATATTTTCAGAATTACCCTTTGTAGGTTTTTCCATTATTTCTCTGCCCACCTTGCTCATTCCAAAAGTAGTTTATGCTTAGGCTAATTTCACAGACTGACCAGAAGAAATGTAGTCACTGTAAAACACTCCTTTTTTTTTTTTTTTTTAAAAAAGGAAATAACAGAAGAGTCCTTAAATTATTGTGTACATTAGTATCTTCTTTTGGCAAACCCCTCCCCAAAGTCCCTAATTTTCATTGCCCATATGACTAATAGGTAGACATGTTAGAATTTCTTTGTCAAGCCAACTAAGGGACAGAAAACTATTGTAATAGAACTATATCAAATTATTATTTTTTAGAAGGATGTAAGCGATGATGCAGAGATTTCTCCTTCCTTGGTCAGACATTGCGCTTCCTGACACAAACTTAAAGGTCAGAAGATTGTAGAGGATGTTTCAAAAACAAACAAACAACCATCTCCATAATGATTTGTCTGGTGATCCCTTCTATTCTTGCCTCCTTTTCTCTCTTGGCAAAGAGAAAGAGAGAGAAAGAAGATTCTCAAAACTAGTGACATATTGAAAACAAAATGGGCAAACTGCCCTCTTTGTAAGGGGAGGGTGAAAATATCAGTTGACTGTTAGTGATTCAGAAATGAAATTTTGGTATATTTTAAGTCCATTTTAGAAGGAGGGATGGGAAATGTGAAGCTAAGAAGAAACAATTTAAAGAAAAAGTAATCTTTTTGGTTCCTACATGGTGTGGATAGCCATATGGTGAAATGAAAAAGGGCAATGACCAAATGTATCTTTCCCAAGATCCAATCCATATAAAAATATATATTCCATAATTATTTTTGCTTTAGTTATATATACGTGTGTGTGTTTATACATATATACATATACAGATACAGATACAGATACAGATTATGATACAGATACAGATACATATACATATACACTGAGTGGCCAGATTATTATGACCACCTGATGTTTGTAGGCAAATTAGCTATAATTTCGTGCTGAAGTTGCTAGAGCGCCAGACCATTATAAATAGGGAAGCAGGTTGTTTACCATGACAGTAGAAGTGATTTTTTCTGAAGACATGGGTAAACAACATGATTTAACAGCCTTTGAACGTGGGATATATTTGAATGTGAGTGGCCAAATTATTATGACCACACCATCAGTACTTTGTTGGGCCACCTTTTGCCTTCAATACTGCAGTGATTTTTCTTGGCATTGACTCCACGAGATGCTGAAAGGTGATGTGAGGAATCTGACACCATGCCTGATGAATAGCACTGTACGTTTCTGTGAGATTTGATGGTTGTGGAACCTGCTGCCTGATGGCTCTTTTAACTTCATCCCACAAATGCTCAATTGGATTGAGATCTGGTGATTGTGGGTGGGGGCCACCTAAGCAAGGTAAAGTTGCCCTCATATTCTTGAAACCACTCCTGCTCAATACGAGCACATTGTCTTGTTGGAAGAAGTCATCTCCATTGGGATATGCCATCAACATGATAGGATGAACTTGATCAGCAACGATACTTAGGCATGTTGTGCTATTCAGATGTTGTTCCACACAAATTAAAGGAAAATCATGCCATGAAAATATGCCCCAAACCATAACACTGCCCCCACCAGCTTGAAGGGTCATACTCATGCATGTGGGGTGCATGCTTTCATGCTGTTTCCGCCAAATTCTCACTCTGCCATCTGCATGATGCAACTGGAAATGTGATTCATCAGACCACGTGACTTTTTGCCAAGGCTCGACTGTCCAATCCTTGTGTTTCTGTGTGAATTGGAGACGTTTTATCTTGGTAACTGCAGACAGCAAAGGTGTTCGAACAGGCCTTCGGCTTCCATATCGCATACCATGCAGTGTATGGCTAATTTGCCTATAAACGTCAGGTGATCATAATAATCTGGCCACTCATGTTCAAATATATCCCATGTTTAAAGGCTGTTAAATCATGTTATTTACACATGTCTTCAGAAAAAACTCACTTCTACTGTCGTGGTAAACAACCTGCTTCCCTGTTTATAATGGTCTGGCCCTGTAGCAACTTCAGGGTGAAATTATAGTTAATTTGCCTACATACATCAGGTGGTCATAATAATAAATTGCCACTCAGTTACACATATATTAGAAACCCATCGTGCAGCCCGCCCACCCACCCACTGCTCTGCCTTGACACCCAAACCTCTCCACGCAGAGCTCCAGTGCACCTGGCCCCACCTCCCGACCCCTCTGGCCTTCTCTGGCCTCTTTAAGCCCCGTCCTCAGTCCCTAGAGTCACCTCGGGCTGGTCCAGCCTTCTCTGGGCACCTCCCTGCTTCTGTCCTGTCTCTGGAGCAATGTGGCTACTCTGCCCCATCATGGCACCAGAGGAGAGCATGAAACCTCCTGCCTGCTGTGCTGTGCTCCTTCCTCAGGCAGGTGAGTGGCAGGGCGCTATGAGTACAAGTGGTGGGTGGTGAAGGACTGATGAGGGGGGTGCTACGGGCTCTTCTGGGCACAGGCCTCTTCCAGGAGCCTCTCCCCGCTTCCACCCAATCTCCGGGAGCAATGCCCCGCCGTGCATGCGCAGGCAGTGTCCTTCTTAGCAGTCATGACTGTGATACCGTTAGGACCAATTAGCATATTACCTCTTTATATATATAGATACATACACATAGTTGTATATGTGTATATAATTGTAGTCATAAATAAAACTTATGATTTCATGGACACAAACTTTTTGGGGGCAAATATGCAAGACACTGTTAATAGCAGTTGCATCTGGGGAGGAGGATTATGGGTATCCCTGGTATACTTCCTATTTGTTTGATATCTTTTGTACTATTTGTATTATTTTTATTTCATTGCTTGTTTGTTTTCTAGCTTATACTATAGGGTTTCACAGATAAAGGCAAAAAAAGGTTTAGCAATTTTCAAAATTTTATAGTGGATGAAATTTAACCTTATGCATTAATTTTTTCAATTGGCACACATATATCAGCAATTCCATTTTCATAGAAATATAGCTGAAAAAAACCACACCATTTAATCTGATTCACTACTCTCTTGTTTTAAAGGAAACTTTTTAATATTATTTCTATGTAGAGGTCTTTATCCCAACCTTGGTTAAGTGACTCCGGTATTTGCTTAAAGATGACCATACGTTTCTTAGCTCTTGTCATAATTTTAATGAATTATTTTTCTCCTATTAAACTATAAAGCAAGAAAATAATGTTGTTTGTCTTGCCCGCCATTTTACACCCAGTTATTAGAGGACCAGGAAACTAATTTGATACATCACTTAATGGGTCAATCAACCAATCCTGGAATGTAGGAAATGTTTATTTATAAAAACAACAACGACAACAAAAAAAACAATGGCTCCAGCAGATTTGGCTCAGTGACTAGAGTGTAGACCTCTGGACTGAAGGGTCACAGGTTTGATTCTAGTCAAGGGCACGTACTTTGGTTGCAGGTTTGGTACCAGGCCCGATTGATTTGTCTCTCTCATATTAATGTTTCTCTCTTTGTGTCTTCCCTCTCTTTTTTTCCCACACTCTCTAAAAATTAATGGGGGGGAAATGATAGATTTATTTTTAATGCTCTTTTTTGTTAATTGCTCATTCATTTATTCCACAAATAATTTATTGATACAACTTTATAGAACATGGAATTGTGTACTTGAGTACAACCTAAATCTGCTCTGTATGTTTTGTCATTGATTACAAGGGTAGAAAATAATTGCACCTGCTTCATCTCACACATGGGTTTAATGCTAATCCCTTTTATTATTAAATACTTAACATTTACAGTTCAGATGCTTTGAAATTCTCTTTTGTCATAGTGTTATGCTGGCATGAGCAGAAGTATTGCATGCTGTTGCATATTTTACCATCTTTTGAGGGTGGTATGACATTAAAGATGACATAGTACTTATCATGCAGATGAAGAAATAAATATGTCCTAACTACAACGAGTAAAGATTTATAGATGTGAAATTCCCTAGCATGCCAAGAAGGGCATTCTACATTCTGTATAAATCCAGAGGTCATTAAATGTATAAGGAAACATGAAGTAAATCAATGTCTTTAGAGATAGCTGGTAATGGTTACTTACAGAATTGACAACAGCAAGATAAGCTTTGTATCTCATTGGCTGTAAAGTGAGCAGTTTTGCTTTTCCTTCTTGTGCAGGTATGAACATCTCATTGGAGATGAGGCCCACCAATCCTCCCTTTCCCAAGCATGTTAATGAGAATGCACAAGCATACAGTTTATTAATCAGTTTCAATTCTTTAAATGAATAATGAATGAAATGAAATGGATAATGTTGTAAGATATCATGATTTTTTTTTGATTTTTTTTTTTTTTTGTAAATCAAACATAAATCATTCTCTCTGGCAGAGTTTGAAGGCATTAGAATTCAAAAGACTTATTTATGCCATTCATTGAAAACCTCTTGGAAGTACTGACTCGTGGGGGACAGTTTCTTTTTTTTTGAAATTAAATCTTTATTGTTGAAAGTATTACATATATCTTCCCTTTTCCCCCATTAACCTTTTGTAGTTTAAACAACTTCTTGAAAATGAAGCAGTTTTCCTAGAATGTGCAACTCATAATAATGATGTACCCAGCTTCTGATATTTGCTACTTGATTCATGGATACACACACAAGCCGTATAAGGATAGCAGACATAAAGTCTGATAAAGAGAATTTTGGAGAGATTTATGAAATAAATTACAAAAGAATGAGAATCATTTTTTTTTGTTTTAAATAGGATCCATATAACAGAAAAAAAAACAATGAAATGCATTTAGTTAATAAATGTTATATTTTTTCATGTATGATAGTGAACAAGTCGTTTTCTGAACTGACTTGGTATTTTAATATCCACACACAGTGGATATTTAGGGGGCTGCTATACTTGCCTCTGGAAACTCCTCACTGCTTCTGACTGAACGACTCTCTTCAAGTGATAGGACTATGGCTGAATGGAAAGGGCAAGGGCCTTGTAACTAGAAAACAGGAGTTCAATTATTATTATTTTCATTTATTTGCTTTGTAAAGGTTTGTATGTTCAAATTTGCTTTAGTTACTAATTTTTAAAGAAATAAATTTTGAGATATGGTCAACGTTTTCTTAGATATTACCCTGTACTTTTTCCAGAGAAGAATAATCGCTATCTGGAAGTGGTATGGTATTCTCACGCAGGTTTTCATAATTTTTCAACATATGTATGTACCCGAAACAAAATATTTAGTATTCCCTTCTGAACTTTTCCCCATAAATGGTCTTGATTTGTATGGATTATATTACATCTTGCTCTTATTACTAATATAATTAACATTTTTAAATTTAAACTCTTACAATTTAACAGTAGTTATGTTAGCAGTGAAATGCCAGAATGTTTGTCATACAGCAATATCCTATCTATAAATAAATTTGTGTCCAAGGTTACAGATCTGCTTAAAGTGTCTACTTTTCTATCTCTACAAAAAGCAAATACTATCCAATTCTTTAGCAATATGGCATCTTCATATCTTGTCAGGAAATTCTAAAAAAAATTGCTTTAGCATTTTGCCATATTAAGATGTTATAAATCAGATTGTAAATTTCTTTGAAAAATCATTTTCACTTCTTAATTCGAATTTAATTTATTGTATTATTTGAAGATAACTGACTTATTTGCTATATTGTGCTCTCATTCATTACCATAAAATAGAAACCATTTTTGTAAGATCACTGTCATATGTCCTTCCTCCTTTCCTTTCTTTTTTTTTTTATGGCAAACCTTTTAAGTCATTAATACAGAGGAACATGGAGAATAGAAAACAAATGTGGAAGACAGTAAGCAAGAGGATGATTGATAAGCAAATTAAAGGACTAGGCAGAGCAAAATTACAATCTAGCAGTGAGAACAGCTTGGGGTGAGCCTTTTACCGGACTAAACATGAAAGTCATAGGAATTGGAAGAACGGGGGTACCCTTGATAAACCAAGAGAGAAGAGAAGCCTAAAATGAGAAAGGTTGGGTTAACGCTGTTTGATGAGCAGTGAGATTTTTAGATCCTTATCCTTCCTTTGCTCTGTTGACTGACTCCTTTTTTTCTGTCCCATTAAATGTATAGGGATTTACTATTTTGTAAGAGTAATTCAGAACATCTTTGAATTGAAGATGCTAGGCACAGTTGAAATGAGTGTTACCCTCCTGAAAAAAAAAGAGGAAGATTAGGTAACAGTATATACTGAAGGATAATAGAGACCCTGAGATCTATACCCCCATTTGACCTCCAGGATGCTGGTAACCAAATCCTTTTACCAAAATTAAGAAGATTGAAGGACTCTTCTAAAGATGTCTGATAAGCCGATGAAAAGAGTAACAAATGGTACATCTATATCATGCTGTAAAGTACAATGAGTCTGTTTAAATTGCCAATTCTTAATCATTTCTACAAAATCAAATATGTTCAGACAGGAGAGGAAAGTTTTTGACAAGCAAGAAATGGAAAAAAACAAATCAGAGAAATCATCTTGATGGAGAAAGATACTATGGGGGGACTTCTAAAATACTGTAATTACTATACAATTGGAGAATATAATGCATCTGTGAAACATGATATGAAAAAGATTTTTCAGTGAACAGATAAGGATTCTTGGAAATTATAATTATGAGAATAAAATAAAAAGTATAGTTTAAGTGTTAGAAAATATAGTTGAGAAAGTTTTTTCAAAATTAGAGCAAAAATGTTTTAAAGATATAAAAGAGAAGATAAAAGGAATAGAACATATGAATAATAGGTGACCCAGGAAAAGAACAATGAGAAGGAAATTATGAAAGAATCAATACAAAGAATTTTCCCAGACTTTCAGATTCAAACTAAAAGGGCAATCAGAATAGATGCCTCATTATTACATAAGAGGCAATGTTCTTAAATATTCTTGTCTTTGGAATAATTAATATCATACATATGTTCAAATTAGTCTATAGCTTCAATGCACACACACACACACACACACACACACACACACACACACACACACGTGTTTTCCCATGGAAGAAAATGGCTTATGACATTTACTTTTGCTCAGGATAAGTTTTTTTTTTAATTGTTTATTACTATTGAGTGGAAAAACTTGTTTTTTGTGTGTGTGCATTGTTCTTGTATGCAACGAATAACCTTGCTTAGGTTTTTTGTTTGTTTTCAATGATGTTTGTATAGATTTTTTCAAATCTACTATGTAGAAAACTAAACTATCCCTAGATAAAGATAATTATATGTATTTCTTTGTTATTCATTGGCTAGAATTCCAAGTGAAATGTTAACTATCATGTTTTTAGTGAGTTTTGTGGATTGAATGTAGCAGATTAAGAAAAACTTCTTTATTTCTACTTTGCTAAAATTTTTTTTATGACTATATTGAATTTTACCTTCTCTTAATCTACTGGTGTTTCTAATTACATTAATTAGTTTTGGGTCATGCTGTGAATTTTTTTAAATTAATATATCTGAATTTAATTTTTAATATTTTAATTTGGATTTTGCTTGTAAGTTAGTTTTGCCTACACTTTTGCTTTCTTTTACAGTCATTTTTGTACCTTAACACTAAGTCCATACATACAAAACTCATAAAATAAGTTTGGAAATATTCACTTTTTTCTATTCTCTTCAACATTTTATTTTTATAAAATAGAGATCATGTATCAGCTCCTTGAATATTTGGAAAACTCTTTTTTACTATAGTCAATATGTGATGTTTATTTAATATAAAGGGTAGATTTTTTTTATTATTATCAGTTAAGGTATTACAAATATGTCCTCATCCCCCCCATTAACCCCCAACCTCCCCCCACACACACACTCATGCTCCCATCCCCCTGTTGTCCATGTCCATTGGTTTGGCTTATATACATGTATACAAGTCCTTCGGTTGATCTCTTCCCCTTACCCCCGCCCTCCCCTACTTTCCTTCTGGGGATTGATAGCCTGATCACTGTTTCTCAGTCTTTGGGTCTGTCCCTTTTCATCAGTCTATGTTGTTCTCTATAATCCACAAATGAGTGAGATCATGTGGTATTTATCTTTCTCTGACTGGCTTATTTCACTTAGCATAATGCTCTCCAGTTCCATCCATGCTGTTGCAAAAGGCAAGAGTTCCTTTTTTTTTTACCGCAGCATAGTATTCCATTGTGTATATGTACCACAGTTTTCTAATACACTCATCTGCTGATGGGCACTTAGGCTGTTTCCAAATCTTAGCTATGGTGAATTGTGCTGCTATGAACATAGGGGTGCATATATCCTTTCTGGTTGGCGTTTCAGGTTTCTTGGGATATATTCCTAGAAGTGGGATCACTGGGTCAAATGGGTGTTCCATTTTTAGTCTTCTGAGATGGCTCCATACTGTTCTCCACAGTGGCTGCACCAGTCTGCATTCCCACCAGCAGTGCAGAAGGGTTCCTTTTTCTCCACATCCTCTCCAACACTTGTTGTTTGTTGATTTGTTGATGATAGCCATTCTGACAGGTGTGAGATGATAACGCATTGTCGTTTTGATTTGCATCTCTCGTATAATTAGTGGCTTTAAGCAGGTTTTCATATGTCTTTCAGCCTTCTGTATGTCCTCTTTCGAAAAATGTCTATCTAGGTCCATTGCCCATTTTTTTATTGGATTGTTTATCTTCCTTTTGTTAAGTTTCATGAGATCCCTGTAAATGTTGGAAATTAAACCCTTATCGGTGGTATCATTGGCAAATATGTTCTCCTATGTAGTGGGCCTTCTTGTTGTTTTGTTGATGGTTTCCTTTGCTGTGCAAAAGCTTTTTATTTTGATGTAGTCCCATTTGTTTATTTTCTCTTTAGTTTCCATTGCCCTAGGAGCATTATCAGAGAAGAAATTTCTTCGGCATATGTTTGCGATTTCGCTGTCTGTGGATTCCTCTAGTATTTTTATGGTTTCCCGTCTTATGTTTAAGTCTTTTATCCATTTTGAGTTTATTTTTGTGTATGGTGTGAGTTGGTGATCTAGTTTCATACTTTTGCATGTATCTGTCCAAATTTCCCAACACCATTTATTGAAAAGACTGTCTTGACTCCATTGTATGCTCTTGCCTCCTTTGTCTAATATTAATTGGGCATAGTGGTTTGGGTTGATTTCTGGGGTCTCTATTCTATTCCATTGATCTATATGTCTGTTCTTGTGCCAGTACCAAACTGTTTTAAGAACAGTGGCTTTGTAATACAGTTTGAAATCTGGTATTGAGATCCCACCTACTTTGTTCTTTCTCAGGATTGCTGCAGCTATTCGGGGTCTTTTTTTATTCCAGATGAATTTTTGGAACGTTCGTTCTAGATTTGTGAAATATGCCGTTGGTAATTTAATGGGGATTGCATTGAATCTATAAATTGCTTTGGGTATTATGGACATTTTGATGATGTTGATTCTACCAATCCATGAACATGGTATATTCTTCCATCTGTTTATGTCTTCCTCTATCTCTTTTTTCAGTGTTCTGTAGTTTTCAGCATATATGTCTTTTGCCTCCTTAGTTAAGTTTATTCCTAGGTATTTTAATTTTTTTTGGTGCAATGGTAAATGGGATTGCTTCTGTAGTTTCACTTTCTGTAAGTTCACTATTGGTGTAAAGAAATGCCATGGATTTCTTAGCATTAATTTTGTATCCTGCTACATTGCCAAATTCATTTATTAAGTCTAATAATTTTTTCATGGAGTCTTTAGGGTTCTGTATATACAGTATCATGTCATCTGCAAATAAGGACAGTTTTACTTCTTCTTTTCCAATCTGGATGCCTTTTATTTCTTCTTCCTGTCTGATCGCAACGGCTAGTACTTCCAGTACTATGTTGAACAGGAGTGGTGAGAGGGGGCATCCCTGTCTTGTTCCTGTTTTTAGGGGGAATGGTTTTAGTTTTTGCCCATTGATTATGATGTTGGCTGTGGGTTTGTCATATATGGCTTTTATTATGTTGAGGTATGATCCCTCAATTCCTATCTTCCTGAGAGTTTTTATCAAGAAAGGGTGTTGGATTTTGTCAAATGCTTTTTCTGCATCAATTGATATGACCATGTGGTTTTTTTCTTTCAATTTGTTTATGTGATACATCACGTTTATTGATTTGTGGATATTGTACCATCCTTGCATCCCTGGGATAAATCCTACTTGGTCATGGTGTATGATCTTTTTGATGTACTGCTGGATCCGATTTGCTAGGATTTTGTTGAGGATTTTGGCATCTATGTTCATGAGGGATATTGGCCTATAATTCTCTTTCATTGTATTGTCTTTATCTGGTTTTGGGATTAGGGTGATGTTGGCTTCATAGAATGAGCTGGGAAGTGTTCCTTCCTCTTGGATCTTTTGACATAGTCTGAGGAGGATAGGTTTTAGGTCTTCCTTGAATGTTTGGTAAAACTCCCCTGTGAAGCCATCTGGCCCCGGGCTTTTGTTTGCTGGAAGCTTTTTGATTACTGCTTCTATTTCCTCCATAGTTATTGGCCTATTGAGATTTTTAGATTCTTCCTGGTTAAGTTTTGGAAGGTTGTATATTTCTAGGAATATGTCCATTTCCTCCAGGTTGTCTAATGTGTTGGAGTTGAGTTGTTCATAGTATTTTCTAACAATCCTTTGTATTTCTATGGGGTCTGTTGTTATTTCTCCTTTTTCATTTCTGATTTTGTTTATTTGGGTCCTCTCTTTTTGTTTCTTGGTGAGCCTGGCTAGAGGTGTATCAATCTTGTTTATCCTTTCAAAGAACCAGCTCTTGGTTTTGTTGATCTTTTGTATTGTTTTTTTGGTCTCTATGTCGTTTATCTCCGCTCTGATCTTTGTTATTTCCTTCCTTCTGGTTACAGTGGGCCTTTTTTGTTGCTCTCTTTCTAACTCTTCGAGTTGTAGAGTTAGGTCATTTATTCTCATTGTTTCTTGTTTCTTGCAGTAGGCTTGTAGAGCTATGAACTTCCCTCTCAAGACTGCTTTTGCTGTATCCCATAGGTTTTGGATTGTTGTGTTTTCATTGTCATTTGTTGCCATGATGTTTTTTATTTCTTCTTTGATCTCACTGGTAACCCAGTCGTTGTTTAATAGCATGATATTTAGTCTCCATGTGTTTGATTTTTTTGGATTGTTTTTGTTGTATTTGATTTCCAGTTTTATGCCTTTGTGGTCTGAGAAGATGCTTGATATGATTTCAATTTTCTTGAATTTGAAGAGACTTTGTCTGTGACCCAATATATGGTCTATCTTTGAAGATGACAAATGTGCCCCTGAGGAGAATGTATATTCTGTGGCTTTGGGGTGAAATGTTCTGAAGATGTCAATTAATTCCATCTGATCTAGTGAGTCATTTAGGATTGATGTTTCTTTGCTGAGTTTCTGTTTAGAGGATTTGTCCAGTGGAGATAATGGGGTGTTACGGTCCCCTACTATGATTGTATTGCTGTCAATCTCTCCCTTGATCTCCTCCAGAAGATTTCTTATGTATTTGGGTGCTCCTATATTGGGTGCATATATATTTACCAGAGTTATTTCTTCTTGTTGTACTGCTCCCTTTAGTATTATGAAGTGGCCTTCTTGATCTCTTTTTATGTCCTTCACTTTGAGATCTAATTTGTCAGATATAAGTATTGCTACCCCGGCTTTTTTTTCACTTCCATTGGCCTGAAAAACTTTTTTTCATCCCTTCACCATCAGTCTGTGTGCGTCTTTTTTTCTGAGGTGGGTTTCCTGCAGACAGCAGATATATGGGTCATGTTTTCTTATTCACTCATTTACCCTATGCCTTTTGACTGGGGAATTTAATCCATTTACATTTAAAGTTATTATTGATAGAAACTTGTTAGTGGCCATTTTTGTTCTTTACCGCTGCATTCCTTCTTTGTTTCCTGTTTTTTCTATTTACAGCAGAAGGGGTAGATTTTTTTAATATAAAGCCTATTTATTCATGATAAGCTTAGCCAGTCACTACAGCATTATATTGGAACTCTTGATTTTATGTTTCATTTTTATCATTATCACATGGGAATTATGAGGTTTTTCTTTTCTTCTTTATATTCTTTGCTAAGTGTTCAAATTTTTAAAATTCAACTAATTGATTTTTAAATTAAACTAATTCAGTGGGTGTGCCTCACTCACAAAAATCTTTGAAGTGTTCCAACCTTTATTGGTTTGGCCACTACTTGATATTTGAGTAGTTCAAGCCAAACTCTTTTAAATATCAAAGGATAAAACAATCTGGTTGCTATCTAGATTTCATTAGAAACAGTAAGACATAGCTTGTCCTCAATGAAACAATGGATGGAGTTAAGGCAAAGCAAATATAGATATATAACATGTCAAAATGAGGTAAGGTCAAGGGGAATTGAAAGACATTCCTATAGTCTTGTATGGTCTGATTCCTGTTATGTGATCTCTCCTATATGGGTTACACTCCTACTTATTTATGCCTATCGACTATGTTCTAGCCATCCTGAACTTTTTTCTGGATCTCAGATACTCTAAGGCAGTGGTTCTCAACCTTCCTAATGCCCCGACCCTTTAATACAGTTCCTCATGTTGTGGTGACCCCCAATTTCATTGTTACAAATTGAACATAATTAAAGCATAGTGATTAATCACAAAAAACAATAAGTAATTATATATGTGTTTTCTGATGGTCTTAGGTGACCCCTAAGAAAGGGTCCTTCGACCCCCAGGTTGAGAACCGCTGCTCTAGAGCTACAGATAGAGTATAATGTTTTAAATTATATCAGGTACACAATATCATCTTATATCACTTCAATTCATTCATAAGTAGTAAGTTCTATCATAATTATCATTGATACCAAATTATTTTTTTTATAAAGACCCCACTATATTTTCTTGTTCCATCATGTACCAAGAAATTGGCTAAGCAGCATCAAGATGACATGTATTAAAGGTTATAGACCTTGTTTCTCACCTAAACTGCTATGCTATATTGAGACCAATGTGATTTCTTTGTGGTTATGCTCAAACAGTAATGTTCTGTTCCTGCAGATTTTATATAAGATGATGTCTAGCTAGACAAATAATATTAATAAGCATATCATCATCTTCATCAATATCAACATTTTAAAGGCCTGTGAGGAATCACTCAGTCAAAGAGAACCTAGATGGCAAAAATCAATCAAGATTTAAAAAATATATATATAACTCAATTTCTCCATTGCAGGATGAATGCAAGGCATGATATTTTTATGTTACTCATATTCAGATCCAGATATCCCCCAGCTTGTAAAAGTAAAGAAATCCATTTTCATATAATTGAGAGCTATTTTCCCACCACAGGGAAGCACTCAGTAAAGACTAAGTGGTTTTTAGGACTGAATCTGACTGCTCTCCCTCAGCAATCCCATCCTGTCATCTAACCACATGTGCTCCTGATCCAAATCACCATGCATATGCATGGCCATATGCTTTCTCCTTGTGGGCCTCCTTAGTCTCATCATTTGGTTCAATATCAACATTCCCATCCCCTTCTTTGCAGCCCCACACATTATTTTGGACTCATTGCACTTCTAGCCACACCTCAGGAAAACTGTCGCTATCAAGAGGGAAAAGCTATCATTGCCTGAGATGTGTGAGGGTTGTCATAGTCTGGCCATCTATGCAATAATGCTGTTTTTGATTGACTTCTCCTCTGATCTGTCATCACAGGAAATTCAGTGTTTTTCTCTGCTTTATAAGTCGTAGTGTAGCATGAAGTTCTTTGCCATCATTCACGTCTCAAATGAATTAAGTTCTCAGAATAACTCTGAGGGGAACTGAGTTTTGCATGTGTTTCTAGCAGCTTTGTCTGCAGCAGAGGTGATCTAGAATACCCAAGGGAGCTTTTGTGAGAAATGCCATCCAACGCATCACCCATGAAATTTAAGTGAGAAATAGTGGGGGTGGGATTCAGTGGCAAGGGAACAATGCAATAAAATTTGAAGAGAGACACTACCCCTTCAGCACTCTGCCCAAAGTTAGTCAAAATAATTTTTTCGCTATGACCTGGCCACTTTTCAAACTGCTATCTGCTCTGGAGTTCAGAGCCAGTGAGTTTGTGTGTCAGGGTCCTTTAAAATGGAGGCCTGTTTTCCCGTAGCCGTTCTGCTCTCTCAGATGTACCAGGTAAACCCTGCTGGTTCTCAGAGCCAGATGTTATGGGGGCTCTTCACTGTGTAGGTCCCCTGAACTGAGGGGCCTTATGTGGGGCTTGGATCCCTCACTCCTCAGCGGGGTTGTTATATCTCTCCCACTTGTGAATCACCACCTCAGGGGTGTTAGTCCGGACCGGACCTGTCTGTGCCCCTACCTGTCTCTCAGTGGCGTCTTTTTTATAGCCTCAGTTGTAGTAATTCTTTTAGCTACTCTTCAGGTCATCCTCAGATGGTTGCTCTATATTTCTTGTAGTTTTGGTGTGTCCCTGGGAGGAGTTGAGATAAGCATCTCCCTACTCTACCATCTTCTCTGCAAAGTCATTACCAATTTTAAATATAATTATAAGAGGATAACTCTTTTGTGGGAACCCTGAAGTTATATAACTTGAATTTTGTAACTCATACATTCAGATGTTTTGTGTTCTTATTGGAACAACAGAAACATTTCACAAAAGTCACTGAACTTTTTAACTTCTTAATATATGCATATCCTTGTTTCTCTCTTGCTGATGAAGAAGGAAAGACAGAAGGGGACAGGAACTATGGGTTTTTCCATATTTACCTTTCTTTCTATGTGGTCATTTTGAGCCTAAGTGGTTGCCCGATACAGGGAAGTAACATGACTGAAAAAGATACGATAGTGTTTCTTGGTCACTCTTGTTTCTTAGAAGGTCATTATCTTCTTTTTAGATTTGAAGCAAGTTCCGGTTCAAATGAAGTGTGGCCTCTTAGGGCTGTCAGCACCTCTGCTCACTCTGTTGTAAACTTAACAGGTTTACGTTTTACTTATGTCTCACTGAATTACTCCACATTCTGAGTCCATTGAAATAATTCTGTTTTCATGGGACCTAATGAATGCTATATGCAAACGGGGTGACAAGGAATATGGAGCACACATATTACATGAATCTTTTCTGCTCTATTGTCCCATTGTACTTCACTTTCAAAACTCAGGTTCAAAGACAAAAGTATTAAGAGTTGCTACACAGTGATAGCATAGCATTAAACTAAGTACAAAACCCTTCTGATGTCAAGGTCCTGTGTAACTACACAATTGTACTCCCATAGTAGTGACCCTGTCTATTCTGTACTGTCGCCTTGGTAACAGGGAATCTCTATTTGAGGACCTAAAGTTGTGTATTATGTTCAGCCTCATATTCAGTCATGCTGGTATATCCTGAATCATGAGGATAAGCTGCCCAATCTGCTAAAAACAAAGGAATGCCCATGGGGTGGCGAAATTGAGAACAAATTCACTCAAGTAAATTTTACTTAAACGAATGTTGGAGCTTTTAAATATATCTGAATCTCAGGGTACCCAATATCAGTGGACTTATTCTAAGGAATAAGGAAAGGATGACATATTAAAGAGTGAGCACAATCAGCATAAGGATGTCTTGATATAATCTTTGTAACACTTGAGAAGCAAAAGTCCCCATTGTCATCTGTAGGAGTGGTGCACATGAAACAAACTTCATTAAGATCCCATCCTATCTAATAATAGACAAACATGGTAATTGACTGTACCTTTGCCACACCTCCCATTGGCTAAACAGCGTGATATGCAAATTAACACCAACAAAGATGGCGGCTAATTTGCACAATGCAGGAAGGGCTGGCAGTGCACAAGGCTGCCTGTGGGCCCTGGGCCCTGGATCTGTGACCTGGCAAGGGAGCAGAACTGCAGAGAAGGGACAGAGCCGAGTGCTAAGCGGGGAAGGGAGGGAGTGAGGCAGCGGAGAAGGGAGCGAAGCCTGCCTAGGTGGGCTTCGCTACCTTCTCTGCTTTGTTCCATTCTCAGAAAGCCGTATACTTGCAGGAATAGGCCAGAGGAAGCCCTATTCTTGCAGGAATCTTCCTGCAACGGGCATCTAGTTTTAAATATAATATATGTGAGGTCCAGAGAGTTAATGATGTTGCCTAAGGTCACACAGAGGATACTGGAGGCCAGGTTTGAGAGCAGGTGGTGAGCAGGTGCAAAGGATGACTCAGGGGATTTCTGCACTGTCTACATGTGATATTCCTCTTTAAAACCTGCACTACACCCCTCTTTCCCAGAGGTTGAATCTTATAGCCAGGTTAAAAAAAAAAAAGGGTTTTAGTTCCTTTTTTGAAGAAGGTATACATGGTTCAATTAGGTGGGAATAAGCATCTCAGAATTAGTCTACAAAATTGTTTTTCAAACTTTTTGGTACCTCCCATACATTTTACATCAGTATCAAGTATGCATAATCATATCTTATATCATCTACTCTGTGCCTTAGAGCCTGATATTTTATTCTATTCTATTTTTCATTTCTAAAAATGTAAGTTGACAAACTCACTCAATAAATTGAAAAACCAATTAGTGGTAATTTGAAAAATATGACTAGCTGATAAGAATCTATCTCTCCCAGGGTTTTGGAATGGGGACTAAAAGACAGCTAATTAAGTTTTATGTGACCCTAAAAATGACCTTTGGATTGTATTTATTTATTGTCAGAGGGAAGCCATATCTTTCCACCTCTTATCTACTATGCTTCAAAATAAATAAATAAATCCATACATTTATGAATGAAAGTTGGCCTTGGAAGAGAGGGAGGGAGGGAGATTTTCAGACATAAACAAATAAATGTTGGAGCGGATGAAACAACCACCCAGTTCTTGTTTCCAGGCCCTCCTGAGGCCTGGTTATATTCCTCCATTTGACTTTTATTGAGACTCCTTTTTTTTAATATATATATTTATTGATTTCAGAGAGAGAGAGAAACATCAATGATGAGAGAGAATCATTGATCAGCTACCTCCAACCCAACCACTGAGTCACATCGGCTGGGTCAACTCCTCTAGGTTTTAAGTGAGCTCTAACTTACTTTGTTGGAATCGAGAATCTCTGTTCACAGAAGCATGAGAAACCCATAAGGCTTGCCCAGGAGATGCTGGGCAGTATTGACACAGGAGAAATGCTTCCTACCCCATACTTGCTGCGTTTGCAAAAAGCAAAGAGGAAGAAAATGACTTATAATACTTAATTTTGACCTTTGATATGTTTAGTCAATTATTAATTGTTTGGATTAGAGAAAAAAAAAAAGACTGGACTGCTTCAATAATCACCAGAAGAACCATGTGGGTTTCAGTTCTTTTTGACTCCGACTGAGTTTTAAGTCATCATCTCTATTATTTCCTTTTTAATTGAATTTATTGGGGTAGCATTGGTTAATAAAATTATATAGGGTTCATGCCCTAACCAGTTTTGCTCAGTGGATAGAGCTTCAGCCTGCAGACTCAAGGGTCCCAGGTTCGATTCTGGTCAGGGACATGTACCTTGGTTGTGGGCACATCCCAGTGGGGAGTGTGCAGGAGGCAGCTGATCGATGTTTCTCTCTCATTGATGTTTCTAACTTTCTATCCCTCTCCCTTCCTCTCTGTAAAAAATCAATAAAATATATTTTAAAAAATTATATAGGGTTCAGGTGTACAATTCTATAATACATCATCTGTATATTATGTGTTCATCCCCCCAAGTCAAGTCTTCTATCACCATTTATCCCTCCTTGATCTTCTCCTCTCCTTTCCCTTTGGCAATCACCATACTGTTGTAAAGCATCAGGCACTACTGGTTCTATGAGTAAGACAGGAGAAGTAAACATTGTCAAAATATAAAAAACTCCACTTACCCAGTTGATAGGATTATAACAATTTCAATAACCGAGAGACAGAAACATATTCTACAGTCAGAAATATGGAATGTTGCAAAGGCCTTGCAGTAAAAATCACTTTTCTTTTTAATGTTGATTCTCACAACATTAAGCCTAAAAAGAATACATCTGAGAAATAGTTTGAATTCTGTAGTAGGGTTATCTCTAATTGACTCTAAATTCAGTGTTGTGGAAACTGCCAATTTTGTTTTTGTCCCTTCCACCTCTACAACAGGAAACAGACATTGTCTAGTGTTTCAGTGACACTTGTAAATCCCATAGTTAACAGGTGACTTCTCCTGTGGAATGCATCTTTGTTTCAACTAATCTTGAGTGACAAAGGCAATTCCAAATGCCACTTACTAGCATTAAGTTCTGCTTTCAACCCCCACTCATTCCCGGAAGCCATGATCTCTTAGGTCTGTAGAATGAGAATAAGAGAAGCTGACACAATTACGAACTAAACTATATGTTGTCCCTAAACTCAAATTCACTGGGATAAAGCTGCTTTAAGAAGTTTTCATGATCTCTTCCCCTATCTCTACTTCATAAGCTTCAATACTTTTGTATAACAGAAAAGCTGACATATAGTAGAAACTGAGCTGTCATAACTCCCAAAAGCAGCTTTAAAATATATGGGAATAAGTGAATGAATTATACATAGCACATTTCACAGTCTAGACTTCATGATTCAGCCTCTTCTTAGTTTCATTCATTAATTTCTCCATTAATAATTATTTCACAGGCACTTATATATAAGGTAAGTGCTAGGTAATAAGATTATAGTAGTATATTTAATTATATTTTCTAAAGATGAATGTGTGTGTGTGTTTGTGTATATATATGTGTGTGTGTGATTCCATTTCACATGCTCTTCCTATATACAACTCTCACTTTACCCACTGAGATGGGGAGACAGGTGTATGCAACCCTACTTTGAACCTGAACGAACTTTTATAACTACCTCAATTAACAAAATGCAACAAAAGTGACACAACATGACACCTATGGCTAACTCATATAAGGTGAGAGAGCTATCTTCAAGTTCATTGGTAGAATCTATGTAAGATTAAAGACCACATGCAGAGGTCGAGGAACACTGGTACTGAGATTTCTAGCCAGTGTCTCAATAATCCAAAATGAGTAAATTAGATTTACATAACAAGCCCTCAGTGTTTGATCCTTTGGCTGAACTCTGCCTTGTTCAAACACAGAAACCAGGAAAGATAAGAAATGGCAATTATTATTTCAAGCCACTTAGTTTTGGAATAATGTGTGATATGGCCAAAGTAATTGTGACAGAGAGGAAAATGAGGCCCCTGTTCTCTTGGAGATAACAGTTTGTTGAGGAAGTCTGGCATTAATCTAACATGACTATAAACAGCTGTAAACTCTAATTGCAAGTTGTGAAAGCTAGAATATAAACTCAATGAGAACACAAATGTGTCTATATCACTCATTGTCTTATCAGCAAGGCCTAACACAACAACATAGTAACTCCATAATTGTTGAATGGGCAGATGAATGAATCGAATGTTAAGAAACAAGTTTACAAGATATATGAAAGAATATATCAAGGAACGTGAATAAGCCAGGGTAATTTGGACAGCTTGTCTAAAAGAATATTGCATAAGCCTGCAGGAATAACATGTCAAAATCTGACTGGGAGTAAGGAACATGGATCACAAAAGGCACTAAAATAAGGTCAGTGTGGGTAGACGGAAAAGGGTGAAAGCTTAAGTGTCCATGATAGGGAATTAAGGTTTATTCTAAGACTAATGGGAAACCATTCATGTACTTTAAACAAAGGGCATTATATAACAAGATTTTTTTTGTAAAGTTTACTCTGACTCAAGTATGGATGGAGGAGTAGGATGGGCAAAAATAAGCAGGTTCAAAACATATTTGGGAAATAAAATCTATAGAACTTGAATGGAGATGGGTGACTTTTTAAAAAATATATTTTATTGATTTTTTACAGAGAGGAAGGGAGAGGGATAGAGAGTTAGGAATGTCCATGAGAGGGAAACATCAATCAGCTGCCTCCTGCACACCCGCCACTGGGGATGTGCCCACAACCAAGGTACATGCCCTTGACTGGAATCGAACCCGGGACCCTTAAGTCCGCAGGCCGACGCTCTATCCACTGAGCCAAACCAGTTAGGGCTGGATGACTTTTATAGAATGAGATATAGGGAGGTATAAAGGACATCTTTAAGCTTCAAAAAGTTAATATATATTGTTAGCATACATTGAAAGAGGAATCATTGAAATAAAGTTTGGGGTCAAGGTCACAAATTTTGCTTTTTCTATATCATAGTGGAAATATCATATAGGTGGTTGGATATATGAAGTTAGAGTTCGAAGGAGATGATTAAACTAGAGATAAAACTTGGCCCTTATGACATAAAGTATAACCGACATTTTTGTCAGGGTCTCTCATTAATCAAAACCAACCAGAAACCAGAGGTTAAGGGAGCTTGTTGCTGCAGTCCATTGAGGTCTACCCCTACACCCAGAGCATGGAGACTGTATCTGGAGGATCAACTTGGAGACTCATCCTAAGTATCTTTTGTAATAAAAGATTGGGCTGATAGTTCCCTTGTTTTATGTTCAATTAAACTGAACAAATATTTGTTCCGAGCAGAATAGGTACAATAAGAACACACTTTGAGAGGTGAAAAGATGAATAAATCTCGTATTCTGTCTTAGAGAACTAGACTAGTAGGAAAGAGACTGGCTACCATAAAGAACAGAGAGAAAAAAAGAGAAATAATTAAAAGGAGGGATATATTTCTCTTAATCTGTTAGGAGATAAGACTTTGGGATGCAAACTCTTCTTAGCTGGGGAAAATTGCAAATTTTTGTGGTTGGTCTTTCAAATTCAATCTTATTCAAAAATCCACTATGCAAATCAGATGAAAAGGGTGCACTGGTTAGAATAAGGATGGACCAAATAAGGATGTATCTATAAGAGGCAAAAATCTGAAATTATGTGCAAATAAGACAGAATAAAAATCTAGTTGGGATGGCAGAGAAGTAGTATGGCAATTGCAGTTCAAGTTGATAAGAATTACGATGAAGAAAATAGAGGAGCTATGGGAGCGTGAATGAGGGGAATGAGATGAACCTGAGGATACATAGGTCAAAAGACACTTTTCTGCAGACCTTAATTATATCTAAACTGTTACCTGAAAAAACTCCATGCAAAGAAGCCAAGAGGTGAAGGATTTTCCAGGCAGAGAGAATAGTGGATATAAGATTTGAGAGAATAGGAATGGTGTTAGCATGGTGTTTCCAGGGACAGGCGAGACTGAAAATTACTGGAGTTCAAAATGGAAGCTGAAAGCTAAAGACAGGCAGATCAACAAGGTAAATTCATGGTGACACCATAAAATGGAAAGAGTTTAGATTTTATCTGGAGGGAACTGGGAAGTCACTGAGGAATTTTGAAGCAGGAAGGTCTGTGACCTTAACATATTTGCACTTTAAAACACTATTTCAGTGAATGGAGTGGATTAGAAGAGTGCTAGATGGCAAGTGAATACATAGCAAACAGAAAAGAGAGAATGATGACCTGATACATATAATTTTCCTTGATTGATTCCTGCTTATATAAAAACAATCCAAAATACTTGATGAGACTTTTGGGGGTTGTCGGAATGGCTGAGTCAGAATACGAGGGCAGACATTTCTTATTAGACTGATAGCCTTGAAGGACTCTAGCCTTGCACTGTCAACCAAATGTTTTTCAAAAGTTGTGAGCTTCCTTCTCTTATTACCTTAGGAGTGGGGCACAGAGCTCTCATTTAGTTAGACACGCAGTTGTTCAAGACAGTGTAGGTGGACAGGCACACAACTTGTCTTTACTGTATATAAACATATTGACTGATTCTCATCCATCTAAATTAATTAGACCTTTTAATACCAAGAATCAAAGATTAACTAATCAAGTAATGTTAATATCTTAGCCCTGAGTGACAAAGTCCTTATTCTGTTGAATCCAAAGGTTAAATTTGATTACAGGAAGTTCTTTTTAAAGTATTCACTAATCTCATATGAGGCAAAGGGGTAAAGCAGTTTAAAGTATTCATCCTAACAATTTTAAAAGAGATTCAATCAGAAAGCATAGCTATATTGCTGGAAAATAAACTCTCTGAAAGCAAAAGACTGTGTTCAATTTGGTCATCACTACATCCTATTAGTTCTTAGCATCTAATATTGCCTGGAACATACTAGGTATTCAAAAATATTTCTTGGATAGATGTTGCAACCATCTCAGTTTGAATCAAAAGATTTTCATGAAAATATTTGGCTGAAATTTTCTGATATTCTAAGTATGGTTGCTCTTAGGGAACAGTTTTTCTCTACCCATCCAAGATGATTTATGTTGCATTGGCCTTTGAGATATTTACTTATTTGATCAATTTCTGGAAATTATTTGATAAATAATTGCTATTTGTCTCTTGCATTTCAGACACTACACCAAGTGTGTTACAAAAAACAAACAGATTTCTAACATTTTGGTGAGCAAAGTTTAATGTTAAATGAGTATATGCCTTAAAGAAAATCACTATCTTAATGAGGATACATTTGTTACATAAACCTACTATGATAGAACTGTAAAACCCTTAGTTCTGGACAAATGGGAACCCTACCCCAGCCACCAGTTTATATAGAAAGGAGCCACATAAATATATTCATTGCAGATGGGAACATACATACTGAAGGAGGCCCTGAGTAAAACGATGAACCAAGTGTTCTTGGAGGACAGGTAGGAAGGAAAAGAACTGATTAAAAGGTTATAGAATGTTTCCAGAGGAGATTCTTGAAGTGAAAGAAGTTGATATTAAAAGCATTGTTGCTATTTTTAGCTACTGTAATTTCAAAAGTTATTATGATTAATTATTATGCTACTCCTTCCATAATGCTTTTTATGAACAAAATTGTAAATGCAAGAAACAAATAAATCTTTAAAAAATTTGCTTTGGCTTTATAATATAGTCAAAGAAGTAGGTATTTTATAAAATTAAAGCTTTGATAAAACATGACTAAGATAAAAAAAAAGCTTATTGAAAGGAGGGTATAAGTGAAAATGCAAGCATTTTAGATATGGAATATTGAAAATAGTTACACACAAAGCAATAAACAACATGAGATTTTTTTTGAAACATTGAAAACAGAAAATTCCAAAATACATTTTAAAGAAAACCAATTTGATGGTTTGTAAGGTAATCTTTCAATAGCATTTATAATACAGAAATAAAGAGTAATACACTGGCAAAATGGGGGAAAGGGTTAATCAGTATTTAAGACAGAAAATATATTGTTAATGGGAGTATTGCATAATAGACTCATTTTTAATTAAATTTACTGGGGAAGACATTAGTTAATAAGTTTATATAGATTTCAAGAGGACATTTCTATGACACATCATCTGTACTGCATATTGCATTGTGTGCTCCTCCACCCAAAATCAAATCTTCTTTGTCACCATATATTTGATCCTCTTTACCCTTTACTGATCCCCAATCTCCTTGCCTCTGGTAACCACTGTGCTGTTGTTCTTGTCTATGAAATTTTGTTGTTTGTTTTTCTTATTTTTTCATTTGTTGCTTTCAGTTTTATAACCCATATATGAATGAAATCATATGATTCTTACCCTTTTCTATCTGAATTATTTTGCATAGTATGATGTTCTCAAGATCCATCCATGTTGTTGCAAAGGGCAACATTTAATCTTTCTTTATGGCTGAGTTGTATACCATTGCATATATGTACCACATCTTTGGTTGTTTCCATGCCTTGGCCAACTTGAATAATGCCGCAATGAACATAGGGGTGCATGTATCTTTGAAAATACATAATAGACTCAACTGTAGTTACTGATAGTATACTTAGTGTGCTCATTTATTCAACAAATATGCAGCACCTACAATGTTTAAGGCACTACGATAGATAAAATGCATACATAAGTGAATCAAAGGGTTAGGTTCCTTAGAACCTAACCCTTATTTTCATGAAAATATTTGGCTGAAATTTTCTGATATTCTAAGTATGGTTGCTCTTAGGGAACAGTTTTTCTCTACCCATCCAAGATGATTTATGTTGCATTGGCCTTTGAGATATTTACTTATTTGATCAATTTCTGGAAATTATTTGATACATAATTGCTATTTGTCTCTTGCATTTCAGACACTACACCAAGTGTGTTACAAAAAACAGTATTTAAGACAGAATTTAGTCTTAACTATATAGTGTGTTATTTTTTCTCGGTCTCTTCATTCTAAGAGACCGAATTCTAAGAGATTCTTTCACTTCAAGAATCTCCTCTGGAAACATTCTATAACCTTTTAATCAGTTCTTTTCCTTCCTACCTGTCCTCCAAGAACACTTGGTTCATCCTTTTACTCAGGGCCTCCTTCAGTATGTATGTTCCCATCTGCAATGAATATATTTATGTGGCTCCTTTCTATATAAACTGGTGGCTGGGGTAGGGTTCCCATTTGTCCAGAACTAAGGGTTTTACAGTTCTATCATAGTAGGTTTATGTAACAAATGTATCCTCATTAAGATAGTGATTTTCTTTAAGGCATATACTCATTTAACATTAAACTTTGCTCACCAAAATTCTGTCTTATGGATGGATCTTGAGAACATCATACTATGCAAAATAATTCAGATAGAAAAGGGTAAGAATCATATGATTTACATATGTATTAGCTCTTAGAATGAAGAGACCGAGAAAAAATAACACACTATATAGTTAAACTATATAGTGAGCACTTTGAGGAAGGGAGAAATAAGATGTTAAGGATGGACTTCATTGAGGAAGTGAGATTTGAGGAAAGATTGTAGAATATATAGTAGCTCCAAGACTTCTGAGAGGAGGCTAATTCATAAGGAAGAACTAGCTAGAACAAAGGCTCTCAGAGCTTAGACCCTGTCTGTTGTGTAAAGAAGCCTGCTTGCAGTGAAATAAATGAGGGAGAAAGTACTGAAGGGCGAATCAGAGATTTAACAGTGGGCCAGATATGTAGACCTTATAAGGATTTGAGCCTTCATTTTAATTGAAATGGAGATCTGCTAGGGTTTTAAACATTTCTAGAGAGAAATTTAATAAGATAAGAGGTTTTAAAAACTTTCATATCAATTGCCCTAGTAATTATATTTCACAGAATTTACCCTAAAAATATAATCAGGTATGCAACAATTATTTATGTTCAGAAAATAATACCTTCATTGGTTTTATTGTAACAAACCATTGGAAACAACATACTATTCCTTTAGTAGGATAATGGTTTATTGAGGTGTGAATACTCTGCAGGTTCTACCTAATGTGCTCTTTTGAGAAATCCTATATAATAAAAGGCTAATATGCAAATTGACTGAATGGTGGAACAACCAGTCACTATGACATATACTGACCACTAGGGGAAAGATGCTCAATGGAGGAGGTACCCCCTGGTGGTCAGTGCACTCCCACAGGGGGAGTGCTGCTCAGCCAGAAACCGGGCTCATGGCTGGCAAGTGCAGCGGCCAGGGTGGGAGCCTCTCCTGCCTCTGGCAGTGCTAAGGATGTCCAACTGCCTGCTTAGACCCACAGTCAGATATCCCCTGAGGGCTCCCAGACTGTGAGAGGGCGCAGGCCACAGGCCTGGCTGAGGGACTGGGTCTCTAGTATTTAATATTATGAAAGATGCTTATGGAATGAAAGATGATTAATAAAGTGGAGACAAATCTGTTTAAATATCCATATTTTGCTAATACATTTTTAATTAATATAACCACATAAATTAATACATAAACAGAACTAGAAGGAAATACTAGCACGATAGAAAAATATGTCTCTGGGCATTGATTATTATGAGGAATTAAAAAAAATTCTTCCTTAGACATATAACCAATTTTTTCAAAAATTAGCAGGCCTATTTAAAAGCAATAATCAGCCATTCTTCAAATTAAGAAATTGACTTTGAAGCAAATTATTCTCTTAAAAATCTGTGTCTGAAAGGTCAAACATGAAATAAAATATTTTAACGATGATGATAGCAAACAGAGTTCTTACTATGCACCTAAATGCTTTGTCTTAATTAAGGCTATCTGCTTTCTCATGTGCAGGATTCAAATGTTTCATCTATTTGATCGAAAGGTAGAAAACACACAATGAAGATGCCTTGATGGCATTCTAATGGCCAAAAGTTTCACCTTTGTCATGGGGTTTAGCTTGTAAGTCTCTCTAATTATAAACAAAATAAAACAAAAACACTGCCTATTCCTGAGCATTTCCAATTTCAGAGCCATATGAAACATGGACTCACATTGTAACTTTTAACTTTTACAATAGTTCTTTAATGTAGGTATTATTCAAAATTTACCTATCATAAAAAGAAGTCTACATTACCTTAAAAATCTTAGCAAATGTCAGAAGCATGTCACAACTGTGGATGTATCCAACACTTGATCTAATTAACCATAGTGTGAACTCTTAGACAATTTTAAACCTTGAATTGCTGGACTTTCATTAGCATGCTGGATAATGTGTTCACTGCATTTATCTACCTCATTAAATTTTCAGTCTAGGAATGTTTAACGATCATATTAAACATTTAGAATTATATAGAATGCAATAATCCATAGAGTCTTTGGACATCTTGTATAACCTTCCAGCTCAATACCAAAATCCGATTTTATTGTACATTTGCTATGTCAGGCATTTCCCATTGCTCTAACCTCTGATATATCTGGGAAACATCTCTTAGTGGCAATGGAATTAACGAGGTAGAAATCCACTCCTGATTCCTATTCGAATGGAACTGTTTCCACAGCATTTTCAAAGATCATTCGATAGTTTCAGAGTATCCTTCTAAGTTTTAGCAAGTTTAGTGTGAGCTGAGGCTCAGGTATTTATCTTTAGTAGGAGCAGCAATATCTTTAGTAGCAGATTTAGGTTAGTAAGTAAAAATGTTTCAGATGCCCATGTGAATATATATTTGACATCTGGACACACATATACATACAGACACCTTCTCCTAGTCATTCATTTAGGAGCCAGTATTCATTAAATACCTATAACATCCTAGGCCGTGTTTTTAGAAACTAATAATACAGTAGTAAGATAGATAGCATCCTTCAGTGTCAGACTTTAGGGAGGACACATACCAGAAATAGTCAAGGGAATGTTTGGAATGGGAAAGAATGAAGATTGCACAATTGCTAATAAGGCTACAGCCAAAGTAGTTGTTTTGAAACTATGAAGCTAACGTCATTAATTCAAGTGACATAAGTTTACTGCAAGGCTGGCTGAGGCCTGGGAAGTATGCATTGTGCTCTTTTGTAAAATGTTAGAATTGAACATTAAACATGACCTATGTGTAACCTCTAGGCCAGCCGTGGGCAAACTACGGCCCGTTTGAAATGAATAAAACTAAAAAAAAAAAAAAAAAAAAAGACCGTACCCTTTTATGTAATGATGTTTACTTTGAATTTATATTAGTTCACACAAACACTCCATCCATGCTTTTGTTTTGGCCCTCCGGTCCAGTTTAAGAACCCATTGTGGCCCTCGAGTCAAAAAGTTTGCCCACCCCTGCTCTAGGCTCATGTACAGAATTATTTTCTTTAACCTGCCCCATTGACTGAGGTTCCACCTGCTAGAGCAAATAAGAACAAGAGAATATGATATAAGAAAGGACTTTTTATCATTAGAATGCTGTGCAGTACATAGCATATTTCCTATTTTACATAGAAAAAGTTTATTTTTAAGGAGCTAAATTACCAACTTAAAACATATGGTTATTAAGTATAGGAACTGGGATTAAAACATCTCTGTCTTGAAACTGCCTCATCAAGTCCTTCCAACTCAACAAACTCAGTGTTTCATGCAAGTATTATACTAGCACATTGTTTGCGGGTAGTTTTTATCGCGCGCTAACAGGTGGCGCGGGCCATTTTTGCTAATATTTTGCGCAAATGGCAACGTTCAGTAAAATTACGATAACTTTAGTTTACGTATTTATACGTTACCCGCATTCTACCACTAGTCTATAAAAAACGTATTAATACGTGTCCTGCGCTCTACTACACTGGTAGAACGTATAAATAAGTAAAACGTATAAATACATTTCCCACATACAATGTGCTAGATTACCTGGTAGGTCAAGCAGTGTCTCCACCACCTTTGACTTCAAGGTGTTCACATTACAACTACTCCATTAGATTGTCTGACCTGTTGAAACAATTTTTTAAAATATAATTTTGTTGATTTCAGAGAGGGAGGGAGAGGGAGAGAGACAGAAACATCAATAATGAGAGAGAAACATTGATCGCTGCCTCTTGCTCGCCCCACACTGGGAATCAAGCCCACAAACTGGGCATGTGCTGTGATCGGGAATTAAATGTGACCTCTTGGTTTATAGGTCAATACTCATCACTGAGCCACACTGGGCAGGCTGTTGAAACAATTTTTAAGAGAAGTGCTAAGAGGGCAGAGATAAGAACATAATGCCAAATAGAACTTTGGGATGATTTCACAAAGATTATTTAAGATGGGCATCATAGATAAATAGATCGTTGACAAGTAAGTATGGTAAGGCTATATCCCCTGTGGCCTTACCAAAATGGTAAAGAGATCACTTTCAACCACCCCTAGAGCTTTCTATTGCACCAAAATGAATCTTTCCAATCATATGGGCCAAATAAGACCAAAAAAAAAAAAATGGTGTCTTTCAGGAGCAGCTTTCAAATCATGACAAATGAGCGTTGGTATACTATTATCCTTGTTCCTTTATTCCTCAGGCAGATCAACTTTGAAGTTCAAGTTCCACACTGACTCTGAGTTTCTAATAGATTGAGCTCCAGTCACCCCCCAGGGCTAACATACTCTAGCGTATTCTTTTTTGTTCTCTTTTCTTTCCTGTTTCCTCCACTCCTATATTGGTGATTGCTGGGATTACTACCATACTAAGCTACTTGCATTTGAATCTGATTCAGGATCTGCTTCTGGGAATCCCTAAGATTCCTCCTCCACCAGTCTACACCTGCACACCAGAGTAGATAGTTATCAAGAGTTTGCAGAGGGACCTGGGACTCTTAGGGTCATCTAGTAAATTCACAAATGCTAACTCAGGCAGCCAAAAGAGGAGTTGTTGAGGATTCTCAACCTTTGTCTGTGAGCCTGCTAATGCTACCAAGATTGATGGACTCTCCTCGTCTTCTACCTACCAAATAGCACATTAATGGCTCTGTTGACACGTAATGCAAAATCTCTGAAAGCAGTGGTGGTGATGTTGAATTGATAACAGGAAATTCAGCATAATTTCAACCGAAATGCTATCTCACCATCTCTCTGTACAGATGCTCCCTACTTGCCACTATTTTCTGTTCATAGCAATACTGAGTAAATGAGTTCTTTTACCTCTTCTCTTTCCCTGTCAATAGAAATCCTATCCAATCTCCAAAGTGCAGCTTGGGTCATCCCCTTGCTGTGATATTGGGTGGCTAGCAGAGACTTGGATTACGATCAGGTGCTTCTGTTGAGAATTAACAGAAGAAAGTGCTAAATTTAAGGAAAAAAATTAATGACATAAGGAATAAAAAGCAGTAAAATATTAGGACACTTATTCACATTCATATGCCTAACTACTGAGTTTCCAAATTATTTTGGAAAACTTCCTTTAAGGAATTAGCTTTTCTGACAAGATTGTTAGAATTTGCATTTCCAGTTTGTTTTTCTGATTCCTTGGGAAATTTACCATGTCCAACTGTTACCTATAGCCTTCATCAGTAAAATGGGAGCAAGTAGTGCAACAACCAAAACAGAAATGAGGGCATATTTTGTGTTGTTGGATTTGTTAACTCTATAGATGAGAGTGTCCTGTTTGTGCTGTCTAATCAGATCTTTAAGTTCCTATCGTGGGGTAGAGAAAGGAATTGCAATGATCACAAAGGTACAATGATCACATGAAGATAAGTGAGAATGGAGCATGGCCTCCATCTTATCATCTGCCCCCCTAAGGTGATATTTTTTCAAAGTCTTAATCCATACAGTTTCTTTCTGCTTCTTCTGTTTAGAACACATTGTATTTATATGAGTCTGGACATTGCAAATTATAAAAACAAGAAGTTTTGTCCTTTCTAATACACATAAACCGGTTATGGGGCAATTAAACCTGGGTTGTAGGAACTAGAAGTAAGATGTAAATAAACACAATGAGATTGTTCTAGTTACAGCAGGAGAGAAATGCCAGATAGGAGATCAACCAAGAGTTATTACATCAGTGACAGCTCCAGGTAACAGGGAATTGAATTGTTTGAGTGGAGCAATGACTAAAACTAAGTTTCATTTAATACTCAATGCAGACAAGATAAATTGGACTATTATAATAAGATTTATTTAGTGTTCATTTCTGGAGAATTTCTAAATATTCCCAAGTTTGATAGAATCATGAAGAAAATACCTGTTGAGAAAACAATTCTTAGGATAAAGTTTGGAATAATCACTCGATGTCCTTGATTAGAAATAGATACTAGAGTTAATGCATAAAGACCATTTAGGAGAAGCAAGAGGCAAGACTAACAAAGCTGAAAGATTTTTCCAGCCATACTGGATTTTTAGAATTGAGAACACTTCGATAAACTAAACATAGTTTTTAAAATAGTTGCCTGGATTCTGTCTTTTTTTAATTTACTAGTTATTTAAGAGGACAGTATCTGTGTGACCAGTTTCTTCTTTGTTTCAACAAGCTCTTTGGATTGCTTCAGTACACTTGAGTTTTAGTTTTACAAACCAGAATTTCAATAACATAGAAGAGAGATCTTCTCTCATAAATTCTTGTCTTTTAAAGAAACAGCATAATTGCCTTTGCCAAAATATATTCCCTACTTACATCAGATTGCTGCAAACTTCGCAAACATGTGTGGTATTTCTTATATTTCTATATGCTTGGAATATCTTAATCCTCGTCAGAATACAAAAAACCATGAGGAAGTGCTCCAAAGTCAGAGTATTAAATCCCAGTTCCATTATTTCCTCATTGGGTATTTAGCAAGTTGCCTAACTTTCTAAATATTAATGCCCCATCTATAAAGTTGGCATATTACTAATAGATACTCAAAGAGTTGTTGAAAGAATAAATGAGAAAACCCACATACAGGATTTAGTTAAATGCTCAGCTGTAGCATACAAAGAATGATGACAAATCCTATAATAATTATTATCCATCTAAATATTTTGTCCAGACTCTTTTAGAAAGACATACTATTTCAAGCTATTGGTCACAGGATCTCATGATATCTTGAAGACGAATGAATACCTGATTGGCTAAGAGAATCACATTTATTTACATACTATGCATCTCTCTACATATCAAGAAAGTATATACATTTTAAAACAAAGAAATTGCATTTTTCAGTCCTTAACATTTAGACAATTGCAATAACATCACAAGTGTTTTCACCACTGGCCTCCTCCAATATCTTCTTCCTATTGCAGGCATGGCAGATTTTTGAAATGCATATTTGATCATCTCACACCATTATTTAAAATAATAGAATGCTTCTTCTTTGGTCTTTCTTAGAATAAAGACACAGACATTTTAGGATCTGCCCTGTGGGATGGCCCCTGATTATCTGTTCAGTTTAGTCTCCCATTAAGCAACCCCAGCCTCTAAATAGTAGTCTCCCTAGACTTCCTTGAATTTCTCTGATTTACTATGCTTCATTTGCCCTGGAATTTTGTTCAGCCTCTACCTGGACCTGTCATCTCTATCTCTTCTCTCTCTGATTCCTTTTTCATTTTCCCCCATCTCACCCTCAGTTTCCTCAAGAAAAACATTTCCTGATCTCCTGGACTAGGTCACAGCCCCTAGTATTGTAATTTTTCTCATAGCCATATATTTTGTTTTCAGAGCATTTACCACAATTGTAAGCTTATTTTATTTGGTAATTGTTGATATTTCTATGCTCTCTACATGATCGTAAACTGTATAATGAGAAAGATTATCTACTTCAGTGTCATATTCCAGCACCTGACAGTCTGTCAGAAACAAAGAGGGTGTCTAATAAATGTTGGTAGGGAGTTATAAGGATTTGTAGAAACTGAAAATGTATATGCCTCGTATTATGTAATTTAGCCATGGCATAAAGAGGTAACTAAATATGAAGTCTTAAGGCTAAACTGGTTGTAAATGAAAAAATTAAATAACTGGAAGTCTTTCAAACACAGGTAGTTTGAGCTCTTAATTGATAGGAAATTAATAGATAAGTAAGTTTAAAAATTTAATTTTGTCACCTTATAGACTAAGGATACTGTTTTACTAGGTTCCATCAGCTATAACAAATTATCATAGCCTGGGTGGGTGGCTTAAAGAACAAAAATTTATTTCTCATAGTTTTGGAGGCTGGAATTTTAAGATCAAGGAACCAGCAGATCAGGTGTCTGGTGAGAGCACTTTTCTGCTTTGCCTGTCTTCTTACTGTATCCTCACATGGTGAAGAGAGAGCAGTCGTCTCTCTCATGTGTCTGCTTATAAGGGCTCCAATCTCTCTCATGAGGGCTCCACCCTCATGGCCTAATTAACTCCCAAAGGCCCCACCTCCAAATATCATCACATGGGAAACAGGCTTGTACCATATGAATTTTGGAGTGGCTAGGGGTGGGGGGTCATGGGGGAGCACAGACATTTTAGTACAATGCAGAAACAGAATATTTGTTATGGGAAACTATATTTTTATAATGTTTATTAGAGATAATTCTAGTTGTTTACTGCTGTTATAAGCCTTATCTGTCTTAGGAGGATCATTTTTTCATCTACCTTAGTGATAATTAATTTAGCCAGCCTTGTGAATCTATCTCTAATTAACTCAGCTGGTGAAAAAGGATTGCGAAGTCCTGAAATTCATTAAAATGAGGAAAGAACTAGAGGAATATTTAATCCTTTTAAAGTATATTTACAAATAGAGTCAATTTAAGACTCAACCACAGAACCTAAATATTGTCTAAATAGTGCCAGTAATAAAAATAGTGTGTAAAATAATTTTGTGCATTTCTGGGTTAAAGTTAAATTAGTTGTGTTTTTTATTGCAAAGTGTCTCACAGGCTTTAATGTATTAATCTTCATTGTGAATTTTCAGGTAGGAAGAGTGAACATTGCATTTAATAAATTCATCTGGATGCACAATTTTTTTTCATAAGCAGCTCCCCAAGGCTGAATTCGGCAATGCTGATGGTGGGGTACTTTCCATCTCCGTAATTTTATCTTCATGTCTCAGATGTACACTAGGATGAGTATGCCTACAGAAGGGAAAAGAAAGGTGATAAGGACTTTTGAAAACGAAGTGGGGATAACAGGCTTAAACAAATGGAAAAAGTCTTTTAAATCTAGAATCAGATGGAAAAGGACACACTCTAAGCACTTTCATTCTGCCCACACAACTGTGAATTTGAGATGATACTCCCTTGTGTAAAGTGTACCCCCCACACATAAAACTAACCCTAACGCTTTGTGGTTGAATATAGATGGCACAGTTGTTAATGATGTTTTCACAACTTGCAAGAGATCCAAGTATTTACTTCATTATACAACTGCACCCTGAATAACTAGTTTCAGTACATAACTTTTAAAATTTAAATTCTTAAGTAATTAAGTAGAACTTTTTTTCAAGGCCTCCTCACTCAAGCATCAAATTATACTAATTATTTAAGTCTAATGGCCCAGTGCACAAAATTCATTCATGTACCAGGGTGGGGATGTCCCTCAGCCTGGCCTGCGCCCTCTCCAATCTGGGACTCCTCAGGGGATGTCTGACTGCCAACAGTTGGACATCCCTCTCACAATCTGGTACCTCTGCCTCCTAACCGCTCTCCAGCCTGCCCGATCGCCTCCAACAGACCCCCTTCAGGACTGCTCATCCCCTACTGCTCCCCCTCCACCGGCCTGATCGCCTCCAACTGCCCCCCCTTCAGGCCTGCTCATCCCCAACTCTTCCCCCCCCCACCGGCCTGATCGCCTCTAACTGCCCCCCCCCGGCCTGCTTGCCCCCAACTGCACCCACCTGCTGGCCTGATCACCCCAAACTGCCACCCCCTGCCAGCCTGCTCGCCCCCTAACTGAACCCCCCTGCCAGCCTGCTCGCTCTCAACTGCCCCCCCCCCCCACCAGCCTGCTTGTCCCCAACTGGCTCCCTTGCCGACCTGCTCACCCCCACTGCCCCCCCCCCCCCCCCCCGGCTGGCCTGATCGCCCCTAACTGCCTCTGGCTCAGCCCTGCCACCACGGCTTTCTTCAGAAGGATGTCTGAAAGGTCTTCCAGTCTAATTAGCATATCACCCTTTTATTAGTATAGATGCTTTGTCAAGAAATGTGGCTGGTTTTAATTCATATTGCCAAATAAATTTGAAAGAATACATTCATTAAATTCTTCCATTATGTTCTCATCGTTGCTATTGGAATGACTGTTCTGACCTTTGAAAATGATGAACAATTCAGAAATTAAACAGTTTTTAAAAAACAATATTAAACTGTGAGGATACTGAAGAGTTCTTTTGATATTATTGACTTTGGAATTGGCTGCTGGTATCAATTTCATCTAGCCTTTCTTGCAATACAAATACATAAATAAATTACAGTAGCTGTAAGGCAGACATATGCATACTTTTACTGGAAATTTAAATATGGAATTTTTTTTTTAAAATATATTTTATTGATTTTTCACAGAGAGGAAGGGAGAGAGATAGAGAGAGTTAGAAACATCGATGAGAGAGAAACATTGATCAGCTGCCTCCTGCACATCCCCCACCGGGGATGTGCCCGCAACCCAGGTACATGCCCTTGACAGTAATCGAACCCGGGACCTCTCAGTCCGCAGGCTGACGCTCTATCCACTGAGCCAAACCGGTTTCGGCTAAATATGGAATTTTATGAGTCTTTCTAAATCAAGTAACAGGGTGTAATAGCAAAATAGGTTCTGAACTGTAAAATCTGGTCAGATATCAAATGTTAGAATTTTTACCTACCACATTTTATTACCTCTAATTTTCGTTTACCAAATACCTGCATGAGGAGGTAAATGCTTAAAAAACTTCTGGGTAATTGGTATTTTTATTCAAAGACTCAGAATATTTTAGGTATATAAACTTATAAACAACTAAAAATTGTGCAAATACAGAATATTCAATGTGATGATATTACCGAAGAAATGTTATATATGGATTTCAAGGAAGAATGCAAAGCATGTTATTTTAGTTGGGTCTTAATATATGAGTAGGGCTTTACAGGGGAATAGAAAGGGTGATGGGGTGGGGAGGGTGGGAGAACCATAGGATTGCCAGATTTGGCAGATAAAAATATAGGGTGCCTTTGGGAGTCTTTTGTTTTTATGACATTCCAAACTGTAAGGAAAGAGTACAGACATAAGATGGATTAACATTAACTTGCATATTCAAGGCGTAATCCTAAATCAGCTCAATCTTGAGTTTATCAATGATGTGGAATGACAAGCTACTTTTATATAGTGAAATGGAAGTCAGTGGGGCTCAAGTGGTTTAAAAAATTTGAAGTTTTGGTTACCCGTTATGGAGAATGGTAGTGATTACTGACTAGACAGGGGTGGGCAAACTTTTTGACTCGAGGGCCACAATGGGTTCTTAAAACCGGACCGGAGAGCCGGAACAAAAGCATGGATGGAGTGTTTGTGTGACCTAATATAAATTCAAAGTAAACATCATTACATAAAAGGGTACGGTCTTTTTTTTTTTTTTAGTTTTATTCATTTCAAACGGGCCGGATCCGGCCCGCGGGCCATAGTTTGCCCACGGCTGGACTAGTGCCTTCTAAAAGAATTTCCTCATGGCTTTGTGTTTTCAGCAAGTTAGAAACTGTCTTTCCCTATAAATTCTTTCAAATAGCCATCCACTTGATACAATGTAAGAACATATACACACTATAAATAAAGTTGTAGTGCCCTAGTTGGTTTGGCTCAGTGAATAGAGCATTGGCCTGGGGACTGATCGATGGCCCTGCAAAGGGTGACCTGGGCCTCCCTCTGCGGGGCAATTTTGGGGCGAAGGTGGGCCTCCTTCACCCCTCAAGCAATCGCATTGCACCTGCCTTGGCTGACCTGGCGCCAGTGCGTGTCATAGCGTGGTCATCCGGACAGTCGTTGGCTATTTGGTCGTTCAATCAATTTGCATATTATACTTTTATTATTATAGATAATTTAGGCTAGCCAATTTTCCCAACACAATTGATTGACAAGATTTTCCCTTCCCACTTTAGTTTGCAATGTATTATTTTTTCATGTATCCAATTGATATAGATATAAAGATTGACCTATCATCTATTTTGGGACCATCTACTATGTTGCTTTTATTTTACTGTTCACTCTTGAACCAATTCCACCGTTTTTGGTTTTGGTAATGTTAGGTGGCTATGGGGCCACCATCCTCAAACTCTTCAATACAGTAAGCTTAAATGTCCAAACTTAGTTCACTGTTGATTTATTTTCCAGACAACTTTTTCAATAGTTTCATCAACTTCCCGCTTTTAAAGGAATTTAATTAGGATAATATCAGGACCATAATCTGATAAGAACTAATAATTTTGAAACAGGTGTCTCTTCAAGGAATATAATAATAATAACAAAGTTTATTAGATGTCTTTCATATACCATTATTCTAAGGCAGTGGTCAGCAAACTGCGGCTCGGCAAACTGCGGCTCGCGAGCCACATGGGCTCTTTGGCCCCTTGAGTGTGGCTTTTCCAAAAAATACCGACTTTTGCGCATGGGCCACAAAGTTTCAATCGCACTGTATGTGCACACCCACACGTGGTATTTTGTGGAAGAGCCACACTCCACGGGCCAAACAGCTGCATGTGGCTCGTGAGACGCAGTTTGCCCACCACTGTTCTAAGGCATTCTTGTTTACTAACTCATTTAATATCAAATACACTCACTTTCTTATTTGACTGACTTTCAAAGGTTTGAATGCACTGTCTATGAGAACACCCACATTTGCTTTTCCAGGTCTAAGCACTCTCCTGAACTCTGTAAGACTTATTACCTTCCTAAGAGGCATGTCAAACTTGACACCCCCAAACCAGATTGCCTTCCCCATTGTAGTTAATGGCTCCATTTAAAAAACCATGCAGTCCTAAATGTCTCTTTTCTTTCTCTCCTACTCCATGTGTAATCTACCTTGTGCTCTATGGCTCTGCTTTCAAAATATATCAATAATCTGAATGTTCTAAATGTATTTTGCACTGGATATATTTCTCAGCATTTCCACTGCTACCACATGGTACAACCCATCTCTTCCTGGATTGTTGCAGTAGCCTTCTTAGCAGTCGCTTTGCTGTGACCCTCGCTCCACTGGGGTCTTTTTCCAGAACAGTAGCCTGAAGGATTGTTTTAATAGGTGACTCAGATAATGTCATTCCCATGGGGAAAACCTCCTGCGTCCCCACCCCACCCCCAATCTGCTCACAGTAAAACCCCAAGTCTTTATAGTAACCTAAAATGCTACTTTAGCATTTCAATTCACTACTTGGAATTCTAAAATACTCTGAAATAAAATGGGATGCAGAATCTCACTAAATAGAATTTAGCCACAATTACAACATACACAGAGCTTTATGAGCCATAGTAATCCTATCACACAGGAGCCAAAGGCAGTTTCCAGCACAGGGTTAGAAAAGTCAGGCTACAGAGGCAGAAATAAAAATTCCAGAGCATACAGTTTGCTTTCAAAGCATTTGGATAGTATAGCTTCTTCTATTTCCATTCAAACGCCCATATTTGTAAGTCCCTCAATAAAACCCTTTGCAAATCTATATATATATAAGCCAAGAGACTGGAACAATGAGAATGACTGGTCTCTATAGCACACACTGGCGGCTGGCCAACTGACCCGGTCAGGGGCGGGGCCAGCCGGCCAACCTCCTGCGGCCCCTTCTCCTGGCCGTCCCCACCCCGACTGCCCCCCTTTTGGGGGAAGGGCCAGCAAACCTTATTCAAGGGGCCTGGTTTGCTGCTCCAGCCTTGCCCCAATCAGGGAGGGCCAGCCAGACCCCACCAGTGCACGAATTCATGCACTGGGCCTCTAGTGAGAATATATTAACACACTGCAGACAGATCATGAGAATTCTTGTTTCATATTACACAGTGTTTTACAAAATATCATACTTTAAAAAGATATTAGCTTGTAAGAACATGTAATTAATAACTTCAAAATGCAATGGGCATTTAATTTTAAAGCGTGCCTTTAACATTTATGTAAAACTTTTTTTGTACTCATTTAATAGAAACTTATCTGGCCACTGGGTAAAGCTAGCAATTAAACTACTGGTCCGCAATGTGTGAAGAGACTAATGTTGTCACTCAAGTTTAATGGCCTATCTGTTATACATTACAATATGAAAAATATACTTTCCTTTGAGATCTCAATATCTCAAATGCTTAATTTTGGAGAAATCATTAACTGAAAATGCTACCACATGACTATAGACAGGTAGATGTCTGACTGGTGGAAGAACAGGATAAAATGGTGCAATGAGGGACTGGTGAGCCTGATGTCAAACTGTAACAAAACTCTTTGGAGTAGAGTAGGTAAGAATAGAAGGTAGCAACATCACTACGAAAAATTAGTGCTAAACTAACTAAGCTTTTTAAATTATTGTGTTCATAATGTGCTATAAAATGGAAGTGCTTTTAGGTTCTGTAAAGATCTGATTTTTAAAAAGTGTTTTGGGGTGAGGAAACAGCAAAGGTTCCAGTGCTTCTTTCACCTGCACTTTCACACCCTTGATGGCACAACTTTTCAGGTGTCTTCTTCTCAGTTCTTTTATTTTTCTGCTGTGTCTATGTATTTTCTCCTGGCTCTACACTTATGTTTAGCTTTTCACTCTTTGATCTTGCTTTTTTTTTTTAACATTCAACTCATTTCCATTTGCCTGCTATTTGCTAGAGGTCTACCTTGACCTTGTACCTGTGGCCATGGCTCTAATTTTCAACTTCTGAAAGCATAATAAGTGCTGTCTTTAACATGTCACTGGACGTCCACATCATGGGTCATGCCCTCAGTTGATCTCTTAAACATGTGGAATATGTCAAGAAAGCTAGGATTCCATTCAGGGGGAAGGTTGTTTTCCATTTGCACCCCATTCAGAAGGAGGTATAGTCCTGCTGCAGAAGTATAAAGCACTGCTCATATGATCATGGGAGAATGATGTCTATGCAGAAAGTGCCCAGAGAGCAGCATGGCTCACCAGCCCCATGAGTGAAGCAGCACTTTACAAAGCCTATTCCTGGAAAGCAAAGTCACTCAAGACTTGTGGCAGAGATATCTTGTGCTCTCCAGTATCTGAAGTCTCATTTTATGGGGCACCTGGACAGCTAGACTGTATTGTCCAGATTTCTTTGAGTGATATGCAGACATCTGATTGATTTCCGTACAATGAAATGAGAGCCAAAGCAATGTGTTCAACTTAGACATCCCCATGCCTGATGCCCATACTTTCCTCATCTGTCAAAAGGAGCGAAATATGAGGACCTAGAAGAGGGTAGGAGCACAGCATGGGAGGAGATTTGGTCTCTACATATCTGGATGGAGTAAACTCCAACACACACACACACACACACACACACACACACACACACACACTGATTACATGCATTGAAATAACATGAGTAGGACATTTAACTGTGTTAAGACATTGAGATCTTCAGATCTCTGTAATAACAACCACTGTTATTTACCTTAAAGTAATATAGTACTTAAAGTCAATTCTGAGTAATCATATCAGTCAAAATGAAAATAATAGGAAAATAAATATCAGAGCCGGCCCTGGCTGGTGTGGCTCCATTGGTTGGGCATTGTCCCATGCACTGAGAGGTTGACAGTTCAATTCATGGTCAGGGCATCATGTCTGGGATTCCTCCTTGTTCCCCAGTAGGGAGCATGCAAGAGGCAGCCAGTTGATGTTTCCCTCTCCCATTGATTTTTCTCTTTCTCCTTCTCTCTTTTTTTTCCCTCTAAACATCAATTAAACATTTTAAGAAAAAATAAAATAAAATAGGCATCTGAGCCTGAAACAAAACATAACCTAATGCTGATGACTCAAACACTGAGACAGTGTGTTTCATGTGGTATCCCACTTAATCTTCAAAGCACTCATTTTCATTTTATGGATAAGGAAACCGAGGCATGGGGAGGTTAAAAAAACATATTTCAATTTGCACAGTTTCAAGTTAGAATCAAACCCTGGTCACTTGGTTCTAAAGTCTTTACTCTTGACTACTAACACAACCCAGCAAGTTATTTATACTTGTATAATTTTAGATTATCCTGAGTTAATGTTTCTTCCATGACTATTAAGAGCTTTTTGCCCATGGTGAGATAGATGCGCTCAGCAATCATAGGTCTGATTTGTTTGACTGCCTTGTAGCATTGCTAGAGTCCACCCTGTACAGAGGAGAATGCTAAAGTTTGGCAGTTTAAGATTATGGTTCTAGAGTTGGTCTGAGCTGTTATTCTTACCCCAGTCTTCAGATCCCAGAGAACTGTGTTCTCACAAGGATGCTCTGCTGTCTCAAACCTGTGGACACTCCCCGAGCACTGTCTTCCTCCTGGCTGGGCATCTACAGAATTGCTTTGTGAGTAGAATGACGTGACTTATGTTTGTGCAGAAAACACCGCACAAACATAAGGTCTGGTTATTACCATGATTGCTTAAGACAGAGAACAAACCATGACAATCCGATTGCATGTACTTCCTTGTTATTCAGAAAGGGAGCTCAGAGGAAAAGGCTTGCCGGGGGAATTCACTGCCATCTGACTGCTCCTCTGCAGTTCATTCAGGAAACTGTGATATGGCAGTTCCCTTCCTAAGTTCTGCTTCCCAGTAATTGGGTGATATTTACTTAGACTCGGTGCAGTGGGATCGCCTCTGCCTCACGCACCCGTGCCTCATTTCCTCAATCAATGCCTTCTCAGTTCCGTTATTTATTTTCTTTAATATTACAGCAGTACAGCAGGATGAGTCACACTTCCTGCCATTCCCAGGAGCACCGTCGAAGGCCTACAAAACAATAAGGTGATGCATGAGGCCCTTTCCAAACGTTACACAGCACGGAAGCTCCTTTGCAAGGCACTGGTCTCCGGATCAGGACCAGGTTTTAGCTGTCAGATCAGCCAGGGGAAAGGGGATCTAGATCTCGGAGGCAGCCCCTTCTAATACATGGAGACATGGGTGGCTGGATAGCCAGAGTGGGCAGAGAGAGTGCAGACAAGGGTCCGAGGACAGGCAGATGCAGGCTACAGGAAGAGAGCTCACAGGCATAGAGCTCAAGTTTAATACTAATGCTTGGAGTGGAAATGCCATACATTTAAATATGTCGTTTTTAATCAGGGAGCATTTTGTCCCCTAAGGATCGCTTGGTGAAGTCTAGAAACCTAGTTGTTGGTCAGAACAGGCAGGGGCGGGTGGGGGTATGGGGTACTGTAGGGTACATTCTATAAGGCACAGGACAGTTCCCTCATCCCTGTTCCCCAAGCATTAGCTAGGTCAATGTCAATCATGCTGAGGTTGAGGATCCCTGCTCTAAAACCAAGAGAAGGAGCCCAATCCCGTTCAGAATTAGAGTTTGAACTTTGGGACCATGATGGAAGGATGGAGGGTGTGACTGGGGTCTCTAAACCCTTGATAACACCAGGGCTTTCTTCTACCTAATGGTGCTTGTTTTGAAAGTTAAATTATATCACTTGTTAATTTTTTTGCAGTTTTTATTGAGATATTATTGACATATAACATTGTATAAGTTTAAGGTATACAATTTGGTCTGATATATGCATATATTGTGAAATGATCACCACAATAAGTTTAACATCCATCACCTCACATAGTTACATTGTTTTCCTATGATGAGAACTTTTAAGATCCGTCTTAGCAACTTTCAAATATAGAATACAATGTTATTAGCTGTAGTCATCATGCTGTACATTGCTTCCCCAGAATTATTCATTGTATAACCTAGACATATGTACCTTTTTATAACCTTCACTCAATTCCCCACCTCAAACCCCCATCTCTGACAACCAACAATCTGTTTTGTTTCTATAGTTTTTTTTAGATTCCACATATAAGTAAGATCATAAAGTAGGATCCCACTTTGTCTTTCTGTGTTACTTATATCACTTAGCATAATGTCTTCAAGAAAGGATTTCCTTCTTAATATTTTCTACATCTATTCAATCATTGATGGGCACTTAGGTTGTTTTCATGGCTTAGCTATTGTGAATAATGCTGCAGTGAACGTGGAGGTGCAGATATCTCTTCAGGATGTCACTTTCTTAAAGAGGGAATAGTTTGTGAATTGGGGAAGGGGCTGGACAGGTCTGAATTCAAAGGCATGGTTGATCATTGACTAACTCTGAGACTTTGTAAAGTGTTCTTTATCTGTATCCAAATTTCAACACCTGTACAATGAATATTTTAATAAGTAACTTTCACAGTAGCAATAACTTAAGATTGAAGTTCTTGTTGTCACAGCTATAGTTCTATTTGGGGCAGTGGGTGGGGAAAGAGGTACCATTTTTGAGTGCCTATGATATGTTGGTGACTTGATCCACATCAGTTCACCTAATCAACGAGGTTTTCATTAGAATGGTTGCAGCTGCCTGAAGGGAGAGGATGGATACCACATCACCTCCTCTGGGGGAGGATCAGTTGACTTAGATCAGTTGACTAATCCCAGCAGAGATTCTAATCATGCCTGTGAAAAAAGACATTATCTTAGTGGAAAACAAATCTGACACCTTAGCATGACTTTATAACTTTTCCCTTTGCATCTTTGGCACCATACTCCCCTTGCCTTCCATGCCACTTCTTTTATTGCTTTTGGGTCAAGCTTAAATGTTAGTGCATCCCTGGGACTTTGTCCTAAGTTCTCAGAACCTCTGGTTCTTTCTTACTTATTCCTAATTAATATCATCTATCACTTACTTCAAATCCATCCAAGATCTCAACTGCCACTTATAGGAGCACTGTCTCTGGAATTGTATCTCTAGCTCACATATGTATTTTTTAAGTCCACCTGCACATCACTTTACAAAGGGGGGCAGTCTTGCATTGTGGTTTACAGGTGTAGCCTTGAAGATGTCCAGAACTGCAGTGGCATTTCGGTTCTGGCACTTAGCATATTAATGGCACAAGTTAATCTCTGTGTGCCTTCATCTTTAAAATAAAACGTCAGTCATCACAGTTCTTTTGTGATGATGAATGTTGGATGGGTCCAGTAGAGTTTCTGATATTCAATCAGCCCACACTATGCTCAGGTGGGGTACCTTGATTCTACCCAGGGCCATTTGAATAATTTACAGCATCATCCATGGGCCATATAAAATTATCAACGTAAAATTTCGCCTGCTATATTTGGTCAAACATTTACTGAACTCACCCCTAATGCCTTGGCAAGGCCAGACCAAATGATTTCTGGGGGCTTATACGGTCCACGGGCTGGACATTCCCCACCCCTGGTTATAGCAAGAATTTAATAAACATTTTCTTGGTACTATTGAGAGTTTAGACTGGGTAATTCTTTGCTGTGAGGTGCTATCCTATTTATTGTAGAGTGTTCAGCTGCCTTACTAGCCTCTATCCATTAAATGCCTATAGCACCTACCGCCCAGGTGTGATGGATAAAAATGTCTCCTGATAGCCTTGGCCGATTTTTCTCAGTGGAGCGTCGACCTGTGTAAGGGTCTCAGGTTCAATTCCAGTCAAGGGCATGTATCTCGGTTGGAGGCTCAATCCCTGGTCCCGACAAAAGGCAACCAATAGATGTGTCACTCTCACATAAATGTTTTTCTCTCTGTCTTTCCCCCTCCCTTCTACTCTCTCTAAAATAATCAGTGGAAAAAAATATCCTCAAGTGAGGATTAAGCCCCCCCAAAATGTTTCCAGATATTGCCAATTTTCCTCAGGAAAAGAGGAGGCAGGGGATCACACCTGGTTGCTAGCTGACTTATATGTCATAATATGTGTAATATGCCCAGAATAGAATAGATGTTTCATGAATTTCCTTTCCCTTCCCTTCCAGAATGGGGCTAACAAAATTCCATACCAAGAATTACATGTCCTCAGAAAAAGAATTTGTGTGTACTCAAAGGCCACAGCTCAGGGAACGTTTAATCTGAGATGTATGGTACTTTTTCCAGCCCTGCCTGCCTCTACACAGCAGCTAGACTCTGAAAACCATTATCAGTACAAAAGGATAGTCTCAATTTTCCAATGATGAGGCACAGGCTCAAATCTTGTCTGTGAAGGAAGAAAATATTTACTTCTTTTAGTAGGAGACGGAAGAGAAGGAAAAGGAAAAAAAATTTTAAACCTAGAATAAATTGGAGGCTGTAGGTGTCATGGCGATGTGAGCTGAGGGATGATCGATGTCCCTAGATTCCGAGTGGCACATTCTGTGCACGGAGCTCCGGCTGACGTCAATCGGAATAAGTGGCCTCAATGGGAGCACTGCATGCAAGATGAGTGAAACTCAGGCCCAGGATTTGTCATTGCACCCAACACAGCTTCCTACCTCATAGTGAGAGGGAGGAGAGTCTGTGAATAAGGCTGGTTCTGCCTTGGGAAAAGCTCTCCCGTTTGTACAAATGCAAGCGAGTTCTGAAAGCCCTGACCTTTCTGCTCGCACATGGGCTGAGTAATATCTTCAGCCCAATGGCACACTTCCCTTTGGGATCAGATGTGTATAAGCTCCCCTGGCTTCCTTTTGAGAAAAAAATGATAAACTTTGAAGACAGTTTTACCTTAAGATGTGAGTGAAAGGAACAAAGGCTCAGAGTTCATGGATAGATTTTGCCACTTCTCCTAAATGAATAATTTAAATGCTTTAATCTATTCAAGGGGCTTAGAATAGCGTCCAACATAATAACTCTATATAGCTGTGAACTATTTTCATTACCATTAATCATGCTACTGCTGCTGCTGCTGTGTTCACTTTGTGCCAGATCCTTCAAGGGTCATCTGAGGAAAGATTTCCCTAAATCGCCAGGATATATTGAGCTCCCCTTTTGTGTGATTACACGGATATAAGTTATCCCATTCATAACTTGCTCCATTCTTTTGAAATTACCTGTTTAGCTATTTTTCTTTTACTGAAATGACCACTTTCATTTCTGGGTCTCATTTCACTTATTTATTTATGTTTAATCTTTAGCATTAGCAAATTGCTTGGTTCACACACATCTGTGTAATTCAGTTGTTGAAAAGATCCTGTCAGATCTTTACAATTTTCTAGAATACTCCTGTCATGGAGAAAGCATGCCAGGATAACCAATCAGAGTGAGAAGAACAATAGAAGTTGTTTCCCCCCAAAGCATTCATGGGCTTATTCCTCATCAGTGTCCTTCATCCAAGTCCAATGGAGACTGTTGTTCTCAGACAGCTGACCAGAAATCCATGCTTGGCCCTGTGCAGTGAAGAATTAACCTCATTTAAAGAGAGGTTTAGCCTCCATCTTTGGCCACTGAGAGGAAATTTCTAGTTTCCTGGATTGTCCTCTCTGATGAATTCTTCATTTGCTTGGGGGATCTGGCTGCTAGATAACCTAGTGACATGATTTATGATGAGAGCTTTGAGACAGATATTATGAGTTCCAACCTCCAAGAAAACTGGGGACTATTCACGTAATGTTCATGAGGGGCTGTAGCGGTTCTCATCCTGTGGGTTGCGTTCCCTTTGGCGGTCAAACGACCCTTTCACAGGGGTCGCCTAAGACCATCCTGCATATCAGATATTTACATTACGATTCATAACAGTAGCAACATTACAGTTATGAAGTAGCAACGAAAATAATTTTATGGTTGGGTCACAACATGAGGAACTGTATTTAAAGGGCCAGAAGGTTGTGAACCACTGGGCTAGATATTAAAAGTCAGCCATGTGGATGGTATGTGATTACGACCCATTGGAAACGCTGGACATCAAAGGCTTGGGAGAGCTTCCCTTGTTGGCAGCACTCTCTGTGTATTTTTACACGTCATGGCCAGGAGGAGGTAACACTGCCCATGGCTCTCAGGAAGAGGACAAGAAGAATCTCAGCATTTGGAACTGTCCGAGACTCTACCCTCTGAATTTCTTCCTTTTGTTAATTTTAACCTGTGCCCTTTCCTATCATAACCATGTATACAATGGCTATCAGTGAGCTCTGTGAGTTTTGCTAGTAAGTTATAAAACTTGAGTGTGGTTTGGGGGGATCCCCCAAACTTGGTGTCAGAAGTCAGGTGTTATGAGCAATCACTGAAATCTCCATATCTATGATTTTATGGAGAATATTTTCTCTAACTACACAATTGATTAAAACCACTGCATGCTGACCTGAGTGACCATGGTTTGTGTCATTGATGGTATTTTCCTTAGAGATCATTTCCCTGTACCTAGAACCTTTGAGTGTGCCTGATACCTCCTTCTTTCTGCTACTGGGCAGAATGAACGATTATGGAGGAAAGAAAGGATGAACACATTATAAGGGTATTACAGACAAATTTTGCATGAGTTGTTGCTCTTTTTTTTATTTCAGTTACTATAACCCTCACTTAATTTCTTAATATGCACAAAGATTATCTGTCCATGGCTTGTGCTATCTAAAGATGGTTACTTTTGCAAATCCCTTGGGACTTTATGTACCTTAAATGAATTGCTAAAGAATAGACATAATTTTCTAGAGTTGGATCCGGAAGCTGACTAAACAGCTACACAGAGTAGTTTTTCAAGAGGAATAATTACTTCCCCTTTATTTGAAGCAGAATTTTTTTAAAACACCCTTCCTTGATCTACCGTTTAATCACAAGACCACTAACCAGACATATCCTTGGAATAAAACAAGAAGTTTGTAATGGTATAAATCAGAGAAGACCCTCAGCCTCAAATTCAAGTGTTCAAATATATAACTCATATGTATAAGTCAACATAGCCACTATTTCAGGCCCTTACACTGCTGGCTGGAAGGAATTTCAAAGAAGTCTTCCCTGGGATATATCATTACCAGAAGCACATGTGTAGCCCCAGGGCTTTGTAGGAGATGAGAGAGGCTATATGTTCTAGATGCACAAGCAATCACTGAAATCACCATGTCTATGGTCAGCTTGGTGGCCACTTTTGGCTCTGCTTCTACCCTACTTTGGGACTCGAGACTCTTTCTGTGAGTCTCTCATGATTTCATCTGCTTCAACTGACCAGTTTTCCCTTTCAGATGTCACTGTTTTCCAGGGAAGCTAATGAGAAGTGGATGTTGGCTTTCTTCTAATTTTCCCCTCCCCTGTCTCTTATTCCCCCGTTTCTGGCCCAATTCACCTTTCTTTAATTTTTCATGCCAGTCTTCCAAATTGTCTTAAGGACTTCAGCTTTTGGACAACGAAACCCAGAAAGACTCTGAAATTATTTTTTAGTTTCCCCCTGTTATATCTTCTCTTCTGAGGCAGTGAAAAACAAACTATTTCTTTAATTAGGGGAAATAAAGAAAGGAAATCTCAAGAGGGAAAAAAGTTAGATGAGATAATAGATTCCAAAGCATCTCCTTAAAACCTTGACCTCAACCCATTGCATAAGATACACATTTGCCATCATGAGCACTTATGACATGGGCATACTACCACATGTACATATATAAATATATGTTGTCATGACCAATGACCACATCTTTATATACACGTACACATACAGGGTCAGAGGCATACATACACATATATCAATACATGTATATGTGTATGTGTTTATGTATTTACATATAAATGAATGAGAGAAATATGTTTTTCTTAAAATATATTTTATTGATTTTTTACAGAGAGGAAGGGAGAGAGATAGAGAGTTAGAAACATCGATGAGAGAGAAACATCGATCAGCTGCCTCCTACACATCTCCTACTGGGGATATGCCCGCAACCCAGGTACATGCCCTTGACCGGAATCGAACCTGGGACCTTTCAGTCCGCAGGCCGACGCTCTATCCACTGAGCCAGTTTCGGCAAGAGAAATATATGTTTTTAAGAAAATGCTTATCTCTACTATATTGTATATACTTCTTAAAAATTATCTTGCTCTATTGAATTTGTTATTGATAATGTTCATTCTCCAGACTGATTTTTATGAGCATTGATACATGACAATGTAGTGTTTGAAAACACTAACTTGGTTATGTGACAATTCTGTTTTCACGGCTGAAATGGACTTTTAAGGGAAATGGCTGAATTTTTTTCATCAGATCAGAGAGTCATTGATCCATCAAAGCATGCAATTGGAAGGATTTTGTTGCAGAGGATTATACTAAAGAAATTCCAACTCCTATTAACTCCCATGATTCTAAAAGTGCAGGTTTTGAAAACTAAAATTAAGACCTTAATAATTGCTTTTAAATAAGTGATCACAAATGTCATATCATTATTCTGTCGCAGGTGTCATTGTCCCTATTCTATTGACAAAAAAAGAGAGGGGGGAGACAGGAAAGAAAGAAAAAAGAAAGAAGGAAAACAGGAAAAAAAGAAAGGAAGGAAGGAAGAAAAGAAAGAGAAATTCTGAGAGGTTTCACATCCTCATTGTTACAAAGCTATTAAATGCAGATAAGGACTCAAATTCATATGATTAGATTGCTAACCTCATCCACATTATAGTAAACTATGTTGCCTTTTTAAGTACTTTTAAACTCAAACTTATAAAGTGCTTATTATGAGCCAGGCACTATTCTATGACCACTGAGTGAGGTGACTCGTTAATCCTCACTGCAACCATAGAAGGTATTATTATTTCTCCCATTTTATAGAAGAGGAAACTAAAGCAAAGTAAGTTAATTTATTTGCTCAATAGCATACAACTTGTAAAATAAGGAGGCAGACTTCAGCTGAGATGTCTGACCAAAGAGACTCTTCAGTGCAGAGGACTGTAGGAAGGCATGTTTGCTCACTGGTCCAAAAGAATAAGAAATTTAACAACCACCTGTGGCCTTTAATATAAATTTTCTTATGTTTTAACTCAAGTACTTATATCATGTCTCATTAAAATATAGGTAATAGCAATAATTTATTATAATATCATATAAATATTTAATTTAAATCAAATTATTTACATAAATGTAATATACAAATTACATCAAAATAATAAATGATTTGAATGTAATGTGGCTGGGAAGTTTAATAAAATCTATTTGATTAACAAGGTAAGTTTTAAGTAAGGTAAATAAAAAGGTAAAGTTCTTAAAATCAAAAAAGAGGAAAAATAATGATGAAAGAATAACATATAATTATACAAGAGTCATGATGAAAGGCTTTGGCCCTATCCACTGGAGACACAGAGAAATGCTGCTCCCAGAAGGCTTTACAAAGAGTTACAAACCACTTCTGATTATTTACAGGATTTATTAAGTAAAATATATTTTGGTAATGATCTGGCATGGAAAAGTCTTTCTGTGCATAGCCATGTTTGATCAATACCAAAGAGTTATAAAACTGGCCAAGAACTTCATAGTTTTATGGCTATATTAAAATTAAGCCCAAATATTTAAATTAAAAGCTAATAAATGGTTGGAATACAATTTAGAAAATAAATAAAGAAGTGGAAATGGCATGAGTTTGATTGTTAGCAGAGATCACATTGATTTAGCAGAACTAAGCTGAGAAATTGACCACATTATTTAAGTAACTTTGGGTAGACTGTCAAATCTACAACATATGGGTGCAATCTGGCCTTGAACCCCCACATTTTTTTCCCCTTTTTAATCATCAAGTCACATATGCCAATGATCCTGTAACATTTACATATTTGGATGAAATATCAAACAGCTCTGCAAAGAAGTTAATTGTAGCAATAATTTATAATTAAAGTTGAAAATAAAAGAGGAGTTAATAATTAACTGTGATAATAAGCCATACAATGGGGCCTTTCTAGGGAAATCCTATATAATAAAAGGCTAATATGCAAATCGTCCCCTTGACCTGGAGTTCAACTGGGAGTTTCACCAGGGGCAGGCCTAGCCGGCCAACTACCCATGCCCCCCCCCCCCCAGCTTGCCCTGCCCCCGATCACCCCCCTCTCCAATTGGGGGTTATGCCCTCTAGCCCAAAGTGCCCAGCACCCCATCAGGGCGGGCCAGGAAGAGCCCCCCACCCCCCCACAATGTACGAATTTGTGCACCAGGCCTCTAGTTGAGATATAAAGTCACAGGGAAAACATTCAGCCAGTATGGTTGCTAAGATGTAGATGTTCTTTTTCTATATGGTAGAGAAAGCCCAAGACTCCAAATTCTCTAAGTATCTCTTAATGCTTCTGAACCATTTCAACCCTTCCCCTAGGACCTACCAGACCAACCAATGATACAAAAAGTGAGGGGACAATGACAAGGACCTTTTATAGCACTACTGCGTTGGATTCCTCATACCCATAGTAGGGTGATAATATTCCTGTTTTATATCCTGGCATCATTATTAACAGTGCTTTCTTTTCAAAAATGCCCTAAGTTGCATGATAAGTTTTATGACTACACTATCCATACGGCATTCCAAACAAACGCAGCAATCTTGGCTGGAACAGGAAAACAACATGTTAACTTTTCCCCAGTTCCCAAATCCACCTAGCTAAATAATAGGTACTCAAGTTCTGAAATATGGCATATAACTGCTTCCCAGTGTGAGTGGAATCCTACAGAGTGGGCCTTGCAGCTTTACTCTCGTACACAAAATCCTTTTCCTTGAAGCTGTGGACTCCTTTGAATGAAGATGAGTCAGATAGTCCTTTGGGGCAGGAGAACAGGATGGATATTACTGCACTGGAATTGATTCCACTTCCTGTGAATATTCTCTTCTCCAGAAATAGCCTTTGGTCCTCAATAATTATTTTAAGATGCATTCTAAGTTGACTCTGTTATTGGCATCTTGGCACTTCAAATTATGTTTATCTTAAAACATAAAGATATCCCAAACTACCTAAACATACATATCTTAATGAGTACTACACTGAGAGTGGTGTTCTTCTGGAAGCTGGATGTGATCAGAAAAGACTAAATGTGCACAATCATAGATTCATCCAACAATTATATTTATGAGTACCTACTATGTGCCAGGCACTCTCCTATAAGTACTTAAAACATACCAGAGAACAAAATAAACAAAAATTAATGGGGAGACTAGGCACTTTGAAATATATGAGGTGGTGAAGATGGTCCTTGTTAAGAGAGTAAGGTTTAAGCAGAGACTTGAAGGAAGTAAAAGATTTGGCTTTGTGGACGTTTTGGAGAAGAGAATTCCCAGAAGTGAGAGTAAGCAGTATAAAGAACAGTGTGGAGGTGGGCATGGCTGATGCGGTGAGCCAGAGACGAGGCCAGATAGCAAAGAAAGGGGCCTAGATAATGGAGAGTCATATAGGCTATCATAATTATCTTTGTTTTAATCTGAGAAAAATAGGAAGTCATTGGATGACTTTGTGCATATCTATGACTTTATAGCACTTACATTTTATAAGGCATAGTTTGGCTACTGTAGGTTGGAAGTAGACTTAGGGATGCAGGTGTGAAGCCTATGGCAGTAATCCAGGAGAAAGCTGGTGGTGGGTCACAACAGGGTAGATAGTCAAAGTGGAGGTGGTAAGATTCTCCCTGTATTTTATAAGCACAGAAACTGTATTTCTTGAGAGAAGTTAAGTGTAGGAGATAGTAAAAAGGGAAGATTCAGGGACATTTCCAATGCATTTGTGTGTTGATTTTACTTACCAAATGGAAGGATGTGGTTGTCATCATTTGATATAAAAAAGACGGTGGGTAGACAAAGATTGGAACCTTGAGGGTGGAATATAAGTTTGTAAATTTTAAAGTGTTTTTTGAATACCAAATGAATATGGTTTCCTAAACTACAAAATTGAGGAGAAATATGTATACCATTAGGCATTGCCATGGGTATTCATTGAATAACTTAGGTAGCGGGAATTTGCAAATAGTTTATAACTAAAGCCTAATGTAGAGAAAGATAGCACTTTCTTCTCTTCTAAGAAAAGTGGTAATTTACAAATATTTTATAACTGAAGTCTAATTGGATTATTGTTAAGCAAGATACCACTTTCAAGAGATATACTGAAGGCTTAGTTATGAATTGAAGAAAAATATAAATGATCTTTATTACATGCCTATGTACCACACACTAAGATAGGCAGTTTGCAAATAATGTATCTTTAATCAGCTCAATAGCCCTGATCAGTGGGTATACTTGTTACCCCCATTTTACAGATGAGGAAAATAAAACACTAAGGAATTTACCCAAAGTCACAGAGCAGAGAAATGGTTAAATCTGTGTTGAAACTGAAATCATAGTTTTCAGATGGAGAAAAACAAATACTGTATGACCTCACTTATATGTGGAATCTGCAAAACAAACTCATAGAACGAGAGATCAGATTGGTGCCAGAGACAGGTGTTGGGGGTGGGGAAATTGGGCAAAGGTGGTCAAAAGGTACAAACTTCCAGTTAAAAGATAAATAAATTCTAGGTGTGTAATGTACAGCATAGTGACTATATTGTACATTTGAAAGTTGCAAAGAGAGTAGATCTTAAAAGTTCTCATCACAGCCAAAAATAAATGTAGCTATGTGAGATGATGGCTGTTAATTAAGCTTATGATGGAAATTTCACTATATGCATATATCAAATTATGTCATATCCTTAAATGCAAAAAACATTATATGCGAATTATATCTCAATAAAACTGGAAAATATATAAAAATTAAAAAACAAAAATGTCTGATTTCGATAGCCATCCTCAAGCTGCCACTTTAGACAAAGCTGAATAACATGTTACTATGTGAGAAGAATCAGTAAACCTCCTGAAGAACAAGTCACCCATATCATTTTAGTAATACTCTGGAATATACAGAAGAAAAAATTTATACTATTTTTCCAAGGGAAATTTAACTAAGATTTCAGATTTTCTTTTCAGGTAAAGAAAAAACCATTTTAAGTAAAATTATATAAATATCCTTGCAAGATAAAGAAATATATTTCCATTTATATCCTTCTTTAAAAAAAAACAAAAAAACCACAAACCTAACAGTGTTACATCAGATTATTTCTTTCAGTGAATGTACAACCAATAGAAATCGTTCTGCTCATGTTTATTTTGATCAGTATAATAGAATACTGAAAAAATTAAAAATATAAAACTTGGTTCTTCCTGATTCATACATTGTTATTCAGAGTTAGAAGTAGATTAATTTATTTGGGAAACTCAGTAGCTTTTTATGGATAGTGTACTGCTTTGCAAAACTAACTTCTTTTTGGCTTATGCATAATGATTTAATAAAGGGAAATTTATGAGAATCCAATCATGGATTATTATCTCACTAGATGTTCCTATTAAATGGTCATATACTACCATCTATTGAAGTCAGACCCTGGGCAAATTGCCCTTTAAGTAAAATAAAGCTGTGGGAAGTACACATGAAACATATATGCCACTTGATATAGTATCTAGTGCCTAGCCCTCAATAAATGTTCTTATTGCTGTCATTATAGTAGTAGATGTTACTTCTGTTATTATTTTTTATTATTGTAAGGCACTAGAGAGAAATAATCCAATGGTACTATACACAAAAGAATTATTTCATAGCTGTAGGTATCAACTTGGTATGGCGATGATGATGGTGGTGGTGACAATACCAGCCTATTATTAATAATGTAATATATACCTATAGATATATTATCTTGAATAATTACTACTCTGATACTACCAGATTTTCTTTATTAACTCCATTTAGCAGGTGAAGGAATTGTGGTTCACAGAAATTGATATATGGCCAAACCTTTATGGACATTAAAAATCTGTTTCTGGTTCTCTTCAAGGTCATTTTACTTTCCGTTTCTCATGCTGCTTTGTTATACCAAACTCCTTTCAAATCTTTGGTAAGTTAGTCAGTGCAGAGGGAAGTCATCAGAAGAAACTCATGAAGTTTTGAACTCAATAGTTTAACCATGAAGACATTTCAATCACCAATAAACGAAGAGCTTCACCATTGCCCAACCATGCTATTATCATTTCTTTTCTTCTTATTATTATTTTCAATATACATTTTTATTGATTTCAGAGAGGGAGAGATAGAAACATCAATGATGAGAGAGAATCATCGATCCACTGCCTCCTGCACTCCCCCGACTGGGGATCGAGCTTGCAACCTAGGCATGTGCCCTGACTGGCAATCGAACCGTGACCTCCAGGTTCATAGGTGGTCGCTCAACCACTGAACTACAACAGCCATGCTACTAACATTTCTCAAGCACCCATTTAATTCTCCCTGTCTATAATCTCCACCTGAGAGATTTGCCTTCTATTTTGATAAATTATCTTTTGATGCAGAGAAGCTTACCTGCACCATTGGAAATACTTACAACATTCATTATTTACTTTTTAATAACTTGGCTAGAAAACTTGAAGTTTCATATTAGAAATATAAAAATATTTATTTTTTATTGAGGAAAGGGGCTTGAAAATAAGCCTTTATAATTTATGGCAAACTCCAAGGAAGTAGTCCCATGCTTGAAATAAAGTTGTGGCTTATTTTCTAAGGAGCCAAGTTGAGTTTTCTAGTAGCTTCTAGGTCTAGATGATATTATAAAAAACCTGCATTGGAGCTTATGAATTAATGAGAATAACAGAATCAACTCAAAGTTTATAATATTTTACAATAATGTGGGTCTGACTTGCCCTTATTGTGAGTATCCATCCATTAGAGAGCTTTTATGGATATTGGTGCTTCTGTCACTTGTATTTTTCTCAATGCCTCAGTGAAGATAATATCAACAGAAATCTCTTTGGGAATGCAGGGAACATGAAAATCTATTACATTTTTCTCTGTCCAGTCATTTAGAATTTGTCCTCTACATTATTCCAGGAAAGTCTGACACCTCAACTTTATGCAATATAGGCCATTGTGGGGTCCAAGTTTCAGTCAACTAACGAAGTCAAATGATAAAGATTTATTCTTATCTTCTAACATTTTTGTATTTCTAACTCTTACATTTAGGGTAATGATCCATTTTGAATTAGTTTTTACATATGGTGCGAGGGAGTAGGCTACCTTTATAATTTTACATGTGGATATCTACCAGTTGACTTTTAAAAAATGTTCCAAAGCAAGTCAGTTGAGGAAGGATAGACATTTAACACATGATGCTGGTGCTGACTGGAGCAATTGAACATCCATAGTCAAAAATAAACCACACCCTAAACTTTGCACTTATATGAAAGTTAACTCCCCATGGATCATGGACTTTAATGTAAAACTAAAATTCATTCAGAAAAAAAAATCAAATCTATAGGAGAGAATCTTATAGGTATCTTAAGCTAGGCAGGGTGTTTAGACTTGATAGAAAAAATATAATCATTAAAAAGAAAATCATGATAAACTGTGATTTTTTTTAACTTTAAATTGTAAAAGTTTGCTCTGTGAAGGAACCTTTTAAGAGAATGAAAACTACAAACTGTTATATCATATTTGCAAACTACATATATGAAAGTAGTTGTGCCTGGAAAAATAAAAAGAATACTCAAAATTCATGAGGGGGGGGAGGGGGGTAAGAGATCAACCAAAGGACTTGTATGCATTCATATAAGCATTACCAATGGACACAGACACTAAGGGGTTGGGGTGAGGGCTTGTGTTGAGGGGGGGGGTGGGAATGGCCAGGGAGAGGTCAATGGGGGAAAAAGAAGACATATGTAATACTTTATCAATAAAGAATTAAAAAATAAAACTCTCAGCAATAAAAAGGGTGAGAGAGAGAAATCCAGTTGGTTAATGGGTAAAATACATGACAAACATCTTAGTGAAGGTGGTAAACAGATGGCATATAAACTAATGAAAAAGATGTTCAACATCATTAGCTCGTGGAAAAATGTACTTTAAAAACACAATGAGATATCTCTATAAACCTACTAAAATGGCAAAAATAAAAAATAATAACACTACACGATGATGAGGATACATTAAACCTGGATCATGCATTGCTGGTGGGAATGTAAAATGGTATAGGCAGTCTGGAAAATTGTTTGGTGATTTTTTATAAGATTACACACGCAACTTCCATATGGCCCAGCAATTGCATTTTAGGTCATTTATTCCAGAGAAGTGAAAACCTACATTCACACAGGTTTCTGTTTAGAATGTTCATAACAACTTCATTTGTAATAGCCTACAACTGAAAACAATCCAGGGGCCCTTCAGCATGTGAATGTTTAAACAAATCATGTACATTTAAACCATGGAGTTCTACTCAGCAATAAAAATAGACTCCTGATATCACAATAAGTGTAATGGATTTCAAGGGAATTATGCTGAGTAACACTCAAAATAAAGCTGTTTTTCTGTCAATACCATACTGTTTTGATGATCATTGCTCTGTAGTATAATTTGAAGTTTGGTGGTGTCATACCTCTGGCTCCATTCTTTTTTTTTTTTTTTTTTTTCAGGATTGCTTTGGCTATTCAGCATCTTTTGTAGTTGTATACAAATATGACAATTTTATTTTATTTTTTTTAAAATGTCATTGGGATTTTGAGAAGGGTTGCATTAAATGTGCATATTGCTTGGAATAATATGGACATTTTAACTATGTTGATTCTTCCAATCCATAAACACAGGATTGCTTTCCATTTCATTGTGTCTTTTTTGAACTCTTTTAATAATGCTTTGTATTTTTTCAGAATATAGATCCTTCATATCCTTTGTTAAATTTATTCTATTCTTTTTGTTTTTTGTTTTTCTTTTTCTGAAGTGTCATTGTTAGTATATAGGAATGCAGTGGGGTTTTTCACATTGATTTTGTATCCTGCAACTTTATTGTATGTGTTTACTGTTACTAATAGTTTTTGGTGGAGTGTTCAGGTTTTTCTTTATAAAGGATCATGTCATCTGCAAAAAGTGACACTTTTTTTAGTTCATTTCCGATTTAGATGCCTTTTATTTCTTTCTCTTGTCTGATTGCTCTGGCTAGGAATTCCAATATTATGCTGAATAAAAGTGGCTAATGGACATCCTTGTTTTTTTCCTGATTTTAGAGGAAAAGCTTTCAGTTTTTCACCACTGAATAAGTGGGGGTGGTTATAAAACAGTATCAAAAAGAATCCTGGCAGTTATTAAACTATTCTTTATTTTGACTGTGGTAATGATTATTAAAATTTATACATGTGATAACATTGCATTGAGCTAAACATAAACACATTCAAATGAAGGCATGCAAATTGAGTAAAATTTGAATAAGATTAGTGGATTGTATCAAAACTCATTTCCTTGTTGTGATATTGTATCATATTTATTCAAGCTGCTACCATTAACAGAAACTGGATGAATTGTATATGGGATCTTCGTTTATTATCCCTTACAACTGCATGTAAATCTAGATTTACCTTGAAAAAAATAATTTACAAAAATTCCCAAGCTAGAATTTTCAATCATGAGGTAGATCATTCCATGTGAACAAGAGTTGTCCAATTCATGAGCGTGATTGAAGAGACAAAGAGTACTTTCATTTTCTCTGAAGAAAGAGTAAACAGTTTTAATTTTGGTAGGAAGACGTAAAATATCACTAACACAGTCTCATAAAGTCCAATCACCTCATAGCAGCCAGTGTAATCTTGCTAAAATGTAAATCAGATCATGCCTTTTTTATGCTGAAAAAATCCCCAGTGGTTTCCCATTGCTCTAAGAATAAAAATCAATTTATTTGTTATGGTCTACTAGGCCCTACAAGATGTGACTCCTACATGCTCTCTGATCTCATCTCATCTGCTTTCACTCCTTGTATTAGTTATCTATTGCTGTGCAACAAGCTACCTCAAAATTTACCAGCTTAAAATAACACAAAGTTGACCTTTGCAGTTCTGGGAGGTAAGGGATCTGGGCATAGCTTAGCTAGGCCCTCTGTTTTGAGGCTCTCACAAGGCATCAATCTAGTTGTTAGCTAGTGCTGGGGTGTCATTTAAAGACTCATTTGGTGGTGGTGGTGGTGAAGGGGGGAGGATCTGCTTCCAAGCTAACTTACATGGCTATTGGGAGGAGTTAGTAGCTCCATAAAGGCTGTTGGACTGAGAAAATCAGTTTCATGTTGGTTCTTGGCAAGAAGCTACCCTCAGTTCCTAGACACTCAGGCCTCTCTCACAAGCCTCTTTTTTCATCGAGGCTAGTAAGTGAGGGAGTGAGGATCTGCTAACAAGATAAAAGTCACAATCTTTTGTAATGTAAGTCCAGAACTTATGTCCCCTCAATGTTGCTGTATTCTATTGGTTAGAAGCAAGTTGCTCAAGGAGACATCATTGCACAGGGCTCTGAGTAACAAGAGGTAGAAACCACTGGGGGCTCTATTACAGCCTGTTTATCACACTGGTCTTCTTGCTATTCATTGTATCTCTGATCCAAGACTATTACAAGCAACAACACAGTCAGAGTTAATTATAGAGAAAGTGCAAACTGTACAGAGAAAGTGCAAAGTCTATAGAGGTAAGAGTTGGGAGTGGAGGTATATCCAGTTGATGGTTCACTGGTAAGCTAGTTGTGTTTAGGTGCAGCCCTAGTTCACTCAGTTGAGTTAGATGGACCTGAATGAAAGATTTAAAAAGTCAATACAGTGTGATAGTAAAAAAGTTATGGGAGGAAAATAATATTTATTGAGTGCCTTCTATGACTCAGGCACTATATTTGTTGTTTTGCAATTGAGAAAAATATCAAAGTGGTACTTGGAAGATACCATGATCCTATCCTCTTAAGTAATGGAATCCAAAGCCCAAAGATATTAAGTACGTCCTAAAATCACACGGTTGAAAGTGATTTAGAGCTTAGGATTTTCTGACTTCATTGACTGTATCTGTTTCCAAAACTCTCCCGGCATGTCAGGTAAGTTTGGAATCAGGGAGTCCCCAGAGGGGCAAGGTGGATCAGACTCCTGCTTTAGCTGGACTTGACTAGGGAGCTTTTTCCAGGATCAAAAATGCTCCTTTGCATTCTGCTGCTCCCTAATGTCCAGAGCTGTAATTACAGCTAAGCTAACAGCAGTCCTGAGATAAAAGAACAAAGCCAGCAGCCAACATTTCAATGAAATAAAGGATTTGCTTAACAAATAAATAAAAACAAAACAAAGAAAAACAAGGAAAAAAAGGTTGTGGTTAGGTCAAATGTTGAAATGTTAGTGTCAATCAGTTATCTTTGTCCAGGCCTACCTAGCAGAAAATCCATTCATTACTCAGGAGAGTGCATTCTACAACTACCACCGGGTGTGGGACTCCTCCAGGAATCAGACAGGTAGAGGTTAAAAAACAAGTGAACGTTGGTAAAGGAGCCAAAAGTCAACTAAATAATGAGGACTGGGTATGTGTCCTATTAGATTATTACTCAATATAATTTAATTTCAAAATAATAGCCATAAGTATAAGAACAATAAAGTTAACTTTCAGGTGCCTTATTGCATTGTATTATCTAAACAAACCTGTAAAATAGAATTCTTATCCCTATTTTACAGATGGGGAAATTGCGGTTTAGGGCAATTTAAACTCACTCCAATGGCCACTCAATTAAAAGTGTCAGACCCAGATAGCACTTCAGATCTTCCAATTCCAGACTCATGCTTTCCTGTTGTATCTCTTATTTATTTATTTATTTATTTATTTATTTATTTATTTATTTATTTATTTATTTATTGTTTTATTGCTTAAAGTATTACAAAGAGTATTATATATTTCTCCTTTTTTCCCCCTTTGACCTTCCCCTAGCTTCCCATACCCCCCAGTGTCTTGTGTCCATTGGTTATGCTTATATACATGCATACAAGTTCTTCGGTTGATCTCTTACCCACCCCCCCCAAGCCTCCCCGGGCTTCCCGCTGTAATTTGACAGTCTGTTCAATGTTGCTCTGCCTCTGTATCTATTTTTGTTCATCATTTTATAATGGTCTTAATTATCCATAAATGAGTGAGATCATGTGGTATTTTTCTTTCATTGGCTGGCTTATTTCACTTAGCATAATGCTCTCCAGTTCCATCCATGCCGTTGCAAATGATAAGAATTCCTTCTTTTTTACAGCAGCATAGTATTCCATTGTGTAGATCTACCGCAGTTTTCTAATCCATTCATCTGCTGATGGGCACTTAGGCTGTTTCCAGATCTTAGCTATGGTGAATTATGCTGCTATGAACATAGGGGTGCATATATCCTTTCTGATTGGTGTTTCTGGTTTCTTGGGATATACTCCTAGGAGTGGGATCACTGGGTCAAATGGGTGTTCTATTTTTAACTTTTTGAGGAAACTCCATACTGTCTTCCATATTGGCTGCACCAGTCTTCATTCCCAACAGCACTGCACGAGTGTTCCTTTTTCTCCACATCCTCTCCAGTAGTTGTCGTTTGTTGATTTGTTGATGATAGCCATTCTGACAGGTGTGAGGTGGTACCTCATTGTTGTTTTGATTTGCATCTCTCGGATGATTAGTGACTTTGAGCATGTTTTCATACGTCTCTTGGCTTTCTGAATGTCCTCTTTTGAAAAATGTCTATTTAGGTCCTTTGCCCATTTTTTGATTGGATTGTTTATCTTTCTTTTGTTAAATTCTATGACTTCCCTATAAATGTTGGAGATTAAACCCTTATCGGTGATAACATTGGCAAATATGTTCTCCCATGCAGTGGGCTTTCATGTTGTTTTGTTGATGGTTTCTTTTGCTGTGCAGAAGCTTTTTTTTTGTACCTATCTTTTATTTTCGATGTATCTTTGACCTACTGGTTCAGTCTCCAGGTGTCCTGGATTTCCTAGATCCTGTTTCACCTTAGTGCCTACTTATATCTCAATCTTTAAACTGCAAGGTAGTTGCTCATGGGTAGTAGATTTTTAATTCCAGACCACCAATCCCCATGTTTTTCCCACCTACAGATAATGCATACTTGGAACATTTGAGGTCTCACTGTACAAAGAAATATAGCAATGAATTTTAAAAATATGTGTTCTTGATCTCCTGGTAAGGGGGCAAAGAACCTAACTGAGAGTTAATTAATTTTATTTTTATCTCCCCAACCCTTCACCCCCTTCTACCCTAAAGGAGTTTTCACACTATCCTACGCTTCTATTATATGGTCTTAAGGACCATGGTTTGCAAACCCACCAGTGATTCATCAGATTAATGTAGGCCAGAGGTAGTAATCACGGCTCAGAGACGAGGGAGTGAGGGCAAGCTGATTGAAGAAATAAAGGGCAGTTTGGAAGGGAGAACAAGGGGCTGCTCACTCACTGTTTTTCCTGTCTGTCTGAAGTTCATTGTGTTCTTGAAAATGTTACTTTTTCAGCACCTAATGAATGATACATCAAGAGCTGCCATGAAACTATAGGGAGAAAACTTTGTGGTGTGACTCATGAGCCGTGCCGAATTACAGATCTTTTCTCATTAGTCTGATTAAAAACCCAAGCTCATTATGGCTCAGGAAGTGATTTAGTTCCAATGCCTTTTGGTTATGTTCCTTTTTTTTAATTTTCCAGGAGCACACATTTTGGCTAAGAATTCATTTTCTATTTTAAATGTTTCTAAATTTCAGTTTTTAAAAATTTGTGTACATTTTGTTATTCAGAACTGCAAATATTCTTTTTATATTTTAAGAATTATTTTTTGAAAGCCAAAGTGATTTTGATTTTTATCTCATGTAATGTTTTTCCTTTACAACTGGGACTCTTCAAGAAATGTTTTTAGCAATTTTTAAAATACTTTTTAAAGAGAATAGATCCATAATATTATAGGAAGAAAGCCATGGTTTAAAAATCAGACCTAGGATAGCTTTCATATCTTAGCCATTTCTGACAGTGTCATCATAGTCAATGCACATAAATCTAATAAGTCTTAATTTCTCCATCTATTAATGAAATTAGAATAATAACAGTGATTTAATAGCATTGATATGAAGAATAAATAAGTTAACATATTTAAAGCATATGAAATCGAAGGGGCCCAACAAATGTTAGTCTCCCTTACTTTCTCTGCTAATATGGATATATAGGGTTTTTATGTTTTCATGCCAACAAGAAACTAATAAAAGAGGCTGATGAATTGATTTTAAGATATCCCATCTCTGACATGAGGGCGTGTGTGTGTGTGTGTGCATATCTCTGGAGACGCGTGTACACTCCTAAGTCTGGACTAGAAATTGTTTGCTTGAAACTCTTGAAATAATTTTTCATGAAGTCTACCTGCCACAAAGCATGCAAAGAAATCACAGTCTATATGGAAGATGCCTACCAGCATGGCGTCCCAATGAATTTCTCAGAGAAAACAAGCTATTTTTCAGGCTTGGAAATAGTTTGATGATAACCATGAAGTTGTTTTCTATCTATTAAGAACTATAATTTCATATTGGGTACATGTAACTGAAAAATTGAAGATACCAAGATGCTTTCTGGTATGTATGCATGTCCCTTACCAATTGTGACTAAGTAGTCTCCCCCAAAACAATAACACTATGGTTCTAAATAGGGCTGGGCTGCTTTATGACTCCAGGGGACATTTGGCAATGGCTGAAGGCATTTGTGGATGTCACAAATAGAAGAGTAGTACTGGTATCAGGAATATTGCTGAATATCCTACAATGCCCAGAACAGATCCCCCAACAAATAATTATCTGAACCAAAGTTTCAATAGCTGTATTATTGAAGAACTCTGGCCTACTAAAATCACCATTTCCCCCAAGTTTTTGAAATACTTTTGAAATGTTTTCTTGATGTCATGTAGAAACAGCCGGCGGCTCAGGGAGTCTGAGAGGTTGTCATGGCTATTGAGTAGAGATGTGACCAGCTGCGCTTTCTTTTCATTCAGGACTGATCAAGTGAAAATAGGTCTGAAGTATAAGAAGCCTAGTTTTAACTGTAGAATAGTTTCCTCTTAGTAAGGGAGTACACTGCTGTTAACCTTGGCATTGGAATTTTAAGAGAGACTAGGGAAATTATTTTTCTAATATTTTACATTTATGGTCATCTTATCTTCTCATATCCCAAGTTGGCTATGATAAGTGAGATGGCCAGAGAGCCAAGTGTGGATTCTATAAATTCTGAAGCTGCTTGTTAATCCTACCATCATTAACATGTTGACTACCCAGAAAAAGTGCCATTTTACATCATCAAAAAAAAATCTGGGTAAATGCCAAAAAATTTCCCTCCTTCAAATAGTTCATAATTCTTTTTTTTAACATGTAGAAAATAATTCCAAGTAGAAAGAGAGAATTAATGGGTACCAGTCAGGAGCCTAGTCAAGTGCTCAACTTGAACCCATCACCTTATGTAATGGTGGCCACTTTTTCTTGAAAAGTTGGAAGTGCATGAGTGGTAAACAACATTGGAGGCCCCTCCACTGAATAATTTTTAAAACTCAACCAGAAGAGAATGGAGTGGGATATCTTTGGAGGGAACACATTTTAATAATACTTTATAAATATGCAGTTATTTGAGTATAATTATAATAACTAGAATGCAACTTCACAAATATACAATTAGAATCTGAGTGTGTTTCTGAGAGCAACAACTTTTCAAAAAGGATGGAGTGGCCAATATAAACACTAAAATCTAGATTTTAAAAAATGTATATATTTTTTATTGATTTCAGAGAGAGAGGGAGAGATAGAAACATCAATGATGAGAATCATTGATCGCCTGCCTCTTGCACACCCCACACTGGGATCAAGCCGCAACCCCGAGCATGTTCCCTGACCAGGACTTGAACTCTGATTCTTGGTTCATAGGTCGATGCTCAACCACTGAGCCACACCAGTGGGGCAAAGCAAAATTTTTAACATAGTGTTTCCCATTGATCTGGGAGAGGTCTTATTCCCTGATTTGCATTCCAGTCTACTTGGAACGTATCTACAGTGTAGAGGAAATGGATAGTGTCATTCAACTCCTTTTGCTCTGAGTCCTTGATCATGTATAAACCTTCGAATTTTAATTTAGATTCCAGCATAGCATCTACAGGACAGAAACATACTGCTCCACTGAAATGAACCATTGTGATCTGATGCAGAGTCGTATCTAACATTAGATATTATTAAATAGGCATAGTGGTTCTTTGGTAGTTTAATTTGAAAATCAGTCCCCCTGATCTCAAAGACTGATCACCTCTGAGCAGATATGACAAAGTTGAGGGTCGGGCCTAACAAACCAGTAGGCACAGAAGCCTATCTAGTTGATCGTTGTTTCTGATCCCTGAGAACTCAGTCACTTTTCTGGACTGAAAGTGATAGTTGGAATTTTGCTGGTGACTGGTTGCTATCAAACATATAAACAATTCAAGAGATTGGCTAAGAGCATAGTCTGTGGAGGTAGATGGATCTACATTTGAATCCAGCTCTGTCTCTTACTAGCTGTGGGACAGTGGGAAAGTCATTTAATCATTGGAATTTGGGTTTCTTCCAGTATAAACTGGGGATAATTGTACCTCAAATAAATGCCAATAAAGATGAACTAAAATAGCCCTGGCTGGAGCGGCTCAGTGATAGAGAGTAGGCCTGTGCACTGAAGGGTCTCAGGTTTGATTCCCAGTCAGGGGCAGGTACTTGGGTTGCCGGTTTGTTCCCCAGCCTTGGTTGGGGTGCTTGCGGGAGGCAACCAATCTATGTGTCTTCTCACATCGATGTCTCTCTCTCTCTCTCTCTCTCTCTCTCTCTCTCTCTCTCTCTCTCTCTCTCTCTCCATCCCTACCTTCTACTGTCTCTTAAAAAAAATCAATGGAAAAAATATCCTCAGGTGAGGATTAACAAGAAAACAAAAAAAAATAAAAAAAAAAAAACTAACCTGTTCTTTGTCCCTATTCTTTAAAAAAACAACCAAAAAAACAACAAGATTAAATGAAATAAAATATCCAAAGTTCGTAACACTGTACCCGATGGAGTAGGTTTTCCATAAATGATAGCCACTGTATGGCTGTTATTTTTGTTTACTTTGCTCCTCAATGCTTTGAAATCTTATCTCCAGGCATCTCTAGAGAGATTCTGTTTCCCATGCTTCCAATAATCCTTTGCACATGATGCTGTACTATGGCTTCACTATTTTACTTCTCTTTTTTCATTCTATTCTCAGCTCAACCATATTTTCAATGGTGTAAAATAGAGACATTCTCCTAGTACTTGTACTCTTGTCACATATTTTAAATTCTACATCTTGGAGAAGATGCCTGTGACACAAAATGTAAGTTTGATATTGATGATGGCATCACTGGTGGAAGGAATTTAATGAATGCATCTTTTTTTTAAATATATTTTATTGATTTTTTACAGAGAGAAAGGGAGAGAGATAGAGAGTTAGAAACATCGATGAGAGAGAAACATTGATCAGCCGCCTCCTGCACATCTCCTACTGGGGATGTGTGTGCAACCCAGGTACATGCCCTTTTCCGGAATCAAACCCGGGACCTTTCAGTCCGCAGGCCGACGCTCTATCCACTAAGCCAAACCGGTTTCGGCATAATGAATGCATCTTACAATGCTGCTCAGATAAGCAAGAAGAAATGGCCCCCATGCATCACCAGAAGGAGGGGAGAGTGAAATCCCTATCAAACACAGGGGCATTTTCTCTTTGATCTGCCACATGTCATCCTGCCTGACTAGAGCCACACACTAGCTATCTGGCAGGCAGTATTTCTGCTCATGAAGATGAACAGGTGCAGTGACTTTTCCCGCAGGGAGGGTAAAGATTAATGAAGAGCATGTGTAAATTCTAGGAATACGAGAGGCAACAGTCAGCCTTTTAATAATACCTCAATTAACACTGATATAATACATTAACTAACCCTCAGCAGCGCAATTTGACTCATTTGTTAATCTTGTTCTTTACAGCAGCTGTTCAACTGTATCAAACAGCATTTCTTCCTTATTACATGTTAAAGAGCCCAGAGCCATATAACACAATGTAATCATTCCTACTTGGCTGAGAGGAGGCTGTCAGTGAAGACAGAAAGAACACAAAATACTGAAAGTGAAAATAAATGTTGTCATTACCTACATCGTGAGTCATGAAAGGCTACCTGGTAGACCAGAACAGCAAATTGTATATGGAATTTCCCAATTAGTCCATGATGTTTTACATCTTCTGTATGCTTATGCTGTTGTGTAGCCTAGAACAACTTCCTCATAATTTGAAAGCTAGGTCACATTTTCCTGGTTCCCCCTAGATCCACCCATTCTTGTTAGATCACCTTTGTTTGTGTTCCTGTTACCTTTCCTTATATTCTTGCATTGATCACACTATTTTATAAATATCTATTAAATGTGTCTGAAAATCCCACTAGACATTGAGTCTTGGTGGCTGAGGCTCTGTGTCATTTATTTCTGTATCTTCACAGTCTAGCACAGTGGTTGGTATCTGGTAAGTTCTCAATAATTATCTGTGGTCTTAAAAAATAAATTAATATAATGCACATAAGTTAAGAGATTTTTTTATTCACTGTTGTTTTTTATGTCATTTAGATTAAAATATCCATGAAAATTATAAAGATCATATTTCTAAGAATTAGTGTCTCTTATAATAACTATGATAAAGAATAGATATTGCTACTGAAACTGTAGCCTTCTCTACATAGTCAGGGACCAAGAATCCATTCCATTCCATTCTGCTTACCATACCAAATCATTCTGACTGTCCAATGGCTAAAAGTTCTGCTAAGTATCATAATCAAGCAATAGTTAAAAAAGAATACCAGATGTTAAGAAGCAGAGAAATTGCTCTCTGAGCACATTTTCCAGTACCCTGTGCCTTTAAAAATTCTGTTCTCTTTCTCACCCACTGATTACCTACTCTGTCTCTTGTCTGTTAGCTTAACTGTTTTCCACTTTTCAAACTCAGCTTCACTGCAAGTTTGAAGCAGACTCTCATCTATAATATTCTGTACCTACACCCATCCTACTAAACATTATGTGTGTGGATTGTTCAAAAGTGTGTTTCTCACTAACCTATTCACATTTGGATGACCTGGGCCAAGTATTTTCATCTTTGTATTCCTTCTCTCTGTCAGAGAATCCAAAAATACTTGATGGATAAATGTTTATTTGACATAAATTGTGACTTTGGATTGTGGTTGTGTTTTGTGTCCATGATGATAGCATTTTCTTGTCAGTGATAATAAATTTATATTTAAACACAATGGAGTATATAAGAAAGCTTCCAAAAGTTGGCTTGTGTTCTGGTGCTTCATCTTTTCTATGTCATTCTTGAATTAAAGCTCACAAATTTAGTGCTCCCAGCACTATATCACTCAGTAGCTGACTTTATTTACTAGAATAACTCAATGCAATGCTCATGTCTTTAAAGGATGGATCACCCAAATACACAGGCACTCTTGTAAATAAATCTGATAGAGATTTTAAGATCAGTTCTGGAAATCTTTTCACTGTGAGATGACATTTTGTAGCTACATCAGGTATGTGAATTAAACACACACACACTTCACACTTCCTTGGCCATATATAAGGCCCTCTTCCTCATTTTCTTAACATGGGCAGCTGTGGGAGATTTAGTAAATACAAGTCCTGTGATGTTTGGCATGACTTTATGGAAGTTGGATTTGCTAAGTTACCAAATAAATTTTATTTCCTTCTTTATTTCCATCCTGATGGGAACCACCCACCAGTTAATGATGCTTTGGATAATTACACAGTAAGTTTGTGTGGTTGACTCCATGATTATTAAAACTATTTCCCCAGGTCTCTTCTTAGAATAAGAGTTCCTTCAGGACGTATATCTTGTCTTATTTATCTTTGTATTTTCATTCTCTTGATGCATAGAACTGGACATGCATTAAGTATTTAATAAATGCTTGCCATTGGAAAATGTTGTTGAATTCACATGCACTTATTTGCTCTTTTCTTACTATACGCATAGGCACAAAACATATATTAGTTGGGGCCTAAAGGAAATTTTGAAGCCTAAATTATTATAAATTTCATATCCTTGTCCTATCATCAATTGCTGACTATTTACACATTATATGTTACGTTTTCCACTTTATAAACTGTGACTAGTAGACATTCCCATGCTCCACGGGGTGCCATACATATCAAAATTAGAAAACTATTTCCAAATCTAAATGGCATGAAAGATACCAACAATTATTCCTCATGTGAAGCAGAATTGCATACTTGGGAAGAGCATGATTGCTAGTGTCAGACTGACAGAAATAACAAGGCTTGCAGATAAATAGGATGGAATGTGGGGAAAAAGCATTGTACTGGTATTTAGACTGTAGGTGTCATTTATGAAGCTGGACTGCTATAGGACAGCCAGTATTTTATAGGAAACCAGTTCTTTGGACAGGTTAGGTCTGAGATACCCTATAGACATCCAAGTTAGAGATGTTGAGTAGGCAGTTGGATATATGTCTCTAAAGTTCAGAGGAGAGGTTTCCCACTAAAGGTAAAAATAGGGGAATACCCCAAAAGATGGTATTTCAAAAGATGGAATAAAATATTCCATAAATATTGGAGGTTATTACTGAAGTTATTAGCACCATTGTCAGTAATGATTATGATCATTGTTAGCCCTGTTTTCCTTTGGAAGAGCATCAGAATTGCAGCTCTCTTTGGTAATATGGTCAAGTATAGAGACTGTCATGTTGAAATACTTGTTTTGTCTTTATTTAGATCATTAAGAAAAGCAGACATGAGAATGAACTGGAGAGAAAGAGTGCAGCAATTCTATGAAATGTAGCTGGAAGAACAAGAAAGGTTTTCGGTTTGATTAAAACATTGTCAGGCCTAAAGGTCTTTTGAACCTACTTGTATACCTGATCAAGAATAATTGATATAAATTAAATCTAAGCAATGAAAAAGACCTATTCCTGTATCAGGAAGAGGTGGTTTGAGTAATTAAGGGCAGGTCTGCACTTTTATTTCAGAAGCATAATATTTGCATTGCATATTAAAATGGTATTAATCTTGTAGTTGGAGTTTCTGCTCACAATTCCTTTCCTTAATCACTGATACTTAAAATGATTCAGAAGCCTCATGTAATAATCCTCCAGGAAAATTCCAACAACTTAGACACCACTCAAAATAAATTCATTTCCTGTCCATTTTCTATTAGAAGTAGGCCTAATTGCAGACAATCTATAAGCTGCAAGGTCAAATTCTGTTTATGAATTAGAAATTAAAATGCTCCTCTCTGAAGTGGGATTTAGCTGGTCTTTTCAACAACATTTATATTTCTTTAAAAATAATTATGCAATATATATTCTTTTTTTTATTTACTGATTAAAGTATTACAAAGGGTATTACATATGTGTCCATTTTATCCCCCCGCCCTAGACAGTCCCCTAGTCTCCCCTATCCCCCAGTGTCTTATGTCCATTGGTTATGCTTATATGCATGCATACAAGTCCTTTAGTTGATCTCTTACCCCCCTACCTCCTGCCCCCCAACCCTCCCCGGCCTTCCCGCTGCAGTTTGACAATCTGTTTGAGGTAGCTCTGCCTCTGTATCTATTATTGTTCAAAAGTTTATAATGGTCTCTATTATCCATGAATGAGTGAGATCATGTGGTATTTTTCCTTCACTGACTGGCTTATTTCACTTAGCATATTCTTATTCCTAATATTAATACATTAACTCCCTTCCAATTACTTATATCTACTATGACAAGCACCCTACTAATATTTTAAAACTTATTCCATTTAATCCAGCAACTTTCTAAGGAAGCCATTGTCCTGTTTTACAGGTGAGAAAAGTAAACAAGGGAGTTCAGGAGCGTGTTTCTCAAAACAGTTTCAGCTCAGAAGTTCTGGAGTGAGGCCTGAGAATTTGCATGTCCAACAAACTCTCAGGCTGGCCTTAGAGATGAAGGGGCCCAAGAAAATCGTTTTCCTCATTCAGAGCTGTCTCTTATAACCTTATTTTAACCCAGTTTTATCCCACGGTTAGAACTCTATTCCTTTCCTACAGTTGAGCTCCTTTCCCTAGTACCCTATGGCATCCCAGTTCCGTAAGGAAGAGAAGCCTACTTCATGTTCTCTGTACGTGGAGCTGTGAGCATGCCCTAATGTCTGGACTTCCTATATTTCCTGTAACTGCTTTTTCCTTCCGACTACCCAAACAAATCATATGTCCAAGTTCTTCCTTTAAAACCTACCTCGTCTTTGAACTTAGTAAAGACCATAAAATCTGTGTTTCTTTGCCCAGTCTCTAAGGATAAAATTCAAGGGCTTCCCTAGATTATCTATGTGATTGTCCATTCTTCCTTCCCACCCATTACTCTTCTTCTGCCTTTTTAGATTTTCATGCAGTAGGTGTGGAAGAACAAAGAACCTACTGCTCCCTCTATACTCTCACCTCCTACCCTCTTTGCTACCATGCCTTCCTCACTTATATTCTCTCATGCTATTTGCTATTCTTGGAATAACCTTTTACTTTATGTTTACCTTCTCTCCTCTTTTTCTAAGGTTTTCTAAAATCTTACCTCCAACACTATAAAGTCTTTTCAAAATGAAGCTCGGTGATAATTCTCTTCCCAAGGCTCATGAGTAACTTTTGCATGAATTACAAACATGCTTTCCTTAATGAAAATGTCTATAGAATTAGTTTGTGTCTTTCCCATAAAATGTTTTCTTGTACATCTATGTATTTTGTAGAGTTATGATATTGGAGCTAGTAGGTACCTGAGATTATATCTAGAAAAAAACAAACATCATTCTACAACTAAATAATCAGAGAAAGCACAGATTTTAAAAATATTACTAGATACCAAAACCATTGTAAAAATTGGGTAAGCTAAAGACAGTTATGTGCCTAGCAGTTCAAGTACATGTCGGGGGAGAGGGGAATGAAAGGAAATACTAAAACAAAATTTTTATAACACAGTTTATTTGTAAAATTGCTGAGAACAAAAATAGTTCAGTACTAATTTAGTATTCTTCCACTCCACCACACTGGAATTTAGGCATTTAAAATTCTCAGACTATGACAATAACAGTATAAAAGTAAGTGCCTGGGTTTTTAGAACTCAAGGTAAAAAGACTTGAATCTTTCTCTGGCTACGTCTGTTAAAGCATTCATGTTTGGCAATATTGGTTGAGGAATATGATCTGGAAGTACCCCTTGCTTTTTAAAATCCAGAAGAAGGGACGATGAACCTGAATGTGGAGCCCTGCACTAGTCTAACTGAAACATTAACAGAGGCCCTGAGGCATCTAGAGTCAAAATGAAGCCATAAGTTCACCTTCCTCTGGTATTAGGGGTAGTAGATAGATTTATCCTCTGAAACTGTCCTATCAACTTCCTGAGGTAGAAAGGAGGGAAAAGAGAAATAAGAGTGCCTCTCACTATATTCCAGACTTGGTTTTCCACAAATAAGAGTTCCAGTTGTCTGTTTGATTCAACTACCTTTACCAGTAATTATAGGCATCTGAAATTTGGTACCTCTGAAATAAAGCTTCTCTTATTTTCTATGCCCCTTGTTCTCTTAAAATTATTGATTCTGCATCTCAAATCAGAGCATTTGATGTCATTTTCTTAAAAATATATTTTTATTGATTTCAGAGAGGAAGGAAGAGGGAGAGAGAGATAGAAACATCAATGATGAGAGAGAATCAGTGATTGGCTGCCTCCTGCACGCCCCCCAACTGGAGATCGAACCCACAACCCTGCCATGTGCCCTTGACTAGAATTGAACCCAGGACCCTTCAGTCCACAGGCTGATGCTACATCCACTGAGCCACACTAGGTAGGGCTTGATGTCATTCTTGATGCTTGCCTCCTGTATACTCCTCTTCTCCCCATTTAAGCAACAATAGAGTTTCAGCTATATAGGGAGTTTTTTTAGGTCCATTTTCCCCTCCGGCAAATGTCACTGCATTAAACCTAGACCCTCACCATTTTTCATTTGAAAAATTGCAATTATAACCAAATGCTCTGGATGCTACTCCATTTTCAATGTGACCAAAAAATTCTCCCAAATTTTGGTTTTTCAACACAAGGCTGATCACAAGGGCCTTTGGTCAATATTTCCTACTGACTTTTTTTTAAAAAAAAATTAGTCCTCACTTCCCTTATTAGCATGTATATCTACAATTTGGCACAGCATGAAAATCTGTTTTTGGAAATGTTACATAACCATCAGCCAACAACACTTAGTATTCTGAGCTGAGTTCAGAATACTAAGAACCAAGGATGTATAGCTTATTTTTGTTTGATTGTTTTTCAGTCTTTGATGTATACAGAATTGATAGTTTCTCTTTAATCAGAAAATACTATATCCTTGAAACTAAACTAATGAGTGAGAATCTGAATATTTATTTGAGTAACTAATGGATGGCATTCACTTTGTACGAGGAGATAAGGTGAACATTAGTTGCTTGAGATCTCTTGAATAACAAAGCATTTAGTTTATTTCTTTATATCTTTATCAATTGTTTTCATTGTCTTTTGTGGAATATGTGTTTTAAGGGGATAGAAAATATTTTAATTTCCATTGGCTACCTGGTAAGATTTTAATCAGGCACAGGAAATTTCTGTGTGCTACTTAAAAACAAAAGGAAATGTCTTAGCTTTAGTGAATTATTTGACTTTAAAAATTGCAAGATAAAATATCACAGGAAAGAATAATTTCTTGGCCTGCTTCTATGAGAACGTCTTTGGGTGAATACATTTGCAGAGACGTATGAAAGCATTCATTAGAAGTGAATCATGTGTACTTTCTTCAAATAATTTTCAATTCAAGTGACACTTAATTCACAGTTTATACACCCAGGGCCAATAGCTACACAATCCACATTCCAGGAGGAGTACCAACAATTTATAAGATGCTCCAGGATTCCTGAAAGTAGAACATATTGTGTCTACACAGACGATAGGGAGAAGTGTGAAAAGTGAGATTGTCAGCATCCCTTTGATGTCTTTTAAACAAAGATCCTAATAAACATTGACTCATTTTTACTCCATGTGATCATATGGAAGAAAAATTTTGTTTGGGTCTTGGAATCTTAGGCGTGCAATGGACCTAGATTTCTTTCTGACATTTTTTTCATTTTTGTAGTAGCACTATTGTATTCTTCAGATATCAACCTCATTAAATTTGCAAGCTACAAAGACACACAAATAGCATTCCCGGCATTTGTGTAGATGATGTTCTCAGTAATTTCAAGAGGCCTTTACCAGTTTACCGCTATGGGAAAGTGGAGAATTTATCTCCTGTAAATTCTCTACCACTGAAAATAGCTATCTTCAATAAGTTTTAAAATGGAGAAAGCATCTTTCCCTAAAAGAAAGAAACTATGACTCACTTACTTTATAAAATTATTGTTTGGTGGGAAGTGCCATCTTACCTCTCTTAATATACCATAAAAAGGAGATTCTTTATTGCTCTTTAGTTTTTCTGCTGGACCAGATTCTCCATCATTAAGATTTTTTCCTGAGATTGAAAGTTAAGTATTTTGGCAAATGTGTTTGTTTAAGTATTTCAGGCCGCTATAAGAAGTTGAGGGAGCTTTTGAGGGAACAATCTACTACATGGTGGTACCCACTTAAATTACAACTATTGCATTTTATTATGGCTCCTTCAATAATATCTCAGTTAGGATGAAGAATTTAGCTCTGAACAAGCAAAGATGAAGAAGAGAATGGTAAATACAGTGAGTGAATATTTCCACGTCATAAAATATGGGTACGAAATATTTAAAGAGAGTTTATCCTTAGCATTTACCAAACATGTCCTGCTTAGTTAGGTAAAAGGTTTTGTTTTCTTACCCCATCACTTCTTCCAAAATCCTATTAAGAATTTTTTTTTTTTAAATGGGAGAATTATGGCTAGGAGGCCAGGAAGGCTATTTCCTCTCTGCAACACCCTACCCTCAAACTTCCCAAATATGATGAATGCTTTTAACTCCTCCTACCTGATGCTTTTTCTGCCAACAAGTGAATTAAGTGCCTCCCTGATATTTTCTGATGGAACAATGAGAAGAATCCCTACCTTATCCCTCTGGGCATTTGTACACATCTGAAAGCTCATGCAGAAGAGCCAGAGGTGCCATGGGGTATTAATTTCAGTGAGGCAGGGAGGGATCTGTTTCCAGTGATTCCTTAAATAAAGCTCAGAAATAACAGCAAGACTAAGTAAAATAAACCCTTGGTGCTATGAATATCAGCAAACGACTTATGCGGAAATGAAAGTAATCTAGTGTATGTACCCATATTTGAATCTTCCCTAGTCCCTGCTTCAAGGACAAGACTTGTCTTAAATATTGTGGTGGGAAGCACAGTGACCAAAATGTACTATAATGTTACACACTACATAAATATAAACTTTATTAGAATTCATGAGTTTCCAGAGGTCTCTAATAATGGTGAGAGACAGGAAATCATGGGAACTACTACTATCAATCTGTTCAAGACATTTTAGCTGCATGACTTTGAAGTCCTTTGGGTTAGAAACCAAACTATCATACCATGTCAGGGTCTGAGTTTCTGGTTTCCCACAAATTATGATCAAACTTGTCGCCTGCTGCCAGCACCGGTCTGAGTTGAAATGGAAGTTTTGATTGTTGTTTACTTTCTTTTTTTTATTTTTAGGGATATCACATTATCTCTCGGTTCATTTTTTTAAAGCCAGAGAAAACTGGATTTGAATACCAGATCAGGAACTCACTTATCTGCTTCTCTGGCCTTGAGAAATCTCCTTGCCCCTACTGAGTTATAATTTCTTCATCTATCTAGTGCAGATGCCATATCTTTTCCTGTGGACTCATTTGGAAGAGTAAATATTATGCCTGAATAGTAACAGGAAGATCAATTCTGCATCAAGTTATCTTTGCTGTATCTAAAGTCTTCCGTCTGAGTATGAAAGTTGGAATATTGTATCACTTCTTGAATTCTAAGTCATCCTTCAGTCCATATAAATGGGCTCCCCTCTTGGTTTTGATCCTTACAAACCTACCTAGGATCTACCTAGGATCTGGATTTGGAATACTTACCTTACTTTTAAAAGACAGGAAGCCAACAGCTCTGGTGAGCTTCTGAGCATTATTTTTCCTACCTGTTGAGCCACCTCACTGCTCTGAGACTGTTGTTGATAACTTGTGTGGATTGAATCTAGTTACTACCATATTTCTTGGGCATTGGACCTTACCTTCTAATAGGAACTTTTTCTTGACTTTGTTGTTTGGCCAATTTCCCCAGCACATGTCCTTTCTTGGTGGGTACTCTCTATGAGAGTAATACCTTATTCTTCCAAAAGACATTGGGCAATGCATGGCTGAACCCTAGGACATGAAATTACAGGCCCTTGACAAAATATTAAGAGAGTGGGTTAACTTCTAACAATAAGAATATAATAGAATAATACTCATCGTTGATAGAATAACTCATAGGTAACTTGTATTTCCTGCTTCACAGATATAATCTATAAACTTCAATGATTCTTATTCCCATTGTACAGATCAAGTAAATTAGACTCTGATACACTAAGTCACTTGCCAAAGAATATATTTTTGATAGTGTAAAAATCAAAATTGAATTCAACCAATTGTGATTGAAAACCTATGCTTTTTTTTGAATGCCTTTTATATTATCATGAATTAGGCCCCATTTTTAATGCTGTTATAGTACAAAATTCCAATGTACTTGGAACTTTTGTTTTATATAACAGATACTAGTGGCCGGTGCACGAAATTCGTGCACAGGAAGGGAGTGTCCCTCAGCCCGGCCTGCACCCTCTCCAATCTGGGACCCCTCGGTGGGACCCCTCGGTGGGATTGAGCCTAAATCGGCCGTTGGACATCCCTCTTGCAATCCGGGACCACTGGCTCTTAACTACCCACCTGCCTGCCTGCCTTATTGCCCCGAACCACTCTGCCTGCTGGCCTGTTCGCCCCCAACTGCCCCCCTGCCAGCCTGATCACCCAAACCTGCCTCTTCCTCCACCCTGCCACCATGGCTTTGTCCAGAAGGTCTCCCGGTCTAATTAGCATATTACCGTTTTATTAGTATATATATTCTTTTCCCGTTGCAGTCTATATGTTCTGATATCCATAATCAACATCTATGGAGACTTGTACTTAATTCTCTAACACACTTATCATTTCAGGTTTTTTTCTTAACTTGGAGATGCATAAATTATATAATGGTGGCAGTTTTACAGTACGGTTTTATTTGGCTTGATGACCTTTGACATGACATGATCAGGTTTTTTACCTGTTTTATTTTATTTTATTTTATTTATTTTTATTTTTTAAATCCTCACCTGGGGATATGCTCATTGATTTTTAGAGAGAGGGAAAGACAGGAAGAAATATCGATGTGAGAGAAACACATTGATTGGTAGCCTCCCGCACACACCCCGACTAAGGCCCAGGCCAGGGCGGAGATTACAACCAAGTTGTGTGCCCTTGACCAGAATCAAACCCAGGACCCTTCTCCCCACTGAGCCAAATTGGCTATGGTACCTATTTTAAATTAATGGAAGCATCCTCGGTAGCCATGGACTGTATCTCTTTGTACATAGCACTAGTCTCTGGATTTTATGCCATTCTAGGAAAGTATAATGAAAAATAAAAGTAATGGGTGGAACATTTGGGAGACTCTTGACTTTATTTATAAACCCTCTGCTTCTGAAAAAAACGTAGGCAATTATCTGGAAAATTACCTTGCAGTTGGGACTGGGGCTTAAGTCATCAACAACACGCCTCTGTTTGCATGTGCTGGCCTTGGGTAATACTTTTCTCTGGGCTGCCTTGCATTTGTTTGGATTAAGGGACTTGCCACAGAGCACACATCTGAACACTATTCATCCCATTATAAATGACACAAATGTGGAGGAGGCAGGGGTCCACTTAGGAAGTATTCATGACACACTCCTTTTCCATCATCCCACATCCGCCCACCCTGATATTTCTCTATCCAAGTTGTGTAGTAATCCTTCCCCTCTTCCTATGTTTTCCACACATTCTTTCAGGTCAATAAACAGAAGCTTTTACTTCTCTGAGTTTGAAAGAATAAATTATACTCCTACACCCACCTCTAAAAGATTATTCAAGGTCATGGCAATAACATTTCTTTCTTCCTTTGCAAAAAAAGAATAACTTTGATTTCTTACAATGATTGTTCTTTGGTGTTTCCCTTAAAATGCTCTTGAGATAAAAGAAAAAAGAAGGTATAGGAATAGATTGGAGTTCCCATTGCCCTCCATGATATCAAAATGGTGTGTTAATATGAAATACTGTTAATGCATACTTTATTAAAAGTAAGAGCTTTCTGGATGCAATTTAACACCTAAATTAGTTTGGGTTTTTGTTGTTGATTTTTAATCTTCACCCTAGGATATTTTCCATTGATTGTTTTAGAGAGAATGAGAAAGGGAGAGACAGAGAGACACATCGATTGGTTGCCTCCTGCACTCAGAAGCCTGCATCTGAAGTAGGTGCCCTTGACCAGGATCTAACCCAGGAGGACCCCTCTGTCCGCAGGCCAATTTTCTATCCACTGAGCCAAACCAGTGAGGGCTAGATCAATTGGCTTTTAACCTTGGCTGCACAGGAGAATCACCTGAAGCACATTAATATATATACTTTTTTTTTTCACCTGTGGCCCCCACTCCTTAATAGTCTTAATAAAATAAAATAAAATAAAATAAAATAAAATAAAATAAAATAAAATAATAAAATAATAAAAATTCTTAAAATAATCTAGGTTGGGTCCTCAGTATCAGTGTTTTTCAAAACATTTTAAATGTGCAGCCAAGGTTGAGATTCACTAAGCCAGATGATATGACACCGGGGTTAAAATCATAGACTTTGTATTGAGACTGAGGTTGGATCTTAGCTCTTTTATTAGCTAATAAATCTTGGCCATTTGTTTAACTTTCCTCACCTTCAGTTTCTTCATCTGTAAGATATCTTCTCAATACTCACTTTAAAACTTGTTATGGGAATGGAATTAGATAATGAACAAAACGTACTCAGGGAGTACCTGGGACTTAGTTATTATTACTCAATGATTATTTTTTAGTGGGATGATTAAATTTCTCCAGATTGTAAGTGTACCTCTATGATAATACACTAGCCAGGAGACAGCATTTTCACTGACTAATATTTCACTTAAATTTCCAAATGTGAATGTATCACAAATACCAATAATAATGATTGCACACATTACAATAGTATATGCTGAGCTTTGTGTTGAATCATTTATATAAGTTATCTTTTTAAACTGCTTGAAAATTTGAGGTGTGCTTGAACCCATTTTTACAAGGAAAGACACTGATTTTGAGAGATTTAAATCTTCTCCCAAATCATCTGGTATGAAGATTTGGGACTCAAATCCATGTCTGAATATGTATATATCTAAACTCAGAGTTTTAACCATTATACAATCTTGTCACCAAAATAACAAATCTGCACAGGATCAATATACAGTCTCTTTAAACAAGGCATGCTTTCTCACTCCCTTTTTGACTAAATTCAGAGAATGAAAAACACAGCCAGCTTCCTAAGTGTTCAGCCATGCAGTATAATTGCACAGGACCCCCATGGTCAGGAGATCCTTGTGCTTGGGAGTTAACTCTTCCCAATTGCCATCTTGAAATACGTAATGATTTTACCTTTGAGCTTATGTTTGTAAGTGAAATATAACAGGACAATGGAAAATGCCCTGGGGACTTGGAGGCCTAGCTTACACACAGCCCTGCTTCCCACTTCCTTTCTGGGTTGGGTTATCAGTTACCTGTTCCGCGTTGCCTGGTGCACTGGGCTCATCACTGCTTCCCCTCTATGTTTCCATCCTACTACTGCTTCTTTCCTCCTCCCAAGTTGGTGACTTGGTTACATTAGTTGGAGATGGAGAGGTATGTATTTAACCATCACTTTGCCCCTGGCAGGGTCCTGCCTGTGGTTGCCTGAAGGTCGAGTTTGGGTACACATTTGCAAGATCTCTGTGCAAAGCAAGGGGGCAGTCACCCCAGCCCTGTCTCATTCAGCTGATGATATAGCAGGGGACTCATTCCCATTCTATTTCCATATACCTAGTAACTTCTGATGTAGAAGTTGTCATCTTTTGAGAGTCACCCATCTGCTTTGGTTTGAGGTGGCACCCCCCCCCCCCACCATGGCAAATAAAGGCTGGCTTCTGCAACTCCAAATGGATGGAGTCCTTCCCTTCCTTCCTTCCTTCCTCCCTCCCTCCCTCCCTCCCTCCCTCCCTCCCTCCCTCCCTCCCTTCCTTCCTTCCTTCCTTCCTTCCTTCCTTCCTTCCTTCCTTTATCTCTCTCTCTCTCTCTCTCTCTCTCTCTCTCTCTCTCTCTCTCTCTCTCTCTCTCTCCTTTCTGACTGCTATTTGTATTTGGCCATGCCATCACTCTCAGATTTGGGAGCGATCTGAGTTCTAGAAAGTCAGCCTATCTTAGAGAGAAACATCGATGTGAGAGGGAAACATGGATTGGCTGCCTCCTGCACCACCACCCCCCTTACTGGGAGAGAAAATTACCTTGGAAATACAATTGGGGATCAAGCCTGCAACCCCTCTGTGCATGGGATGATAACCAACCAAATGAACCACACTGGCCAGTGTGCCCTGCATTTTCATTTTACATTCGCCCCTCACGTTATGTAGTTAGCCCCGATGAAAATTAATAAGAAAATACAGAACAATGCTGCAAAGGTGGGTTTGGGGGTGGGGCTGATTTGGTGTTTTGAAAGGATAAAGAAAGGCAATGTGAGGCTACCCTTGCCTGGTGGGACCCAGGCTGGAGCAGTGTGCCCAGGGTTTAAAATAACAGGCTCCAAAGTTTAAATGATCATAATGTAAATGCTAGTTCTGAGATTTATTAATTGTGATTTTAGGAAAGTAACTCACCATCTCTAAACCTTAGTCTTCTCTTCTACAAACTTAGCATAATTATTACACTAACCTTACATGGTTGACATAAGATTAAATAAGACAACGGATGTGGAGCAATTGTTTACCAATGTCTGGAACATAGTAAACACCAGATAAATGTGGTTATTACTACTTTTGTTATTACTATTTTTATTTTCTTCTTGATTCAATACCTCTCTGGGCTGAGGCCAAGTTTGTTGCAATGAAGCATTTGATCAGTACCCTATAGAGAAGAATAGATTGTTGATAAGTTGCTTCTTCCTATTTCTCCCTCTGCTCTCTAGTTCCCCACAAGAAAACCTGTTTTATTTCCTGTTTATTCAATCAAATTCAAGATAATTGTAGTTTCCCCGTAGTACACTGGCATCAGCCATCTCAGAATCGGTTGTGTCTGAAATGAAAAGACAGACTTTTCTTTCTTTCTTCCTGCTCCCTGAATGCCAAACTTGAAGTAAATAGGAGAAGCATTGAAGTAACAATGGTCCCCACTTCTTCTACCCTCATCTCAACCCATGTGAGCATCTAGGTATTGTCCTTCCTTCTTCCTCCACCCCTATCCTCCCTCTCTCTTTCCCTCTCTGGGGATGTCCATTCATATACTCATGCTAATGTTTCTTGAAACATTTAAAGTGCATTTCCAAGTGACAGGAAGGGCTACCATACAGAAGCATCAACTTTTTATCTCCATTCTCCAGCACATTAATTGGTTGAATTGATTTTCTGGACCAACAAGGAAGAGGAATATGCATTAAAGAAAGATCAATAAATAATACAATTGTTTGTGTTTGAAAATGAATTTTTCTCAGAAATAAATAAGCAAGACATCAAATGGCCTAGAAAGATGAAGTGCATTTTTTCTTTAGTTATTCTCAACGAGCTTAAAATACAGTTTTCTGTTTTATAAAAATTACATAAACATATATTAACCAACACATCATCTAGAAAAAAAAAAACTACAAGTGGAAAATAAATATACACAGAATTTAGTCCCATGAATGATTGAAATTAAAACAACAGTGAAATTTCTCTTTGTATTTATCAATTTAACAGATTTTTCTTAAAACTATTTTTGTTGGAAAGGGCATATAAAAGTATATACCCTTATAAATTACTAGTGATAATGTAAACCATAAATCTTTCTGGGCTATAATTTAAAAACTATGTTTCAAGAGACTTAAAATTGTGAGACCCTTGAGTTCTGATTACTTCACATGTAGGAATGTTGTGTAAGAAAATGATAGGAAATTTGGAGTGAGATCTATACATCAAAATGTTTGTTTGCATCAACACCTATAGTAGTAAATAATTGACCACAAGCTGAATGTAAAAATGTAGGGGCTGAATAAATTATTTATTGTTTTTATTTCCTCTCCTCTAATTCCCCTCCCAGCATTTCCTCTCCTCTAATACCCCACCTTTCTCACTCACTACATATCGATATCTCTTCTAGTTTGATGGTGTTTGTCTAAGGACAATGAGGCAAATGGGTGGAAAGACCTGAACTGCTAAGAAGCCATGATCTGCATTTGATCTCCTTTTAGAGTACATTTGTGGGTGACCATCATCATATAAGGGATCTTGTACCATCCCTTCCCATACTGTGGACAGTGTTTACACTAGAGCAGTGGTCCTCAACCTTCCTAATGCTACGACCCTTTAATACAGTTCCTCATGTTGTGGTGACCCCTAGCCATAAAATTATTTTCGTTGCTACTTCATAACTGTAATTTTACTACTGTTATAAATCGTAATGTAAATATCTGATATGCAGGATGTCTTTTCATTGTTACAAATTGAACATCATTAAAGCGTAGTGATTAATCACAAAAACAATATGTAATTATATATGTGTTTTCTGATGGTCTTAGGCGACCCCTGTGAAAGTGTCATTTGACCCCCAAAGGGGTCGTGACCCACACGTTAAGAACTGCTGCACTAGACTGGAGACTCCACTTGACACAGACTCCATTAGATCTCAGTATCCTTCTAGGCAATCACATTGTCAATTCTTTTAAAGATGGGTGCACAGAGGCTATTATATAGATGCTAATTGGCCCATGAGAAATACACATCCTTTGCCCTAAAAATTCTAGATATCTATGACTTCCCCATTGGACTCACTTCTTTTCTCACCATCAATCACAGTAGCTATTTAGTCAAAATCTTGCAATTTTAAGCCTTTCCAGCAAAGGATTTGTCACCAGTTACTGTGTTCCCACTAGAATGAGGGACAACGATCAAGCTGGCTCATGGTCTTCTTGAATCCCTTCTCTCTTGTTAGAACAGAAATGGAAGCACCCTTTTTCTTGTCCGCAAGAGAACAGAGTATGTAGGCTCATTCTCAATTGTATTTCTAAGGTAATTTTCTCTACCAGGCTTTTAACATTCATTCTCTTACGTATCCTTGAATGAGTGCTAAGTCACAGTTGAAAAAATAGATACGGGCTACCTTCTTGGTAAAGTCTACTAAACTAGCACAGCATATCCCTTTGAATGTCAGGGATGTTGGCATCTTTGATCTTGCAAGCTCATTTCAAGTTGGGACTTACGTAGTATTATTTTTATATTCTTTCAGATTATGCAACATTAATCAAGGAAATATATAATAGTATGACAGAACATAGGAAATGAATCAATCCAGACCTGGGATCAGGGAAGACTTTCCCAAAGAAAGCAATCACCAAGCTGAAACCTAAAGTATAAGTGGGAAAGACTGAAGGAGATAAGTGGAGTAATAGCTAGACAAGCAAAAGGGCCAGCATTAAAAAAATTATCATGGAAAAGCAAAATGGAATATCCACTTTGGAAAGCAGTTTCTTGTAAAGTTAAACGTACACTTATTATATGATCTAGTAATCCCACTCTGAGGTGCAATGATAACCTATATTCCTACAAAAATCTGTATGTGAATGTTTATAAGAGCTTTATCCATAACTTACCCAAACTTGAACAATGCAAATTAATTGGTGAACAATGCTCTTTAACTGGTGAATGGGTAAACCGTGGTACATCCATACAATGAAATCCTGCTCAGCAATAAAATAAATAGGAACACACCACTGATACGTGTTCCAACATGAGTGAATCTCAAAAACATTATGCTAAGTAAAAGTATTCAGACTCAAAAGTCTCCATGCTGTATGAATCTATTTATGTGTTTTTCTGTTAAAAAAAAAAAAAAAGCAAACTATAGAGACAAAAACCCACTAGTTGGTCACCAGGGACTAGAGAGGCAGGGACAGAGGTTGACAACAAAGAGTCATGAGGGAATTTTGGAGGATGGCAATGTGCTATACATCGATTATGGTGTTAGTCACATGCTCTATTCCTTTGTCAAATTTCATAAAACTATAAAAAAAATCATGTAAATTTAATTATATGTAAATTATACCTCAAGCAACAAAAAGTGAGTATGGCTCCTTTGAGGAATGGAAAAGTAGTGTACTATAGAAATAGAGTGAGAAGAAGAAAAAGATTAGGATAAAGCAAGAAAGATATATAGGTACCACGTCATTAAAGTTTTTGTAGACCATGTTTAGGAATCCAGACTTTATCCTTAAACTAGTGGAGATATATTGAGTGGTTTAACATGGTTACAAATCATATTAGAGGAATCACTCAGCCAATAGAGTGAAAGCAAGACTAATTGAGATGTTAGGCAGAAATGTAGTAAACCAGGTGTAAGATATTGCTTGCCTGAACTGGGGAAGTGTAGGGGTTATTTATTCATTTTTAACAAATATATTTTGAGTGCTGATTATGTTACAGACATAGAGCTGGTTCCTAGAAGTGAAATGGTCACTGAAACAAAGCCATACTCAGGACTCTTAGAGCTCACGATCTGGTGACAAAGAAAATAAGTACATAATTTTGTCTGTGATAAATTCTAAGAAAAAGCGGCAGTTATTATTATGAAAGCATGCACTAAAATGGACTATGGCAGACATGGTTAGTTACTCAACCAAAATCTATTCTCCCTTTCTTATTAACAGAGCCCCTCCCCACCCCCCACTGGGTTTTGGTCACCTATGTGTTAGCTTAAAAAAAAGTCCACAACATATTTTTCAGTTCCCATAGCAGTGAGGGGTGGTCATGTGATGCAATTCTGGTCAATAATAATATATCAAATATTTATATATATAAAATTCTTATCTGGTAATTGTCTCCCCTTGCATTCTTTCTTTTTCTTCTGGTATTGTGCATGTAATGTGATAATGGTCAGATTAAGGACAACATCAGTATTTGTGTTGTCATGGCAACTGTGAATGAATTTTTAAATTTAATACATAATTGCTTATGGGACTTGTGTGTGTTCCTTCCTTGTTCCCTTTCCCTCCCTCAATATCTTAACAAAGGTATAGAGAAAAGAAAGGTCCCTCAGGCATGGCATGGTTCACCCCATTAAATTTCTGTGTTCTCTGTCTCCTATCCTCTGCCAAAAGCAATGTTGGGGAACCTGGGTTTCTCAAGCCTAGAACAACGTAGATATAGTGTTTTCTTTTTGGGGTTCTTGGTTTTTCCTGCATAACAATGCCAAGCAATTGGTGCCAGCATCCCCAAATATTATGTTGAGAAGGATTCTGTGTCAGCAGGAAAGAGTATTGTCTTACTCAATAATGTCTGTTATGTACAAAGGGAGGCAGATTTGCAGCAAGTATTTTTAACTTCAAGATTGGACTGTTGCCTTGGCAGAAAGGAAGGTGAGGAAAGCCTTTACGTATGCATTGTATGTTCAAGAGCACAGAAAGCAGAGCAGAGAATTCAGAAGCCAAACTGGCATAGTTGTTGGCCTATGCAGATAGGCTGAGGATAGCGACCACTCACCAGGAACATAGTAATCAGGTGACACTCATGGCTTGAGAGACATGGGCCCTGATACAAGAACCTTTATTCTTTAAAAGAAATGCTTTTATTGATTTCAGAGAGGAAGGGAAAGGTAGAGAGAGGTAGAATCATCAATGATGAGAGAGAATCATTGATCATCTGCCTCTTGCCCTGACCAGGAATCAAACTGTGACCTCCTGGTTCATAGGGTGATGCTCGAGCACTGAGCCACAGATTGATCCAGAACTTTTTTTCTTATCCCTCTCCTTTGTGAGCTCTAAACCTGAGCAGTTTCTCATGCCTGAGCCCATTTGCTAATGTGAAAGCCATTTCCTTTATTCCTGCAGAAAGTGAGGAGAGGCACAGAGAGGGGAAGTGGGGCTGAGAGGGAGAGCTACCTTCTGAACCAAACAATCAGGTCATAAGCTGAAAGGAGAACAAGCCATAAGGTTAATTTTGTCTAGTTTTAGGTACAAATTACTTTATTTTACTTTTGGGGGAAAGTAAAATGAAGCATTTCAGAAAGAAGAAAGAATTCCGGAAAGAAATTCTATTCTTACCAACCCAGCAGGGATGTACATTTCAATTGCTGAGAGGAAACAATATTAGATGTTATACTAGAGGCTCATTGGAAGCGGAAACAGGAGCCCTAATTTGAAGTGGGAGCCATTCATAAAATGACTCACTAACTTGCTCGCAAGCATTAAACCAAGCTTATGAAGATTAATTCTTGGTGGCATTTCTTTTTCCTTTTCAAGCAAGTAATGAAGAGTAGTGTGGCCCATACCAAGGTCACGTCAGTCTTGCTCTAGTCATTACCCATGGTCATTATTAAAGCAATACATTTATGTAGTAGCCCAGGACTGACCAACAGAAGGGAGGATATTGGAAAATTCTGGCTCCTGGCATACACTGGATTAATAAGAGGAGAGGGCAATTAACAGTGTTTCATACTTCAGGTAAATCTGAGGCCCGGATTTCTCCCTTGAAGGACAGTAGGCAGCACTTAGCCAGTGACAGGTCCTTTCATAGGCAGCCTTGACTGCCTCAAGGGATCTCCATTGTGAAAGCAGGTGATCAATGGAAGCCATGTTTTCACTGTGGCATTTGTATGCATTTCCTGCCACACAGCTCAGTAGTCAGGTGGCACCTTTACTGAATTAATTGATCTGATTAGTACCAATGCCTTGCCAGGTTCTGTGTCCTGCCCCACATTCAGGTGCCTGCCTCTATCTGGGTCAGAAACAGCTTTGCAGGAAGTGATGCCAGCAAAGCTTCCACAACTCAGAACAACAACAGCAATATCTCCTTCTGATTCATTTCTAAGGACTCCTGACTGTTACCATTTCATATACATTAGGGGCTAGCAAGCTGCTCTGGATCTCAGATTTGTTATGCATTCCAAACTCCATCCCCAGGAGAGAAAGCACAGTGTCACTTAAAGTCATGGGTCGGAATGAATTTCTATTCTCCTCATAAATTGCTGTTGTCTTATGTTGGCGCCAAGGCAAAGGAACCTATGTCACTGTAGTTTCTTAAATCTGCCCTCTTGCACTTCAGGACTTTAGTATCAGAGAGCGAATTAGACATTTAATTTGCTGGGAAATCCAATGCCAGTGTGTCAGAGGTTTCTCAGGTGAAACATGGGTCAGATGCCAAGTCCATCATTGAAATAAGGAGAACTTAACCTCTTATCGGTTTCATATTCTTTTTTCTCTTCTCCCATTCCCCATCTTCCTCTTTGAAGGTACAATTTCTGAATGCCTTAAAGAGAAAGTTGGGACACCTCCACTCTGTAGGACAAAAAGTTGAGAACGAAATTTTAAAAAAAGACAATTAACATTTATGTAATTTGGTTTCTGTGTATTTTTCTAAGTGATACTTATAATAACTGATTTAGTTTACATAAAAATAACCTTGAAGTCAGTTATATTTATATATACACTAGAAGCCTGGTGCACGAATTTGTGCACGGATGGGGTCCCTCCGTGTGGCCTGCTGAGATTGGGCCGAAACCGGCAGTCCAATGCCACCTGCCGCTCCTGCAGGCCACTACCACTCATCCTGGCCTGCTGCGCTTGCTGCGGGCTCTTGCCCAGTCAGTCCTGATCAGGAGAGGTTGGCACCATCATAGTGGCGCTTGCCAGCCATGAGCCCTGCGTCTCGTGCCCATCTGAAGGGGTAGGGTGCCAGGACATGATTAGCCCTCTGGGCAGGCAGTGGGATGCCCTTGCTGGCCAGCCAGGAATCCGGATTCATCACTGCTGATGTTCCCACTGGTTGTCGGGAGCCCCCTGGTGTCTGTTTTTATATCGTTTCTTCCTTGCAGAGCATCTAGGGAGGGGAGGTGACCATGGTGCCCAAGGCTAACTTCCAGGAGCCTGGCAGTGCTGTCTGGATCGTGCTGATGATGCTGGTCCATCAGTGCTGAGCCTGTTCTCCGGAGATTGTACCTGCAGGACTACTGAGTGAGTGGCTGACACAGGGCTGGTGGGTCACTGGGATGTGTTGGTCAGCTGAGCAGCACTCCTGCTGTGGGAGCGCACTGACCACCAGGGGCAGCTCCTTCATTGAGCTTCTGCCTTCTGGTGGTCAGTGCATGTCATAGCAACTGGTCTACTGGTTGTTCGGTTGGTTGTTCAGCTGCTTAGGCTTTTATATGTATAGATTTAATCAAACCTGCAACCTGGGCCTGTCCCCTGGCCAGGAATCAAGCCATGACCTCCTGTTTCACAGGTTGATGCTCAACCACTGAGGCACACCAGCCAGATAAATCAAAAGTATTTTCTTCTTATTTTACAGAGAAGGAAACTGAGGCTTGGAGAAGGTAAGAAACTTGCCCAGGTTTACAAAGGTGTAAAGTGGTGTAGCTAGCATTCAAACAGGTAGTCTGTCTCCAGAGTCTATTCTAAGGGACTTCTCTACAGAGATGTTCTTGTTAGTTGGCATGTTTCTCCAAGTATTAGATTAATGCTACCAAAGACTTGTACTAATTAGTGGAGTTAGCTAATGAAGGGAGCCAGATAGAGAGCTAAAGGAAGCTGAAACCAGGGCAGGGGTACACTTATCATACATATGTGTATGTATTTATCACAAATTATAAAAGCGGAATATGCTAATTAGACCAGACAGCCAAAGACCTTTCCGAAGGCCTTCCGGATGAAGCCGGGGCTGCAAGGGCCAAGGCAAGCCACTGCAGTTGTGAGGGCCGAACCCCTTGCATGAATTTCGTTCATCAGGCCTCTAGGGTATACATATTACACAAACATATATAAGTATTATTCTCTGAAGCACTTAAACACTGTCCTTAGAGTAGCTATTTCTTACTTAATTAACAACAAAAAAAAGCCATCTCTTTCCTATAGACTATTTTGTAGACACAAGGTGGATATTTACTATTATAAAAATTAAAATTGGCTAAGTATGTAAATTATAAACAAGAGCAAAAAGGAGGCCAGGCTAGTGACATTTGAATAAGAATTTAGGATTTAAGAAAACTTAAGTTTTTTCCAGTGTTTTTACTGCTTTTATCTCCTCTAAATAGATAAACAATAGCTATTAGGCTTACTAGATTATATAAGCCTGTATTTATTAATTATTTATCTATTCATTCATTCAGAACCATCACCTACATGTGCCACTTTGGAAATGTCTCTTCAATCTCTTTAAGACTTTCCAGTCTTTGTCAAGTGGAGATTATAAGTAAATATTGGCTTCTTATGGGTTTTAATTGAGATAGAGCATGTAACTCATAAGCATGGTCTGGCCTATAGCAGGATTCAATGACTATTTATTTAAACTAATTATCTGCACTCGTGCTTTAAAAAAAAACACGGGATAAACAAGCAGCTAATATTAATTGAGTTCTAACTATGTACAGGGTCACTGGGTTGAGAGAACAGGATAGTCACCTTATCATTCATCTCTGTTTATGTGATTTCTGGATATTGCCTTTGTCTTTCATCCCATCCATTCTTCCTCCATTGATTTTTATGCCTTTGGAGTGGGGCAGTTTGGTCATGGGCCAGTTTGTGTCACCACCCTTCTACACATCACTTCTTCCTGGCTCATTTCATATTTGGTGTATTTTCAAAAATCTGACTTTACTTTCAGGCTGTCTCTCATGATCCAGAGCCTCATTCAGTTCAATCTAATGTAATTCAATTGAGTTCTGTTAAAATAAAAACAGATCATGTGACTTCTACAATATAATACAGAGATGATTAAGGGAAGATCCTACATCAGGTTCCTTACAGCTTTTCCATTTTCTAAATCAGGTAATGCTATTGATAATCTCCCTTTATAGTTGGAGTTTTGGCTTAGTCTTTATCATGCCACCATCTTACTTCTAACAAGCTGGCAAGTTAGCCATTTGAAGAGGACTAGCTGACCCAACGAATAAGAATTGCTCTCTCTGAAAATTCATTAATTAGATGCAAAATGCATTCCCAAGGAATTCTTCAAAAGAATGGCTAATCTTCAACTACATCAATAATTTAATAATGCTCTATGAGGGCATTTTTCAAGGCAATAATGAATATGATATTAACTGGCCTTGTTCTTTGTTAGAAAAGTGCATTCCGGCTTTCTTCTGTTTGTGTGCATGAGACTAACTCAAAAGTCTCCTTCAATAGCATTTTCTTCCTCCTTTCTCTAAACTCACAACCTTTTGTTCAGGACAGTATCACTCCAACTTCATTTAGTAGCCTAAACATTTCCCTTTGTTTGCATTAGAATACTAACAATCCAAATACCAGTCATGAGAAAGAATTGAGTCTTAATAAAGTAGGTATACATTCTTCCCAGATTCCATTGTTTTCCAATGAAGTAATATGTTCATTTATATCTAACATTTCTGCAGTACTCTGACCATGTAAGAAAAAGAGCAAACTTCCAAAAGACAACAAGCCCCAGTAAGTTAAGACTTCATTATGTCCTGAAATGATTTAATGAAAACTTCAGAGAGATCTGCCTCAACTATTTGATAGCATGACCATATTTTATTTATTGTGCTATACTGAAATCTTACAGAGAATTGCTAATAGTCCCATGAGCCTGATGTAAAAACAACAACAACAACAAAAAAACTATTGGATCTTGTGAATCCTTCAGGTGCTGTCTCCAATACAAAAGTACTTTTATAGTTCAGATAAAGAATGGTTTTGTCAATTTTAAATTGTTTTAGATCCAACTCTGGGACTTCTATGGTTCCTTTTGTGTGCATTTATTTTATATTTTATTAATTTATGCTTCCATTTATGTTATTTGCTTGCTCAAATTTATTTGGATTTAATTTGCAGTTATTCTTCTAAGTTCTTGAGATAGCTGCCTAGATCATTGGTCTTTAGCTTTGCTTTATTAATGCATGCAAATAAGGCTATATATTTTCCTCTAAGTGAAGCTATAGCTGACTCAGAAAAATATACACAAATAATGCAAGGGAGGAACCATAGAGCAGTGTGTGACATGAGACACTTTGACACAACCGTTGTGGTTTAGAATACTGTTAGTTGCTATGTTTTAAAGTCTGAATTGTAGCTTCCAGTGTGCACTGACATTTTTGGTTTCTCACCCTGATTATAACAAAAGAGGCCACCATTCAAGCAGTACTCATACTGTATGCCTTCAACCACCTTTTATTTCTAAGATTAGGTAGAAGGAGGGTTTTGTTATTCCCCTAACCTAAGTGTCTCCCTCAATTAAAGTTCGTAGGTGTAATTCCCCCTCTGAATTCTTCAGCTACTATTAGTTCCCATTCATTTAAAGTAAATTCTCTTTTTTTTTCAAATCACATTCATCCCCACATACCTTTTAAAAATCATATTTTAGCCCTAGCTGGTTTGACTCAGCGGATAGAGCATCAGCCTGCGAACTCAAGGGTCCCAGGTTCGATTCTGGTCAAGGGCATGTACCTTGGTTGCAGGCACATCCCCACTAGGGGGCGTGCAATAGACAGCTGAATTGATGTTTCTCTCTCATCGATGTTTCTAACTCGCTATCCCTCTCCCTCTCCCTTCCTCTCTGTAAAAAAATCAATAAAATATATTTTTTAAAAAAATCATATTTTGATCAGCTAAGTAACCTTCAAATTCTTCAAAGAAAGAACAGAATTTTGCCTTGATACACATTTAAAATTCACATTTTTGAGTACACATTTTAGAAACTGATACCAATAAGAAAACTAGAAAGCTTTCCTTCTGTGCCTTCAAATCCTACCCCCATGAAACAAAATTAAGCAAAAGACTTTGACGATGAAAAATATTTTCTTACAGTGAGTCTAAAACATTCAGGTGTCTAAATAAAACCTTCCGTTTTTACCCAACAATAATTCCACCTACCACATTTACCTGTTCACAGACCCAGATTTTATTCAGATATTAGGCCAAAATCATCAATATTTTGGAAGAGAGGCCCAACCTCAACTCTGGGCAATGAAAATGTAAGAGGGCCTCTTTAAAGGTGTCTCTGGAAAATATTTTCTTTTTTAAAAAGAGCATAATTGTACCTCTTTCTAACTACTTATTACAGTCAATCTTCTTCCCTCTCGTCATATAATCTAGTTGGGCAACCATCTTCTGACTATGGAGCGGTAATTGAAGGATGAAAAGCCAACCACCAAAGTCTGGCAGAGAAAATATAGAAATGAACCTGGGTTTTTATATGTTTTATTTTAGAGAGGATGAGAGGGGGAGAACGAGATAGAAACATCAGTGATGAGAGAGAATCATTGATCAGCTGCCTCTCGCATTCCCCACCATGGGGATTGAGCCCACAACCTGGCATGTGCCCTGACTGGGAATCAAACCATGACCTCCTGCTTGCTTCATAGGTCGAAGCTCAACCACTGAGTCATGCTGGTTGGGTGAGCCTGGGTTCTTTATGAAATTGTTGAGCAGCTGAGTCAATGCCAGCAAGCTCATTGCCTCCAGATTTCTTGTTCTGGGAGATCAATAAACCCCCAGTTGTTCAAGCCATCATTACCAGTATATTCCATTACTTTTGTCAGAAAGACTTTCCTGACAGATAATTTAATAGTTTATTTATTTTCCTAGTCCCAAAGCCAACTTACTCTCTGACTAAACTGACAAAGTCTTTTGTACAGAGCATTAATGGTTAACAGTGGCTTAATGAGTTATATTATCCCAGGAAGTATTTATGTTTTAACATTGCCTTCAAATTCTGAAGAGAATATAAGGAGTATGGTAATAAAGGCATAGTTGAAGAAGGTATTTGGGACCCAAAAATGAGCTACTTACTCCTCAAAATACACCTCTGCTGACCTATGTCTGAGGTCAGCGTAGATAGAAGAGATTGTGTGAATTTCACTACTTTATGGTCATCAGGTGAATTCGTGTGTCAAATAATGACCTAAAAGTAAAGAAAATGAAGAGTTTGGGGATTTTCTAAGTTATCTATTAATGTTTTTGAAATGTTGACAAAAGACAAATTCCCTTCTTGATAGCAAGCAGAGACTGAATATGGCAACCCATTATCCCTTTAACCAGAGAGAAAAAAATCTAAAGCATTGCTTCAAAAGGATTTTTTTTATAGCATCTCAAATTCAGTGTTTTTAAAGCTGAACTCTAAATATCTTTCACTGAATTTTTATTTACTATTATGTCCTGTAAGTGTCCCTGCTCTTGTTGATCACTTCCCCCCATCCTCATTCCATTGTGTATCAGGCCTGGCTAATTGTCCTAAATTATTTGGAATTTATACTTCCTTCCACTAATTGTTGTACTTCGTGCCATTTTATTTCTCCTAAGGGCAATTTGCAAAAGCCCCACAATTTATTGCCTCAGATCTCGCCATGTTTTCATGCTGTAGACATAGTGATTTCTCTAAAATTCAGAACCAATAATGTTATTCCCATGAATAATTTAAAAAATTCTTACATAGTTCCTCAGATATTTCTTAGGATCTAATGCCTATTAACTTTTTCAGTAACTCCCCCTGCCATGTCATTTATATACCATATTCTCTCTCCAGCCACACCCAATGCCTGGTAGCTAGTTATGTATGCCACATTCTCTTTGCTTTGTATGACTTTAAATATGCTATTTCCTCAGGAGCATTTTCTCCCAACCCCAATTTCTTTTGAACTTTGAGGACCCTAGACATGAAGTCATGAAGAATAGGAGAGTGGTGTAGTTGGAGATGGCTCAGATGTCATTTTTTAAAAATATGTTTTTACTGGTTTCAGAGAAGGGGAGGGATAGGGAGAGATAGAAACATAAATGATGAGAGAGAATCACTGATTGACTGCCTCCTGTACACCCCTTACTGGGGATCATTTCAAAACCTAGTCATGTGCCCTGACTGGGAATCAAACTGTGACCTCCTGGTTCATAGGTCGATACTCAACCACTGAGGCACAAGGGCCTCACTGATGTCTTTTTTTTAACTGTTCCTTTGACTTCCAATTTGCCTAGAGAGCCCTATAAAACCTGGTAATTATCACCATCAACAGTATATTTTATTTTATGATAAAATATGATTAAGCATCTCTTTACCACTAGATAAGTGGTTCTCAACCCTGCGCTATACAATCTAGGAAGTTTTATAAAGATGCTAATACTTGATCTCCATTCCATACCACATGCTATGATTTATTATAAAACCAATCTCAGAGATTTGAAGAGCCCATTCTTTCACTGCCAGCTTTGTATGCTTAGTGACTGTTCATGGAAAGCTGACTCAACTGTTCTATATGTAGTTCTTAATTCCTTACACTGAATACCATTTCGGAGTCAGTGCTCCATGTCTGTGCCTGCCTTCTCCAAACCTGGAGTCTTTATGAGGTCCTGCGGAAAGAATAGCTTCCACTTCTGGGATTCTTATTACCTGGTTGATGTTGGAGATGCAGCTACCTCCATTCTGATGTGATTTACATCACTTTCTTGTAGAAATTATCCAATTGTCTTGTCTTATGTTATTTTACACCTTCTTTCTATTCTTAGAACTTTTATGTATTCATTCCCATTTGAGTGTTTTAATTGTGGTTCAGTGGAATGTGGGAGGGAAGGAAGGGCATATATTTACAAAGTTTGCCATTTTGTCTTGAATGGCCATTAGAGCCACTTCAGGTACCTCCTCAATGGCCATTTTGTAGTACTATTGTTAGCCACTGTAACAGGAATATGTCAAGCTGTAAGTAATAAAAACAATATTACTTGGTGGGTTAAATAGAGGTTTACTTTCTCACATAATAGGAAGTTTGAAAATAAGCATACAGCGATGTTGCAAAATTTCATTTATGTCATAAAAGGCCCATTCTTCGCACATTAATTTTCTTAGATGGCTTTACAACTCCAAACATCACATATATATTCTGGGCTGAGAGAAAAAAGAAAAGCAGACTAAATACCATAGTAGCTACATCTCTACCTACTTTTTATAAACAGGAAAAGATATCACTCCCAGAAGACACTTCCTCAGATTTACTCTTACCCTCTTACCGACACTATCACATGTAGCTTAGCTTAAGGGAGACTGGGAAATTAAGTGCTGGAATTTTGAGCTTCTGCATAGAGGAAAGAAAGGAAGAAGGTAGTAAGAAATGAATATTTAGTGAACTAGCTTATGGGTCTGATACAACCACTGACTGTTTCTCAGGATGTAGAAGCAGTTAAAATAAAATTCTATAAAATATTATAAGCATGTTTGAAAGAGAAGCTGGAAATTGCTCCACTGTTCTGGAGGGACAAGGATGAATGGTAGAGGTGAGCCAGAAAGCAATCAGATGAGGGCGCCATAGAACACAGGTGTCTCCAGTGCTGTAACGTTGAAAGGGATAATGCAGGGTGTACATCTTGTGTAGTTAATTCCTCCTGAATTTATTTCTTTATATTATTACTTTAAATTTTATTTAACTTAGAAGTTTCCCCTTGAGGAACAAACATCTTAAGTTTCTACTCCCAAAATTGCGAGAAAATGTAGTGAATATACCTATTTACTGTTATCAAAGACCCATTTTAAAAGAGACTGCTGAAGACAACTCAGTGATTGATGGCTTAAGTTCACATTATCAAAAGAAAGTAATGTTTTCCTTTTTATATGCCATAGGAGGGCTCATTTCTCATTATTTCAGCACAGAGTTGAATAGTTTGCTCAATTCAATCTCTGAATACAAAGTAAAAAAAACCCTACTTTAAGAGGAGTCCTGGGCTTTCCTCTGGTTATACTATTAGAGTAAGGAAACCTTCAGATAGCATCCTCAGAGATGGCTATAGAGTGACAAAATAAATACAACTGGCACAATTAGGTCTCACTTTTTCTGAATGGTCAACTAAAGTGGCATTTGGCATAGAAATTATGAAGTTTTTATTCCTATAAAGCAGCGGTTCTCAACCTGTGGGTCGCGACCCCTTCGGCGGTCAAACGACCTTTTCAGAGGGGTTGCCTAAATACATCCTGCATATCAGATATTTACATTACGATTCATAACAGTATCAACATTACAGTTATGAAATAGGAACGAAAATAATTTTATGGTTGGGTCACAACATGAGGAACTGTATTTAAAGGGCCAGAGGTTGAGAACTACTGCTAAAGACTAGGCAAGAACAGGTAGAAAGGTATAATGTTTCAACTCTCATAAAATCTGGTTGGTATTTATGGTTCTGCTCCAACATGTTTTTGACACTTAAACAGTTATTCTTCTGTCCCACTTACCGAGTATCCCCTAGTCAGCAGGCCTGCTGTCCCTCCTAGCTGAAGTCTCAGCACTGTCCATCCATCCCCAGCTTCCAACCTACTTCATCAGCATCATCACCACACCCAGATTTACCCCTCCACACCCAAAGCCCCATTAACTCATAACTGCATACCAGGAAGTATCTTGAAATATTTGCCTAAATCATTAGCAATAGTCAAACTTGTTTACTCTTCAAGGTGTGACTTTACATTTCTGAAGGGATGAATTTGTTTCTAACTTGGAGTTGATTTTACTATTTCATAAAATGATCCCTGGTCTCCATTTAAAGCATTGAAGAAAAAAATCAAAACCAGTAAACAACAAAACAAATAACATCTTGAGTTTTCAAAGAAATGCAAATAACAACAATGAGCCAAGTCAAAGTTATTGACACCTCTCATTTTCTTTGTAGTGTTTGATTGCATTTCATTCCTGAGTTAATGCACAGAATGAACTTCTTTCTACAAGTAATTGATCTCTCTGGGCCTTGGTTCCCTCAAAAGAAAAAAAGTGAGACTTGAATAGGTTTAGTTACTAACAATCATAATTCTAATATATTTTTCAGAAATAACTTATTCCTCTAACCAGGCTCACCTAGACCCAAATAAACAAAGTCAGAAATGAAAGAGGTGAAATAACAGATCCCACAGAAATACAAAGGATTGTTAAAAATACTGTGAACAGCCCTGACCAGTTTAGCTCAGTGGACAGAGCATCGGCCTGTGGACTGTAAGGTCCTAAGTTTGATTCCGGGCAAGGGCATGTACCTTGGTTGTGGGCACATCCCCAGTAGGAGGTGTGCAGGAGGCAGCTGATCAATGTTTCTCTCTCATCGATGTTTCTAACTCTCTATCCCTCTCCCTTCCTCCTGTAAAAAAAATCAATAAAATATGTATATAAAAAAATACTGTGAAGAACTCTATTCCAACAAACTAGACAACCTGGAGGAAATGAAAATATTCCTAGAAAAATACAACCTTCCAAAACTTAATCAGGAAGATTCTAAAAATCTCAATAGGTCAATAACTATGGAAGAAATTGAAGTAGTCATCAAAAAGCTTCCAGCAAACAAAACCCCAGGGCCAGACAGCTTCACAGGGGAGTTTTACCAAACATTTAAGGAAGAACTAAAACCTATCCTCCTCAGACTATTCTATAAATCACTTATTTTTGCATGTTCTAAAGTTTTGAATGACTTTCTGATACTTGTAATGAAAGCAGAAAAATATAAAGAAAATATGACATATATTCATATTCTCACCATCCAGAATTTGAAATATTAATATTAACTTCTTTTCTTTCCAGTTTTTATGTAAATAATATTTAAATTTTAAATTATTTTAAAATACAAATGTAAGCTCTCTCCATTAACCTTATTTCCCTAGTAATATACTAATTTCCTGTCTTCAACGGGAACTTTAGCTATCTTTCATTCTTAAGTATGAAATATTTAACTATTGTGTAGGTTCCCAAATTAAAAGGCAAATAATTAACACTGTTTAATCTTTTCTTAAAAACAGTGTAATAGTAAATATAATGACCAACTGTCTGGGCTTTGGAATCAAATAGTATTGATGTTTACATTATTTTTAGACTACTTCCGACAACTCAGATAAGGGCATGCCAATTCTCTGGGCTTAGTTTCCTCATCTGTAAAAAATATTAACCATAATTATTTTATATGGTTATCATTTTGATTAAAATAAATTATAACATGTTTACCTCAGTGGCTGCATAAATATAAATGTGTCATTGAGTGTGTGTATGAGTACAGATACAGACACACACATAGTCTTTGATGCTGTGGCTGTATCTCTTGATGCAATACCTAAAAAATAAAGCAGAAACACATATGTTTCTAAAACCTGTAGTATGATTTTATAGTGTTTAGAAACATATACAGGTTTTAGACAGTGGTTTGTTTTTTTCAGTTCTTATTTATAATTATGATACCATGAATACCTACATTTCCCCTTGTTTCACCATTTTTTGTTCTGGTGTAACATATATACGTTGTTACTCAATAAATTCATGTTGTATTTAATTGAATTGGTTAAGGGATTAAAATTACCAATATTTCACCATGGCCGCTGTGGCTTAGTTGGTTGAGCATCGTCCCATGCACTGAGTGGTCACCTGTTCCATTCCTGTTAAGGGCACATGCCTGAGTTGCTGGCTCCATCCTCAGTAGGGACCATACAGGAGATAGCTGATCAATCTTTTCCCTCTCCTTCCCTCTCTCTCTAAAATCAATAATAATAATAAAATTACCAATATTTCAGAACAGTTTACCAAATGTTTTAAAAAGCTAGAATATGTAGCATAAAGAAAACTCCCCTCCCACAATGAACTATTGAAAACATAAATAATCCTCCTTTCTACCATATTATATTTCAAACACACACACACACACACACACACACACACGCAAGCACCAGCCATTGGAATGTTTATAACTAACAATCACTCTTCATCAGCTAAGAAGATTCACTAATAAGAAGTGATTACAAACTAAATTCTTTGGTGTTAAATTACATGTAGACTTTCATTCTCAGAAATTCAAGTATTCATCTAGACAGGGAGATCTTCTAATTACAGTTGGTATAAATGGAAATTTTCTTTAGCCAAAGAAAAAGAATAAATTAGGAGTACTTAGTCTCCTTCCTTTTCTAAATATTTTGTTTGAGTATTAGGAATCTCCCCCCCTAACTCCGCCCCCAACTATTGCTACCTTTGGGAATAATAACACTAAATATGACTAAGTTAGAATGTTCATGCTAATAATTAACACATAATCTTACACATTATCTAGCCCAATTCTGTTTAGCAATAACTATGGGAAGTAATGGTAAAGTCACCCAGAAGGAACAAAACCACGTCTCCCGACTCTTAGGTCTGTGCCTTTCTGATGTACACATTGTCTCCGTTAACATGCCAGAGAGATTGATTTCCAGTTTTTCCACAGCTTAGCTCCAATACTGCAAGAGATCAAATAGTAGCTGCCTACCTGATTCACACTGATTCTCAGAAAAGTTATGTAACTTGAGGAGGAAAGGCTCAACTCCTAAAACAGTGGTTCTCCATCTCAGCTACTGGCTGGCATCACCGAGGGAGGTGTCAAACACAGTGCCATTCTTGGGTCACTCATTCAGAGATTCTGATTTGATTGATCTGGGGTGGAACCTAAGCATTCTTGTTTTTCAAAGCTACCCAGGTAATACTAATGTGCAGGCAGAGCTGAGAACCAATTCCCTAAAGCCTCAACTATAAATCGAAGGAAGTCACACAGGTAGAGGCCAGCTTTATCTGGACTTAATTAGCAAAAGAAACCACTGAAACAGTTAGGACCAAAAGAGCTAGATTTTTCTATATAACTCTTCAAAATACTTGCTATTTGATTCCCAGGTGGTCTCAAAAGAAACTATTTCTCTACAATTAAAAATCAACTATACTAATCCATGGCCAAGAGGAGTCGAATATCATACAACTTCTAAATGTGATGTGTATCTTGGGTGGGATCCTGGAATAGAAAAAGGACATTAGTTAAAAACTAAGGAAATCTGAAAAAAAAGACTTTAGATAATAGCAGTGCATCAATATTGGTTCAGTAATTGTAATAAAAGTATTATACAAATGTAAGATAGGAATAATAGAAGAAACTGGATATAGGTTGTTATATGGAAACTCTTTGCATTGTCTTTGCAATTTGTTTTTAAATCTAAAACTGTTCTAAAATTTAAAAAGCTTTTTGAAAAGTAAATGTCCTGAAAGTGACATGTTTAGCTTTTATAAGAATAAAATATTGTATCGATATTCTTTTAAATTTAAGAGGCATTATGTCATTAACACTTTTATTTAGAATTTGTAGAACTAATTCTTTAACCACATTTCTACATTTATTATTATAAATTGTGTTTAGAGCTCATCCTCATCTAAAATATATTACTAGTATTAATCATTCATATTTTTAACTTTCTTTCAAAAAAATTTTTTTAATCGTCACCAGAGGATATTTTCCATTGACTTTTAGGGAGAATGGAAGAGAGAGGGAAAGACAGAGAGAAACATCAATGTGAGAGAAACACATTGATTGATTGCCTCCTGCACGAGCCCTGACCAGGGCCCAGGTGGGGGAAGAGCCTATAACTAAGGTACGTGCCCTTGACCGGAATCAAACCCTGGACCCTTTGGTGCCCAGGCCAACATTCTAGGCCAGGGGTGGGCAAACTTTTTGACTCGAGGGCCACAATGGGTTCTTAAACTGGACCAGAGGGCCGGAACAAAAGCATGGATGGAGTGTTTGTGTGAACTAATATAAATTCAAAGTAAACATCATTACATAAAAGGGTACGGTCATTTTTTTCAATAGTTTTATTCATTTCAAACAGGCCGGATCCGGCCCGCGGGCCGTAGTTTGCCCACAGCTGCTCTAGGCACTGAGTCAGACCCGCTAGGGCTCTTTCAAAAAATTTTTGAGAGGATTTTCAATAAAAGACATAAATAATCCTATCTAATAAAAGAGTAATATGCAAATTGACCATCACTCCAACACACAAGATGGCCGCCCACATGTGGACACAAGATGGCCGCCACAAGATGGCCAGCAGGAGAGAGCATTTGTGGGTTATCAGGCCATCAGGGGAGGGCAGTTAGGAGTGATCAGGCCGTCAGGGGAGCACAGTTGGGGGTGAACAGGCTAGCAGGGGAGGGCAGTTAGGGGTGGCCAGGCCAACAGCGGAGTGGTTAAGAAGTGAACAAGCTGGCAAACAGAAGCAGTTATGGGCAATCAGGCAGGCAGGCAAGTGGTTGGGAGCCAACACTCCTGGATTGTGAGAGGGATGTCCAACTTCCCATTTAGGCCTGACCCTACTGGGATCGGGCCTAAATGGTCAGTCGGACATCCCTCGAGGGGTCCCAGATTGGAGGGGGTTCAGGCTGTGCTGAGGGACACACATACCCCAGTGCATGAATTTCGTGCACCGGGCCTGTATTAAAACCATAAAAATGAAGACCAAATATCAAGACTGTTTAGAAAGGTAATAAAAGAGAACAGCATTTAGAGGACAAGGAGAAGAAGTTGTCCCTGATACTAGTAGTTATAAAACTAATTCAGTCACTTAGGAGCACTGCCAATATTACTTTAAAATTTGCCTTGACTGCTAGATTATTTGTAATTCATATTAATATATTAAACAATCTTTATACATCAGTTGTCACTGTTTTCAAAGTTATAGAGTTGAACAGATGGAAAATATTAAATAGTGTGGGTGGCTTACTTGGCTTGGTATTGGAGATTGAATTCTATAATGTGAAAGAAAATCTATTGAATTCGATTTTACCTATTCTTCCAACACCCCCACTAGCCTGCCATTCTGCCCAGAAGGGGACCACCTGACTAGATGGGGATCTTCTGCATACATTTGTCAACATCATTTCTTTCACTTTCCAATTCCATTAGTCCCTCGCAATAGAATTAAACGTGAAGCATGTGGGCGGGATTCACAATATTCTCATTCAAATGTTGAAGCCAATATCAAATTTTTAACTTATGAAAAAGAACAAATAAAACAGGGGAATCCCATCTCATTAAAGATGAAAGAGCTTGGGGGTGAGGTGGGGGTGGAAACTGGGATGGAGTCTACATTAAAAAAAAACAAAACAAAAACATCTTAAAAAGTGAAGTGCCTTCAAGATGTCAACACTAGTCACATTTTTGGAACATCTTTAATGTAATACCTATCACAGGTATTCTGATCAGTGCCTTTTGGGTCAGGAATAACCTGACAGGAAAGCAAAGTTCCTCAGGAACAAGAAAAAAATAACACGATACTATTTGTGGCATCAGATAAAACCAGGCTTGATTCCTCTCTGTCCCTTATCAGCTCTGTTAGTGTGGGTAAAATATTTCTCTGAGTTTCACTTTCCTAATAGATAGAAATGAAGACAATAATACAAATGTTATAATATTTTTTGTGAGCGTTAAATTAGATAATATTAGTTAAGTACTTAACATGTGTTAAAATTGCAGCTTGAGATGCTAATCATAGATGTGGTTCGCATCCTGATGGTACTTACTGATGCATGTGTCTTTACACTGGGCTTTCTGGCACAGAAAGTGGAGTTCTACGGTGTGTGATATGGTATCTCCAGATACCTTTCTCTGTAACAATTATATCCTAGGATTTTATAGAATAGTCAGCATCTTATTATTAACAAATTAAAGGAGAAACCATTTGAAATATCATCTAATAATGGCTGTAATTTTAGTTCATTTTTTAATAATAATGAAAATTACATTAACATTTATCAAATGTGTACTGCATATTGAACATTTCCTTGGTCACTTTTAAATTTCATGGTAACTCTCTGAAATAGTTCCTAAAATGCTGGCTTCATTTCTTTGCCAGGATATGAAGTCTCAGGAAGTTAAATGAAATGCCTGTAAGCATGTGGAGTTTCAGCTCCCATTTTATCTGGTATCTCTTTTCAAATTTCCCTGCCAACACTATTATATTATGCTACAATTATCCAGAGGTGATATTTTACACTTGCACTATTATCCTATGTAATAAAAGGCTAATATGCAAATAGACCAAACAGTGTACAACTGAACAACCAGTCACTACGACATGCACTGACGACCAGGGGGTGCACGTAGAACATGGAGTGTATTTTATGTAGCATACATACAACATACTGTTTAAGTCAACTGAATATTTGGGTTTCCTGATATAAATACAAATAACATACAAACTAACACAATTGCAACCAATTCTAATTCAATGAAACAACTAGGATTTTCAAATGGGAAAAGGCTCAGGACATTAAATGAAATTCCTATAAGAATGTGGAATTTCAGCTCCCATTTTATCTGGTATCTCTTTTCAAATTTCCCTGCCAAAACTATTATATTATGCTACAACTAGTAGCCCTGCCCACGAATGCGTAGCTCGCTGCCACTTGCCTCAGCTGGGCACTCCGCCCACTGCCGCTGGTAGCTCTCCGCCACTGGTAGCCCACTGCCCCACCCTCCTGTAGCTCTCTGTCCTCTGCCCCACCCTCCTGCAGCTCTCCCTGTTCTCGCTTGTTGCCCCGCCCTCTTGTAGCTCTCTGCTACTTGTAGATAGGTCGTGACATTATGGTGTCCTGGACAATTTGCATATTCCTCTATTATTATATTAGATTATCCAGAGGTGCTATTTTACACTTGTACTATTATTTTAGAAGTTTTGTTTCTGATATCTAATAAGGTTTCCACACATAATTCCCACACCCCATAGCTGCCTTCATAGGTCATTTCTTCATGCTATTCTTTGCTGACATAATTGCACCTGCCAGGTGAACTGCAAAACAAGTCCCAGGTGCTCACGGTGAGTCATTTGCTGTCATTCAAGCTGCTTTCTTGTTTATGCTCATTCTGAGCATTATGGACTTGGAAGGCTCTGGGGCCATTTGTAGTTTCTCTTTTTTATAGCCAGAATTTTCCATACATTGGTTCTCAATTCCCAATTTCCCATAACAGGAAGTCAAAACAGAGTTAATATCAAAGTGATGATCTCAAGCAAAGGAGAGAGAAAGAGAGAGAGAGAGAGAGAGAGACCCCTAAAGTTTCCAAAAATCCCAATTTGAAGAGGGAAATATGTCATGTTCCTGAAATGGTTTAGAAGAGCTTATACCGGCAAATCTTGTGCTGGTATTTCTTTGTCATCTTTGCCTTTCTTGTTGTCTCCTAGGGCTCTTTCAGTTGAAAGTCACATTTCCTCTTTCCAGTTGCAAGTCTCCTAGCAAAGTTGAGCATTTCTCTGTGAACAAATAGAGGTGCTTAGTATTTCCCCAGTTACCTCTGCAATTAGGTGGAAAAAAGTTTTCAAAATCCTATCCCACCTTTGCAATATGATTTAATAGTGTGACCTTAATAAAGTGTCTATTGTCCTGAAAATGAAGAATGATATGAAAGGCATAATCCTATAGCTAATGGTGCCACCTCTTCCCAGTCAACAACCGTGTTTCTAAATATATGAAGTGTTTGCAAAGCCTTTAGAAAAATGAAGATAAATAGGACAGTGTTCTTGAAATGGAGTATCTTGCTTTTGTTTAAATCCTATCTGGGAGTAGATTATTCAAAAATAATGGGATATACAGCATAGCATGAAATACTGTAATAATGCAGGTGCTTTATTTAACACTAGAGGCCCGGTGCACAAAAATTTGTGCACTCAGGGGGGAAGCGGAGTCCCTCAGCCCGGCCTGTGCCCTCTTGCAGTCTGGGACTCCTCGCAAGATAATGCCCTGCTGGCTTAGGCCTGCTCCTGGGTGGCAGAGGGCAGGCCCAATCCCTAGGTGCAGCCCCTGGTCGGGCTCAGAGCAGGGCCGATTAGGGAGTTGGGGCGCCGCCCCCTGTCATGCACAGAGCAGGGCAGATTGGGAGGTTGCGATCCCACCCTCAATCACACTCAGGGTAGGGCCTATTGGGGGGTTGGGGCCCCGCCCCCTGTCACACTCAAGGGAGGGTCGATAGGGAGGTTGTGGCGCCACCCCCTGTCACGCACAGAGCAGGGCCAATCAGGGGTTTGGGGCACTGCCCCCTGTCATGCACAGAGCAAGGCCCATCAGGGAGGTTGGGGCTCCATACCCTGTCAAGCACAGAGCAGGGTCGATCAGAGGGTTGGGGAGCTCCCCTCTGTCATGCACAGAGCAGGACCCATCAGGGGGTTGAGGAGCTCCCCCCTGTCACTAACAGAGTAGGCCGATAGGGGAGTTGGGGCACCACCCCCTGTCACACACATAGAAGGGCGGATCATGGGGTTGAGGCGCTGCCCTCTATCATCCACAGAGCATGGCTGATCAGGGGATTGGGGCGCCGCCACTCTCACACTCAGGACAGGGCCGATGTGGAGGTTATGGCTCTATCCTGTCACACACAGAGCAGGGCCCATGGGTGGGGGGTTGGGGCACCGCACCCTGTCACACACAGAGCCACAGGGCGATCAGGGGGTTGGGGAGTTCCCCCGTATCAGGCACAGAGCAGGGCTGATCAGGAGATTGGGGCACCTTCCCCTGTCACGAACAGAGCAGGGCGGATAGGGAGGTTGTGGCCCCGCCCCCTGTCACACACAGAGCCACAGGGTGTTCAGGGGGTTTGGGCGCTGCCCCCTGTCACACTGATCCTGGTTCTGGGAGGCCTCTCGGCTCTGCTGATCCCGGTGCTGGGAGGCCTCGCGGCTCCGCTGATCCTGGTGCTGGGAGGAATATTACCCTTTTACTTAGGATAGAGGCCTGGTGCATGGGTGGGGCTGGCTGGTTTGCCCTGAAGGATGTCCTTGATCAGGGTGGGGGTCCCCACTGGGGTGCCTGGCCATCCTGGGTAAGGGGATGATGGCTGTTTGCAGCTGGTCACACACCTTTCAGGGTGGGGGTCCCCTATGGTGTGCCTGGCCAGTCTGGGTGAGGGGCTGAGGGCTGTTTTTAGGCTGACGGTGTGACTGAAGCTCCCAACTGCTCCTTTTTTTCTATTTTTTTTTATTCTAGGCCAGCTTTAGCTCTGGCTCCAGCTCTGAGGTCTCTGCTTCTAAAAGCAGGTCTCTGGTTTGTTTGGGTTCTATATTCGAAACAATGTATAACTCCAGCTCTGAAATCCCGGCTTGCTGAAAGCAGATTTCTGGGGTTTTGTTTAGCTTCTATATTTGTTACAAAGTTTCAAACTGCAGGCTCAGAGGCCGGCAGCGGCAGGCGGAGAACGTTGGAGTCCTCTGTCACTGAAGCAAGCAAGCCTCATGTTAGTTTCAAGCTGCCTGGCTGCGGGCCGCCATCTTGGCTGGCAGTTCATTTGCATATCTCCCTGATTAGCCAATGGGAAGGGTAGCGGTCGTACGATAATTACCATGTTTCTCTTTTATTAGATAGGATAGTACTAATGCAAATGCTTTATGTTCTTATTATTTAACATAGTGGTTACATATTTTTTAATCCCACTTGAAAGAGGTTTTAGGTAAAATGATCATAAGAATGACTAAGGTGTGCCAGAAAATATGCTAAGCTCCCTAGTCCCCCACCCCTTATAAAATTTCCCTGAGTTCTGTACGTCTGTCCTCGTGAGGATTTGGCTGCACAAAATCAACAGCTTAAAATAAGTCAGTGTGTAATACACCTCTGAAAAGTCTGATTCTAAACCTTGTGTTTTGTAATCTTATCAGAGCTACCGAACCCCAAAATGTGATATTATTAAAATATTATACAGACAGCCCTTGGGTTACGTCAGAGATTCATTCCTTCAGCACGATGTAACTCGATTTTTGCCAGAAGTCAGTACTCACCAACGTAAGCAACTACATCACTGACTTGGAGCCCATACACAGCAGTAATGAAGTGAAACAGTAAAAGAAATTTAAAAGAAGGATAACAATTCCTGACCTTTACTTGTGGTAAGTAAATAATTAAAAAACATAAATTACATATGTACATACGTCAACATGATGGAACTTTTTTTTTATAAATATTGTAAATGGGAGATGGCAACATAACCAAGAAATGACTTAACTTGAGTCCGATGTAACCTGAAGACTGCCTGTATATCACTGTAATGATTATTACAACCTCATATGCTGTAATATTACATTATCACAATTTGATATGATAATTTTAATATCAATATAATGACTTCAAGGAAGGTCATGACTAGATGGGAGAATGGTCTTGAGGTGAAATCTAACTGGTAGCAGGTCAATTCAGGGCATTCTGAAGATGACTGCCCAGACAGCAACAAATTCCAAGGGTGAGGCAAGAAATGGAGTATAAGTTGTCTACCTGAAAAGTTGATTCAGGATAGAAAATTGCATCAGGTCTTTTGGAAACCAAAGTCTACCGAGAGGGATGATTTTTAGGTACTTTCTGGAAGCTGATGCTATGGTAAGCTCCTTATTAAAAAGTCCCAGGTCACGATGAACAAATGTCAAGTCAGATAATCATAAATCATGGGTCAGATATGATCACAAACTGACATTGGAACTGTAATTGTTTGACTACTTCATTGCTGGAGTCTTTGCTGTAGAACTCCACTGACGTGCTAGTGGTGACATTTTCTTCTAGTTTAGTTTGGTTTTCAAGCCCAGCTTCAACCCTCTTACAAAGAATCATGAGATGACCTGTCCTTTTCCCTTCTCACTCATATTTTAAAAATGTAAAATTATAGTTATAATTTTTAATGGAGAAAACAAAGGGAAAAATTTTTATTTAAAATTGTCCTGACCAGGAATTGAACCATGGCCTTCTGGTTCATAGGTTGACACTCAACCACTGAGCACCGCTGGCCAGGCCATTACCTTTATTGCAGAATTCATACTTTGCCTAAAAGAGAGCTCATAGTTTAATCCTCTTCCTCTATGAGGAGTCATGCCTGTTTTCACATGGAATATTTAAATAGACATAACTAGTATTCCTCCTTATAGTCTCTACCTTATTCAAGCCATTCTCTACTCTGTCTTACTATTGATCTTTCTAAAATAGAAATATGCCTTCATCCTATGTCTAAATACCTCTACCTCATTACAGAATAAGTTACAAGTCTATTAATATTGCAAACAATGCCTTTCATAACCTGGACTTGATATTCTCTCTAAATCTGTTTTCTTTCTTTTTATATTTTAACAATACCAAAATATGTGTGACTCTCTGAAAACATATTGTTTTATACACTGCCAGCATTTACAATTCCAATTACTTTGTTTTCTAATGCCTTTCTTTTCTCTTGTCCAACACATGAATCTCTTTAGAGTAAGTCATTCTTTTGTATGCCCCTGTTGTAGTTTCTGCATACTTATTATTGCATTTATTGAACCAACTATAATCATGTGCTTCCCTTTTGTATTTATTTCTTAGACTGTTGGACTCTTTAGAGTAAATTCCATGTTTTCCTTATCTCTGTTTTCCCAGAGCTATTCATGAAACATGGAAGAAACACAATTAATTTTGTTGAATTGCATTGAAAATAATTGTGTCCCCAGTAAATTCTTCCCACAGGATTCTAGTCTACTTTACAGATCATCAGAGTCGTTGGGACACATATTGAAAGGTCAGGAAACTGCTTTGGGTTAGTGAATCTAGTGGGGAAGTAGGGTATTTTCAGAAGGTTAATGATCTTTCTGTAAGCTCAAAGGTCTCCAAGTAGAGCTTGCTTTTAAGTTGGGTCATATGGTATTTTGCATGATGTGTTGATTTGCATAGATGGAGTCAAGGAAATATATTTCAGAGCAACATCTCCTTTTTTTTTTACCCAATACCCTAACTTAAGGTACATGCTATCAATGATGGCAAAAACATAACACAGATGTTATCAAACGTCTCCTGCAGAACTGATCACCACTTAAACCTATTGGATAATATTTTCTCTCAAAGGAGAGGCTTGATTTATACATTGGACAAGTGGTTTTTCTTGAATGGAGTAGTTTATATCATAATACCTGCACTGTGCAGTTATGTAATGCATTTTATCTTTTTTAATAAAGCAGAATTATCTGGACTAAAATCATAATGTATTGTAATATATATTATGGTATGTCATCTAGTGAATTTTGAGTTTTCTTTTTCATACCCAGATTTTGAAATAAATCAGGATGACATAAAATATTAAACATAGATATTAAAATATCACTTTTACAACTCATAGAGGCTGAGTTTGAGTATGTAGTTTTAATCTGGTGGTCAGTGGGCTTGTTAATACTCAACCCAAGAATGAGGCATTTTTATACATAGTCTCAGTTAGCATTGTGCTGGGGCAGGTATGTCCAATCAGCCAGGTAGAATCTACAGCATGAAGAAGTGGATAACTTATGCTTTCTGTGAACACTTGCTTCCAAGAAGAAGGGGAAAGCTAGTCTGACCAGAGAAATTAATTTATCCCAAATTTATGAATCAAATAGGCCACTTCACCTTCTCAGTGGACATGAGAATGAAGTAGTAAAAAAAGAAGCAAAGACTAGATTTAAGATAATTTTTCTTCATGGTTGATTAGAGCCGAAATCAAAACCCATTTTATCTGACTTTTAATCCAAAGCACTTTCCTTATGATATATGTTATATGCCTTGGGTTTTCTTTCTCCAAGTTTATTTCATTTCCTTTAAAAGGAACTCTTTTAACTCATGTTTCTATTTGAGTGCCTAAAGCAGTGGTGTGTGCAGAGTAGATGTTTAACCAAATTCATTCAATGATGCCAGTAATTTCTCATGGAAGCAAGTTTACTTTAGAGCAGCGGTCGCCAACTGGTGGTCCGTGAGGTCCGAAAGGTTGGCGACCACTGCTTTAGAGGGTTGATTTTACATTTACACTAGACGCCAGGTGCATGAGATTTGTATACTGGGCGGTGGGGGGGGGGTTCCCTCAGCCCAGTCTGCACCCTCTCACAGTCGGGGACCCCTTGGGGAATGTCCGCCTACCAGCAGTCAGACATCCCTCTTGCAGTTCTGGGCTCTCGCAGTTCAGGACCCCTCACTCCTTACCGCCCGCCTGCCTTGGGTGCGGAAGAGATTCCTGCCACCGCCACTGCACTGCCAGCCAGAAGCTGGGTTTACTGTTCCTTAGCGCTGCCTAGGAGGCAGGAGAGGCTCCTGCCACTACCTCTGCGCTTGCCAGCTGTGAGCTCTGCTTCAGAGGGAGTGCACCAACCAACAGCTGGCAGCTCCTGCATTGAGCATCTGCCTCCAGTGGTCAGTGCACGTTATAGCAACTGGTTGTTCTGCCGTTTGGTCAGTTTGTATATTAGTGTTTTGTTATATAGGACTAGAGGCCCAATGCATGAAATTCGTGCAAGGGTAGGCCTTTGCAGCCCCAGCTGCCTCGTGGCCCCTGCTGCCTTATGGCCCCACCCCCCACCCACATGTGCCTTGGCCTGGTGCTGCCCACATCCACTGTCACACACCCCAGGTTCCTGGTTCCATGGAGGCCCCTAATCGATCGCCCCGCAGAGAGTGGCCTGGGCCTTCCTCTTTGGGTTAATTGCGGAGCCCTCCATTGATTGCCCTGTTGGCCAGCAGCCTAGGCCTGGGCCTCCCTCTGTGGGGCAATTGTGGGGTGATGGCAGGCCCCCCAACCAATCACATTGCACCTTGGCTGGCCTGGCGCCAGTATGTGTCTCTAACATGGTCGTTCAGAAGGTCGTCTGGATGGTTGTTCTGCTGTTCAGTTGTTCAGTTGATTGCATATTACACTTTTATTATTATAGATTGTTGGCCTCTCTCAACTATCATTTTTACTTCCTATAGCTCTTGAACATTTTCAAGCAACAGCTACATATTTAAGATGTTATACTGTCTTTTTTAAATTCATTGAATTGACTCTTAATTGTGAATATCTGTAAGTTCTTTTAGTTGCCTAAAATGATGACTTAAGATTATGAATATCTGTTGAATGCTATATTTATTTACTTATTTTTAAATTTTTATTTATTGATATGAGAGAGAGAAAGGAAGGAAGAGAGAGAGAGAGAGAGAGAGAGAGAGAGAGAGAGAGAGAGAAACATTGATGTATTGTTCCATTTTTTTCTGCATTCACTGGTTAGTTCTTGTATGTGCCCTGACTGGGGATCAAACCCCGCAACCTTTGCATATTGGGACGATGCTTCAACCAACTGAACTACCCAGCCAGAGCTGAATGCTTTATTTTTAAACATAGATACAACTAAGTATATGTCACTCCCTTTTAATTTCTCAATTCAGTTAAAAACTGGAGGGTTAATTACATTAATTACATTTTTTTTCTAGATTTCTGAAGTTCATTGCTCAGAATTACATACATGCAAGAAATGGCTTATATTCATTTTCTTGGAAAGTCAATTTCAAGTTTCAGTGCACAAACTGCTTGTTTAGTATGTAATGTAATTTTGTTCCTTTTTGGATTCAAGGAGTATACAAAAGTCCAGAGGATTCATTTAATCCCAAAGCATTGATGATATTTCTCTTTCCATTACATATTAGTTCCTACTGGCTAAAAATAAGACACACGTTATCGAGCCCACTCTGCCCATCAAAGTCCTGGAATGTTGCAGTCACTGCATTCATCACTTTCCTCATTGTCACTGTCATCATCCATTTACATCACCTTCACGTCATCTCTATCATTCTTGAATCAACTACCTGGTAGCATTATGATAACTATCATCCTTGCTATGCCAGCAATATTATCTAGCAGCTATACTTCACCATTGTCTGCATTGCTACACCTTTAATAATTTTAGCACTAGCACCATCACAACTATTGTTGCCATCACCTGCTTCATCAGCACCACCATCAAGACTGTCCTAACAGCCATCTTTGTGATTAGCAATGGCAGAAGCATCAAACACTTTTATCTAAATTTGGTGCTTAGATCTTGTATATCAAAGACAATTGTTTTCTATATTTTAGTTTTGCCACCATAGCTCTTTAATTATTAAAACCTTCAGATTAAGCTTAATATTTAAAAATAACAAAGACAAAATATGTATTCATGTGTTTCATGGTTTTTAGCTCACAGAAGCAGGTGTGCTAATTTGGCAGACTTTCTTAGAAGACCTCTAATGCAGTCGGAATAATCTTCTTAGGAAAGTGATTACATACTGTGAGTTCATTAAGTCCATAAGCAGATACCTAATAAGCAATTCCTAGGTGCCTAGTCATTTGACAGTTGGAAAAGGCCAAAGATATTAAAATAAAAGTAAGTTTTCTGGCCTCACAGAGCTGACATGAGGTCCTTAGACATAAAGAAATAGACAAAATTCTGCAACTTATAGAACACCAGTTTTGTTCCAGGCACTGCAGAAATTGCTGAATGGGATATGGGGATGAATATAATTGTTGTATGGAGTATGTTTCATTTTAAGAGTCACATACTGTCCTGGAATGTTATCCTTATACTATCTTCCATAATAGGTTGCAATCTCCTGGAGGGCAGGCATCTCTAAGGCATCTAGCACAGGAATTCTCTGATACCAACAACACATGATGGGTTGTTGTTTGTTTGTTTGTTTTAATGAATGCTGTTTGGATGACTTATTTAACAGAAGTAACCAAAGTGTTTGTGTAACAAAAATTATGACCACTAAGAGTTATAACAACTTAAATAGTATTTAACTTACCAATAGCTATTGGGAGACATATAAAATTCATTTTAAATATTGTCCATAGCTTTTAAAGGATGATGTCTGTTGTGAAGCACTTTAAGCTGAGGAAAAAAATATTTAGGGCAAAGTGCATTGATTATCAATTAATGAACATTTCCTTGAAATGAAGTTGAAGTGCTGCCTTACCTGACCTTCCTGGAAACAGTAGCCCACAGGAGAACCTCTAGGTCCCCAGGTATCAATTCCACTCCCACCCTCTTTGGAATATGATCTCAGCTCTTCTGACTTCCTGATAAAGCTGAGGGCAACAGGTAATAAAATAGAAGAGACTTATAAAAAGAAGCTAAAATTTCACTCACAGGATTAAAATGAGCATTAGAAAATCTAAGGTCCAGAATCAACAGTTCCGAACAAAAATGATGTGAATAACAAGTCTATGGCCCTATATCCTCGCGGGTTTAACTCAGTGGATAAAATGTCAGCCTGTGGACTGAAGGGTCTCAGGTTCAATTGCAGTCAAGGCACATGCCTGGGTTGCAGGCTCCATCCCTAGTAGGGGGCATGCAGGAGGCAGCCAATCAACGACTCCCTCTTACCATTGATATTTCTCTCTCTCTCTCTCCCTCTCCCTTCCTTTCTGAAATCAATAAAAAATATTTAAAAAAAACAAGTCTATGTAGCTCCCACAAAATAAGGAGGTAAAATACTAAATAAATTAATAAGAAAATGGCACTGAGATAACAGATAGCAATGGCATAATAGAGAGAACTTCAATAGGTGGAAAAAAATATCCCTCAAAAGAGGAGAATATACGATATTTACAAAAATGGTTTAAATGAACATTGGAGTGGAAAAGAATGCAACTTTTCTAAGGCAAAAAAGATTGTACTAAATCATAGGTACCCATTTGAGAGATTCATGTAAAATAAGCAATATTGCTATAGATTGACTATCTGTGCCTCTTCTATCCAATTTATATATTGAAATCCTAACCTCTTATTTGATGGTATCAGAAGACAGAGCCTTTGGAAGGTGATTGGCTCATAAGGACAGAGCCTTCATAAATGGGATTCATGTTCTTATCCTATGCCAGAAAGCTTCCTTTGTCTCTTCCACCATGTGAGGACACAGAAAATGGCCTATGAACCAGAAAGTGGGCTTTCATCAGACATCAAATGTGATGGCACCTTGATCTCACACTTCCAAACCCCCAGAACTCTGGGCAATAGTAAATTGGGTCATACATAAGTAACTCAGTCTCATGTAGTATTCTGCAGTCAAATGCTCTACCCCTGAGCCATACTCCTGCCGGGAGCCGGTCCATGCTTGCTGTTTCAAGGGACCTGGCATATATAGCATACTGTTCTTAAGATGTTTGCTCACCTTCTTGGCACTATGTGTTTTAACCAAGGTCTCTGAGAAAGGTTGTTTCCCCAGGTAGGGATTTTCCCCTGAAGTTAGGGAGGGAATAAAACCTCTTAACTAGTGCCAGGTGGGTAATTAATCACTTTAACTGCGAACAATCATACTTAAGCTACATAATCTTTACTCCCTGGAATGGAGATAAGAAATGCCCTAACCTTTGTAATAGAGATTGATAGGATTGAATCAACTGGTATAAATACAGATGTAATAAGACAGCAAGAGTCAGAACTTAGAATACAGAGCTTAGAAGACAGAACGGAGAGACAGAACCTAGGCACAGAACCTACACAGAACGTTCTCTAGAGACAGAAGAACTTCGCTGGAGAGAACATGGCAAAAGATCCTGGACAGAAACTGGCCTCAGAACCTAGAGACAGAACCTAGCGAGAGAACATGGCAAAAGATCCTGGACTGAACCTGACTACAGAAATTGGCAAGAGAACCTGACTAGAACCTGGTAACTGAACTTCGCTGGAGATCCAGACCAGAACTTGGCTGGAGATCCTGGCTAGAGATCCTGGCTAGGCTGCTGCTCAACTGAACGCAGTCTCCGTGTCCTTCCTTCTTCGCCGACTCCGTCTACACCTTTGGGGACCCCTGGACCTGCTGGGGCAGGACCCCGGCATACTCCCACCATATGGTAATCTGTTACAGCAGCCCACACTGACTAAGACAAACACCTAGAAATAGCCTAAAGAAGAATATTTTGAAGTTCAAGAATAAAGACATTCACTTGCAAATACTCAGGCCAGGGAATGGGAATGAGAGCAGGGAAGAGTATATACTGTGGAAGAAAGACTGAAGTTGCCCAAGAACAAAGACTTTTACTCCATAAATTTAAACTCCAGAAGACAGTCAGGCAACCCAAGGTGAGTTTTTATATCCAATTAAGCTTTATTTTATCTGGGAATAAAATGGAAAATAAGCAAAGAAAAAAAACCCAAGAACTTTGAAAGATGACAAACATGTTCTTCCTTAAAAAAATACTCCAGACAAATTTTAGGCAAACAGAAATAACAACAACAACAACAAAAATCATAATGAGAGAGAGAGAGAGAGAGAGAGAGAGAGAGAGAGAGAGAGAGAAGGACTGGATATTTGCAGTTGAAACTGAAGAGTGTTGGGACTAAATCTGAAATTCCTGAACTAATTAAAATTATCATTCTAAATATGACCCAATAGGATAACTGCTTGATTTTATTCATTCATTTATTACACACACATTAACATTTAATTAATCCCTACTCTCTGGTAGCTGGGACACTGCCCTCAATGTATTTATTTCAGAGGTTGAAGACATACCATAAAATAAATAAGAAAATAAATCAAGATATAATAAGCACATAATGAAGAAATTGATGTGATGAAGAATGATTTAACATACTTTAGGTTGGGCAGGCAGTGAAGCCCATCTTGATAGGCGAATTTAAGTGAACCAAGATAGCAATGAATGTGATAAGTTAGAAGAATCAGATAAAAGCAAGGGGGGCTGAAACATAGTAATCTAAGAGGATAATAAATTGGGGGACATTCATATGTTCTAGTTTCCCTAGTATAGTCCTAGTTTATACATGTTGCCTTGATGTAACTTTCATAGCACGCTTTTTTTTTATTCAGTGGTGTCACAGTTTGGACAATAAGTGGTATACATACCCTCAAAAGGGTATGAAATAAAATCTTAATGTCTATGCAAGCTCATAGACAAAATTGTTGACTCCCTACTTAACTTCTTCAAAGGTTTAATTTTATTCAACAGTAGAGTGGAGAGGAGTGGAACCACACAGAGATGCTCAAAAGATTGAGTTTATTTACAGTACCTATGACTAAGGTCAGTGGGATGCTGCTAAAGCCCCAGTTAGCCTATAAATTACATTATTTTCCTCTTCATACCTTTTTTTTTTCTATAAACTCTCCCATATACTCAAAAGTGTAGCTATATAGACTATGCTTTGATGCACCTTGAATTTGCATGTGGCTTTTCTACTCAGTGCATAAATAGCATTATGCAGGTGCTCCATCACCAAGGCAACGGGATGTGGCGCATGAGCAGTTCAACCTTTGCAGATAACCCAGATTTAATTGGTAATTCTTCACTCTGTGGTGAGAAGAATATAAACATCCTGCAACTCTTTATTATTTTTTCAGCTCCTTTAAAATAAGTCACAAACGTGCATTTTCCCAGGAATCTCCTTAATTAATTTTATTTCTACCAACCCATGTTGATGTATTTTCCTTCTCTAATACAGTAATGTTCCTTTCTGATCAATACTGTGTACCTGATAGAAATGCTGCCTGGCTTTGTAAACCAGGGTAAAGGATTTGTATTTCTTTCTGAAGTGTCCTCAGAATATCATAGCAAGATATTCAGAGCAATGAAATAATCTGATGATAACTCTGGCATGGTGAGAAAGATAGAATAGAGGATAATAAGACAAGAAAGAGAGGGGATAATTAGAGTTGTAGCAATATTTCATTTAAGAGGTGAGTGTGGCTTTGAATAGAATGGGGCATTAGTGATGGATAGAAATGGTTGGGTTCAAGATACATTTTGCAGGTACAGTGAATAAGACTTGCTAATCGTTTAGTGTGAGTAGAAAGACCATGTGAAGTCGAAGTCAAGGATTTATCCTTCATTTTGCCTAGCTAATTGAACGGAAAGTGTGACCGCTTATTGATATGAGGAAGACAAAAGAAAGGAACAGGAGTAGGAGGTATCTCAAGAGTACAATTTTAAACTCAAGTCTAGGATGCCTATAAAACAGCCAGTAGAGGAGAAAGGAGTACAGCCTGACATACAAGGACAGGTATAAATTCTGGAGTCACCAACATCAAGATTTTATACCCTCAAACTGAATGGGATTTCATATTAATTAAGGAATCTCCTTAATTAATTTTATTTCTACCAACCCATGTGGATGCATTTTCCTTCTCTAATATAGTAATGTTCCCTGCATATGGAAAGAGTACAATTAGAGAGGCAATGGGATCCCAGGACTGAGCCATAGAGTACTCCAATATTTAAAGGGTCTGGTAAAATAGAGTAAGTGAGAGAAACCTCCAAGCTACACCCAGTCAATGAGAGATTCACACATGTCTATAGACACTATAGAGAGATTGACAGGCAGTCATAGTACCCTGTTCTGATTACAGAGTCTGGTTTAAGTGAGAGGGAAGGAACAGGCATGGCGCCAGCAAGGTTATTGAGTTTTTTCTAAGTTTTGTTTCTTACTGGAATTTTCAGAAAATATCCTCTCACCTATGAAAACCTGAGAATACAAACACAGGTTTCCATATATAATCAAGGTTCCAGATTCCTGGAGGAAGCTTATTTGAAAAATAAAGCTGACCCTGGCCCATTTGCCCAGTGGGTTGAGCATTGTCCCATGCACATAGAGGTCACTGGTTCAAGTCAGGGCACATGCCTGGCTTTCAAGCTCATTCCCCAGAAGGGGCGCAGCAGGAGGCAAACAATCAAATAAATAAATAAAATAAAGCTGATATTTATGTTATTTATGTAACTAACAATTCTATACCACTTAACCACACCTGCAAAATTATAATTTTATATACTGTCTCCCTCTACTAAAATGTAAGCTCCCTGGGGCAAAGACTTTGTTTTGCCCATGTATTTCTAACACTTAGAATGGTGCCTGGCACACAATATATTTTCAATAAATAGTTTGAACAAATGTAAGATTCATATATAGCTTTGTCTAGATCAGAGAACTTTTTCAAAACATATTTGTAACAAAATGAACCAATACCTACCCTTAAGACTATCCATTACCATCTGAATATCTAGTCTCATACCATTTCATCTGTTCCAAATTCTGTTCTTATACTTTTCCAACTCTGGATTTTCCTTTCCAAATCCAAGGTTAAAATTTCTTATCTGCAACCCAGAAGATGTTATTATCTATGTTACTTAGCAATTCACATGCATTTTCTTGCTATCTTTTGCCTTCTTTTCTCATCTAAATATAAGCTTTCACGATTACATATAAGAGACATTTTCTATAATCTGTCCCATCCAAATCTCCCCTTTTTTGTTTTGTTTTGTTTTTTCTTTATATCTTGCTTTAAGTTGCTTTCTTTTTAAAAAAATTCTTTATTGTTGGAAGTATTGCATATGTCTCCTTTTTCCCCCGTTGACCTCTCCCTGACTGCTCTCGCCCCCTAGCACAGGCCCTCACCCCCCTATTGTCTGTGTCCATTGGTTATGCTTATATGCATGCATACAAGTCCTTAGGTTGATCTCTTACCCTCCCACCTTCCACTGCCTTACCCCTGAGGTTTGACGGTCTGTTCAATGCTTTTGTGTCTCTGGATCTATTTGTGTTCATCAGTTTATGTTATTATGTTCCAGGAATGAGTGAGATCATGTGATATTTATCTTTCTCCGACTGGGTTTTTTCACTTAGCATAATGCTCTCCAGGTTCACCCATGCTGTTACAAATAGTAAGAGTTTTTCTTTTTTTACAACAGTGTAGTATTCCATTGAATAGATGTGCCACAGGTTTTTAATCTATTCATCTGCTGATGGGCACTTAGGCTGTTTCCAAATCTTAGCTATTATAAAGTGTACTGCTATGAGCAAAAGGGTGCATATATTCTTTCTGATTGGTGTTTCCAATTTCCTGGGGTATATTCCTAGAAGTGGGATTACTGGGTCAAATGGGAGCTCCATTTTTAATTTTTTGAGGAAACTCCATACTGTTTTCCACAGCAGCTGCACCAGTCTGCATTCCCACCAGCAGTGCACAGGGGCTCCTTTCAGACCTATTTCCATAGCTCAAAGAAAGACTAGGAATACATATCACATAGGGGCACACTTGTACCTCAGTTCTTGCTTTCTGGAGAGAGATACACACTGAGCCCAAAGTTCTTCATTCTATTTTCTGTCCAGCAACCATCAGGTTTTCTCTGAAGAGAGGATTTAAACTGAGAGACATAAATGACTCATCCTCTAACATTTATGTGAAGCTGAGGCTGAAATCAATACCATAAGATAAAGCCATGCATCTGCCAGTGTTACAGGAGAACAGAAACAATGGAATAGATACATATGGGGAAACTGAGGCCATAGAGAGATGTGCTTATTTTGTTCCTAATAGTTGTCCAGTTCCTGGAGGCTGATTTGTACATTGTTTTTTACCCTTGGGTTATACAGTATTCTCCTGTGTTCCCTTCAATGAACCCCCTTTGTTTGAACTATTTCAAGTGGATTTCCGCTTCTTGCAGACATCAGCTTCAACCGCAAACTTAAGAAACTAAATTCTCGATTAATTTATTTCCTTTGAATCAGTTCAAGTGTTCTGTACATAGTATGGATTCAGTAAATCTATGGCAGCATGTTTATCTTTTAGCAATCTATACGCCCCCCTCCCACCCTAAAATAGTTCAGTGCTTGTCCTCAGAGGTTGTTATTATGTTTGTTTTTACTACATACATTTCATGAAACACACAGAAGTCATCCCTATTCATGTTCAAGCTACCAGATGACAATGTGCAGCTTCAGCCAGTTTCAGTTGTCGGAGATAAACCATGAATACTAGATTTTACAGGAGCAGATTAAAAATATTTCCTAAAATGCCATTGGAAAAAGCCACTTTGAAATGGTCTCTTTATACAACATACATCTCCAGATTCCTGCAGCTCTGGTGCCTCCTTTACTTACATACAAAAGGATTATTTTAAGTCAAGTTGTTTTCCCCAGTGCTGTCAATATTCACTAGATTTATTTGCCCAATGGAGTCTTTTTTTTTTGTTCTCCATCAAAACCTCTTTCGTCTTTGCTGGGTTGATGGTCGAGGATCAGAAAGCAATATTCCAGCTGTTCTTAAAACCAGCATTTCTTAGCAAGGTTAAGCAGTGCCTTTTCAAACTCCCCGTGCTGTGTGCGTCATCTCCCGGTGAGTCAATTTTGTTATCCTAGTGCATTGCACAGAGAAAGGCCAGCAAACTTCCCAACTTTGAAAAAACAGCCTCTCTTGTTGACCTACCTAAGTTGGCTTGCGAGGTGTTTATCTGTAGTCCACCTGCCGCTTCAGATGCAATAAACCCTTTATTTATACACCTGATGCCATGTTCCTTTTATCCACAGGGTACTCAACTACTGCCACTATTTCCCTAACTGGGAAGACAGAAGGAATGAGGGTATAGAATCAAATCTTATTTTGGAATAAACTCACTTGAGTGGGTTCCCATCTGTAAGGGTTGCCTTTGAAAGAAAGGCCTGAATAGCTCGACAATGGCCCTTCTCCTTCCTAACACCTGAGACCTGATTTTGCCTCTCAACATTTCTGATGCCCAAGATCCTAAACCTTGGGTAGACGCTCCACTGCACTAAAATAACACACGCCCTAGTGTGTTAGTTGACCAAATGCAAGTGAATATAGAGATGTTTTTCCAAGTCGGAATTGTTAGGAAATATTGTGTGAAACAAAATTTATGAATTTCCTCACTTTAGAAATTCTGTGTCTTTAAAAAGTAAACGTGCATTCTGCATTTTCAGGAGGGAGGACGGAGATGATGGATGTCTGTTTATCAGGCTTATTTGACCACAGAAGCCTTTATTTGGTGGGAAATATGTTAGCAGGCCTCTCTTTACTGCAGTTCTTGGCTTTGACCTCTTGGATTCTTGACGATGGGTCGGTATGGGAATTTTGGTACCTAATTTTATCTTTGGGAATTTTAGTGTTCCAAGTCACAAGGCCCTCATGCCTCCATTTATCTTGCATGTATCCTTTATATAGGCTTAATCATCCAGTCCCACTGACTCTCACCTACATATCATAATTTCTGCATTGTTACTTACATCCTATCAACCTAGTGTTTCTCCATGTAAAATCATTGCATCCCTCTGCTTTCTGACAAAACTCAATTTCTCTTGTAAAGGTCAGCTCAGATGCTATTGCCTCTGTCCTTGACTCATAGGATGACAGATTGTAATAGATCTCAGATTATTCTGGGTCAAAAATCTTTTAGATGAGAAATACTTCATAAAGGCAATATAACTTACCCTGGGTCACAATGGAAGGGTTATACAAGGCTGGACCCTAATGTGGCTAACAGGACCACACAGAGGATAAGGCTTCTATGAGCTATCAGGACTTGGTTAGGAGTTGTGAAGCAGGGAAGAAAGAGGCAGAGTTTGAGCACTGTTTTAAAAAAAATTGCAGTCACATATTAAGTTTAGTTGACCAAGTAGGCAAAACAGAGTTGGATTAGGAAAAGCAGCAATGCCCACGGTCAAATCATAGATTTGAAAAGTAGAATTCTTAGCATAGGAAGGAAATAAGGTCTAGGTTCTTCAGATTAAGTCATTCAATCAGTATGAGTTGTTCATTGACAACCCAAGGCCCAGTTCCTACAAGGTATAAATCCTTGGTACTTGTAGAGAGACTTTGCAGTTCTTTGAGCTTCACTGCTGACAGCTAATTCTAAAACCTAGTTCTCCTGACTCCAGTACGGCATTCTTCACTATACCATACTCTCTCACTAAATGTGGATTTGCTACAATTTCAAGGAAAATTTTCACTAAATCTTGGGGGATAGGACAGACTATAAAATGACAGCCTTGCTCCAGCAATAGCAGGAATTGCAGTGCGAAATTTTCTTTGCTAGTTATGGGGATAAGTCTTTCCTGAGTCATCCTTGTTCTATCATTTGCACCCCCACCCTTGTGAACAGAATTTTTTAAAATATATTTTATTGATTTTTTACAGAGATGAAGGGAGAGAGTTAGAGAGTTAGAAACATCGATGAGAGAGAAACATCAATCAGCTACCTCCTGCACACTCCCTACTGGAGATGTGCCCGCAACCAAGGTACATGCCCTTGACTGGAATCGAACCCAGTTAACAGCTGGGTTGGGTGCCCGCAACCATGGTACAAGTCCTTGACTGGAATCGAACCCAGCTTCAATTAACATAGGGATGCATATATCTTTTCAGTCCACAGGCCGATGCTCTATCCACTGAGCCAAACCGGTTACAGCGTGAACAGAATTTTAAAAGGAAACTTCTGCTAGTTTCTTTGTATATAGTTGAGATCTGCCTTACCACTAATAATTACACTGTAATGCATTTCAAATAATTGCTTTCTACTCACTACACAGGCATTTTTAACAGAAATATTGGATCCGTAATACCAAATTTCTATTATCTCATGTCTTTGAAATATTGAATAGATTTTACAAATTTTGAGCTCAATATTCCTTTGGCATGCACTGGATGTCCAACCACTTGTCTAGATTCCTCATCCTCGTGCTTAGGTGCCACTACACACTTCCACTTAAGATCCCACTGGTGCTCAAAACATTTTCAAAGCAGAATGCCTCTTTTCCCCTTAAACAGGTTTTCCTTCCTGCATATCTATCTTAGAATATGGTATCACCATCCTCAGTCACCTAAGCCAGTATCATTCTATATAATAATCCTATATAATAATAAGGGTAATATGCAAGTTGACCCTAATAGCAGAACAACCGGAAACGACTGATTACAATGACATGCACTGACTACAAGGAGGCAGACGCTCAATGCAGAAGCTGCCCCCTGGTGGTCAATGCACTTCCACAGGGGGAGCACCACTCGGCCAGAAGCCAGCTTATGCCTGGCCAGTGCAATGGAAGTGGCAGGAGCCTCTCCTGCCTCCACAGCAGCACTAAGGATGTTTGACTAATGGCTTAGGCCTGCTCCCCCAGGAGTGGGCTTAAACCTGCAGGTGGATATCCCCTGAGGTGTCCCAGACTGTGAGAGGTGCAAGCAGGGCTGAGGGCCCCCCTGCCTCCCGCCGAGTGCACGAATTTTCGTGCACTGGGCCTCTAGTTCTTTATAAAAACCTCCACCTCTGATTAATTAGAATTTCAGATGTGTTGCTTCTTTATCTAAAGTGTTTCTTGAATCCTTGCCTTCTTTCTTGCATCATTGCTTCCTTTCTGTATCCATGGCTGTGGCCCAAACGTTCATCATTCTAGCCCAAGATATAGTAGTATAGAGTGATCTCCTTGTCTCAAGTACTCCCCATTGCTGCTAGGAGTAATCTATCTGAAATGCAATATGTCTATGCCACTTCCGTTCTTAAAACCGTACCATAACTTCCTATCATCTATGGGTCAGAGATGTCAAATATCTCTACTAATGCCCTTTCTCTTCCTTTCCCCCCCCCTTCTTCTTGTACTGTAATGGTATTGTAGCATCAGGTTTATGTCTTTTATTTTTTATTATATTTTTTATTTTCAATTACAATTGACATTAAACATTATATTAGTTTCATAGGTACAGCATATTGATTATAAAATTATATAATTTATAATACCCTTGAAACCATACCTAGTTATAATAATATTATTGACTGTATTCCCTATGCTTTACTTTACATCCCCACGACTATTTTGTAACTGTCAATTAGTATTTCCTAACCCCTTCAGTTTTTCCGCCCAGCCTCCCCACTGCAAGCCCTCTACCACCTCATAACCATAGTTTCTCCTCTGAATCTATGAGTATGTCTCTTTTTTGTTTATTTGTTTTTCAGATTCCACATATAAGTGAAATTATATTGTATTTGTCTTTCTCTGTCTCACTTATTTCACTTAGTATAGTATCTGTAAGTCCATCCATGATTTTGATGATTTTGGAAATGGTAGTATTTCATTATTTTTCATGGCTGAGTAATACCCCCATTTTATATATTGTAGCACACCTTATTTATTCACTCATCTATTGATGGATATTTAGATTGCTTCCACATCTTGGCTATTGTAAATAATGCTTCAATTAACATAGGGATGCATATATCTTTTCAAAATATAAGTTTTGGATTTCTTGGATAAATACCCAAAAGTGAGAGATTGCTGGGACATTTGGTAGTTCTATGTTTTAGTTTTTTTCAGGAACCTCCTTAATATTTTCCATAGTGGCTGGACCAGTTTGCAATCCGACCAACAGTGCACAAGGGTTTCCTTTTCTCACATCCTCAGCAACACTTGCTTGATTTTTGTGAATGGTAGCCATTCTGACTTGTGTGAGGTGACATCTCATTGGGGTTTGATTTGCATTTCTCTGATGATTAGTGACATTGAGCAAATATTTATGTTTATTTTCCATCTGTCCTCTTTGGAGAAATGTCTATTCAGGTCCTCTGCCTATTTTTAAGTTGGATTATTTGTCTTTTTGGTGTTGTCATTTGAGTTCTTTATATATTTAGATATTAATACCTTATCAGATGTATCTTTAATGACTATCCTCCCATTGAATAAGTTGTCTCCGCTTTCTTGACGGTTTCCTTTGCTATGTAAAAGCTTTTCAGTTTGATGTAATCTTGTTTGTTTCTTTTTTCTTTTGTTTCCTGATGCCTGAGGAGACTTGTCCCAAAAAATATATTACTAAGAGCAATGTCAAAGATTTTACTTCCTATGTTTTGTTCTAGGAGTTTCACGATTTGGGGTCTTACATTTAAATATTTAATCCATTCTTTAGTTTATTTTTGTTTATCATATAAGAAAGTGATCTAGTTTCATTTTTTTAATATGTGTCTGTCTAGTTTTCCTAACACATTTATTGAAGAGATTGCCTTTATCCCATTGTATATTTTTGCCTCCTTTGTCATAGGTTAATTGACCATGTGTGTCTGGGTTTATTTCTGAGCTCTCTCTCTATTTTGTTCCATTTATGTATGTTTTTTATGCCATTACCATGGTATTTCAATTACCATAGCCTTGTAGTATAGTTTGATATCAGGTAGTATGATACCTCCAACTTAGTTCTTCTTTCTCAAGATTTCTGTGCCTATTTGGGGCCTTTTTTTTTCCACTTTTCCTTATTCTTGAATCATTTCTTTCTTAGTATGAAAGACCCCTGAGGCCAGATATCTCAATTACCTAGCTCACTGGACTTAGCCCCAGTGCTTAGAATAGTGTCTGTGAGATGGTACTCATCATCTAGCAATCATTCCTATGGAAGCACTGATAGGTTTTATCAGAAGCTGAGAGAGCAGCTCACTGAATGGCAACTTGTGCAGGAGGGGTGGGGAAAGTTGACACAAGTGCTCACTGCCAAGGGTAATGGTAAGCATGATGGAACTTTGAGTATCCAGGAAGTGCACTATGGCAGCAGACTCCTGAAGTCAGATGAACCTGCATAGGAATATGTGAGGGGAAACACAAAAGCAAACTAATGCCACTTTGCCCTTCCCAGCTTACCTTTCACTCCAGTGCCCTTTCAGTCCATTCTTGGCCAGCATTCCCATGATGTTCCCAATATCCAGGAACAAAAGAAAGCTTGAACAATCTTATTCTTTCACCAATGGTAATGCCTAATTGGCACCCAGAAATACTTAGCTTTTAAACACCTTCAGTAACTTTATTTCTACAAGTTATAGCAAGGTCCCTGTGACCCTTAAGAATATGTTTCAAAACGATTATTCTTGGCTCAAATATTGTCACAATTCCCACTGACCCTGTGTAACCAAGGGTTCTCTCAACTACTGAATGTTTCTGAAAGCAGTTGGGGAATAGAATCCAGTTTCTCCATCTCGAGGGAGAAGAAACAGAGAAGAGAATAACAAAAAAAGATATTTCTCTACCTCACTGTGATAGAAAGAGGAACAGGAAGGGCAATTAGTAGAAATCTACTTCATGCTCACAAGTCCTATTTTATAAATGAGGAAACAGATTACAGCTAGAATAAAAAATATAAGAAAATCATAGCTCTAGGTAAGTGGCAAAGCTGAGTTCTGAATCTGTGTCTACTGTTCCCAGAGCCCTTCACACTTGCAGGTGCAGCAGGATGCCACTTCAAGGCTGAGCCTGTGTTGGACAAAGAGCATTAGGTGGAATCTTGTGTCTGTGCTGATTAATATTGATATTTGGCAGATATATGCATATGTAGACTATGGCAGCAGAGATCCTAGAAAACATCTTGCTATGCAATTTTATTTATTTATTCTTTTCTCAGAGAAGAGTAGAAAGAGACCTGACCTGGCACACAGAGAAGGAAACATGCTAGGTTGGCTCCCTTTCTCCAACCTGTAAGGAGGGATTGGGAAGGAGCCTGTGGTTCGCAGCTATCTCTCTGGGGGAGATGAACTCTATTTCAGCCAAGCAGGCAGGCAAGCAGCCCAGAGCTGAAAAAGAGAATCCTCTTCCTCTGAGTTGCTATCGTGAGACCCTCAAGGGGTTAAGGATGGCAGGGTTTTTTTGTTGCTCTGTGCAGCCAGAGAAAAAGCAGATTTCTGCTGACAACTCCAGGAGCACCCCCTTTAATAGGTGAAGGGTGGGCTCAACCACAACGCACCCGCTGATGTGCAGCTGATCCCCAGAGACTCCAGGCTGTTTTTGTGTGTGAACAATATAATATTACACCACTAAATTTAGGGAGCCTGCATCCTATGACAATGGCACATCACCCTGGCTAATTAGTAATAAAAAATTGTGGGTGGTTTAATTATTTAATCTCCAAGGTTTTGATTAAATTAAAGCCTTTTACCAAAGGCCAAAAATTTATACTACACAAGTTAAAATTATAAAACAATGAGGCTGTTACCACAAATTACAAGAGGAAAAGAGTTTCACGACCCAAACTGTATGTGATCTTAGTGATATGTGTGTGTGTGTGTCTGTGTGTGTGTGTGTGTCTCCACTTTTGAAAAAGAGTTATGCTGATCCTTGGGATATTTTTGTATGTATTTTGTGTATATACAAATTCTATATGGATATGTGCAAATGGTATGGTATACTTGATACATAATTTATATGAGATATATTCAATTACAATAATATGTAATGTTACATACAATGAAAATAGATTATGTGGTAGATATTACAATGTATGTGTGAATATACCACTAGGTATACAGGTATATGTATAAAAAACTTGAGAGGTATTCATGAGTTCTATGTGTCAATACCATAAAATGTTACTATGAATTTATATATATTTATATATATTACAACATTGAAAGTTGTAATATATTTAAATACTGATAATATGTGTGACTATATTCATTATATTAGAGATGCATGTGTAAGTACTGTATTTACCACATAGGAGGTGTGCATTACACTACAAATAGATTGTGTTTACATGTAATATTTTTTAATTGTATGAAATATACCTAACATCAATTTTACACTTTTAATCACTTTTACTAGTACAGTTCACTGGCATGAAGTACATTCACCATTGTAGTTCAACCTTACCACCATCCATCTCTAGAACTTTTTCATCTTGCAATTAAACAATTTTCCAGTTATACTCCATATCAATTAAACAATAGTTCTCTCTTCACTATTGCTTTCATATCCTGTAATCTACCACTCAACTTTCTGTCTCTATGACTAGTCTAAGTACATCAAATGAGTAGAATCATACACTATTTGTCATTTTGTGACTAATTTATTTCAATTAGTATAATTTCTAAAAGGCTTGTCCATGTTGTAGCATTTGTCAGAATTCCCTTCCTTTTTTTTAAAGCAGAATAATCCTATCCAATAAAAGAGAAACATGGGATTCAGGAAGATGGCGGCGGTATAGGCAGACGCGTCCCAGGTCGTGTCCCTGAGCAAATGGAGTGAGCAGCTGAAACTAGTAACATCCACTCCGAATTGGCGAAATTCCTCAGCTGGCGAGACAGTTTACAGCCGGGAAGAGCAGAACTCCCCTGGAAAGGTCTAAGGCGAGCCACACTGAAGAATAGAAGAACCGAAGGACCTTCACTACTGCAATATTTTTTTTTTTTCTTTTTTCACCTTTTAACTAAGAAACCAATTTTTTTTCTTTTTTTTTCTTTTTTTTTCTTTTCCTCTTCTTCTTTTTTTTTTTTTTTTTTTTTTCTTCTTTTTTCCATCACCTGATTTTACCCTTTTAATTACTACCTTCTTATTTTTAACCAGTATTATTACTGCTACCATTTTACCATTTTTTTTAAAGTGCCATTTTATTTTCTCTTTATTTTATTTTGGGATTAGTGTTCTCCATCCTATTTTCATCATTATATTATTGGTTGTTTCTAGTTTGCATTTATCTCCAGGGAGCTGTTGCTGGAATTGGTTGGGATTAATGGCTGTTCTATAGGAGCATTCTCCTCATATAAAAAGTCTCTTCCCCTCTTCCACTTCATTCTCTCTTTTCGCTCTTTTTTTTTCTTTTCCTTTCTTTTCTCGCTTTTACTTTCCCCCCTCCTTTTTCCCACTTTCATTTTTGCACTCCTTTTTTTGGTCCCTAATTTTCTTTTCTTTTTTCTCTTTTCTCTTTTTCTCTTCCTTCTTCCTTATCCCCTAATTCTCTTAATTCAGGTGGTCACTTTTATTTGGGGTTATTAATATCGTGAATATATTTGTGTATAGTGCCTGGTACGTGGTGCCTTGTTGTGTTGTATTTTGTGCCTTTAAATCAACACAGCAGATCCAAGCAACAGCAACCTCCTGAGCACCACACCCTCTGCTGAGGAACAGCAGCTGTACGTGAAACCTCGCCCCACCAGCCAGAAGAGCCACCACAGCTGTGAACAGCACCCACCAGAGGAGTTGCTGCCAACTGAAGAGCAGCTGCTACCGCAACCGCCCAAAGAGCAACCGCAGACCAAGGAGTCACTGCCACCAAGGGAGCAGCCACTGAACGACTCAACGTCTAGATATGTCAGTGAGATCAAACATGGGTAGACAAAGAAACCCCCAAAGGAAAGAGAAGGAGGACTCTCCAGAAAAGCACCTAAGTAATACAGAGGCATGCAACATGACAGAAAAAGAATTCAGAATAAGGGTCCTAGAGTGCATAAACCGGATGGAGGAAAAAATCGACAACCTCAGCAAGAAGCAAGAAGAAACAGATGAAAAAATTGATAACATATGGAAGAAGCTAGAAGAAACAGATGAAAAAATCGATAACATATGGAAGAAGCTAGAAGAAACAGATGAAAAAATCAACAACTTAAGTAAGACCCAAGAAGATATGAAGAGTGATATAGCTGCAATGAAAAACTCCATTGAAAGTATCAACAGTAGACTAGGAGAAGCGGAGGACCGAATTAGTGATTTAGAAGACAAGGAAGCAAAACACACCCAAAATGTACTGCAATTGGAGAAAAAAATGAAAAGACAGGAGGAGAGCCTAAGGGAGCTTTGGGACAACATGAAACGAAACAACATACGAATAATAGGGGTACCAGAACAACAGAAGGATGAACAAGGATTAGAAAACCTATTAGAAGAAATAATATCAGAAAACTTCCCTGAGGTGGGGAAGAAAAAAGTCACACAAGCCCAGAGAGTCCCAAACAAGGTGAACCCAAAAAGACCCACACCAAGACACATCATAATTACCATGGCAAATGTTCAGGACAAAGAGAGAATCTTACAGGCTGCAAGAGAGAGACGGAAAGTTACATACAAGGGATCTCCCATTAGATTGTCAAATGATTTCTCAACAGAAACACATCAGGCCAGAAAAGAATGGACGGAAATTTACAAAGTGATGCAAAGCAAAGGACTGAATCCAAGAATACTCTATCCAGCAAGGCTATCATTCAAACTTGAAGGGGAAATAAGAAGCTTCACAGACAAAAAAAGGCTAAGGGAGTTTATCACCACCAAGCCAGCAATGCAAGGAATGCTAAAGGGACTGGTATAAAAATAAGAAATAAAAAGCTCAGAAAGAAAACAGCCACACAAACACAGAAATGCCTACAAACAACTACCTTTCAATAATAACTTTAAACGTAAACGGACTAAATGCTCCAAACAAAAGACATCGAGTGGCTGAATGGATAAAAAAACATGACCCATACATCTGCTGTCTACAAGAAACCCACCTCATTAGAAGGGACTCACACAGACTGAAAGTGAAAGGATGGAAAAATATCTTTCAGGCAAATGGAAAGGAAAAGAAAGCTGGGGTAGCAATACTTATATCGGACAAAATAGACCTCAAAGTGAAGGCCATAACAAGAGATAAGGAAGGCCACTTCATAATACTAAAGGGATCAATACAACAAGAAGATATAATCCTGGTAAACATATATGCACCCAATGCAGGAGCACCCAAATTCATAAAAAAACTCCTGGAAGATATCAAAGGAGACATCGACAACAATACAATCATAGTAGGGGACTTTAATACACCACTGACAGCACTGGATAAGTCCTCTAGACAAATAATCAGCAAAGATACAGCAATCCTAAATGACTCACTAGATCAGATGGACTTAATAGACATCTTCAGAACACTTCACCCGAAAGCCAGGGAATATACATTCTACTCAAATGCTCATAGGACATATTCAAAAATAGACCATATATTGGGTCACAAGCAAAGTATCCCCAAATTCAAGAAAATTGAAATCATAAAAAGCGTCTTCGCAGACCACGATGGCATAATATTAGAAATAAACTACAATAAAAACAACCCAAAATACTCAAACACCTGGAAGCTGAATAGCATGCTATTAAATATTGATTGGGTTACCAATGAAATCAAAGAAGAAATTCGAAACATCCTGGAAACTAATGACAATGAAAACACAACAATCCAAAACCTATGGGACACAATGAAAGCAGTCCTGAGAGGGAAGTTTATAGCTCTACAGGCCTATCTCAACAAACAAGAAAAAATGGTAGTAAATCAGCTAACTCTACAACTCAAAGAATTAGAAAGAGAGCAACAAGAAAACCCCAGAGTGAGCAGAAGGAAGGAGATAATAAAGATTAGAGCAGAAATAAATGACATAGAGACCAAAAAAAAAATACAGAAAATCAATGAAACCAAGAGCTGGTTCTTTGAAAGGATAAACAAGATTGACAAACCTCTAGCCAGACTCACCAAGAAGCAAAGAGAGAGGACCCAAATAAATAAAATCAGAAACGATAGAGGCGAAATAACAACAGACCCCACAGAAATACAAATGATTGTTAAAAAATACTATGGACAGCTCTACTCCAACAAACTAAACAACCTGGAGGAAATGGACAAATTCCTAGAAAAATACAACATTCCAAAACTCAATCAGGAAGAATCTAAAAATCTCAACAGGCCAATAACTATGGAAGAAATTGAAGCAGTCATCAAAAAGCTTCCAGCAAACAAAAGCCCAGGACCAGACGGCTTCACAGGGGAGTTTTACCAAACATTCAAGGAAGAACTAAAACCTATCCTCCTCAGACTACTACAAAAAATTCAAGAGGAAGGAACACTTCCAAGCTCATTCTATGAAGCCAGCATCACCCTAATACCAAAACCAGGTAAAGACAACACAATGAAAGAGAATTACAGGCCAATATCCCTCATGAACATAGATGCCAAAATCCTCAACAAAATCTTAGCAAATCGGATCCAGCAGTACATCAGAAAGATCATACACCATGACCAAGTAGGATTTATCCCAGGGATGCAAGGATGGTACAATATCCGCAAATCAATAAACGTGATACATCACATAAACAAATTGAAAGAAAAAAACCACATAGTCATATCAATTGATGCAGAAAAAGCATTTGACAAAATTCAACACCCATTTTTGATAAAAGCTCTCAGCAAGGTGGGAGTAGAAGGATCATACCTCAACATAATAAAAGCCATATATGACAGGCCCACAGCCAACATCATACTCAATGGACAAAAACTAACACCATTTCCCCTAAGAACAGGAACAAGACAGGGATGCCCCCTCTCACCACTCCTGTTCAACATAGTACTGGAAGTGTTAGCCATTGCAATTCGGCAAGAAGAAGAAATAAAAGGCATCCAAATTGGAAAAGAGGAAGTAAAACTGTCCTTATTTGCAGACGACATGATATTATACATACAAAACCCTAGAGACTCCATCAAAAAGCTACTGGACTTAATACATGAATTTGGCAATGTAGCAGGATACAAAATTAACCCCAAGAAATCCGAGGCATTTCTATACACCAATAGTGAACTTTCAGAAAGAGAGATTATAAAAACAATCCCGTTTACCATCGCACCAAAAAAATTAAGCTACCTAGGAATAAACTTAACTAAAGAGGTAAAAGACCTCTACTCAGAAAACTACAGGACGTTGAAAAAAGATATAGAGGAAGACATAAACAGATGGAAGAACATACCGTGTTCATGGATTGGCAGAATCAACATCATTAAAATGTCCATACTACCCAAAGCAATCTATAAATTCAACGCACTTCCCATTAAAATACCAACGGCATACTTCAGAGATCTAGAACGAACTCTCCAAAAATTCATCTGGAATAAAAAAAGACCTCGAATAGCTGCAGCAATCCTGAAAAAGACCAAAGTAGGTGGGATCTCAATACCAGATATCAAGATGTATTACAAAGCCACTGTTCTCAAAACTGCCTGGTACTGGCACAAGAATAGGCATATAGATCAATGGAATAGAATAGAGAGCCCAGAAATCGGCCCGAACCAATATGCTCAATTAATATTTGACAAAGGAGGCAAGAACATACAATGGAGCCAAGATAGTCTCTTCAATAAATGGTGCTGGGAAAATTGGACAGATATATGCAAGAAAATGAAACTAGACCACCAACTTACACCATACACAAAAATAAACTCAAAATGGATAAAGGACTTAAATGTACGACAGGAAACTATAAAAATTCTAGAAGAATCCAAAGGCAACAAAATCTCAGACATATGCCGAAGCAATTTCTTCACTGATACAGCTCCTAGGGCACTTGAAACTAAAGAGAAAATGAACAAATGGGACTACATCAAAATAAAAAGCTTCTGCACAGCAAAACAAACCATCAACAAAACAACGAGAAAACCCACTGTGTGGGAAAACATATTTGCCAATGTCATATCCGATAAGGGCCTAATCTCCAAAATTTATAGGGAACTCATACAACTTAACAAAAGGAAGATAAACAATCCAATCAAAAATGGGCAAAGGACCTAAATAGACACCTTTCAAAAGAGGACATTCAGAAAGCCAAGAGACATATGAAAACATGCTCAAAGTCACTAATCATCCGAGAGATGCAAATCAAAACAACAATGAGGTACCATCTCACACCTGTCAGACTGGCTATCATCAACAAATCAGGAAACGACAAGTGCTGGAGAGGATGTGGAGAAAAAGGAACACTTGTGCACTGCTGGTGGGAATGCAGACTGGTGCAGCCACTATGGAAGACAGTATGGAGTTTCCTTAAAAAACTGAAAATGGAACTCCCATTTGACCCTGTGATCCCACTTCTAGGAATATATCCCAAGAAACCAGAAACACCAATCAGAAAGGATATATGCACCCCTATGTTCATAGCAGCACAATTCACCATAGCTAAGATCTGGAAACAGCCTAAGTGCCCATCAGTAGATGAATGGATTAGAAAACTGTGGTACATCTACACGATGGAATACTATGCTGCTCTAAAAAGGAAGGAACTCTTACCATTTGCAACGTCATGGATGGAACTGGAGAGCATTATGCTAAGTGAAATAAGCCAGTCAATGAAGGAAAAATACCACATGATCTCACTCATTCATGGATAATAGAGACCATTATAAACTTTTGAACAATAATAGATACAGAGGCAGAGCTGCCTCAAACAGATTGTCAAACTGCAGCAGGAAGGCCGGGGAAGGTTGCGGGGCAGGAGGTAGGGGGGTAAGAGATCAACTAAAGGACTTGTATGCATGCATAGAAGCATAACCAGTGGACATAAGACATTGGGGGATAGGGGAGGCTAGGGGACTGTCTAGGGCGGGGGGATAAAATGGACACATATGTAATACCCTTTGTAATACTTTAAGCAATAAAAAAAAAAATAAATAAAAAAAAAAAAATAAAAGAGAAACATGGCAATTAGCGTACAACCACTACCCTTCCCATTGGCTAATAGGGAGATATGCAAATTAACTGCCAGCCAAGATGGTGACCGGCAGCCAGGCAGCTGACGCAAACAGGGAGGCTTGCTTGCTTCAGTGAGGGAAGAAGCCAAGGTTCCCCCCTGCCTTGCCAGCCTCTCAGCTGCACTCTAAGCAACACTGTAACAAATATAGAAGCTAAACAAAACACCTGGCTTCAGCCAGCAGGACCGCAAAATTGTTTCAAATACAGAAGGGTAAACAAAGGCCAGAAACCTGCTTTCAGCAGTGGAGGTCTCATTGCTGGAGCCGAGCCTCAGAGCTAAAGCTGGACCAGAATTAAAAAAAAAAAAAAGGAAAAAAGAACAGGTTGGGAGCTTCAGTCACCCGCCACCCTGAAAATGGCCCTCAGCCCCTCACCCAGACTGGCCAGGCACCCCAGTGGGGACCCCCACCCTCATCCAGGACACCCTTCAGGGCAAACCAGCTGGCCCTCACCTGTGCACCAGGCTTCTATCCTATATAATAAAAGGGTAATATGCCTCCCAGCACTGGGATCAGCTTGACAGGGGGCAGCGCCCAAACCCCCTGATCGCCCTGCGGCTCTGTGTGTGACAGGGGGCGGGGCCACAACCTCCCTCTCCGCCCTGCTCTGTTCCTGACGGGGGAGCTCCCCAACCCCCTGATCACCCTGCGGCTCTGTGTGTGACAGGGTGCGGCACCCCAACCCCCCACCCCCTCATCAGCCCTGACCTGAGTGTGACAGTGGCAGCACCCCAACCCCCTGATCTGCCCTGCTCTGTGTGTGACAGGGGGCGGTGCCCCAACTCCCCTATCGGCCCTACACTGTGAGTGACAGGGGGGAGCTCCTCAACCCCCTGATCGGCCCTGCTCTGTGAGTGACAGGGGGGAGCTCCCCAATCCCTTGATCAGCCCTGCTCTGTGCGTGACAGGCGGGAGCTCCCCAACCCCTGATCGGCCCTTCTCTGTGCGTGACAGGGGGTGTTGCCGCAACCTCCCTATCGACCCTGCCTTGAGTGTGACAGGGGGCGGTGCCCCAACCCCCCAATCATCCCTACCCTGAGTATGACTGAGGGTGGCATGGCAACCTCCTGATCCGCCGTGCTCTGTGCATGACAGGGGGCAGCGCCCCAACTCCCCAATCGGCCCTGCTCTGAGCCCAACCAGGGGTTGCGCCTAGGGATTGGGCCTGTCCTCTGCCACCCGGGATCAGGCCTAAGCCAGCAGGTCATTATCTTCCGAGGGGTCCCAGACTGCAAGAGGGCACAGGCCGGGCTAAGGGACCTCCTCTCCCCCCCCCCCCCCCGAGTGCACAAATTTCTGTGCACCAGGCCTCTAGTATTCATATAATAGCCTGTATAATAAAGAGGTAATATGCAAATTGACCATCACTCTAACACACAAGATGGCCGTCCCCATGTGGACAAGATGGCCAGCAGGGGAGGGCAGTTTTGGGTGATATGGCCAGAAGGGGAGGGCAGTTGGGAGCGACCAGGCCTAGAGGGGAGGACAGTTGGGGGCGACCAGGTCAGCAGGGGAGGGCAGTTGGGGGGGACCAGACCTGCAGGGGAAGGCTGTTGGGAGGGAGAAGACCTGCAGGGCAGAGCAGTTAGGGGCAACCAGGCTGTCAGCGAAGGGCAGTTAGGAGTGACCGGGCCAGCAGGGGAGGACAGTTGGGGGTGACCAGGCCTGTAGGGGAAGGCAGTTAGGGGCAACCAGGCCTGCAGCGGTGGGCAGTTTGGAGGTACCAGGCCTGCAGGGGAAGGCAGTTGGGGGTGACCAGTCCTGTAGGTCAGGGCAGTTGGGAGCAACCAGGCCTACAGGGGAGGGCAATTTGGAGGTACCAGGCCTGCAGGGGAAGGCAGTTGGGGGTGACCAGGCCTGTAGGGGAGGACAGTTAGGGCCAACCAGGCCGGTAGGGGAGGGCAGTTAGGGGCAATCAGGTTGGCAGGGGAGCAGTTAGGCGTCAATCAGTCTGGCAGGGGAGTGGTTAGGGAGTGATCAGGCTGGCAGATAGAAGCAGTTAGGGGCAATCAGACAGGCAGGCAGGCAAGTGGTTGGGAGCCAGCAGTCCTGGATTGTGAGAGGGATGTCTGACTTCCCATTTATGGGATCGGGCCTAAATGGGCAGTCGAACATCCCTCGAGGGGTCCCAGGTTGGAGAGGGTGCAGGCTGGGTTGAGGGACACACACTCCCACCCGTGCACAAATTTCATGCACGGAGCCTCTAGTGTGTGTGTGTGTGTGTGTGTGTGTGTGTGTGTGTGTGTGTATCACATTTTGTTTGCCTCTTCATCTGTTGATGGACACTTGGATTTCTTTTACCTTTTGACTGTTATGAATAATGCTGTCATGAAAATGCATGTAAAAATGTCTATTCATGTCTCTGCTTTCAATTCTTTGGGGTATATACTCAGAAATGGAACTGCTGGATTATGCAGTAATTCTATTTTTGATTTTTTGAGGAACTGCCATGTTGATTTTTCATATATGTGTGTGTTCAGTATATAGAGAACATATACAACTGTATTCATATTTTTATTTATAGAACTATAGATATAAAAGGTGAATATAAAGCCCTGGCTATATGAGTGTATATATATTGCTAAAGCTAGATTCCTGAATATATTCCTGAGATATATGTGTTTGTGAATGTAAAATAGTGAAGATTTATATTGTTCTACCTACATTTATATTTGTTCCCTCATTGTATCAGTAGCCTTTTTCATATAAAAATATCCTAAATCATAGTATCTTAAAGTTATTTTAATAGATTATTTTGTTCATAAACCTGATATTTTGCCAGTGTTTGGCAGGGACATCTATTCCCTGTTCCAAGTGGTATAACCTGGAGTGGCATAATTGGAGCTGGAGGATCTACTTTCATCATGGTTTACTCTCATGGTTGGCAAATTGGTGCTGACTGTCATCTGAGGCATCCCTGTAGCTGTGAGCTTCTCCATGGGCTTACTGGGCTTCCTCACCCTATGCGGCTATGTTCTAAATGCAAACATCTCAAAAGAACCTAGTGGAAACTGTATTGCTTTTCATGACCTAACTCTGGAGGTCACATGGTGTCACTTCTGTCAATCAGATGCAAGGAAATGAACTCAGAGCCTAGCTGTTGATGGGAGGAGTGTCCAAACCTTGTAAGGAGAATGTATAGGATGGAAAATGCTATGGTGGCCATTTTTTAGAAAGAATAATCCACCACAGTCACAGGTCATTATTTCCAATGGTTTGAAAACTACATAAATTCATTCATTCATTCATGTAACAGATATTTATTGAATGTGTACTATGTGCCAGTAAAGAAAATACACAAAGTCCCTGCCCTTATGGGGCTAATATTCCAGTACAAATAATCAGGAGAAAAACAATGAAATACCTGTCATGTCAGATGATAATAAGTGTAAAAATAGGAGAAAAATAAAGCACTGTAATGGGGAAAAGGAATGGTGAATTACTATTTGACATAGTATTGTCCAGGAAATAATCTCCAATAAGGTGACTTTTGAGCAGAGATATCCGAAGAAGGGGGTAGGATAAAGTCTTGAAGATAAAGGCATCAGGATGGAGTAATTCTAAATGGAGACATGTAAAGACATGGAGATATAACCATGTTTGAGAAATAGCAAGGAGGGCAGTATACCTGGAGCATGAGGGGGAGAGTGGTAGGAAATTAAATCATGGAAGTTATGGGTGTCAGATCATATTTAAATAGGAGGAAGATGACATTGTTCTTCCTGTTGCAAAAAAGAAAAAATTCCCAAAGGAAGTATACCACTAATAACTTAATCATTTGTAGCTGTATTGTCTTTGTTTCAATCACATCCATTCCACAAATGCCAGATATCAAAGAACATGTTCTAAGTTAGTGGGCATCAGCTGTCATCTGGATTGGGAGGAAGTGGGCCAACTGAGGGAAATTGCCTCTAACCTTGGAAATGAAAATCCAGGTCTCAAAAGGCTATGAGACATCCCTTCTGTCTGAGTCTGTTCTCTCTGCTTGCTTCATGCCACATCTGTGCATATAAGACACCAAAATATTCACTGGCCTGAATTGCGGAGGTATTAATGGGGCTGGCATTTGGATTTTTAGGTTTGTAATCATGAAGGGAACTCACCAAAGGTTTTAAAGGTTGATTGTCCATCTGTGCCTTCCCTACTCCCCAATCCCTAATAAAATTGGGTGAATCTTTGCCTTGTCATTAACAGTGGAAGTAATAAATAGAGAGCAGCTGCAACCAAACCAGCCAAACATCCGGCACATTCTGATAAGTCACTGGAGGAGTTGCTTTGGTGGCCAGTTGTTTCCAAACCTGGTGGCAGATTAGCAGTACCTGGGGAGCTGTGCGCACCTCAAAGCTCTGGAGTTGGGCCCAGGAACATTTTTATGTGTGTGTTTTTATTGGTTTGTTTTAGCTCCCCAGGTGACTCTAACATACAGTCATAGTCTAAAGCCACCACTGTTGCTATCACAAAATGACTACTAGCCTAGTTTGGCTCAGTTGATAGAGCATTGGCCTGTGAACTAAAGGGTCCCAGGTTCGATTTTGGCCAAGGGCATTTACATAGGCTGCAAGCTCCCGGCTCTAGTCGGGGTGCATGCAGGAAGCAACCAATCCATGTGTCTCTATATCTCCCTGTACACCTGTTTAAAATGTACAGTTTTTTAATATATATGTATATATATTGAAATAGTATTGATTTAAGAGAGGAAGAGAGAGGGAGAGAGAGAGAGATAGAAACATCAATGATAAGAGAGAGTCATTGATCAGCTGCCTTCTGCACGCCCTCGACTGGGGATCAAGCCTGCAACCTGGGCATGTACCCTGACTGGGAATCAAACCCCTGACCTCCTGTTTCATAGGTTGACCCTCAACCTCTGAGCCACGCTGGTTGGGAAAAATGACTACTAGGTGATATAGGAGGACTCAGATTTCATTTTGACTTAAACAATATTATACAAAATAAATGCATATGGCTGAATATTGAAACCTACTTAAATCCCTATTTCCAAATGGTTCCTCTGAAGGGCCATTCTTGGTAAATGTTTAATATACAAAGTCATTGGAAATGTTGGCAGCATCTTAGAGCCTACCCATCACTCCACCTCTTCTTTCCCAAATCACTTGAGAACAAACCACTTCATTCCTCTCTTGTGAGAATATTTTCTGAATAAGCCTGACCCCTTGCAAAATTCCCCAAGGCTGTGTTTTCGTACCTTGGTATTATGAGATGCATATTCTGATTAATTTCCAAATGTTTCTTCCATTCCTTTGTTTTTCATCCTCTACTTTTCTATTTGCATCATAATAAATTTGTTAATTTCAACTAACAAGATTAAAACATTGACTAATTGTGGCAGACATGTGCTTAAGTTACTTTGGGAGCTTGGGGTCAAAGTGTCAATAATTAGAAAAGAGGAGTCAGAATAAAAGCATTTCCTCCATTGGATTTGATGTAATTATCTTCCATTACCTCCATTTATGTTCTCATCCCAACGATAAGGCATGGGAACTTCTGGAAAAACCACCTCAATAATATTGTATTAGGATATCTAGTGATATTCTTCATTGCACATTCCTCTACACTACAGTAATACGCTATTGGATGTCATAATGTTCAAAACCAAAGTCAACTTCTCTGCCAGCTATGCCCAATATGCTTCTGTTCAATGACATAACCGTATGCAACATAACAAAACTAGAACTTGTAGGAGTTATCATCTACCCAAGTGTCTAAAACATTTTTAAGACAAATTTTTTTTAAAATATATTTTATTGATTTTTTACAGACAGGAAGGGAGAGAGATAGAGAAATAGAAACATCAATGAGAGAGAAACATCGATCAGCTGCCTCCTGCACATCTCCTACTGGGGATGTGCCCGCAACCCAGGTACATGCCCTTGACCAGAATCGAACCTGGGACCTTTCAGTCCGCAGGCCGACGCTCTATCCACTGAGCCAAACCGGTTTCGGCCAAGACAAATTTTTATCAAAAAGTATTTACCAGCATAGTAAACAGATAAAAATAAAACTTTTCATTGGTGTGTTGGAGATCCAAATATCATTATTTTTGCCTCTTATTTTCTCCCCAATTATTATTATCATTAGTCAGTATTCTTAAAAAAAACATAGAACCGTGTGTGTGTGTGTGTGTGTGTGTGTGTGTGTGTGTATACAATTTATTTCCATGTATATTTTCATTTCTGTATTACAAAGTTCTCAGGGATTGGGGCTGGCTCTTATTTATCTTTGACTAGAGCATAGAGCAAGGAATTTCAACACATAATTACCAAATGCAGGAATCAGGAATCAACAGCACAACTTTACATATAATTCTGTGACTGTTCAGGAATGCTAACTGAAAAGAGGCCAGAACAACAAGAGGTGCAAGAAAGAATACAGGTGAAATTTCCTCCCAAGAGTGAAAAGTATTTGTTTGGTTAATTTTATTTACACAAAGTGATAAGAAATAGACAATAAATTGAAAACCAACTAGTGGAATTTGAAAAGGAAAGTTAGGGTCAAACTTGGGTCCTCCTTTTTCTTTCCAACAAAGACAATGTCTGGTTGGAACAAGACAAGAGAACTGGCTATTAGAGGAGGCCTATGTAGAGCTTACTAATGAAATCAGGGTCATAGGTGGAAGCAATTATCCAAGTGTAGCACAAAATTTGCTCTTTGTCTTGAAAATTGTCACAATAATTTTTATGAGTCTTATTCAGGGGCTCTTAATCAAGCTTGAAACTCTTTCCTCAGCAGACAAAACTCAGATATGATTGACCTTGGAAATAGCCTCTTTTAATGAGCAATTGGTGTGAGTGTGAAAGTGCATGTTGGGGTCTCCTTCCTAAGACTCTGCCATTCACAAGATGAATCGGGGAGGACAGTTGGTGCTGAACACTCCACAGCTACCTCTGATAGTCAGAAACACGAAAGCCACTTCATTAAAGATGGAATTGCACCCAAAAACACTATGTCACATACTCACCTAGAACAGACTCTGAGGAATAACTTCCCGCTGATCACTCTATGTGTTCAGAGACAAAATTTACTTCTGGAAATTCCAGCAGCTTAAAGAATCCAAAGCTATTCCAGTTCTCTAGTGAACTGGGAAAAGTGGGAGGTTATCTGTTAATTATATACCCTTTGTTTTTATCAAGGGTTAATAGATGGCATGAAGAATGTTTATGTAAAATTGTCCAGATAGTTTAAAGAACACACTAATGTGATACATTTCTTTCATAACTTAGTTTCATGGGTAAGATACAGTCTTATAGGAGACACTAGGTAATAACATAATTTGCTTTTTATTTTCCATTGGGTGCTAAGAAGCTCAGAGATCAATTTTATGTTCTATCATGGTCACTTTATTAGATGAGGTGGCTGATAATATTCTTTATCAATCTTTTTGATGTTTTTAAGATAATCTCAGAGGAGTATAATTGTAGAAGATAATATTTCTTAACTTTATGTATGTAATACAGTAAACTTCAGCAAATATTTATAGACATATAACCATAATCAAGATACAGAATATTCCATCACTCCAAAGGATTTCCTTACTATACTCCCACAGCCGATCTCTACCCCTAAACCCAACTCTAGCCACCACTGATCTGTCCTTACCATTTAACTTGTCTAAAATGATATATAAATGCAGTTGTAGAATATGCAATCTTTTGTATCTGGTTTTCGCTTTGATCTTTATGATATTTTGACATTTTTTTATATTGGTTGTTAATAAATTCGTAATGCTGTGTAGTAATCCACTGTATGGATATATCATAATTTGTTTTTCTACTCACCAGTTGTAGGGTATTTAGGTTGCTTTTGGCAATTATAAATAAGCTGCTATAAACACTTGAGCACATATTTTTATGTGGACAAATATTTTCATTTCCCTTGGGTAAATGCCTAGGAGTGCAATTACTAAGTCATCTTGTAGGTGTATATTTAAATATATAGGAAAGAAACTGTCAAATTATTTTTCCAAGTGGCCATAACACTTTGCATTCCCACCAGCAATTATGAAGTTTCAGATTTGGACAACTATTTCAGCACTTGTTTCTGTCAATTTTTTAAAAAAAGTCATCCTAGAATGTGCAATGAGACCTCATTATGCTTTCATTTATATTTTTGTAGTCACTAACAATGTTAAGTCTTTTTTCATACACTTAGTTATCCCCTCTTTGGTAAAGTATTTGTTAGAATCTTTTTCCCACTTTTTATACCCTCTTTGTTAAAGTATATGTTAGAATCTTTTACCCATTTTTTTAAATTGCACACTTGCTTTCTTCTTTAATTTTATGAGCTCTTTATATATTTTGAATACAGTACCATTATAACCTCTTATAACTTTGTTAAATATTTTTAGTTCTAGAAACATTTTTGTAGATTTCTTCTATATAGGCAATTGTCATCTCTGCATATTATAACTTTATTCTTACTTTCTAATCTGAATATCTCTATTTCTTTATTTATTGTATTGGCTAAGACCTCCTAAACAATCTTAGTTGTTGTTATTACTTTAAGTTTGCTATATTTATGATCTTGTAGGAAACTATTCTTTTAAGTATGGTATTAGGTATATATTTTTCCTAGATGTCCTTAAACAATTTTATAAAACTTCCTATTATTCTGACTTTGAGAGATTTTTATTATTATTGCAAAGGGTATTGAATTTGACAAATTCTAGTTCTGCATTTATTGAAAATACATATAGTTTCTTCCTTATTTTGTTAGCATACTATTATATTGCTGAATTCAATTTGCGAAGTATTTTTGTGTCTGGGATTGTGACAGATACTGATCTGTGGATTTACTTTCTTGTAATATCATTGTCTAATTTATGTATCAGGGAAGTCCTGGCTTTATAAGGTAAATGGAATGTCTTCTTTTTTATTTTTCTGGAAGAATTTATATAAAATTGAAATAGTTACTTAAAATTCTGGGAAAAATCTCCAGTGAAACCATCTGTCCCCAGAGTTTTCTATATATAAAAGTTTTAAACTACGAATTTATTTCAAACAGTATTAAACTATTCTATCTCCTTTTTCTTTAATGAAATTTGATCATTTGTATCTTTCACGGAATTTGTCTACTTTTATATATGGCAGAAAGTTGTTCATTATATGTAGTGCCTTATTCTTTTATTTCTGATAGTAGTAATTGGACTTGTTTTCTTTGTCTGTTTGCTTGTTTTTCATCAGTCTGGTTTAAGATTTATCTATTTCATTGATCTTTTCAAAGAACCAGCTTTTATTGACATTGATTTCCTCTGTTGTATTCCTGTTTTCAAGAATAAATTCAATCTTTATAACTTCATTATGATTGGAAGTTAAAGTCATATATAGTATAATTAGCAGTCTTATTTTAAATGTTCTCAAATTCTTTTTTCAAAAGTTGGTGTAGTTTATGTTTTTAATTAAAATAATGTGGAAGGGATCTTAAGAAATAAATCTGGCAAGCTAAATGTTGAGCTTTTAGATGGAGTCGATCTGTTAATCACTCTTAAAGACCAGATGTAGAATCATGAATATATTTAAGTTATTTTTTTGTGATGTGTTTTCTTCCCCTGATCTCAATTAATTTAACAAATGCTATCTTAATTGCAAAACACTGTCAGGGATAAGCATGTAACTAAGACTTCAGGGCTGCCTTAAAGTAGCTCACAGGCAAGCAGGAAGATAAAATTAGAGGAAACAGCAACAGTGCAAGATGAAATGAGATCAGTGTCATAAAAATACATGGATAACATATTACAGCATTTAATTTTACTTTGCTCGAAAGCAGTTTTCATAACTCATGGCTAGAATCAATCTGAGAATCAAGGCAGAACTAAATATTTTCATTAGAAACTCGAACTTTTTTTTAATCGATATAAAGGTGCTGAAATTCTAGAAATATTTCTAATATTTTACTTGCAAGAAGCAGAGCCTGGGCACAGGATGGAGCAAAGAATTAGAGTGAGGTAGGAAAAAGTAGTGGAACTCTTAAATTGTCTTGATAATGGTTACTTCATTCTGGATGTCTCAATGAAGTGCAGTCTATCAAATAATTGCCTAAAAAACTCTTTTAGACAGAATGCAGTTCTGAAAATATCTGTGGGTTGTTATTTGAATGAGTTCATAGTACCCAACTTAATCCAGAAACTATTTCCTGATTACTAAATTATGCGATATTTCAAATGATCATGGAAATTATTATCCACAATTTAATTGTTTTCATACTTCATGGGAGTTGTGAGTGAAAATTAATATTTCTTAGGTGAATCCACCCTGTTGCTAAGATGAAAAACAATCTAACGATTAGATTATTTTTTTTAAAGGCTCATATGTAAAAACTAAACTGCCCTTTGGTGGCATTATCATCATATCCTATTATAAGTGACAATACTGTCTGGCCCTTAGAAGAATAGTTTTACCAATTCAGAGTAAGTTCTGTGTTGTTGAGAATGTAATGATCTAAAAAAGAGACAAATTGCAACAAAAATTTTTTTTAAATATTTTATTTTTCCGGGAAATGGTTAAAATGTAATTAAGTTAATAAAAAATAAATATGATGGAAACTTCTTTGTAAAAATATATTTAAAAGTGCATTATAAAATATACTAAACTATTAGCAATGCTTATTGCTGAAATGGTAAGATAGCAAATGTTCATAATTTTTCATTTAACTTTTCTGAACATTTAAGATTTTTAAACTTAAATTATGTCTATGATGAAATTAGAATTTTAAAAATTCAAAATTAGCAATAAATGTGACTTCGTTGATCATCATGTTTTAGAAAAAGAATTCCAGCCAACTAGGCTTCCTAAATTTGAGGATGATTTCAGGATTCTGTATTTATTTGCTAGTTTATTATTCTGTGATAAAGGTTTCACTTCTGAGTGTATTAATGTTGCCATTATATATTCTCCATGGCAGGACAGAGGGATATGAGATATTGGAAGCCCAGGGGCAGCCATCATAAATAAATAACCTTGCCACCACACCCCAACTCTCATGAGTGGGTCCTTGGAATTCTTTCCACATGATCTCATGGTAGAGCCTAACTTCCAGTGACAACAAGAGGAGCTACCCTACAGGATCATTTACAGGTTTAAATGAGATAATATTACATATCTCAGATCCCAGCACAGGCAATAGAGTAAGTTTATTCCTTTCTCTGCTTTCTTTGTTCATGAGAGAAGCTCATGTGAATTGCATCATCTAGCTATCCCTCTACTCAAGGAACAAAATCTGAAATGCCTATAATCCTTCCAAAATTAGAAGATCAATACTTTATTCCTATAATGATATTTTTTCATTTTTACACAATAGAGCTCTTTAATTCTTTCTGAATTTAAGGTAAATTACTTAACACCATCTCGAGTTTATTTTTCTCTAGAAACCTCAGTGGCTCCTAAGGGATACTAAAGCTTCATAGAGAAGGAATCTTTTGAGCAGTCTAATTAAACAAAAGTGATCAATAGAGAAAAGTCTAATCCTATCACTACCTTTTTCTAGCAGCAGAAATCAAATTCCCAAGGCCCACTGCAAAGTATAAAGATATTTACATTTTTTCTTGCTCTTAAAAACTGAACACACCAAAGTTTGTCTTTTAGGAACATTCTGCATATTGATGCACAAATCCTGAAGTTTCCATGACCTTGCAGCTTGCTATTAACATTTTCCCTAGTCTTTAGCCTAGCTAAAGATATACGAACCCATTTTACAAAGATCCCAAATGCTGGCCAGAACTTCTTTATGCATAAAAGACAGATCTTTCCCTTGAAACTAATTTTCCCCTAAGATATATTACAGAATATGTTACATTTCTCCTGGCAAGTAAGAAAACCACTCTATTCAGTATAAAATGTTGAGTTACTAAAAAGTTTTAATAATCTTGGTTTTGTAGACTAGTAAGGTAATGGCCATTTTTAATTTCTAAAAATATGTCTCTATTATTAGGACCAGATTAACAGGAACAAAAGAGCAACAACAATCAATATTTTGTATTTATAATGTGCTAAGTGTTGTGATTGTTTGAGCTCATGTACATTTTCTTAATTAAACTTCAGAATATTCTGTCAAGTAGCTACTATTGATGTGGCAATCTCACAGAAGGTGTAACTAAAGCTTAAGGAGTTTCTGAAATCTGACCAAGGTAATTGGGCAAGAATGTGGAAGAAGGGGTTTAAGATATTATATCTAAAAATATGTCTAAATCTGAGCCCAATATTGTCAATTTGGATAAGATATGCCTCCAAAAATGGTTGGATTTATGCTTTGGTTTTAAAACATGATCAAACAATTAGTCCAGTCTGAAGTGAATATGATAAATTGATGCTAGGAAATGACAAATGTATTCTTATTTAATTTATAAGAATATAAAGTATTTATCTTACAGACATTTACTCACTTGAATAACATGTATAGACACTTCTCCAGAGCAGCAAGTATGTATATTTCCTTCATGTTTCCTTCGCAATGTTTTTGTCCCAATCAAGAAGAGCAAATTGGCATGCATCAAATTATCATCAACTTACGTTCTTCATTGAATCTGCATTGATTTTATAGAAATTCATCTGTATTCCACTAAAAGAATTAATCACTGGACATTTGGTTTTGAACTCTCTTCAATCTTGACCAATACAAACTTTTAGTATGTAATTATTGAGCAGAAATAATATAGAAGGGGCTTCAATACTAGAATAATTATTGCCTAAAATTACTATGAAAAAGGTTTTATTCCTAATATACTATTATCAAGAAACATCTCTACTTCCACAAATTCGGCTTAAATTCAACTTTTGAAAGGCATAATTAAACCTTTCAGTTAAAAGGGAAATACTTATAATGTGTTTCAATGTCACAAATGCTATTTTGTTTTGTTTTAATTAAAAACCATTTGCCAAAATCTTTACATAAACCAATAAATACAACTTGAGTGTTTTCCAACATATCTTGTAGCATATCTATTTTAGGCAAAGGACCAATATCATGCTTTATTATAAAATTAAATTTGTGTAACCTATGCAAAACCCAACTTTATGAGCCAATTTTATAGCAAGGATTACTATGAATTCCTAAAAAACCTGGACTATCTTTTTCTGATAAAATAGCACATTTTGCCACTGGCTCCAAAATGTAATAATCAAATTGGATTATGATGCACTCAAATTAATTTCATCTGGTATGTTTGAAAAATATCTGTGAAGTTAAGTCCAACAGTAACTCTCACCAAGAAATGGCCTTAACTAACTGTTCCCAAGCCCCCCAAATAATACCCCAAAATAGACAAACGTTCCCAGGAATTCTTCCTCGTATTCTGCATGTAATAAGAAACTCTTATGGTAATACCCGGGCTTTGTCCTTCTTGTCTGATAGCTTTAGCATGGTGCATGGGCTCATATTAGGTGAATGCATAGGGTGTAAACAACAACCCTATAATCTTAATGCTAGATGGTCTAGAGAACTTCCATCCTACTCCTAAATTCTACACTTGAGAAAATGAGACTTCCCAACGTTAACTGAGCATAAGGATTTTGACATTACAGGTGAGTAATTTATTAGTTTGTTATATAACTTTCCAATGAAACAGCTAGATGAAGACAAGGTTATCAGACAAAGGTGCATACAACTTAATAGAAGGAAAAGTTTTTATTGCATAAAGATAGCCATTATCTAACAAATATTATTTGGGGAGAGGGATGTAGCCATCCCATGGCAAACAAGCAGAGGTAATTCCAGTGGCAATAGTATCTTCCAATACTCTAATCCCACACCTATACTTCTTATTAGCTAACCTCAAGCAAAAGCCAGAAGACAAATGAATCCACTGATTTAATCCATGAGGGTTAGCCTCCTGGGGCATATAGCATGGTGAGGAAGTATGGAGAATAGAAACGGAAGACAAAAATAGAATATGTCCGACATACTATCATATTAGATCCCCGTGACTGTGGGATTGTCTTATTTTCTTACACAAATTTATTCATGTCCTTTGATTTTTCACTTGGATTTAATTACAAATGCAGTATAACTATGTTTCTACATGCTGATTTCAAATCTTAAAGATAGGTTTGCATTGAGTTGAACCTGATAGAATTCTAAGGAAAGACCATTGCAATGTAAGACATGAAGATTTTTCTCTCTCCTATTGAAGAGGGTGGGAACCTAGTTTACACAAAAGATTGCTCAATACAGATTGGAGTCTGCTGTTCCTACCATTAATATCGAAAGAAGGTGAGGTAATGGTTAACATTTAGGGCATTCTGCACCATTGTGTCAAAAATGTCTGCACCATTGTGTCAAAACTGGAATGAGTAGAATGGAAATGGTATCTGTTCCTGTTGATTTGCCCTTCCCCAGAGAATGGGCAGCATTTGAATCTGTGATTAAAAGGCAACCATTTTATCACTCAGGATAAATCCCCCAAGCTCTCTGTTAGTCTTCAGGAAAGTTCCAGCAAAAAAATAAATAAATAAATAACAGAAAGAACCATGAGTGTACTATATACACATTTTGTAAAATGCAGGCACTCAGGTGATGATGGGCTTCTATCTGGATGATTAGAAATGACTTGGAAGTTAGGGAAAGAACAAGATATGTGAGATGTGAGCTCATATATGAATCCAGGAAAAAAATAGTAATAATAAATTTCTATTAAAAATATTAATATTTTTCAGTTCACAGAGATAGAATCTACTTTTTTGTGTAACTGAAGTCTATGTGAGGCAAAGACAGTAGGAAAGATAAAAATCAACTTGCTTACATGCAAACCACCACAGCCTTTGGGTACACTATCTTTCCTATGGAGTCTTAACTTGCATAAAATTGGAAAATCAGACTTGCCTTTGGCATTCTTTCTGGTTTTCTCCACTTTGTAGCATTCCTTAAATAAAATATCCCTTGTCTTCATGATACCCATCCTCCTAACTTGAGTGTTACTTCAGTCAAGACCAATATGTTTAAATACCTTTGAACCAAACCAATCCCTCTTTTATGAACCATTCATTTATAATCTGTTAATCATTAAAATTGGCTCAACTATCTATTAGGATATTTATATTGGACTAAGATCTTCCAAAGTCTAAAATGTATTCTTAAGTTGGCATTCTAAGTAGCCAGTTATAAGTTTACTGTTAGAAGGACTTATATTATGTACACATCAGACTCTGTCTTTTCATGATATTACTTTTGATACTCCCTTTGCTAAGCCTGCCTTACATCAGGGAGTTGGTTAACAAGGATACTAAATATTCTTGACTATTGAGATTTTCTTTTTTATGCTGAACTTTTGCCAGCAAAGTTTGATATGTATTATTTACTTAACCGTCTTTACCTACTAACTAGAATTTCTTCTGAAAAAATTATGTGACATAGTCCTGTGCCTGTAGTAGCTGTGAATAATTAATCTGATACTGTAGAGACAGCAGACCCTCCAAACTGTTCAAAACCTTCATACACACACACAAATAGGCATCAAATCTAAGCTAGAGGTTAAAAGCCAACAAAGATGTAACCTTTCTATAACAATCTTCTTATATCACTGAAAATTAGGAAATCAGCAATGAAATGTGAGGGTCAAACTTTTAAAAGTTAAAATACTTAGTCTAACTTGCCATTCTAGCTCACCCAGACTATAGGGACTCAAAGTTTTTTAGATGTTTATTTATTTGTTTGGCTATTTGTTTGGTCATTCATTAACTTAAGACAGATTACGAAAGAACTTGAATAGCAAGCCTTTATAAACGTTATTAACACATTGTATGCGGGAAACTTATTTATACGTTTTACGTATTTATATGTTCTCCCAGTGTAGTAAAGCGCGAGACACGTATTAATACGTTTTTTATAGACTAGCGGTAGAATGCGGGTAACGTATAAATACATAAACTAAAGTTATCGTAATTTTACTGAACGTTGCCATTTGAGCAAAAAATTAGCAAAAATGGCCCACGCCACCTGTTAGTGTGTGATAAAAACTACCCGCAAACAATGTGTTAAGTCAGCAATGGCAAATCTCTCAGGGACTTTGGGAAGATCTATCTTATACAAGAGGCTGTAGAGGGAAGAAACAGGGAGTAGAAACTCCAGCTAGAAGATTTCTGTATAACTCAAGCTAAATATACAGAACTTCACTAAATTAGAAGTAATGAGAAATGAAATGAACATATATATATGTGTGTGTGTGTGTGTGTGTGTGTGTGTGTGTGTGTGTGTGTGTGTACTCGAGGCCCAGTGCATGAAATTTGTGCAAGGATAGGGTCCCTAGGCCTGGCCAACAATCAGGGCTGATCAGGTTCCCTACCTCCCCAGCCCGCTGTCTCCTCCTTTCCTTACCACCCAAGTGCCACCACCACTGGTCTCCCACCATGTTCCGCAACACCCCCTGGTGGTTAGCACATGTCATAGCACACAATTCAACACCTGGTCAAGCTCCCAAGGGGGCAATTTGCATATTAGCCTTTTATTATATAGGATATATATGTATATGTATATCCCTAAACAAAACAGTTCAAATACATGTTGGATTAGACTTTTCAATGATACAACAGGATTAAAAAATGTCCTTCCATTCTTTTCTTCCTTTCTCCACTACCACTTTTCATTTTTTATGTAAGATATACCGAAGATATACAGTCTTTACCTGAGGGATTTTCAAACTGATGCCTATAGTAAACAGGGAGGTAACCTAGAAAAATAATGAGTGCTTGCCAGCAGAAGGTTGTGGAGAACTCAGTGTTTCATGACCTATGTTAAGTGTTTGGTACCCATGGCTCGCCACAATTAATGCTGTGTAGAAAGGTAGCCCAGAACTGCCAGCTACTCTGATTTCTCCAGAAGTTGGAAATCTGGGTCTTTCAAATGTGAAAAATAACAGTTTTTACATGTTGGAAACTATTTTGAAATTTTAAAAATCCTTCTCTAGGCCAAACAAATCATGTGTGTTGGCCAATTGTGGCATGTGGGCCACCAGTTTGTAAACTCTAACTCTGTTCTCTGGCAAGGCAATGGTGCACCCTGGTTAGTCAAGATTTTGACAGGGTTGCCACTTCTGTTATATAAGGCTTTCCAATCTTCCAAGAATAGGAAAGTTCTGTTTAACATAATCAAACTTTTCCCTTTTAATTCAAGCATATATTCAATCAACAAATATTTATTATTTAGCTATGTTTCATGCAGAATGGTAGTTACTTGGGGATATAGAACTACAAACAAGATAGATCTGTTGTCAAGTAATTCACAATTTGGTAGGAGTATAAACAAAAGACACGTATAATGGCAACACAAATTGGTTTGACAACATGGAATCATTCAGTGTTTTGAGAGTATCAATAATCAGCATATGGAAAACATAGAGAATGAAGTTGGTAGCATTTTCCAACTAATAGATATCCCAGAAGCTCTATTTTAGAAAGTTTCTCAGAAGCACTGCATCACACTCTCAAGTAAGATTGTGTTCTAGCTCCTGCTTTTTCTCAAAAAAGTCTTCTTTAAGACTTTTTTAAAAATTATGGAACATGATTTTCCTTATAAATATATTTTTAAAAATCCAATTATAAGTCCTAGCTAGTTTGGCTCAGTAGATAAGAGTGTCACCCTGTGCATTCATCGGTCCTAGGTTCAATTCTGGTCAAGAGCACATGTCTGGGTTATGGGTCCAATCCCCAGTTGGGGGGGGCGGGGAGAGTGCAGGAGACAGCCAATCAATGATTCTCTCTCATCATTGATGTTTCTATCTCTCTCTCTACCTCTCCCTTTATCTCTGAAATCTATAAAAATATATATATTTTTTAAAAAATTCCATTATAAGATTTCTGGGCTTCTAAATTAAGTTCCATAGGTGGAAAGTGGGAAGTAAGAAGATAAATGACTGGATGGTTTACAGGGACTACTCTATTTCCATTCAATTCACAACAACTTCTCTCCTGAAACAGTTTTCCTTGCTACTCTGAAGAACAAAATACACATGTTCCTCCATTGTGGTCAATACTGGTCAGCAATTTGAGAAAATATTAAAGAAATAACTATAAAATAAATACAGAATTATTCTGTCTCTCTTCCCTAACATGCGATATTCCTGACTACATACCCATTGTTTGTGGAGGTCAAATTGGTAGTGGTTTTTAGTTTATTTTTTAAATTTTATATGTTTATTCTTAATTGTAGTTGACAGTCAATGTTATATTAGATTTAGGTGTGTAACTTAGTGATTTAACATTTATATATCTTATGAAGTGATCACTGTGATAAGTCTAGTCATCATTTGTAACCATAAAAAGTTATTAGCTATATAAACCTATGCTGTACATTATATTATCATGACTTATTTTGTAACTAGAAATCTGTACCTCTTAATCCCCTTCCCCTTTCTCTCTTACTTATTTCACTTAAGCATAATTTCTTCTAGCCCCATCTGTGTTGCAAATGGCAAGATTTCATTTCTTTATGACTGAGTAATGTATATAATAGTATCTTTCTTTTTTAAAAAAAATATATTTTATTGATTTTTTTTTACAGAGAGGAAGGGAGAGGGATAGAGAGTTAGAAACATCGATGAGAGAGAAACATTGATCAGCTGCCTCCTGCACACTCCCTGCTGGGGATGTGCCTGCAACCAAGGTACATGCCTTTGACTGGAATCGAACCTGGGACCCTTCAATCCACAGGCCAATGCTTTAGCCACTGAGCCAAACCAGTTAGGCACTAGTATCCTTCTTTATCCTTCATCTATCAGTGGACACCTAGGTGCCATATCTTGACTATGGTGAATAATGCTGTAGTGAACATAGGAGTACATACTACTTTTCAAATTAGTGTTTTTGTTTTCTTTGGATATGTAGACATATTACCATATGGTAATTCTTTTTTTTAAGTTTTTGAGAAATCTCCATACTGTTTTTCTAGTGGCTGCACCAATTTACCACCTCACCAAGAGTGCATGAGAGTTGCATTTTTATACACATCCTCACAAGCACTTGTTCTTTGTTGTCTTTTTGATAATAACCATTCTGGAAGTGTTAGGTGATATATCATTGTGGGAATTAGTGTTTTTACATATATTTATTCCTTGTGTATTACATGTGGGACAAGGAGAAAGCATTCATTCTCATATGCAATTTTGAACAAATATTTAAAATTAAAAACTATCATTCTTTCCTTCTTAATGCAAAAATCAGTGGACCTCACCCAACCTGCCCAATTCTCATCATTTGTGATCACTAAAAGACTGTTCCCAAAGTTCAAATTGTAGAAATAATTATTTCATTTTTTTATAGCTGCTATATCCAAAGATATGGGCATTTCTATTACAAAAGAATCCAGAGATCAAGAAACTAAGAACTAAAGGTATATGCTCTTGGCTCACTTTTATATAAAATAACTATTTTTCCTTTGTGGTAGTATATAAGACACCATGTATTCCAAGTTCTGTAGAGAACAGGGATGGGATGATACCAGATTAATTACTTCGCTATTGTCATCTCTAGCTAATATCAACATGGAGATTGACCTTGCTGTCAAAGTCTCTCTGGATGTATTTGTTTGCCTTTGGCATAAATTAGGGAAGCATACAAGTAGAAAAAGGATAACAAATTTTGTGTATGGGGAGGGACAGAATTTGTTATTACTTTGCCACTGCAGGCAACAGGGTGTGAAGCCAGTAAGAAATCAAGCCAGTTCTTGACGTCAGTTATTCCTAATTTGGAGCAATTGAGCGAATCTTTGACTTATGTGCAAGGCCCGGTCATTGACTAAGCTGCAGGGGTGTTTCCTATGATGTTCCTTTGGCCTTATTACTGTGAATAGCAATGCGCTGTCAGGTTGCTCTTTGTTTTGTGTTTTTGTCTTGTCATTTGCTGTCTTGAGAAGACGCTGAATTAAAATCTTCCTGCCGTGGGTTACAACCAAATTTAGTCATTTCCAGAGAATGAGACACATAATTTCCTTGATTTTGACCTTCAGCTTTGGGAAAGGAGATGTAACATTTTGGAGGTTTCATAGATACAGAGAAACGTTTTAATCTCATGTTTTCAAATTGGAATAAATGGCACCAAAAAGTAATCATTTTAACATGAAAAAATAAACTCTTCAGTTATTACACTTTCATAATTAGACTTTTCAATTTAAATTAAATGTTGCTTCAAAGAAAACACAATGGGTGCAGATCTCTTTTCCGGGTGTAGGAACATAAAAGGGCGTTTTAATATTTGATAAAAAGTAATAACCATTATGTAACCTAAGGAAATGGCAAACATTCTGAGGTTGCCTTGAAGAAAAATGGGAAAAATCTGGGTCTCTGATGACTTTATGGAGCTGCTGAATTATCCAACTCTGTCACTACAGTCTCTAATTGTGTTTATTTGAGGCTCCCATGTCCTACAGATCTCATTTCCTACTTCTAGAATGTTATCAAGATATAATTTAAAATATGTACAAGTTCCTCCGTAAGATGGGTTTGGATATCATTTGTTAAGACAAAACTAAAAATGGCCATCTCTTCTAAATGAAAACTTATTAAACCTTTACTCTAGGCCAGGTATCATGCTAAACATTTTACAGAAATAATTTTGTTCATAGTCCTGGATTTATGTATTATAATTATTCCCATTTGACAGTATGGAATGGTATTCCCCTTTGAAAGAAGACTTTAGATTTAGTGAATTTTCAAGAACTTGACAGAGTTAAAACAATGTTTCTGACTCATTGAATTACTTTTTTATGAAAATAATAATTTCTATTAGATTTGTGGTTTTAATGTTGAAAATAAAAAAAGACTCTTTCCACTGTACATCTCTTCATCTGAATATGGAGTATTCACTCCCCATTGGGCACCATCTTTTCAAGAATTTTGTCTATGTTTTGGATGCCAGCTAAGGGTTTCTCTGTGTTTTCCAGTTTTAAATTAAAATGACTTGAACCCCTATTTCATTCTGTCTGAGAATTCTAACGCCTTCTCCAGGAGTTCTCATGCTATTGACTATATTTTAGCCAGTGACTCTTTTGGATTCTTTCACTTCCATGAGTTATCTCTTACTTCTTTTTTATTAATGTCAACTAAAATGTAAAAATTAGCCCCATTGTGATATTTGTGCAAATCTCTGAGGAAAGGCATGGGGTACATAAAAGATGTTACTAAGGTTTTGACATGACTTAAAGAGCTTCCCTTAAGCAATGAAAAGAATTTAAAATTAAATATTAAGTTCTTTTTAATAGACATCCTGCAATCAATCTACCACCAGAAATTTTGTTATTGGCTCTCTTTATTTGTAGGGTTATCCACCTGTCTTGCTGTTGGTTTCCACTGGACACTCTCACATTTCTTCTTGTTCACCTTCTCCTTCCTAAATCTTAAGTATATTTATTATACAGAGAACTTTAAATATAGTCTTCAAAATAGCTTTTAGTATTATGCCCCTAAAATCTCAGTTCAACATCCAAACTCACTTAGCCAAAGACATTTCCTTCCCCCAAATGTAATATTGTGCCAATTGATAGCATAATTAATTTAAAGAAAATCTGCTATTCATCCGTAGAAATTTTTTCAAGGAGGGGTGTGCAGAATTGAAACAGAGAATAAGACTTGCATCTCCACTTAGGCCAGATAATCAAACCAACATAGACAGATAATAAAATGCTAAGACATGTAACGTCACCTAAAAATAAATATACCTGGGTTGTTGATTCCTTAATGTTTATACACCTAGATACCATTGCCATTAACTTTCTCAACTCCTCAGAAACCAGCTCTACTATCAGTTGAAATAAAAACATTTTTATTTACTTAAAGATAAAAACTTAGCCCTAGCAGGTTTAGCTCAGTGGATAGAATGTCAGCCTATGGACTAGAGGGTCCTGGGCTCGATTCCAGTCAAGGGAACATGCCTATGTTGCAGGCTTGATCCCCTGTAGGGGGCATTCAGGAGGCAGCCAATCAATGATTATCATTGTTGATGATTTTATCTTTCTCTCCCTTTCCACTCCTCTCTGAAATAAATAAAAATATATTTTAATAAAGTAAATAAAATATTGGCCACTTATTATCAGTTAAAGAGGATCATATTTCAGTAGACATCTTCTTTATTATATGTACAAAGAAAGACCATTTGCATTCTTTTTTTTTCATTCTTTATACTAAAATGAGACATAAGAACTATTGCCACCAGATGACTGACAATGAAAACAAATCTCTGGTTGGTTAAGAAAGTTGCTTATCACACAGCTATTAAGTGATAAAGTCAGAGTTTCCAACCAGATCTGTTTGGTTCTAAAGTCATGTAACTCCATTTGGTGATTCAGAGCACAGCCATCCTTACCCGATCTCATTCTCAATATGTCCTAATAAGAGGGAAGAGATAGGAAGTAAAGGCATCTTGCTGAGGCTCTATTCTTAACATAAATACAGTGGGTGCATAAAAAAAAATCATTTCCCGGATTGAGAAAGGATGCAAAAACTGCTTTACATCTCACAAGGTTACAGGAAAACAGAAAAACAATGAACAAAGGGGAGGCAGGGTGACAGATGCTGGGACAGATTGTGTACCCTCTTCCCAGCCTCAGACTAGAAAAGAAAGGGGGGAAAGGGAGAAAAATAGAGAAAGAGGGAGAGAACAAAAAACCTGATCTATTTACACATGATGTGTTTTAGGCCTCCTCTGGCATAATTGGTGCTTTGCTCCCCTAAAAGCTCATTGCAACTGTCCCATCGTCTGTTTTACACCTCTCTTGTTGGCCAGTATAGGACCACTGGCTCCTTGCAGACTCTCTCAAGTTTCCAATGATTCAATATTTCAGTATTTGGTTGCTATTGTCTAAAACATCATGCTTTCCTCTGTCTCTGAATAAACTGGGCTTGTTAAGATACTCAGGGAATATAATGTAAACATTTAAAAGCTTTCCCCCTGTATTTTCTCGTTCTCACGTATGAGGCATTTGGAATTCTGCGGGGTTCTCTTGTGGGATACTGCTGGTTTATATGTGGCTTTACTTACCTACTTACTTACTTGGCCCTTGATTTGTTTAGTTCCAGGTTTGTTGGTTTTTTCAAGTCTCAAAAAGAAAAGAAATCACATTCATGCCAGTGTTATAAAGTGAATGAAAGGCTAAAAATCCCCAATATTAAACAAAACTAAAAATGCTCCTCTGGGTCAATAGGATGCTAAAAACATCTGGCTGCATGGGAAATGGTTAGATAATTAATGGCTCTTGAGTAAATACATTGTCTTCATTTTTGGATTTGTTTAGTCCTATCTCTGGATTCACCAAATCTATGAGTTGGTCACATTGATGCAGTATAAACCCAGCTATAGATTGATTTCCATCTTGTAGAGTACTTGAAGTAGGTAGAATTATTATAGCATGCTTTAAATAATATCTAGACATGAGGAGAAAAAAGGAATTAATAGTTGTTGAACACTTGTTGAAAATTACACTTTGATGTAGATGTTATCCATAATTTACAAATGAAAAATTTAAGACCATAAAGAATTATCTGCAATAATTAATTAAATGTGGAATTGGATTTAATATTTCATCTGTGGAACTTCAAAACTACTCTGTACAGCCAACACAATGCTGTAAAATCATGTTCCTGAGATTGCTCAAGAACTATATTTAAGAAACATTTATTTTTCAATCGTTTCCTAAAGATCTTTTAGATACATTGTAGGTGTACAAAATGCATATATTCCTCAATAGATGAAATAAAAATGACTATGAATGACAGTATTTCAATGTGTCACTTACTCTAGCTTAATTTAGAAGGCTGAAAATCTTCTAAATCTTAAATTAATAATTTGAACCCTGGCCAGTTTGGCTCAGTGGATAGATTGTCGGCTTTTGGACTGAAGGGTCCTAGGTTCAATTTTGATCAAGGGCATATGCCCGGGTTGTGGGCTCTATCCCCCATAGGGGGCGTGCAAAGGCAGCTGATCAATGATTCTCTCTCATCATTGTTGTTTCAATCTCTCCCTCTCCCTTCCTCTCTGAAATAAATAAAAAAAAATTTTTTTAATTAATAATTTGAGACCTGAGGAAGCAAGGTGTCTAAGAGAGAAGGGTAGAGCTAATGTTGATCAGGCCCCTAGTTTGTGTGAGACATTATTTACTTAATTCTTACTTAGGTGCCAGGGACATGAAAAGTGCTGCATTCTATATATATTACATCCTTTAATATTTACAATGACCCTGTGTGATATTGCACATAGTTAACCTCATTTTATGGTGAGAAAAGTGAAGTTGGAGGTTAGTGAAGGTAGAATTCAAACAGAGGTCCTTTGTCCTTGTGCTGGAAGACACATCCAAAGCCGGTAGCTCTTCCAAGAAAGTTCTGCTTAGAGTAACTCCACATTTGCTTCCCAGACCAGGGAATGAGCAGAGATTGATTCATTACTCTGGATTTTCCTTCATCCATTTAATTAAGTCATTCTTCATCTGGTTTTGGTATTTGGCCCGTCTTCCACAGTCTCTCAGCCTCACTGTGTCTGTGGACAGGTCAACCAGCAGAATAATTTTCATCTGTCAAGCGCCAATTGAACTTGTTTCCCCGGATCATTAAGCACATTGGCATTTACATTTACAACCATTTTCTACCTTGTTGGTTTCCATCTGCTTCATTCACAAATTAATGAGAACATAAAGAGGACTCAGTTAATATATCTTCACACACTACCCCCAGCCTTCCTGATGGCAGATAGTGAAGCTCTGCTGTTTGAAGAGAAAGCCTGGAAATGGACTGAACTCCAACTGGAGTCAAGATTCATCCATCTTCTTGGATTTGGAAACTACACCAATAGGAATTTATTACAGATTTGCTAAATCAAATTTGCTTTAGACATTGTCAACATGCCCTATGCAGAGCCCTCTAACCTGAGGTTCTCAACCTCAACAGTATTCACATTGAGGGCTGAATAATTGTTGTTGGGACTACCTTGTGCACTGTAGGCTGTTTAGCAGCATCCTTGTCCTCTACCCACTAGATGCCAGTAGCATCCTCCATCCTCTCCCCACCCCTTGTAGTGACAATTGTCCACAATGTCTCTGGACATCGCTGAATGTCTTCTTGAAGAACAAGCTATTTCTGTTGAGAATGCTTGATAATCAAGACGTGTCTCTCTGTGCTATTCTCTTGGACTTCTGAAACTAGCACAAGTCTTCAAGATCACATTCCCTAGTTTCACTGATAAAATTACTAAAGCCTCAGAAGAAGAAATGAGTTGCTTAAGTGGCCAATAGTTGACGACCATATACTGTATAGCCAGATCTTCTAAATAAATGAAAGGAGTCCTTGTGGGAGAATCCTCACTCTTCTTAATTTATAAATGAAGAACTGAGAACCACATCATGTCCCCAAACTCCCGACTATTAAGTTGACTTGCTAAGACATTAGGATAAGCGAATATTTGTAACATAGGAATATCTCCAAAAGTTATTATGCATGTCACCATATGTACTGTTTCTCAAACTTATCTTTACCACAGAACCCTTTTGTTTCAATGCATTCTGTGAAATTTGTATTATATGGAAAGCAATTTGAAAAATTCTGGGTTAGCAACTTGAGGGAAGCAGGGAAAGTTTGGAGTATCTACCATGCTAAAGTGAATGAGGTATGTCACATGCTTTTAGAGAAGCAGTGATGTCCCAGATATTTTATGGAGCACAAACATTGTGCAATCAGTTGGCCTACTTTACAACTTTCTTCATGGAAAAAGTAGGCAGTGGGATTTACACACCTCTTGGTATTAGCACAAGGAGCAGTAGAAAATCAAAAGGATATGCAACCCTAAATCCTTTTTAAATTTTTATTTATAAAATAGTTAGACTATGAGAAAATTTCCCATCTACCCAAGCTATTTATCTAAGCCTGAAAGCTTGCAATTATTACTAAACTTCTTCCCCTTCATCACCTTACATCAGAAGGAGGCAAAAGCAGATCATTATTCATTTCTTTTAACTCTGCCTTAAATGGGTCCCCTCATTTCTAAGTTATATTTACTTAATAGCCTTCTAGGTTTTCCTCAGTTCAGTCATCAAAGGATTCTCCTTGCTATATGCAGAATGATAATTTCTAGAACATAAATATGATCTTATGACTCTATGCTTAAAACCCATTACCTTCAGAAGAGTCAAATTCAGAAAGGCTTACTAAAGCTACATGATATAACTCCTCCTGATCCTCCTTCAGTCTCTACCTTTACCATATCCCACATTAACCATAAATCCAAACACTATAAATTGGATATTGTTTCCTAAGTCAGGATAGGAAGTTTTCATGTCTTCAAATCTTATATAAAATTTTCCATTGCTTGGGATGCTAACCACTGAGCAAATAAAATGGAAAGCTATATCTAAAAAATATACTCACAGTTATATGAGTGGATATAAAATAGTTGTAAGAAATTGGTAAACTTTTACAGCCACTTCTTTTAAGGGACAGGGGACTTAGAAATTTATTTCAAATTTAAAAATATACATAAATACATGCAATATTTGTGGAGCACCTCTAATGCCCAGTTAAGGTCAAGTGCTAGTAAATGATGTTATATCTTTATTTTATCCTTTATTATTTAAATAATACATTTAAATGTATGTTCATATATTGTGACGCTATGTAGCAGAGAGTACAATTACTGCAATTGAAATAATCACATGTATGCATATGATGAAAAAGTGACAACTCTGCTATTATAACAAATAATTGTCTGAAAAAGCTAAACTTATAAACCGTTTTTGCTATCCAACTAGTTACTTTTCAAAAAATAACATTTCATTATTATAATTGTAACATGAATTATTTATTTAGAAATTTAAAAGTATAAACACACAAGAAAAAATTATCTGTACATATATTATTGAAAAATAGCCATCACTAACATTTTGTTTTGGCTTATATCATTTTATTACATGCTTTATGTGAATGTAACCTTTTGTACCAACAAAACAGGATTAAATAGCAATATTATCTGATAAAGTCTTTTTTTCTGGAAGATATATTGTATTTATCTTTCCATATCATCACATATTTTTCATAGAATAATTTTCAAAGGCTCTAATGTTGCATGATATGGAACTGCTGTAATTTAAATAACTAATTTTCTGTGGCTAGATACTAAGTTTCTTTTCATTATTGCATTAAACTGTAAGATTCTAAGATTAAACTGTAAGATTCTAATAGCCATGTCTCTGTATACCAAAAGGCCTTTCCCCCTTTATCATTAATTCCTAGAGAAGGAATTGCTGAGTCAAATTCAAATACACTGATAATATAATGCCACGCTTTTCTTCAGAAATGCTGTAACAATTTCCATTCTCATTAGCAAGGTATGAGACTGCCCATTTCCTACACCATTGCCAGGCTTAGCTGTTTAACCATTTCTAAAGTGATTGCTTAACTTTTCAAATATCATTTCTGGCCAATTTCCTTAAGACCTTGTCTTTGCTATCCTGTTTTTATTCCCTTTAAATAAAAGAAATGTTAATATGGAAAATGTGATTAGTAAGAAACACAGCTCACCTCCCAATCAGCCTAGAAGACAAGAGAAATGCAGGGAAGAGGGGAGCTTGCAAAATTCCTGAGAAGAAAATTACCACAAAGAGATGCTTAACTTAGCTAAGTGATTTTACAATGTTCATAACTGTGATTTTTTAGCCACTTTGATGGTATGGGAAAAAAATCAGGGAATTGTGTGTATGTGTGGGTATGGCGTGTGTGTGCCAAATATATATATATATATATATATATATATATATATATATATTCAAAATTTAAAATTTTGGTTAGCAAAATTAGCTGGTTAGATCAGAATTAAATTCACAATCAGATATGAAAGATAATGCTGTGGCGAGATATTAGGATAAAAAATGAGAAAATTCTACATTAGGTTTAGGTTTGACTAATAGTCAAGTGGATGAAACACTTAAAAAGAATGAAAGAAAAGGAATGCATTGAATTATCTGATTGCAAAAATTTAGTGACAGAAATAATGATACATCTACTCAGCCTTATAAGCAGGACCTAGTTAGCTGAGCAAGCTGACACTGATATTCAGCTGCTATTGGGGGAATAAACCCACAGCTACAAAAACGGACGAATATACACAGTGGCTTATGAAGCACAAGACTATGCAGGTGCCTGCCTTTTTTTTTTTTTTTTTAGTCTTTTAAAAATATTTTTCTTGATTTCAGAGAGGAAGTGAGAGAGAGAAACATCATTGATGAGAGAATCATTGATTTGGCTGCCTCCTGCATGCCCCCTACTGGGGATCAAGCCTGCAACCCAGGCATGTGCCCTTGACCAGAAATGAACCTGGGAAGAGTCCATCTGCAGGCCAGCACTCTATCCACTGAGCCAAACCGGCTAGGGCTGCTTGTGTCTGTTTTTACACTCATACTCCCTCACTTTGCACATTCTCACTAGACCCATGTTCATTCCACGAAGCAGCCTGTACATTTACATTTCAGTTTTCTCTAGATCACTGCAAAGGAGCCCTTTATCGAGTGGATATAATTATGACATTCTAATCTTATCACTGTCTTCATTTCCCTCTGCAGAAAATAAGATTGTTTTATTTCAACAAAGCCTTGCGTGTGAAATGAAGAGCCAACTACAGAATTCTCTGTACTCAGAAAATAAATATTACATGTAAGCTTTTCCTTCCCTTGGGCGTAGCCCCGAGCGAGGCAGAGCATGTGCCCTGCCCATTCAGCTCTCAGTAGTGCTTGTCAGTGGAGTAAGAGCAAGACATTTAATTATTGCACCAGGAGAGGGGGGCGGCAAAGGATAGAAAGGAAATACTATTAGCTAAGCAGGTAGTACTCCTCCAGCAAAAGCTGGTCATCTAATAAAAATATGAACAAATGAATCGGGGAGGAAGCACCAGCAGGTCTGCAAAGGCACCGTCATGTGACTGCCCATCAGTTATTTAGAGAAGTATAATCTTTTCCAGCAACACTAGTGGTCAGGGTACAGGGAAGGGAAACAAAGTCCTGGCACTGATTTTTAAGCAGGAGGTCTTGTTTATGCCTGCTCTAACTCCAGGTCTCAGGGTCCTTCTCCTGTGGGAGCTGGGCTGGCGGAGACAAAGATGGCTCACTCTAGATTCACACCAAAGAAACACACCCCCTGGTTTCACGTTAATTAGGCAGGTGGTATTTTTGATGACTAGGTAGGAGTGTAACTGTGTTTCCCCGTTTCTTCGTTTTTTAATTCTTTAAAGCACACCAGCCGGTATCCTAGCAATTGCCAAATCTGTGTGCATATGTCTGCGAGCGCCTGTGTGTGTGAGATTTACCTGCCTGTGAACACTCTGACAATGACATTGTACCGCCTTCTATGAGGGCGATATCCTCAGAGAAGACTAATCAGAAACCTGATTTTGATAAATAACCTTTTTCCTTTTACCATGCAGGGTTTGTTTAGAGTTGCTGTGTGATCACAAATTTGTAGCTTTATTGCTCAGATTGTAATACTGAAACCAGGCTGTCATTAACATTTGCACTCTCTTATTTTGAAAGAGCATTTTTATTAAAGGTCCACTAATGGCAGCGGTGGGGTGGGGTGGTGGAGGGAGGGGAGGGCAGAGAGTTGATTTTGAATGTCAAGGTATCCCATAGCCACAAACACATCATGCTGTTTAAGTTATATCCTCTATGCACTGCAGTTGGCAACCATCAGAATGCAAAGGAAGCCGAGAGGGGAGGGGGAAGTGACATCTTTTAAAAAGAGTGAAAGGATTGATTTCTACATCAGTCACTTGAATGAGGGATTCTCTCTAGAGGGTGCGGGAGGAGGCTCCTCACTGAATGCTAGGAGTGTCTACGGATTTGAATAATGGATTAGGAAGTGCACAAACATCACGATTTTCAGATTTCTCCTGCTGAATCAGGACAGCCTGTCCAAAACATCAGGGAGAAAGCTATTCTTTACCTTAGAAACGCTGCGACAAGGGGCCCAAATAATGACATTGCAAGAGGGAGCAAGTCCCCATGGACCAGTGTGGGATGAGGCTGAGCTAGAATGATCAGAGGCAGTTAGCTAGAGCTGGGCGGGCCGCTGAGTACCTTTCTGCTTGTCATTGTCTTTCTGTTCCCACGGCTGTGTGTGGGGGCAAGGCACTGTACATTCCCAAGGCTTTCAGGAGAGCACGTTGTGTGTGGGGGGGAGGGGTTCTCATTACTTTCTGACTAGAGTCTTTGCTGATGCTGTCCTTAGAGACCCCCAGCCTATTATTCATTTCCAGATGAATATTGCCTTAGGAGAGGTCCCCAGTTTATGTGACATCTGAATTGAAGCCTAAGAATCATTTAAAAAAAAAAATAAGCTGTTCAGTCTATGGAATTGGAAATTGTGGTAAAATCCACTCCTATATCTTAGGAAATGGTTATATACTAAAAACAGGCTACAAGAGCTAATGTCAACAATTCGGGCTTTCATCACTGTCTCTGAAGGGGAACAAGAAATACTTTACCTTGAGAGATGATGGGAAAAGCTATGGGCAAGGGTTGGCTCCTTGACAGAAAGAGGATAAGACATTGAGTGGGAGGGAGCACAACCAAGTCATTTTTCCGGTCAGTGATTAGCACCAATGAAGCAGACATCTCCCATCTCCTTTAAAACAAAACAAAACAAAACAAAACAAAAACGAGTGAGCATCCATATGTGAGGCTATGTAAACAGGACACTTCTTCTGATCCCAGGAGTTAAAAAAGCAGTGCCAAAAAGATGAGTCACTCAGGCATCACCACAAAAGCCAAGGTTGAGTTGGGGCTGAGTCATAGGAAAATAAGATCTAAACTCACGTCCCTACCTCCTTGTCCAGCTCCCTGGATGGTGCAGGTGAAATGGCCTCGTAGCAGCGTCTCCTATGAACATTTGGCTGTGTGGGTAAATAAAGCAGGAAATTAAAAATTTTTGAAAAGGGTTTTCTTACTGTAATTTTCCCCCACTGAATTAGCCAAGTCATCCTCTAGCCCTTCTTTTCTTTCTCCTGAGCTATCCTGGTTGGTATCTAGATTGGGGAAGAACTATTCCCAAGATGATAGTCAGCACACTCCAAGGAGTCCTCAGTAATGAATGCATGGAATGATCTACATGCCCATCTGGCCAAATCACTACTATTGGGTGAGTAACAGTCTGTGTACACAGAACACCTTTTCCTCCACCTCCTGAAGCAAGTCCTTGTGTCCCTGAAGAGCTGTCTGCAGTGTCTGACTACGATGTTTAATGCTGGCTTAGTCAGCCAACGTGCCTAAGACAAGTCATTGGCTAAGACACAGTCACTGTCCTCACAGAACTAATAGCCTTTTTGGTAAGATAAATTAAGTAAACATACAACTTTCAAACATAACAATGAAATAGGGTGAATCAAGTTTATAAGGGGGAATCAAGGTGAGTATATAGACAAAGTTGTAAGTATCTCAAGAATAATTTTTTTTAAAATACAACTATATTGTTGATCAAAGAGTACAAATATCCAGTTATAAGACAAATGGGTTTTGGGGATCTAATGTGCAGCATAGTGATTATAATTGGCAATAACGTATTGTATTCTTGAAAGTTGCTCAGAGAGTAGATCTTTAATGTTCTGACCTTATAGAGCTGTTAGGTACCTTTGCAAGATATAAGCGTATCAAATCAACATGTTAGATACCTTCTACTTACTGAATGTTATATATGTCAATTATATCTCAAAAAGCTGGAAAAATAAATAACAAAAATATATATCTCATATATATACAAATATATACATTTATAAGATGTGTGTGTGTGTGTGTGTGTGTGTGTGTGTGTGTGTGTAGTCTGACATGTATTTTAAAACTGAGATGGGGTGATCTCAAAGCCCTTCAAAATGTATACCATTGAAACAGGCAGAAAGGGAAAAGGAAGATACCCTATACACAGTGGTACACAGGTTAGACTGAAGTGCAAAGAGGATACTGTTTTTGACCCACAAGGAAGCACCACAGAGGCCACTTTAAAATGTTTCTTTCATCTTCACAACTCTTTGCAAAGTTTGTATGAGACACTCTAGGATGGTCAAGGTTACCCATCAGTAGAGGGGTCAGGACTTGCAGATAAGTAATTTACTGACTTCCAAGCCCATGCTGTCTACACTGCACATATGAGGTTAAGAAAGATACATTGAGAAACACAGCTTCTATTTTTCCCATGTCTCAAAAGCTCGTGGTAACGTCAAATGGGTAAAAGACTTACACATTATTAGAGAATTCCTATGTCCATAAGGTTAAAATGTAGAATCTCTACTTCAACATTTAGCAACCATTTTTTCAAACATGTGCTATCATTTGTCTTCCCCCCCACCTCAAAAAAAAAACTGAATAGTCAGCAGCAACCAGCTTGAGTTCAATGAGAGTTGAATTGAGGCTAAAGAAGCACCTCTTTCTAGAAGCCTAATCATATTACCTTTGTTTCTGTTTCATCAGGTTAAGGAAAACTATAGTTTTATCACTAGCCTCAGCCTTCTTTCTTCCTTTGTAAATTGTTTTTAATTTAAGAGAAAAACATGAGTGAAGCATTTAAATAATTGGAGACACCATAGCAAAGGATGGTGAAACTGGTCAAGTTGTTTTGTTGCCCCGAAAAAGAGCATCTATATTTATGAAATGCTCATTTTGGAATTGACCTGTGGAAATCCCAATTTTGGGTGCATAAAGCCTCCGGTGTTTGAAGAATGCACATGCGAAAAGTAAGAGTTGTAAGGAGCTAGGTAGAAGAATGTCAGTGTTTGTTATTATAAAATGGGTCCCTGCATTTTGAACAATCTAGAAATGTGAAGAAGAATTTATTCTCTTTAAAAGTAGAATAATTTTATATCAACTCACTCCTATATAAGACATTCTAGTGAGGGGGAAAAATCACACACAAAAAAGTCTTTAAGTTCTTCTCTAAACCAGAGTTTAAAAAACATATTTATGCTATGCTGAAATATGATACATATATTAATCATCAGAATGATCTTATGTTTGTACATTTGACATGATATTTAAATTTTAATTTATTGGTAGCTTTTATAGGACTTATAGTTCCCTCAGAACAATAAAATTACAGGGACAATTACTTTGAGACTGTTGAGCTGGCAATAAGTAGCATTCCTTACTCTATATTAAAATGAATCTAAAGACATGTAGTTTTGTTGTGGTGAAAATGAACTAGCAACCACAGTAAGAAAAATGATCAGGTTTATCAGCTGAAATATTTTATGTACTTTATGTTCTGAAGAATCATTAAAGTAATAACGACCTACATTTTGAATACCCAAGGTCAGGGATATCTATTATCTATCTATCTATCTATCTATCTATCTATCTATCTATCTATCTATCTACCTATCTACCTCTGTATCATATTTGCAGAGGGATATAGATGTAGATATGTGTATGAATATATGAACAAGTATGAAATTTAGTTCACAATCAAAAGATGCAAAGATACCTTTTTCCCCTTCTAAATTAGATTTTAATTGCCTCAAAACTTCCACCAGTAAAATACAGGGATTTCAGTTTGACTAATTTCGGAACAATCTGCTTTCAGGGATTTACCTATGGAGGAGACTGAAGACTGTCATTTTTTATGACCAATGGTGCTATTGTCAGCTTCCAGTCCTAGCCATCTTCCTCCTTAAAAGTGCTGCTGTAAGGTGGTCCTGAGGTGACCCTCACACAAACTCCCCTACTGACCTGAGGTCCCACAGCCCATCTCTTATCTGGGGTGGTAGGCATGCCTATAGTCTCTGCCACCCCATCATCTGTCTCCTCCCACATCTAGGGAGGTGTTAAACTTTCCCTCAGAGAAGTAAGCTACTATTCAAAGCATGTCCTTCCCTATGTCCTGCTCATCTTCCACCTCCCTGGCCTTTAGAAACAGAATATTTTTGTTATTCACTTCCCCTGTTATATATGGAACTTTTATACTGTACCATTTTGAAAGTTTATTTTCCCACTAACCTATTCTGGGAAATTTATGAGGCAGTTTCCTCCATTCAACAATGCCATACAAATTATAAATATGCATTAGGTCAGCATGCATCTGAACATGCAATGCCAGATAATTACTTTTAAAATTAAGCTGCTTGGGGTCAGGTACACACATCCCTTTCTTTAAGTTTTGCTTTTTAATTACAGTTTACATTCAAAATGATTTTGTATTCATGTCAGGTGTACAGCATAATGGTTATAGTTTATAAAGTGTTTCTCCCAATATTTCCAGTACCCACATGACACCATACATAGTTATTATAATATTATTGACTATATTCCTTATACAGTACTTTACATCCCCGTGATGGTTTTGTAGCTACCAATCTGTACTTCTTATTTCTTCACCTTTTATATTCAGTCCCTCAACCCACCTCCCTTCTAGCAACTATCAGTCTGTTCTCTGTATATATGAATCTGTTTTTGTTTTGTTTGTTCATTTATATCATTATTTAAATTCAAATATAAGAGAAATCATATAGTATTTATCTTTCTCTGATTGACTTATTCTGTTTACCCCTTTTTAAAGATCATTTGATACTCGATACTAAGTATCTCAAAGACTCAGGAAGGAAAAGGAAAAGGAAATGCGGTTGTTAAAATAGCCTGGTACAGTTGCTATAAGCAGGAGTTTTTAACATGCAAACCGTACAGTGAGTACAGTATTTAAATCCACAGAGATGCTTTAAATAGAGTATTTCTGTAATGCAACATCTTGTGTTTTCATATTTCCCATCATATTCAAAAATATTCTTCAACATAAAGAAAAAGTACAATATATTTGCATAGCGGGAATTAAGAGCTAAAAACACCAGAGGCTGTACAGATACTGCAATAATAAAATAGAGTGCTTTATGATTTCTGTTCATTTTGAAAGTGAATGTTTATACATATAAATCATTATATACAAAATTACTATCAAATTTATGATGTTTTAAAAAATAAAGTAGCAATGTTAAATGTTGGAGTCACAAGGATTAAGCTATGATTATTTTCCTGAGGATATGTAGATGTCAAAATGATGCTTATTGATTACTTTTTATAGAGAAGATAACACCAAGCAAAGTAACATAAAGTAAAATAAATCTAGTAACCACTGAAATTAAGTAAGACTTGTGTTTATAGAGCTATCGTTAAGAAAACCTACTCACTTTTTAGAAAGATACCCTTCTTTCTTTAAGAATCATTTATACTCATAGAAATGATTAAGCATTTTCATTCTTATAATTAAACTTGCATTTCATTTATGTTCCACTTCCTTGAAGGAACAAGATAGTGCTGGGGGAGAGGGAAGAATGGTTTGTGGGTAGCTTCAAGCCATATTTTCCTCATTCATCCAATAAATATATATTGTGTTCGTTACTAAGCATGTAGCTGAAAATAAGACAGGCACAGCCTAAGTCCTTATACAATCAAACCCACACCATTATTAAGTTAATAATGGTTATGTGTTGAAACCTATATAGACAGTTTCTTGATTTTGAATTAACCGATTGTTCTTAGAGGTGCATACCAGGACCACATGGATATACAAACATTTTATTTCTAGCAATAAACCTGGCTATGTATTAACTCTTCCACCACACATTACATGTGCCCCATTGTCTCTATCATTTCATTTTTCTGGGAAACCTATGAGGTCCTTTCAAGATAATTGGATAATTCAAATGAGAAGATTTTACATCTGAAAAGGAATATTTTATCATTAATGGTGGGCCTTAGTCAGGTTATGTATGCTCTAGTCCTAAAGTTTTATTCAAAATGGTAATTCTTATCTTACACACTCAGTATTATTTTTGAAGTCCTCGCAATTTGTAATATTTTGAAAGTAGACTGAAGTTGGCAGTTGTTACAGTCAGTTATTGCTGCATAACTACAAAACTAAATGCAATTGTATTAAACAAAAATTCTTTTATTATGCTCCTATATTCTGTGGGTGAGGAATTTGGAAAAGGCACAGGCTTATCTCTGCTCGATTATGTCTGAGGTCTCAGCTGAAAAGACTCAAAGAATTGAGGCTACTCAAAGACTAGGATTGTAATCGTCTAAGAGCTCCCCCATTCGCAAGTCTGGACAATGATGCCAGCTGTGGCTGGACCTCAGTGGCCTCAGTCAGAAGAGCTACATGTGGCTTTTCCATGTCATCTTTCTTACTCTTCACAGCCTGTGACTGGCTTCTAAGAGTGAGCTTCTAGGCAGAAACTTATCTCCTTATATGACATAGTCACATGGTGTCACTTTCACCATAGACATAGGCCTACACAGATTTAAGGAGACCAGAGACCCCTGAAAATTAGTTCAACTACCAGCTCCATTTGTACATCAAAGTTCGAAGTTAATGTTTCATCCCAATCAGTATCTTTACCTTTCATCTGATTGAGCTCAGATACCCCTAGGTAACTTTCTCAAACTTCTCCCATTCATAGATGACACAGCTGGGTAGAAATTAGTCTCTAAAAATACTTTCACACAACCGGCTTGTTTTCTAGTCACTGTCTGCTTATGTTATGCTCATTCCATCTGTCAATAGATGTGAGTCACACACTCGACCTTTCAGCTTTACTTGCGCACATAAATTTCTTCCAATTTCCTGTGAAACAAACACGTTTAACTCTTTAGGGTTTTATAATTTGCACACAAGTCAGACAGCGATGATTCAAAGAACAAAAAAAGCCCTCAGTGTGACAAATTTGGCCCAAGCCTTTTATAACAGAAACACATTTTCTTTGACTATTTGACTGATAGAGGTAGGTAAATACATAGAGATGCATTTGTATTTGTCTATGTTTCTATCTACATATAACCAAATTTTCCATGGCTTTCCATATGTTGAAGCAAAACAATTTAAAGCAGGCACTGAGATCCACTAACGAATTCCTGGTAACCCTTCCCAGTCCTATGTAAATTCTCCCTCTCATAATATATGTGAAAGAAGACTTGAGTGTTGTAGTGAGAAAGCAGAGTTGATCCCTCTCTATCTACCTGGGATCGTGACTGTTTTACCAAACTGGTCTATTTTTTTTTTTTCATTCTCTCTACACATAATAAAGAATCCAAGTTAGAAAAAGATGTTGGCAGAAACACATCTCTATTTTGAGAAATTTGATTTGACTGGGTTTAAATTAAAACTAGGTCCCTGATTTTACAAAATCCCCTCACCCAAGTCTTTTATGATACAAAAAAAATGCACACAATAACTGAATAACAAAGTGATGAAATTGACAAAGGTAGCAAAAAGCCCAAATGTGTTCTTAGTTCAGAAGATATTCTTACCCAGAACAAATGAGGAATCACAAGAACTATTTTCTTCTGTTTCCTCTTTGGTTCCCAATCCCAGAGTGGCTGACGTGGTAGGGGCTGTTGCTTTAAGAGCTGTGGAGGGGAGCTGTGCTTGCAAAGCTCCAGGCAAAAGGAAAGGAGATAGTTTTGTGCCAAAATGATAAGGAATCTCCATCCATGCCATTTCTATTCTACTTTTTTGTGTTTCCTTTCATGTCACTTGGTAAATCTGTTGGCCTCAATAAAATGTTCTGACTGAGCTTCCTGCATTATGGATTCAGGTATAGGATCACAGGGGTAGACAGGAGAATGTGTAGGATTATTCCCAAGGTAATCAAAGATTCCCAAGATCATCTGAGACTAAGTGAAGTGAAGGGGCTTTCCTAGTCACCCACTTAGATGTAGAGCCCAGAGATCCACATTTGCTGACCAGTGCTTACTAGCTAATCCTCATCTCTGTTCGAGCTGGTAGAAGTGGGTGTTCTGAATCATCCTCGCAAAGAGTATAAGCCACGATTTATCCTTAAGATATAAATCCAAAATCCTGGAGTGATTTCCCCTGAAAATTTTTGTGTTACTTTTGTGACTAATCTGAAGTGTTGGAAGGAACACAAGACAGCCAGGGACCTAGGAGCAGCACACAACACCTGGGCACAATGATTGCATAGGAGCTTCTCCAAGCATATGGGGAGATGAAGAAATTTTAATATGGATGAACATGTGGCACCCATAGAAGGTCAGAGACATAGGCCATTCCAGCTTTGCTGACCTAGAAGTGAAAGGAGACACAACACTATGTGATATAACAGAAATAACTGTCTTTGGAATAAGGCAGATATGGGATCCAACCTACCATTTCAAATAAATGGTCTTGCACAAATGGCTTAATTTTTCTCAGCTATGAAATGGAGAGAATGGAGAACAATGATAATAATAACTAGCTTAAATTATCATAGGGATTACATGACATGGGACTCTGTCAGTCTTCTTCACTGCCACATCCCCAATCCCTTGGGGCTGTCAAGGACTTTCTCCCCAGTTCCCTATGTTTGGCACACAGTGGGAGCTCTCTATAGATTAGCTCTTCTTCTCTGCTCTTTCTCTGAGCTTCTATCCAAAAGTCATGAATCATCTTCCGTTTTATTAATATTCATCATCTTGGAAACATTTTAATAGTGAAAAGGCTTATCAATTTATTACCAATGGTTTATTTGTTTAAATTAATTATGATGGTGTTCCTTAGGAATAGAAAATCCTAACGAAGGGCATGTCTGGAGCAAAAGCAATAATGGAGATGTACAAGAGGTAAGAAGGGACTTTTAATGTATGACCAGGCAGTTAGTCCCAGGGTCTGTTGTCACAAAGGCCACCCCATTAAGGAAACAGTACCAAGTTCAAGAAAGCTTGGGTTTCATTTAAAAGACTAATGAAATTGATTTCCCAGAGGACAACTCTCAAGTCCCAAACTAAAGGAAAGACATTCTACCCAGAAAATGTGTGCAAATAGTTTGGAGTCCATGAAGAGCCAATATGATTCCAAATCTGAACTGAGATCTATATAGAAGGGATAACCATTAAAAATATCAGCCTCTTTGTGCAGCATCCCCCCGCCCCCCCAATAATCAAATGTGACTTAACCAGAAAATGAAGAAAACAAAATGTTGGTTGAAAAGAAAACTTCCTGGCAGGAAAGTCTACCAAAATGATGACTCCTTCCAAGAAAGTGATTCAGCTAGCCTCCCAGGAGGCATATGAACCCAGGTTGCACAGGGGAATAGAAAGTACATCATGGCCAACTGTCTGCTTCCCCAGACGTGCACTGGCCACATCAATGAAGTCTTCCCATCTTGATTCTCCGTGATTTCAGCACAAATTGCTTTGGTGGGTTCCTGACCCTCTGTTGGAGCTCATGAAGTTGCCAATAAGTGACTAAATCAGTGGAAAATGGAAAAATAAGGATGCTTCTAAGTCTGATTACTGTGTAAATATTCGAGATACTTCAGAGGGCCCAGTGTATTTGGATGCTGGTTTCTGATTCAGAAAGCAAATTTGTTCTGCAGGTATCTCTGCTTTATGGCCTCAGCTTACTGTCCAGTTGTCAGTGTTTTGAACAAGTAACTTTCTAAACTTTATTTCACATCTTAGTCATAGTGCAAGGTTATTCTCCATAGGCACTGAGTCAGAATAAAGTGGAAAACAACATAACCACTTTTGTAGAGATTTGTTTCAGTTAGAATTAAGGTGGTGGCTACATATTTTTTCCCCCATCATTTTATATTCTGGGAAGTCTATTTACATCCTTTCTGGAATACACTGAGAAATAATAAGTAATGAATACTGATCCTATTCCAGTAAGAAAAATTATGAACAAGAATAGGTCAGAGATGTAGAGATTGTAGTACAAATTATGATGGATTTTTATCCAAAATTTTTCTCCCCAAATTAAATCTCAGAAAACCTCAATGGCATCAAATGGGCTGGATACACAATCAGAAATTTAGCTTTCAGGTGTTAGATTTCCACTCTTTATTTTAACCAGTGTGTGCATTTCAGCAAGATTACTCCAAAGCTAAGTCAGATACTGCAAGCCATATTTTCCTTATTATCTTACCTAATAATAGACAAACATGTAAATTGTCCATACCTTTGCTACACTAACCAGCCAATCAGGAGAGTATGCAAATTAACCCAACAAAGATGGCGGTTAATTTGCATACGTAGACTCCAAGTGGTGGAGCGAAGCCTGACGGCCCTGGAGCTGGAGCAGCAAAGCCTGATGGCTCCAGGGCTGGCTGCAGCCGGAGCCCGGCCAGAGCAAAGGCCTGGGTCCCGGGTGCCACAGGCAAACTGGTGCCAGCAGCCAAGGGAAGGGAAAGCCTATTGCACAAATCTCTTCATGCAACAGGCCTCTAGTCCCAATATGTAAAAAGCCAGGGCCCATGATGACCAAAACGACCAAATGAGCTGTCGTCATGAGGTGGCATTGACTGGCGAACGGGCTGAACTTCTGACCTCTTGGTCCCTCCCCCCAACTCCCGTGGGCGCTGGGAGCTCCCTCCTACCTCCCATGGGCCACAACGGCTCCTTCCCACCTCCCGTGGGTGGTGGAAGCTCGCTCCCACCTCCTAAGGGTGGCGGTGGCTCGCTCCTGCCTCCTGCAGGCACCGGGGGTTCCTTTCTGCCTCCTGCAAGAGGCAGTGGCTCACTTCTGCCTCTTACTCCCACCTCCCGTGGGCACTGGTGGCTCCCAGCTGCCTCCAGTGAACCACCATCACCCACTGTAGCCAGCAAACCAGCCCAATCAGGGGGTGGGGCCAGCCAACCTCAAGGCCCCTCCCCCCCATGACCTGCTCCTGATCGGACTCTCTCATTCCGATCAAGAGCGGGCTGCACAGAGCATGGACCCTTCCTGGCAGCCTCGAGTCCCTGGGGTTGAGCATTCTGATGGCCCTGCCCAGAGAGTAGAGGCACCTGATGGGTAGAGAGAGGAACCACAGGCCTCCAGGGAGCACCGCAGAGTTGGCAAGGAGAGCAGAGGGCCTGTGGAGAAGGGAGGAAGCGAAGCCAGTGGACATCAGCCCAGAATCCAGCCCTTCCCACCGGAGGCAGCAGCCCTCAACCCAGAACCCCAGTCCGAATCAGAAGAGCCCGAGGGAGGCTTCAGGAAGCTCTACGCAGAGCTACGTGTTGAGAACGAGAGACTTTATGAGGCCCTGACCGAAACCACGCTGCGGCTGGCACAGCTCAAGGTGGAGCTGGAGCGTACCACGCAGATGCAGGAGCACTTTGCAGAGAGGCTGGCCCTCCTAGAGCTGGAGAAATTTGAGTGCAGGGCCCTGGAGCACATACCACTGAGCTGAAAGAGGACCTGAAGGGCCTGTCCAACCTCTGGGATGACAACCCGCGCCTTAAGGACAAGAATGCAGCCCTGATCTGCATTATCAGCAAACTGTTCAAGTGACCCTGGAGGACTTGCCCCTGCACCCACATTTATCCAGCTGCTTCTGCCACACGCACCCCTCCCCCTGTGTGAACACAGGTGATAGGGCTGCTGGGGAGTCTCTGAGGAGCCATAACCTTCCCTCAGGACCTCCAAGCTTAGAGGGGAGGACAGAGTCCCCAGGATCAAAGAGGGCCATCTGAGGCCAGGATGGAGAGAGGGAGGCTGAGCCAGGTTGGGGGACCAGGGCTGCAGGCAGGACCAGGAAGGAATCGAGGACCCGAAAGTGCCAGGACCAGTAGCCAGGACCAGAGTGGTCACTTGGAGGTCCCCTCTCACGTGTGCTGCCACCAGTCACCCCTCCTGCCCCTGAGGAGGGATCTGAGAATGTGCCAAGCATCCCCCCAGTCTGGGCCAGGTGGGCCTGTATATAGGGTCCATGTACAATAGGGAGGGATGTTTTCTATTTTTTGCTGCCCGTCTCTGATGCTGGGGGAGAAGGTATATTTTTGAGCACAGTAGGGCAGCGGGCTGGTGGGCGGGGCTGCGAGCAGTGGCGGGCTACCGCACACAGAATTTTTCACGCTGAGCCCCTAGTCTTCAATAAAACTGAAGTCCCAAGTGAAATGAAACTCAATGAAAAAAAGCTGTGGTGTAGTTAATGGCTGCAAATTGGGCATTGTAATCCCAAAATAACAATGTTTAGTGTTCATAAAGATCTTTACATTGTTCAGAGTATCCTCACCTGTTCTTACATAAAGAAGAATCAAAGTGTTAGGAAGTTAATTGATATGACACAAGGATTGGACACAGAGCTTGTTATAGAACATAATTTACCCAAACCACCAATATATTCCCCCTCATGTTAGTGGCAGCCCACATGCAGATGACTGTTTTTCCTTTGGCATCATTTTTCAGCCAACATTTCTGCCATTGGTGTTGTTTTAATCCCACTTTGCCACTCCAGATAATAGGTTTTTGGGTCGCTGGTAGGTAAAATCTCAGAAAGGAATGAATGCAGTGTGGATGCCTTGGGACCAGTGACCAGTGCCCACCACGGTCACTTTATTTGACTACTCTCTACTCTTCAGTCCTTGCTCCCTCAATAACTATTTAGACTTGATTATCAAGATAGATCTATAAGTAAATCGAAATAAAGCCACTTAGTTGTGAAAAATATACTGAAATCCTCTAATGACAGGCTTCTTATAACTACTGTTAATGGTTGTTTTTGGAGCAAATGACCAGCAATGCACCTAGGCACCAAGCTATATCTGATTGACAATCAATAATTTTTTTTTCCTATCTCCATCTCCTCAGTTAACATAATGAGATCTTCCCACAATATTCTGCTTTTTCCCCATAGGCAATGACTTGCTATAAAATTGAGACCCTTGCCTGTTTACTTAAGAGCCAATTATTTCCCAAACCCAGTTGATTTATAAGTTGCTTTTTCACAAAGATCTTGCTTTAAAAGATGCAATATGTAGTTTACGATTTTATTGTGAAATTGTATTTCACAGAGAAGTGAAAAAGCAAAACTAAAAAAAGTACAGAATAATAGTTGTAATTCAGACAATTGTGTGATTAATACTCAAGAAATATGACACTATAATCAACCCAGATTTCCCTGTGAGGGTACAGCTTTTCTTCAAAATAGTCACACACATATGTAGGAAGAAATTGTGATATAGTAGAAAAGACAGAGATTCTAAAATCACACAGACCTGGGATTAATTTTGTTTTCCTCACTTATAAACTGTGTAAATTCAGCCAAGTCATTTAACCTCTTTGACCCTCAGCACAGACATCTGTAAGTGGGAATGATAAAACCCACATTTCAGTGTAGCCATGAAGTTGGTATATGTACACAAACACATGTACTTGTAGAGATGTATGTGGGGGAGCATATGACAGTAACTATTACCACTAGAAATCACACATGCTTCAAAGGCATTATTATATATGTATATACATGACAACTTTACTTATTCCAGTAATTTAAATTATAAACATTTGCCTTGACTAAAGTTTGTCTTTTCAGTGATTACAAGTCTGAAAAATATTGATTTCTGAGAAAATGGATATTTTAAATCAAAATATAGAAGATTGATTTAATAACCCTTTAGGCATTGGTTGTATGTGCTGCAAATTAAAAACATTTTTAATATATACCCAGCAGTATTTCTAATTAGATTGTACATTGTTATTTTCTAAATGTTAAAGAAGATATATTTTACTAAAATGTTCTAAATTCAGACTTTGAACTAATTGACCAAAATAGCCATCTGTAATTAATCTGACCTTACAGTGTTTCAATTAATTATTACTACATTTCTAACAATAGACTTTTGTATCAACACAATTTTTAAAATATTATGATCAATTGAATGAATTGTTAAATTGTATCATTCTAGGATAAATCTCATATCAGAATATTCTAGCATTCCATTCCTATAAAAAATTATATAGATAAATTGAGACAAAAGAGTGTTCCCACTTTTCTAGAATTCCCAGGAACTACATTGTTTTGCTTAAATAACTCTTTCACCAATGTTAATAAGAGCAAAAGAAAGTTTAGATGTCTTTTAGTATGGTCAGATTGTGAAAGGGTTAATGTGGACTACATTTAGATGATCAGCATTTAACTTTTTATCTTTAGTTTTGATTTTTGTCCTCCACCAGGGAAAACAGGAATAGGCCATTTTGTTTTCCCACACAGTGAATATATTATGTCCTTTCTATGTCATAAGTTTGAATCTCGTCTATGAAAATCTTCATATCTGATATTGACTTTGTAATGTCTTTTAGATTTGGAAATAACAATACTAACTGTGTCTACATCAAAAACTTGTTAAGGGTAAACTAACAATGTATATAAAATATACATTTAAAAACATTTAATTGTATACTAATGAAAATTATGACTACTATGTTCTCATCTTGCCAGAGTTTCGTTAATTCAATTTTCATAAGTTGTGATGTTCTTGAGATGGATTATTTTACAGATACTGCTTCACTGTTTACCTTACTCTGAGGATGTCTTTAGAATATAAAAGGAAAAGTTATGTTTATGGCTACATACTTTGTGGATTAATGGTTCTAAGAAGAATCTTAGCTTTATCTTTTCTGTTAGGTCAATTAAGTGGGAACTCACCACTCAGGAATGCACTAGTTGTTATTCAAAAACTTGGGAGAATTCACTTTCACATTAAGATGGATAAGCTGATTACTCTGACTGAAACTTGTAGCTAAGATTATCCTTTAAAATATCATGACTCAATTGAATAAATTCACTACAGACTAAGTGTGGATATAGCTAAGCACATTAAGCACATGTAGATCCATTAAGGAAGTTGCTAAACATCGTTTCCTCTTTCTGAAAGGTCCTTACCCCCTTCTTCCTATTGAAATCTGACACATGCTTCAGTGTCCAGCTCAGCTGTTACCTTTTCTATAAAGATAATTCCCCAAACAGATTCAGTTTATAACCTCTTCTCAACCCCCAAAATTGTCTGTCTTCTACAACGTCTACGCTGCCGACCCATTGGATCCTGGCACCCTGAGGTCAGGAACCTACTCTCACTCATTCTTGTATCCTTTGGGTTATCCGAGTGCTTTCATCCTTTCTCATTGTGGTGGTGAATGTTAGCTTTCCCCAATGGAAGCCATCCCTCAGTATTCGTGGGGGATTGATTCTAGGAACACCCAATACCAAAATGCTCAAGTCCCTCATATAAAATAGGCTACGGCATATAGGCCAAAGCAGTGTATGCCTACATAGCATCTCATCCTCGTGGATTCAGTGTAGTGTTAGGCCAGTGGAAAATTCAGCTTTTGGTTTTTGGAACTTTCTGGGATTTTTTTTTTTAATATTTTTGATCCGAGATTGCTTGGATCAGCTGATAGGAAACCCGCAGATACGGAGGACCGACTGTATCTGCCTTTTTTTTCTTCCTTTCTTATATTTTTCACTTGGGCATATGCCTGCCCAGTATAATGACTGCATTTCCCAATTTAGATGTGGCCTTGTGGCAAATTTCATCTAAGTACTGATTTAAGAGCAGGAATCACATAAGAAATTTCTGGATTGTTCCTCTTATAGGGAAATGGTACAATTTTCTCCTACTTCTTTCCCCTTCCTTACAAGTAATCTTGAAACATGCAGATCAAGGCAACATTCTTGGGAACAAGGGGCAACATGCTATAAAGAGATTGTGTCCCCAACACTATGGAGCCACCCTCCAGTTCTGGTATGCTTACACTGAGACTGTTAGATGAAAGAAAATCACACTTCTATGTTTAAGCTTCTGGTGCTTTGAGTCTCCATCACGGTAGTCAAACTTATAACCTAACAAGTATACTTCTGCATTACGGGTGCAAATAATAATTTTTTGGACCGAATAGAATCATGTTTACATAATATAAATTGAAGCAGATGTTTTTTAATGTAGCCATGTTAATGCCTCTTTGGGGATTGTTCATCATTTTTGCTCTTTTGGCTTATAGGTCATCTAATATTTAGGGCAAAAATACATTTGGTTTATTTATTTATATCACCGACCTGTTTGGTGGTGTTTAACAGCATATCCTTTTCTTTGGGAATAGGATTCCAACAGGAAAATTGCTGGATGTGAGTCTAAAACTAGAATATATTACAGATAACTTGGTTCATTTTTCTATGACTTCACATAGGCTATTTTCATTTTCTATAACACTTTGTCTAAGTTTTAATATAATGCCTGATCCTCCAACCAGACTAATTTCTATGAGGAAAGGACCATGTCTGTAAAATTTACTGATGTATCCTAAAGATCTGGAATATTCCATTTATTCATTAATTATTTGTTGGGGGGTGGGAGGAAGAAAGGAAGAGAAAAGATAGAGAAGGAGTGAAGAAAGGAAGGGAAGAAGGAAGAAAGGAAAGAAGGAAATAGGGAGGGGAGAAAGGAAAGAATTCAGAGAGGAAAGCTATGCCACCATGAAAAGAGAGAGAACTAGAAGCCATGTTTGGATCTGATTATTTGAAAGACTCATATAATGGAGAAAATATGTTTCTAAAGGAGAGAGTTTTGAATCATTAAAATTAATTTCTTCTTTATTCTGTGTGGGTAGTTACAGTAGAAAAGGAATAAGCATCCCCCCCCCCCCAATCCAAAGAATTCAAAGCTTGAAAACTTTGCCTATTTGCGTAATCAGCAGTTAACTCCAAAGAATTCTCTATAGTATCTCGGGATGTATGCCCAGGATCGTCCATTTTCTCTTATTTCTTGAATAAAAATTTGCCAGGAGGGATTTGATCAGGCCCCCACCGGCGCTGCAGCCTGACTGAACTTCCTGGTCCTCTAGGTGGTGTTGGAAATGTCACTCGGAGGATCACTGCCAAGTTGGAAAATGACTGCTTATGACTCCACAGGCAGAGAGGGACAGGTGTCTTCATCTGGCTGCCAGCACTTTCTGTGCCATGAGAAGTTTCTGTGGGGAAAAAAGGTAAAGTTTCTTTTGAAATGGGGATTTTAAATTTTCAACACGTCTTAAATCAAACATATTGGACACCCTTGATCTCCCTGCTCACTGATACATTTCCTTCATTTTGCTCCAGGATACCACATCTGTTGGTTTTCCTCCTACCTCACTGGTCACTTCCTCTTGGTCCCTTTTGCTCATTAGAATGCTTCATACCTCATTCCTAGGGTCACTTCGCTTTCCTACCTGCACTTCCTTGAAGAGTCCATTCATGCAGTTCTAAGTACCAGCTGTACTGATGACTCCCAATTTTGTATCCCCAGCTATAATCCAGACCCATGTATTCAACTGCTTACCTGACAATTTTGTGAGCTCTCCACAATGATTACAAGTTAACCACATGAAAATCTGAACATCTCCAGATTTACATAATCTCAGCTGATTGAAACTCCAGCCTTCAGTTGGGGGCGGGAGGGGGGTCGCACGGGCGGGGAATGACAATAGGATTCTAGCTTTGAGGCCTCTCTTCCACATTTCACTGTTGAATCAGCAGACTTCTGTGCACTCCACCCTCAAAGTACATGTAATAAGTTCCAAGACCCCCCAAGGAAGCATGAACCCACAAATAATACCAAACCCTACATATATATTATGTTTTTCCTATACATACGTTTATAAATTAGGCACAGTAAGAGTTTAACAATAATTAGTAATAATAGAGCAATTATAACAATATACTTAATATAAGTGTCAAAGAGTTATGTGGTCTCTCTCAAAATATCTCATTGTACTGTACTTGTTACCAGTGGGTGCCTTTGCATCTCCACCTGTTACTGGTAGAAATGGCGTTCTCGTGATGTTGCAAGAAATGGAATTGCCTGAGACCTGCATGGTAGTATGAGTAATCTTTATTTATGTGGATTTAAGCCTCTGGGTTTCCAACATTCCATTTCCCTCTGTCCCACCATGGAAGAAGTCCAGCCTTGTCTCAGCAGGGCTAGAATGAAGGCCATTGCCCAGTCTCCGCTCTATATTCAAGTACAGCCCAGTCTAGCAACTGGCTAGCTTAGCTTGTGTTCCCAGCTGCAGTTCATTGTGCTTAGGTTCCTCACAGCCATGGGTCATGCAGCTGCTTAAGGCCACATGGCGGGTGAATGCGGGTCACAGGGCAAGAGAGGACCAAGCACTCAAGGGAGGAGGAAGAGAGAGAGAACTCTTTGAGGATTATAACTAGGAGATTAATTGATGGACCCTTCAAGTTTTCACCTGCTTGCAGTGGCTTCACACCCCTTTAGCTAGTTATCTTTTTCCCAGATTAGACTGACAAGCAAGCATCTTCCCTATGTCACCCCAATTTCATTGTGCATGTGTCCATCTCCCCCTTGGTTCGAACCCTTCCCCCAGTGGGAAATGGACCAGTGGTTTCCTGGGGAGCGTGAAGCTATAGCTTCCTGTTGAAGCTGCCCAGATAACCAAGCTTATAATATCTGGCCTCCCCTTTGCTCTCTTTTTATTATTAATATTAATAACTAGCTAATTATGATGATAACATATGTTTCTTGGGATGTTGTGAGATGATACAGTGTCTAGGGAATGACATGAACTGAGGTGGAATTTTCCATTTAGTGTTTTGAACTAAAACTGCAGCAAGAGAAACCATGAATAAGGAAAGACTACTGTACATCCATACTCCGGCTACTTCTCCGTACTTTCACTGTCACCACTGTGGCCTGAACCTACAAAGTCTCTGCTTGCATTATTGAAATAATCTCCTCAGTGGTCTCCCTGATCTTATAATACCTTTCTCCCCTATCACCTAATCCTCAAAGCGCAGAGTGGCCTTTTTAAAATGTAAGTCATATTATGTCTCTATTCCCTCCAAACACTGTCACGTCTCTCACAAAATTACAGCCAAAGTCCTCCTCTTTGTGGCTTTGTGTGGTCTGCCCCCATGACCTGCCTGACTCATCTCCTTCTCTCTCCGTTGTTCACTCTGCTCCAGCCACATGGGCCTGCTGCCGGCTCTGCAAATGGACCATGCCCATCCCACCCTGGCATTTCCTCCACCTGCAATGAATGCTCTTTCCCCAGATACGGACATGGCTAACTCTCTTACCACCTTTGGATCCTTTTCAGTATCAGTTCCCAGTGAGGTTTACCCTGCACCACCCCAAGACCACCTGATGCTCCCACCCCTCCTGATTTATTTACTCTGCTGCTTTTCCCCTAACTATAGCAATTTCACCTTCTAACATTGTATGTAATTTATGTATTTATTATTTTTATTATGCATTGTGCATCGCTCCCACGAGAATAGAAGTTCCATTAATATATAAAAGTTCTATTGTTTTATTTAAATAGTAACTAGAACAGTTTCTGGCACATAGGCGTTCAATAAATATTACTGAATAGGTGGCACTTTATCACTAATGACAGGGACAGGTCAAGTTGGCTGGCTATCACTGCTACTCCTCAGTATATATTGAATGTCCAAGTCAAAGCAAGAGGACCAGGAAAAGAAATGAGCCATAATTAATAGAAAGGACTACAGTGACTATTTGCATGTAATACGATTATCTATGTACATATGAAATCCAGAAAGTCACCTAAAGAGAGATGTAAGAACTAATGAGAGATTCAGTAAGGAAAAAAGAGTCTTGCTAAATATATATATATAACTAACAATTTTATATATTTCAAAAGTGACCAAATATAAAAATAAACTCATGGACATAAATGGACCCAAATTGGAATATGAAAAGACAGAATAAAATGCCTAGAAATACACCTAATATGAAAGATTCAAGGCTTACATGAAGAAAAATATCAAACATGACATCATAAATAAAGTGAGTAGCATACCAAGTTCATAAACAAGAGGATTTATTATCAGAGACAGAAAAATTTTCCCAAAGAAATTGTGATTTTAATCAAAATATTAAAAAATTTCATAGGATTTGACAATGTATTTCAACTTCACATTGAAGAAAAATATTTAAATATATTCATTACCCTCCTACTAAATGTTCTACTAAAGGTTAAATATATGATATTTAGTACAGGAATGGTATTTCAAGTCTCTTAGGAAAAGTCTGACTATTAAATAAATTATTTTCAAATAATTGGCTATTTAATATTTAAAAAGTAAAACTGTACTACAGACATACATTAAGTTAAAGTTTTGATGGATCAAAGAGCTAAAATATTGTAAAAAATGTAGGAAAATATCATATACTTTGTAGTAGAGAATAGCTTCGTTAAAAAAAAAAAATAGCTCTGACTGGTTTGGCTCAGTGGATGGAGCGTCAGCCTGTGGACTGAAGGGTCCCGGGTTCGGTTCCATTCGAGGGCATGTACCTTGGTTGCGGGCACATCCCCAGTGGGAGGTGTGCGGGGGGCAGCTGATCTATGTTTCTCTCTCATCGATGGTTCTGACTCTCTGTCCCTCTCTCTTCCTGTCTGTAGGGAAAATAAATAAAATATATATTTAAAAAATTACAGCATCAAGAAAGTCTAAGAAATCAATTAACCCCTCCACTCTCATAAAAATGAATACAAATATTTTTTTTTAAAATAGGCGAACATAGCTTCCTATTAACTTCTTGCATGAATATCCAGAATATATAGAGTTCCTTCAAATCATTAAAAAAAAAAAGACAAGCCTCCAGAGGACAAAATATATGAAAATATAGCTTATAGAAAAAGAAAAATGAAGACAAGTAAAGGTGAGGAGACTTAACCTTATGGATAATCAGGGAATTCCAAACTGAGAGAGAGAGGATGTTTTTACACGACTAACAAATAAAAAAGTTTTAAAGATTGCCAACATGGAATATCAACAAAGATGTAGGACAATGTATCATACACCCCAGGGTAATAGGTGAATACTTTTTGAAGCCATTTATTGAATGACTCAACTCCCCTGCCACTTTCTTTTGAATGTTGCCTGTGAACCCAGAGGCTCAAAAGCTCATGTTTTTTGTTTTGTTTTTATCTCTTTCCAAATGAGAGACGAAAGAAAATAAGAGGGGCATATAAGAAGCATCCTTCTCTTTTTTATAAAGATGCCATTCTTTCTCATAGATTCTGATGTCTCCTATCAACTCAACCAACCTTTACTGACTACTTACAGCCTCTCAATTATAATTGTCATAGCAAAAAATACATATAATGTTAAAAAACAAACCAACAAATAAAAACCCAGTGAGTCAGATCCCTGTTGGTTTTCTGGGCTGCACAATCTACTGGATGAGGGAGACCCTCTCATCAGTATCTCTCATTCAAGATAGATTAAGTGCTCTGATAAAGGCATACTCCCAGTGCTGTGGACCATGGGGAGGAAGAGATTAATCACTACCATTACCACATTTTAAAAATCAATTTATCAGGATCCCAGCTTTGCAATGAAAGGAAATTTGCCAAGGCACTTAGTACAAAAGTATCCGTATATAATTTTCTTTTCACTAATCCTGTCCTCCAGGCCCTTCTACCCAGTGAGCTATGTACAATTAGCATGGCTTTCATTTATTCTTTTACTTTTATTTTTTTACACTTGCTGGTCAAAAGATGACTCAGAATGGGTGACCTACGATGGGTACACCATCAAAGCCTTATATGGCTTCACTCTTGCCATTTATGATCTCAGAAATACCATACAATAAAGATCATTCATTCTACTCGCATGACAAATACTTTGGAGAAAAAAAATACATGTAAGAAATGTGTGAATGCCTTACATTCTGAAATTGTTAAGGAGTTGTACGTATTGTTCTGTGGACTAGGTCTAGTTCTCTATTCGTTGCAAAGTATACAATTTATCCATATTTACAACGAAGTATTTAGCACAAGGAACTATTTTTGTTACTAAATTGCAAATTATATTTCTTCTCAATTTTATTCACTTTTTCTTTCAACTAATATTTGTTGAGTACCTACTCAGTTCAAAGCACTTTTCTAGGCACGAGGGACACAGAGGTGAATGAAATACACTAACTCTCTGAGGTCGTAGGACTTGTTTTCTGATAGAGGAAACCATCCACAAATAAAGATGAAGAGAGCACAACTTCAGATAGCAATGGGTGTTCCAAAGTTCAAGATGGGGCAGAACTGGGGGATAGCAAGTGACAGGAACAAAGGCTATTCTAAGATACCCTGGTAAGGAAGGAAAGTTCATAAAAAGTGAGAGCACATGACACCTGGAGATATGAGGGAATACCAATCAAGTCAGAGAGAATAAAAAATGCAAAGCCCCCGAGAAAGGACAAGAAACATTTCAAGAAGGCTTAGAAGTGAAATGACCTGTTGTTGGGCTGAGGATTCCAGAGATACTACAACAAAAAGTCCAGGAAAACAGGTGTCAGTTGGCCATCCTACTTGGAAAGCCACCTCAATCAGCGTGCATAAAGAGTGAACCTAGTGGTGGCAGGTGAGTTTAGTGAGGTAAGAAGGGCCCAGATAATGTGCAACCTTCAGAATCTGGTAAAGAGACTGCATGCACTTTTCAGAGCCTTTGGAGGGATCTCTTCCAGAGAACCATGTGACCTGAGTTATTTATGGTATTGAAATAAGTAGGTATCCACCTTATTGAGAAGGCTTAATGTTTTCTCTAAAGTCAGAAGCACAAAAGGTTGGGCAACCTTCCATCAGGTCAAGCAATTCTGAATGTCAGAGTCAGAAAATTCTCAGCAGAACTTTCACCTGCCCTCAACAGTATTTCTAAGGAAATATTAGGAGTCATTTTTGTAAGTGCTTTAGGGATTCTCTGTTCGTGAAGAATCTGGACCAAATAGCCTTCCCATAGAGAAAAACGTTGAAATAAACTACACTGGCTTTGTTGACACAGCTCAGAGTCCCAGTTTCTGGCATGACCCATCAGTTACCTCTCAGCTACTCTTAACTGAGGGCACCCATGTGATGCTCACTGATATGATTCAAGCCCAAGAGCTCTTTATTCTGCAGAAATACTGGCAATTTTTCTCACTACACTTCCTGTGTTAATGTCTTTTATTTTGGTGTGTTTCCTGAAAAGCCTCAGAGCAATTTCTCTAAGCTAAGAAAATGTCCTTATCTGTTGGCCCAAATGGAGACATATATCCCTTCATGGCTAGGAATGACTTCCTCCAAATGGACTTGTGTTCAGTCCATACTGTAACAGTAAAATACCTGAAGTATAAGTCTTTGGTGCTGTGCTTTATGTTGTCTGAAGCATAGATGCTGAGGAAGAAAGGAAAAATTTAAATGAGTGGGAAAAGGGAGAAAGTGGTAGGGAGATTATGGCAGTAAAGGATAAAAGAGGAAAGAAAGATGAAGTGAAGGCCAGGAAGGGTTCCACTTAAAATGGATACTCAGTCCCTCTTTTAGAGATAGGGAAGAGCCAGGACATTTCCAAGTCCTTCTCTAACTGAAGAGTTTCTCAAAAGAAGGATGAAGTGGGATCCATAGATGGAAAAGGAAAGACAGCAAGAAAGGAAAGGAGAAGCGATAAGCACAGTGTTATTCTAACTTCCTTGGATTCCAAGTTCGCCATGAGCCACTCCCCCTTTCTGATCAGAATGTAAAGCTATTTCTTCTTAGAAATAGAAACTGGAAACAAGGAAAATTAAAAATTATTAATAATTGTAAAACAGTTGTAGCAGAATGGAGGAATTATTGGTGAATTTTTAATTTAAATTTTCTTTTCTGCCCTTATCATTATACTTTAGGTCGAACTGAATCACTATACCGAGGAATACATGTCAATGGGACCCCATTTATTATTGAATACTAGAAGCCCAGTGCATGAATTCGTGCACAGGTGGGGTCTGGCCAGCCGGCCCTTCCCCCAATCGGGGTGGGGCAGCCTATCGGGGGCATGGCTGGCCAGAGGGAGGTGCCTCAGGAGGTTGGCCAGCCAGCCCCACCCCCAATTAGGCCAATTGGCCGGCCACAGTATGCATCATAATGACCGTTCATTCCGGTCATTATGGTTACTTGGCTTTTATATATATAGGTAGATAGTTTAAATTTAGTACAAGGAAGTGGATTTATAATTAACTAGAGGCTCAGTGCACAAATTCATGCACGGGTGGGGTCCCTCAGCCTGGCTGGCAATCAGGGCCAATTAGGGCCATTTCACCCAGTCTCTATCAGGGTGTTCGGGGCCGGCCGACTGGCTTGAGGTGGGGAGGCAGCTGGGGAGCATGTGAAGGGCCCAATCAGGGCTGGCAGGCCAGCGGGGGAGAGATCATGGGAAGTTGGCTGGCTGGCCCAATCGGGGTCAATCAGGGCCAGTGGAGGGAGGGGGCTGAATATGGGAGGGGCCAATCAGGGCTGGCCAGGGGGCAGAACCACAGAAGATTGGCTGTGAGAGTGCACTGACCACCAGGGGGTAGCTCCTGCATTGGTCAACTAGTTGTAACAGTTGCTTAGCCTTTTATATATATAGATGGGATATTACATAGACATATATAACATAAAGCATGCATAGTACCAGGTATGTATAATACAAGGACAGAGAAGATAGCATAATTAGGAGACTGCAACCCTAGGGAATTTATCGTCAATGTTGTAAACAAAGAATAACCCACCTGAAACTGTGGTTTCCAATGTAAGCCGCTAAGAATAAATGCATAGATACTGAAACTGCCTAATTATGTACTCAGTTTTAAGAAGATATTTTTCACCACAAACAAGGCTGCACAACAGTCATTAAGTAGAGCACCTCAAAATCAGATGTCATGTCTTGGAAAGAAGCAACAGAAGTTTGAAGAGAAGATGAGACCAAGTCAAGGATTGGCACCAGGGAGGCATTCCCAGATGATGGTCCTGTTTTAATTCACAAACTTAGTGATATTCAGTAAGGCATGTGCTCAGTACTAAAGAGAAACAAGAAAAGATGTATAGGGTCCTAAGCTCTCTTAGAAGAAATTAGATCAATGATCATTTATTGAACTTCAGTGTGCCAGATACCAGCATTTTACAATGTATTATCTCACATTTTTTGTGACCAAAACAATCAGGGACATATTAACAAAGTGAAATGACTATTGCAAGAGAGATCTTTAGGGATCACCCATATCCAGTTCTCATTTCCTCCCTGGTTCACAGGAATACTCTAGTTCCCAGGTGCATTGAATTCAGGCAGAGTCATACAACCAGTTCTAGCCAATGAAATATGAACAGAAATGAAAAGGGCTACTTTCCGGACAAGGCCGTTATAGTTTGTATGACACCTCCACATCTTTTTCTCTTCTAAACGAACATGGAGACCACATATGAAGATGGCAGAGTCACAGGACAGAAACCACCTTCATACCTGAGTCATTGTTTATAAGAGGTTTCTGAGCCTCAAGGCTCCCTAACCCACCTTGGACTTGGTATGAGTGAGAAATAAATCACCGAGATTCAGGATTTATTTACTAGTACAGAAGAGCGGAGCCTGTCCTTATTCATATACTTATATATAATATCCAGTGGGCAAAGGGTAGAGTTAAATATAAAAATGTATAATCACCTGGCTACACTCGATCATATTGCTTTTAATAAGCAATGTAAAACCACTGCTGGCATGCGGTGACTCACACTTTACATATCTTATAAGCTCACGATGAAGTAGTTTTCATTTTCAACTCCGGCTCATGATTGTCGGTGGGCTTTGACTTTGATCTTGAAATGAATGGGGGAGCAGGTGGAAAACTGTCAATAAAAAGAAAAGGAAGCTGTATAAATGCAGCCTTAAGGTGGACATGAGAGTGACCTATTTGAGGAGGAGAGATATATATTGAGGAACCACAGAATATAAGATTAGAATGGAAGAGGAGCTATTTTCTTAATAATCTCAATGCCAGACTGATGAACTTAGGTTTGAGACACTGGAAAATGGTAGAGAAAGCACTGGACCAAGAGTCAATAACACTGAAATGTGTCATGCTGTTGTCAGTAGCTTCATCTCTGCGGACCATAACAACCTCCTTGTTGAAGTGTGGGCTGTAGCCTGAATCATCTCTAAGATCCCTTCCCAGCTGTGGTTCTTCAAATCTACATCTCAAAGTTATTTTGTGTGAATTTGTTAGTGATGCTATTAGGGGAGAATTAGAACCAGTGAGATTTGACAATCGTCAGCTTTTTAAAGCGATGGAGAATAATCATAGAGTTAAACATGTCCCCATACTCAGATCAGAACATACAGATATTTTGACACTGATTTGACAGCAATGCAGAAAGAATCTGCTGCTATAGGGATAGATGTGAACCCATCTATAGGCTAAATTAAATAACTTGTTTTCCATTAAAAGTGGGTACAGCCATCATTGCCTTCTTTGGGGCAAAGGTTTTTATGGCCAAATTCCAGGAAGTTGATCAGCAAGTCTTCTGTCATCGAGTCCTTATTCCATCTCTTTCCAAAGCACATCCCTGTTAGGAAGCCCCTCTGTTCAGAGGCTGAGGGAGAGGCGGCATATATGACTGCATATGAGCATAGGAATGCATTGACTGTCCTATAAATGCTAGCAATCTGTTGCACACTAAAGATTATATAAATCTTAGCAGCTTTACTGATGCTTCATACACAAGCAGCTGTTGTTTCTTGGTCGCCTGATTAAATATGCTGCAAAATCTCTCCCAAGAAAATCTCACCAAAGTTCATTCCAGCAAATCCTTTGTAACATCTCAGCTAGGAACTTCAGTCTCTATGAGATTCAAAGAAAAGACCCAGCTGACAGCAATTCTTTCAAGGGGGCCTCTGTTTTCCTGTTAAGACAGGCAGTGGCAACACCTGACCAAGTGTTCTAGTCTTGGCTTGGCCACTAACCAGCAGTCAGGCCACATTTCCAAAATGAAGTTTTGACTTTTTTAAAAAGACTTTATGTGGATTGAAATGTGTTTTAGAAATGTGTCAGTAAGTAGAAAATTATAGGCTACATTTTTTAGAGACCAAACAAGAAAAATATCTCTAGCCAAGCCTAAAGCTATCAAAAATCAACACTACGTTCATAAAATTAACTTTATAAAAATATTCACTGGGGAAATCCAATCAAAAGTTCTACCTAAAATGTGGTTTGAAATACTGTTAATAAGAGTAGAGTTCTGGCCTGACTGACATGGCTCAGGGGTTGAGCAACAACCCATGAACCAGAATGTCATGGTCAGATTCCCGGTCAGGGCACATGCCCAGGTTGTGGGCTCAATCCCCAATGGGGGGCATGCAGGAACCAGCCAATCAATGATTTTCTGTCATCATTGATGTTCTATCTCTCCCTCTCCCTTCCTCTCTGAAATCAATATAAATATATATATTTTTAAAAAGATTACGGTTCTGCCCAAGCCTATGCAGGAGTTTTGGGGAACTTCTCTGATGCTGAGTGTTTAATCTACATTCACATCCCAACTGAAATGTCACTTCCTCTTAGACTTTACTAACATTTCACCATCTGGATCATCTGCCTTTTATTTATGCTTCTATGATCCCCAATAGTTACCATCACCGTGTTGGTTTGATTTTCCATTATAATATGCTTTTAAGAAATGTACTATTTTGTTTGATCCTTGTGTCCTTGGCACAGTGCTTGATACATAGTATGGTCTCGATTGAAAACATAAACTCTTGAATGAATGATTGAAATTTTACATGTAAAATGTATTATCTTAGAAGTGCTACACATAAATTACAATGTCGTATTATAATGAGTGACTTTTAGTGAATGCACTGTATTTTCTCTCCTGCCACAAGACTTTTGTGTGTGCTATTCCTCAAGCCTGGAATGCTCCCCAGTGTATTAATTATGGTGGCAATTCCAACATGTGGTGATGTAGTACTTCCTCAGGCACCCTTCCTTGACAACTGACAAGTCCAGATCCTCCTGGTTCGTGCCCTGTATGCCCACTAACCTTTTTCACGACACTTATAACCTTAAGGATTGTAAATATCATTGTGTGAATGTTTATTTAATGTATTTTTGTCCCACTAGACCAGGGGTGGGCAAACTCTTTTACTCGAGGGCCACAATGGGTTCTTAAAGTGGACCGGAGGGCCAGAACAATAGCATGGATGGAGTGTTTGTGTGAACTAATATAAATTCAAAGTAAACATCATTACATAAAAGGGTACGGTCTTTTTTTTTAAGTTTTATTCATTTCAAACAGGCCGGATCCAGCCTGCGGGCCATAGTTTGCCCACGGCTGCACTAGACAGTAAGCCCCATGATGGCAGAGGCTCTGAATGGTCTTGCTAATCTCTGCATCCCTGCGGTATAGCAGTGTGCCTGGCTTACTGAAGGAACCAATAAGGATTTACTAGTATTGACTTAATGAATAAGTGACTAACTTTTTCTACATAAAGTAGGAGACCTAAAAAGAATAAATTGCTAATAATACTCCAATATTGTTCAGAGAATAAGATATACAATAAGTCCTCACTTAACATCATCGATAGATTCTGCTACTTGGAGTGAAATGATGTATAATGATACCAGCTTTACCATAGGTTAATTGACAGAAGCAAGAGTGAAGTTCCTATGACATCTCATCAACATTATAATGAGAACACATTGAATGAAGCAATGTTATTTGAGGATTTTAATTGCCTTCTACATGTATAGAAATGTATAAGGAAACACTAGAATTTAAAAATTGATGGGAATGACTGACTAAGTGTAAATTTTTTCTGTTATTGTTTGATTTAGTTTCCTGGTGACCCAGAGACCTTCTGATCTGGAATTTGGTCTTGATTAATATACATAACAAGTGAGACTATCCTGTGAGATACCAAGAGTTGAGTCAACTGCCAGAAATATCCCTCTACTACATTAATCAATTCTTAATCAGTTCTTTGAGTTCTGTTACTTTGAGATGAAAATAGGCATGTGATATTCACCAGTATATGCATTTATTAATTTTTCATATATTTCTGGAATGCCTACTAGGTGCCAGCACTGTGCCTAGCTATTACTTTGGGCTTCTTACCTATGTGTAAAGGGTTAAATTGGGCCTGGGCTGATACAGAATTGGGAGCTCAGTGTCTCTCTCCTCACTGCACTGTTTCCTTGGAAACTACAGAGTTAAGATAAATGTGAAATGTTGGGTCTGCCTCATCTGCCGTGTGGAACTACACCTGGATTGAGGCAGCTGGGATTCGGCTTGTGGGCCTTGGGCCTATGCAAATAGAAATATAGAAGATTGCTTGAAAATTAAGAAGCAGTTTGTCTGAGTCAAAATAACCCATACACTTCTTGGCTCTTAACCGAGACAGCCATGCTCGCCCTATATCTGTGAATTCAGGTGGTCACAGGCCTTCCCTTGAGATAAAGATGGGATACATGCTGAACCTCCTGTCCTGTAAAATTAAATGAACTCAGGTTAGATTAGAGCCTATTTGTGCCTTCCCAAGTCTATAACAATGCAATGGTGGTCCAGTAACAACATCTGGAACTAAATTTCCATGCCAGAACTATATCTTCACTTGAAGAAACTCCTGTTAAAATACATCTTGTAGAGGCTCACCTTGCATCTTGCTGGCTTCTCTCTTTTGTTCTGTCTACTCTATTTCAACATCAGATGCTCCTAGTAGCTTATGATCAGCATTATGTTTAAGAGACAGATCAGCATTCGTATCTCTGCCCCACTACTTCCTGGCTCTGTGTCCTTGGCAAGTGATTTCATTTCTTATATCATTTATTTTCTTTTGTAAAATGAGTTCACACTGGAGAAACAAAAAACTTGTTAAAAATGCAAGCTTTGCAGCAAAATTGCATAAATTGAACTACCATTAATAACTGCTGTGTGTCTGAGGCCAAGTTGCCAAACCTCTCTGTGCCTTGGGTCCCTTAACTACAAAATGCAGAGAACAATCACATGTACATTATAAAGTTGCTGTGAGGATTTAAATAATTAATATGTATGATATACTTGATACAATGCCCAGAACATAGTAAACCCTCAATAAATGCCAACTATTAACTATAATCATAATTATATTCTAATTGAAACTTAATGCTTACTCTTCCAGTGTTTCTGCTTCATCAAAAGCAATGAAATCCTAAGTCATTAACCTGTAAACATTAAGTAGTAAAATAAGGAATACAGATTCTAAATCTACATGAGACAAAACAAAAAATAACTAATCCAGATTGGCTACTCTTTGTCTCTTAGACTGGAGAAACAATGGAATTGTGCACAATGAGGCAGCATAATTCCCAAGCGGCAAATTAACTGAAGAATAGCAAGAACACCAGGGCACATATAAATTCACCATGGTGATCCAGGAAAAATCATCTCAGTTGGCTCAGTCCATGTAATATGTTTTCCTCCTTATTTTACCAAGATTTATACAAATGAACACATCTCTTGTTTCCTCTGGGAATCTCAATTTTCTCTTCTATTAAATGACAGGGTCAAAGATATAGGAGCAGCCTAAGTGTCCATCAATAGATAAATGGATAAAGAAGTGATACATATGTGTAATGTTATATGACTCAGGCATTAAAAAGAATGAAATCTCGCTATGTGCAACAACATGGATGGACCTGGAAGGTATTGTGCTGAGTGAAATAAGTCAGACAGAGAAAGACTAATGCCATATGATTTCACTTATATGTGAAATATTAAAATATATATATATAAATAAACAAACAAACAGGACAGAAACAGAGTCATAGATACAGAAAACATTTTCACAGTTGCCAGATGGGAGGGGCATTAGGAGATAGGTGAAAAAGGTGAAGGGATTAAGAAGTACAAACTGGTAGTTACAGAGTAGTGATGGGGATGTAAAGTACAGCATAGAGAATATAGTCAATAATATTGTAATACCTATGTACGGTGTCAGATGGGTACAAGATTTGTCAAGGTGATCATTTTATAAGTTATATAAATGGTTAATCACTGGGTTGTACACCTAAAACTAATTTAAAATTATTTTTAAAAAGAAAATGAGAGTCAGATGAGATGACTTCTGTGGCTATTCATAGTTTGTATTACCCCTTCAAGCTAAGAAAAATGAAGCTAAGTTGAGTTCTACTGCCCAAGAATTAATGTGCTTTTCTTTGCCATGAAAAAAAAGGGGGGTAACTCAACTTCCCCTTTAATTAATCCTCCCATAGATTTTTTTTTAAAAAAATGATCTGTCTATCTTATATTCTTTGTCTGCTTATTTTAAGTTTTTTAAAGAATTTCCATTTGCCTATGTGGAAACTGAATATTAAGCCTCTCCCAGAATCGAGTCATGTTTGTCTCCCACACAGTCCAATTCTGAAATGTTTTCATGACATTTTCATTGGTTCAATAAATTACTCTGCAATATATGCTTCCTTTCCTTTGTCCCCACCAAGGAGAAATAAATAAATACAAATGAGTCTGGTCTCAGATGTGAAGGCGTTCATAGTTGCCTCTCACCACGCTCACCCAATTCACCTGGCACCTGCTTGTCACGATCATTTCAATTAAAGCAGAAATCACTTTTAATCAGGGATTCGGGTTGGCTTTGTCTGTTCTGTCTTGTGGCAAAGTTTCCTCAAGTTCTGCAGATGTACTGTAGATAATTCAAATTCCTTTGTCTTTTATTATGTTCATACAAGAGTTTAAGGTGAGTGGGCTGGTTTAGAAATAATTGCCTTTGTGTAGCTGGGGAGGAGTCCTTCAGCTGCAGCACTCTGGGCTGAGAATTCTACAGGAAGGTTCTTAGCCAAGCCAGCTGACCAGTAACCACGTAACTGCTCATAGACCAATGTAACCACACCCTGGGAAGGCTCCTGAATTATAGGGCTCCCTATAGAAATACACAGTCATCATAGCCCCCTCTGTGTGTTGGGAATGGACTCAGAGTTGGGAAGTTTACAGGATGCCTCGGTGTACTCTGCCCAACCTTCATGGAAATCAGAAGTTGTAATGTTGCTTTATACTGTGGGCTTTAGAATTTAAATGACCTCGGTTGAAGTTAGCCCTTCACAAGTTATGGACTTGATGTCTTTGAAACCCAATCTTCACATCTGAAAAACAGGGGAAACGGAATGTACTTTTCGGTCTTAATATGAAAATTAATCAAAGTAATTCACATTAGGTACTTAATACTGATTTTGGTATCTAGTTTTAACACAATAAATGCTTCTTCTTATTCTTTTTATGCCTAAATGATGAGTGTGATTCCTATTGACTCACTCAATTTTGTGTGGCAAAAACACAAATCCCAAAGTTCTAGACTACATCTTTGAAACATATGCTTTTGAGTTTATGACAAATGTGCCAAAAATGAGAACATGCTCATCCCTAGTTCTGCAGAGCCATCTGAGAGTAGATACTTATTTCTGAGAATGGCATATGACATTATTTTGGTATGAAGGAAAATGCATGGCATTATGTTCATGTACAGACAAGACTGAGAAATGTCTTTAGGTGTGATGGGAAGAAACCTTCAAGTCTTTGTAAAGCCTATAGGAAGGCTGTAGTTTGGGCCATTACCAGGCCACCCATTATAGACCGCACCCTAAAGTTTGTAAGAGATGAGGATGCACCATAAGGTCCTGTAAATATCTCTGTCTCCCTGTGGCAATAGCACCACTTCAACCCAAGCACAAATAGGCAACACTCTTCACAAGGTAACGTCACCTGGGGGACTCTTCTCTTCCTGTACCGCTAGAGATGCTTCTGATGAAAAGCTTCTGAGAAGGAGGCTCAGGATGATTTGTTAAACATTCATAGAGAGAAGTAGCAAACATTTGGTAAGCCATCAGAAATACCAGATTATTTATGTAGTTTTAGGTATAACAAAATAATATCTAGTATATGTGAGGAGATCTGGGGTATTGTGCCTTTCTGACCATTTTTAGAGTAGATCAACCTGGACATCTACGACAATGTCAGCGCCTTTGGATGAAGAAGGCTGGTTGATCTCACGCTCTAAGTGTGAATTGTGAATGTAAAATGGAATAAAGATATAGAGTCAGGGACCCATATATTTTAGTCTTAAACATGGTTTTACTAAGACACTGAATTATCTGTTGGGTACCTTTATAGCCAGGACATTGAACTGAGTACTATATATGTATGTTCATTCCATTAGATATGAATTTCAGCCCTGGCATGTTATTATCCCATTTTAAGGATGAAATAAGGTGATATTCAAAGAAGGGAAACAACTTGCCCATGATCTCATCACTCAAGTGCCAGAGCTGGATTTTAATTAATTAATATGAATCACATCCCCTTTTTTCCTAAAGTAAAGGGAGAATAGGAGTTGAGGAATGAGGTCTGAGGGACACTAAAGACATGCCATGGCTGCAGAGGTCCCCCTTGAAGCAGGCACCTCTTCCCACATCCTAACAAACGATGAGAAGTCTTTTTGTTTTTAAGTATATCTTTATTTAATGAATGTCTACTATTTGTCCAGGCCTGTTGTAGCCATAACAAATAAAGAGATAGAAAAAGAGACAAGGAGGGTGGAGGGAAACAAAACAATCTTTTTAAATAAGCTTCATAATCAACAAATCCATCTAAAGAGCAGCTTTGAAACTCTGTTATTCTCAACCAGTATTTGATCCAATGATAAATCTTCAGGCTTATGCTCCATTCTGAAGCAGATCTATGACTCACAGCATCCACCAGCAAGCCCACAACCTCATCAGTCCTCGCCAAGACATAACTGAGAGTCATTATGTTAGATTGTTATGTCAGGGCTTTACATAATAGGAGTGGCAATAATACCTTTCATGCAATTTTGCTATTGAACAAAGTATTTGTTTGAAAACCAGTCATTAAAGCAATTACTATATCGAAAACTGCCAATTCAACCCACTGATTAAATCATTTGAATAATAACCTACAAATCATCTATTTTGAAAAAATATTAAAGCTACCTAGCAGAGCTGAAGCTTTAAGATGAAGAAAACAAAAACAAAAATTTTAAATACTACTACACCATGGAAACAACTATGAAAATAAGCCTAATTCTATCAACTCTTGTCTCTTGTACGTTATGTGTATAAATCATCTGACTTTGCAAATAAGCTGTACCTGACAGGTATTTAGTGAAATAAAAGTTTGTTCCAAAGACTTACATTTCATTTAAGTATGTACTATCAATATAAAATGAGTTTGGAGAACAACATGAGAATCTCTCATTTGAATAAGAAATTGCTACGCTCTTACTAGATGAAATGAGCTGCTTTTGTTGTTGTTGTTCCCCCTCCACCCCGTCCATGATTCTGGGTTTATTTTTCCAAAGCACAGCTCTGTTCTCTTCGTTAAGACCAGATGACTCCATATATATTCACTAACCTTTCAGAGACTTCTGATTGACAAGATCATGAAATCAATTCTTTTTTTTCCCCTGGGTTGATATTCAAGGCCTTCTAGGATATCACTACACTCCCTTTCCAGCTTTACCGCCCACTCTCTCCTTCAAATGTGTCATCTCTTTGATATATTGTTAGTTGCTTATTCTGCTCTTCCCACAGATGATTTTTTTCAGAACCTACCCATCTTGAAAGGTAGTGCCAACACACCAAGTAGTGGCTCCAATGAGCCCCTGCATAATCACCCATATTATCCATTGGTTCCCATAGAGAGCTCAAATAAACACACTTTCTAAATTGACAGAAACCACAAATGCAGGTTGGGAGACTGATGAGGAACACTCTGCTTATTATGAGGTTGTTCACATTTAAGTACTCAACCTGCAAATACACAGTTCAAAGGGACACAGCATCACGGATGCAAGCAAGGGACAGGACTCTAATGGCCCTTCTGTTTTATGGAGCTATAAACTGAATTTGAAGTCATAATCAGTCCATTAAAATGACACATCTGCTTGATCAGAGTAGATCAGAGTCACAGACTCAGTATATTTATTCAATGTGGCTGGGGGACAGATCATGTCAAGAGTTAAGAATGCTCTTCTTAACATGTATCACTGTTTATAATGTCAGATATAGATACTCTGGCATTCTATTTCTAACTGCACCACTGGGCCTATAACTAGTTGGGCAGTAGCCCACCATATAAATAAAAGAGCATAGCTTGCTCTGCAAACATAACAATAAGACAACTCACCTAGGTGGGAGTACCCTTTCAGCTAATCCTTCAACCTTATCACTACTTCGGAACAACTCCTAGGCAGTTTTCAAGATAATGTGTTTTTTGTTAAATATATATATATATATATATATATATATATATATATATATATATATTAGAGGCCCGGTGCACAAAAATTTGTGCACTCGGGGGGGAGGGGGTCCCTCAGCCTGGCCTGTGCCCTCTCACAGTCTGGGACCTCTCAGGGTATGACCACTTTTGGCTTAGGCCCGCTCCCCGGGGGATTGGGCCTAAGATGGCAATCAGACATCCCTCTGGCAGCCCAGCAACCCTTGGGGATGTCCACTTACCAGCGGGGAGCAGGCCTAAACTGCAGTCGGACATCCTTAGCGCTGCTGAGGAGGCAGGAGAGGCTCCCACCACCACTGCTGTACTAGCAGCCATCAGCCTGGCTTGTGGCTGAGCAGAGCTCTTCCCATGTGAAAGCGTCCTGACCACCAGAGGGCAGCTCCTGCATTGAGCGTCTGCCCCCTGGTGGTCAGTGTGTGTCATAGTGACCAGTCATTCCTAGTCCTTCTGCTGTTAGGGTCAGTTTGCATATTACCCTTTTACTATATAGGATAGAGGCCTGGTGCATGGGCGGGGGCCTACTGGTTTGCCCTGAAGGGTGTCCCGGATCAGGGTGGGGGTCCCGTTTGGGTGCCTGGCCAGCCTGGATGAGGGGATGATGGCTGTTTCCAGCTGGTCACACCCCCTTCAGGGTTGGGGGTCTCCACTGGGGTGCCTGGCCAGTCTGGGTGAGGGGCTGAGGGCTATTTTCAGGCTGGCGGGCGACTGAAGCTCCCAACCTCTCCTTTTTTTCTTTTTTTTTTATTCTGGGATTTATTTACCTTCTATGACTGTCACTGGAACTGAGAGCCAGCTTTAGCTCTGAGGCTCAGCTCCAGCTCTGTGACCTTGGCTGCTGAAAGCAGGTACCTGGGTTTGTTTGGCTTCTATAATTGAAACAAAGTTGCAGCTCCAACTCTGAGGCCCGGCTGGCTGAAAGCAGGTTTCTGGGATTTGTTTAGCTTCTATAATTGTAACAATGTTTCTTAGAGTGCTCCTCAGAGCCCAGCAGCGGCAGGCAGGGAACCTTGTCTTCCTCCATCACTGGAGCAAGCAAGCCTCCTGTTCGCTTCAGCTGCCTGGCTGCCGGCCCCCATCTTGGTTGGCCATTAATTTGCATATCACCCTGATTAGCCAATGGGAAGTGTGTCGGAGGTATGGTTAATTACCATGCTTTTCTATTATTAGATAGGATTTTTTATTTCAGAGAGAAAGGGACAGGGATAGAGAGAGATAGAAAGATCAATGATGAGAAAGAATCACTGATCAGTTGGCTCCTGCATGCTCCCCACCTAGGACCAAGCCCACAAACAGGGCATGTGCCCCAACAGGTAATTAAACTGAGACCTCCTGGTTCATAGGTTGATGCTCAACCACTGAGTCACTTCACCTGGGCAAGATAATATTTTAAGGTCAAATTGAAATTCTAACAGTGTGGGACATTTTTTAGATATATCCATCTTCTTTCTGCAATTGAGAGTAACCCTTCCCTCTAAGCTATCAAGAGCTCCTTGGGTTGCTCTCTTGGGTCTTACTTTCTATTTTTATAAAAACCCCTGGAGTAAATGTGAATATGGCAAGTCTGGTATTGGCCAGAGACTTTGTTGTGTCATTTATTAAAAAAAAAAAAACAAAAGAGTCGAGGGTTCTTAATTTATTTTGCTGCTTGGACAATAGCCCTCCTTTTTCAGAGGGTTGTGGTTCCTCCTCATCTCTGGATCCTGATCCTTAGTTCCCACCAGTGTCATGAGGAGAGAAGCCAAAAAGAAAGCTACAAATGCTGTCAGGTATCCAAATGATAGAGATGCTTATGGAGAACATGCATATGCTTGGCCCACTCTCATGAAAATAACATGAGAAAGAAGCATCTGTATCTCTAAAAAAAATGGAACTGGGCAAAATGGACTTTGCACAGTTCTCAAAGGAAACAGCTCATCAGTGACAGAAGAAATACCAGCTTCTTCCAAAAGTAAAGAAAACAAGGGAATAAAAGGACAGAATTATTTCTTCTATTTCTCTAGGAAATGTGTGTACACACTGGACAGAAATGAAAGAAATTAGCATCTAAAGCTAATTATTGCCACTGATGGCACTCGATATTGCTTTTATAGTGAGGTCCTCCTAACAGCCCCATGAGGTCTCCATTTCACCAATGAGGTTGTCAGAAAAGAGTATAACTTGCCCAGGTTCACACAGTCCCAGGTGGCAGAGCTAAGATCCAAATGTAAATCTCTCTGACTCTAACACGCATGCTGTTTCTCTTGGCTGAGCAAGTATGGTGCTATTTTCTATAATAATTACTAGAGGATGACATATAGAGTGACTCTTTAAGGAGAAAAGTGAAACTATTCTGAGAGGCTAAAAATAGATGGAGGTTGTGGAGATGTTGCAGTGCCAGAGAGGTTAATTAAAAGTAGATATTTAATAAAGTTTTCATTGAAACACAGGATGGCAGCTGTAATCAAATCCATGAGAAGGGTAGAGTGTAGAGGCTCCTAGTGTGTGAAGGACAGAGCTATTTTTGAAAATCAAAACAGTAACATGAAGAGATTACAGTTTGACCCATTTCCTGGCATAAGAACTTGGTATTTCCAGATTGCTTCAGAACACCAATAACCTTACCACAGCTTGAACATATTATTTAGGATCAACAGATCTGCAGGCAATGTTGAGAATGGATGCTGAGGCACTTGCAACAGATTTATCTATTACTTAAATTAAAAATGTTATTAATGTCTTATATGCAGAGATGGCCTGGGGGCCAGATGGCTGCACAATCCCATGTTCTAAAGCTTACAAAGCACATTTGATTTTGGTTTTGAACTTACAGTTTCCGCACTTTAAAAAAAATGGTATTAAAGCCACATATAGACCCCATCCTCAGTAATTAAAAATGACTTTTAAAGACTTCTGAAATGCTTCTAGCAGGCAGAAGACACATTTATTTCTTGGATGATTTGTGAAGGCAAGTGATACGGTATAAATGGTTCTTTTCCCCCGATATTTATATTCTCTTTCAGTGACAACTAGGGGAAGTCAGTATGTTTTCAGTTGTTAGGTATTGAACCCTGTTTTTAGATCACTGAGTTTTTAAGAAAATAGATTGCTTTAGGAACACATACAATATTTTATCTACAAAATGAAAAACCATTCCAATGAAAAGTGAAAATTGCAACTTACTGGTTAGCTGTTTGGAAACATCTGGATATTCATCTAAGTATAGCTCCTTCAAAGCACATTATATTCAGCTTTGCCTAAATGAACCATGGAGATTTTTGGTGAAATTATCACTTTTATCTGAGTTATTGATAGCTTCCCCTGGAAAGAAGTTTTCAATAATGATATCCTAAACATTGTCAAAACATTTTTAAATATCAGAAATCACCCTACAAAGACAGTGTCATGGTTAACTGCTTGGACTTTGGAGTGGGTGGATCTAGGTTTAAATCTCCATGGCACTCTTAATAGAGATTTGACTTTGCATAGTTTAATTTTAACTTCTCTGATATTTAACTTCCGAGTTTGTAAAATGAGGAATTTAAATCAAATAATGTATACAAAGTATTTATAAAATGTTTGAAATATAGTAATAGTCCAGTAAATGTTAGTTATTGCTATATTAGGTTGAACCACATGAAATTGACATTTTTGTATGACAGATCTGTCAAACATTGGCAGCTTTATATGATCTCGTGTAGTTTGATGTAGCATTATAAATCCCAAAAGCACTGAAAGGAAGAGTGAATAGTGAAGCCATAATTCGCCCAACTAGGTCAAAGGAGGTGGATTTCCCAAAAGGAAGGAGGCATCCAACAATACCTGTGTCTGACATACAGTGATATTGGCACTGAGCTTTTAGAAGAGGAAATGCCAAATTGCACCTTCAAGTATGGGGCAGCGGAAGAAATTTTTATGAAATTTGAATTCTGAGGGTGGTGAGGGAATAACTATCTACAGACCTGTACTTTTATTGATGATTTTTTTAAATAAGGAGTCTTAATAGATCAAAATGAAATAAAAGGAAAACAGCATGGAAAATAGTAAATTTAACATACTCTCTTAAGTTTTTATGAATTCAACTCAAGATAATTGAATGAAAACAAAGAGGATTCTTTTTCCTTGTTCTTATGTTTTTCCAATTTTTAAAAATACTGTCCTTGAGCATTTTTTTCATAAAAGTAATGAAAATATATGTTTTTAATTTTTATAAGTTGCAGGCAATGTCTATACTGCTTTTCATATGGTTTGAAGTTATCCTGGTGGGCAGATTTTTGGTAGTTACTGGGAAAAACACCAAGGATATCCAGGAAATAGAAGGAATGTGAATCTAAATTTACCTTGATAAGGACCAAGTCTCCCCTAAAACCTTGAACTAGCCTAGAATTCCCAACTCCACTGCCTACATCCTTCAGTTGTATGCTTGTCATGTATTTTATGCTCATTCCATCCTTCAAGTAAAACATCAATTCATAAAAATGGATGTGTCCCTGAGATTGTTGATTATAATAAAACATTCTTCAATTGAATGTTTTTTATATTTGCTTCCAAAATATAAGGCTTTTCAGGAACCATACAATGCTAAATAGACACACTGTACCAGACTTACATTCACACATATAAACACACACACACGAAATATGCATTAGGAAATGAAGAGAACGGAATTCTGAGAGGAAGTTGGAGAGAGAAAAAGGGTTTTAAACAAGGACCTTGAGGGCCATACTAAGGTATTTTATTTATTTCATTAAATTTTTTCTCATAAGTAAGGTGACTTAGGTCAAAGCATAAAAAAAATTCTGATTGATACTTAGAAAATTCCACCCTTATGGGAGGGTAGAGAATAATAAGAATCCATGTCAGAGACCCAATTTAAGGACCAATTCTGTCATCCCTTCCAGAGATGGTGGTGACAAAGAACCAAACATCTATCATCTACTGGGGCTAAGGATTTAGAGACAGAATTTTCTTTTTAATCAGTTCTTTGGTCTCCACAGGTAGCATTACTGTGGACAGCGATGGGGAAAAGGTGGGGTGCATTTCTGGCCACAAGCCTAAGGACTGTCTTGGCAAGTTGTACCAAATGAGTAGCAAGCAGCAAGAAACATTTTGAAAAAACTTTTTTTTTTTTCTCAGAAAGTTTTAGGGTTCTTTTAAGTCAGAAATTCTCTCTATTTTGTAAACTCAACTATCAAAAATTTAGTATGTGGAGCTGATTTGTGATGAAAAAAAAGTTTTTTCAAAATGTTTCTTGCTGCTTGATGCTCAGAAAAATGAAGTTAAATTGAATTCTACTGCCCAAGAACTAATGTGCTTTTCTTTGCCATGAAAAAAAGAGGGGTAACTCAACTTCCCTTTTAATTAATCCTCCCATAGATTTTTTTAAAAAAAATTATTTGTCTATCTTATATTCTTTGTCGGCTTATTTTAAGTTTTGTAAAGAGTTTCCATTTGCCTATGTGGAAACTGAATATTAAGCCTCTCCCAGAATTGAGTCATGTTTGTCTCGATTTTTTCTCAGAAAGTTTTAGGGTTCTTTTAAGTCAGAAATTCCCTCTATTTTGTAAATTCAGCTATCAAAAATTTAGTATGTGGAGCTGATTTTTGTTTGCAGGGAACAAAGAACCTGTCCAAGGATCTTTGCCAATTAGCGGGAATGGTTGAAAAGACTTCGAGAATCACATGTAGAATTTGGTAGAAGCAAATAAAGCAGTGCCCATGGGGAATGTTTCAAATAGTTACACTGTATATCCTTCTGAGTCTACATTTTCTCTCCTATCTGATATTTTCTTCACACGTGTTCCATTCTCCTCTGCAGACTGACTTTGTCGGCTTGCTCATAGCATCAGCATCGCCATGACTTCAACTTACGGCTTTGGTTAGTCTGTGAGCCTTCTACTTCGACACACAGTGACTTTTCAACCCCCAGATCCCTCTGCCTTCTGAACTGAGGCTTTCTGTCTCTTGGTTCAAGTTCTCTTTTAAACATCTAGAAGAGAAATTTTAGTTTGTGGTGGCTTTTCTCTTGGTTCAAATGTGCACCCCGGAAACAATTTATGACCACACTGGGAGATTTCCGTAAACCCAACTGCCCACTTTAAGGATTGTCATCAAGTTAGATCAATATAGAAGAAAAAGCTGGGCCTAGACGAAACCGAGTTCACGTCATAGATTAAAAATGTAAGAGGATAACTACAATAATTTTTAAAACTCAGCAAAACAGCAAATCGAATTTTCACTCTAACCAGCCACACCTCTAGGAAGGATATAAAAGGGCAACATGGGTAAAGATCATGCTGAACAACTTATCTTAAGACTTCCCAGGTCAAGCAAGACTCACACATTGGGGATCCTTGGTCTGTTTTGGTGCTCTTGCATTCCTTGGTGGTCCCAACCACCTAAGTTATGAAAGGCTGTAAAATTTAAGAACAGACTGTTGCTTCACACTTTCAGGATACACATAGCTGCCTGGGTTTGAACACTTGAAATGTGGAGAAGACAAGCACTTTCCTGGCCTGAGACACTTTTCATTTTTTTTTTCCTTTGGAGACACCATTACTGGGCTGCTCTTGGAAGATGGAGGAGAGAAAATGAGACATCACTTTTGGTTGAGTGGGAGTCAGTAGCGGAGGACGATGTCTGGGGATGGCTCACAGAGTACACTCCGTTTTTTTCAAACCTCTAGCCTTTCAGAAGCAGGATAGACGCTCTAGAGCCATCTAGTGGTGTAACGCCATTGAAGTAAAACGTTGAGAAGAGCCGGGTTTAGACTTGAGAGAGAGCCCATTTGTAACTCCAGTGGAATCTGCCTGTCTCTGGGAACAACCTCACACAGAGGACTCATTCATTTCAGGAAGACAGCTCCAGCTGCAGATGACTGAGTCTGGGAAGGCAACAGACATCCTCTCCCTCTGCCTCATTCCCTCTGACTACAGCTTCCTCTAGCACTATTCCAAGAGGCCTATCATCCAGTGACTTAGATGGGTTGAATTTATAAATAAAGTTGTTTTAAAGAACAAATCCATAAAATTTAAGATATCATCTGGCCAGTAAAATTCAAATCTGCTGATGACTTTACTTTTGACTCCTACATAATTCTACCCATTTTCACATAAACACTTTTGGGTGAGGTTGGGTTGTTGAAGTTGAGCTCAATGGCTTTAACTTGTAAGGATAGTGCTATATTTTGAAATGATATTTGTGGGATTTAAGGAGTAGGAAGAATAGATGCAGTTTCCTGTCGCTGAAACTGATACCAGTCTTCTCTACTTGAAACAGGTTTTCCTTAGAAACTGCACTGATAGCTTCTTTCTGTTCATTTTACCTCATTTATTTGACTTGGTAAACTAAGTTAGGTTCTATGGCAGTTCTCAAACTTGAGCTTGAATCAGAATCAACTGGAGGCCTGTTAAAATACAGATTTCCGGGGCCTACCCTTGGGATTTCTGCTTCGGGTGGGTCTAGGTAGGGTCCAAGAATTTGCATTTATAACAACTTCCTGAGAGATACTGATGCTGTTGACTAAGAAACTGTACTTTGTACACCTCTGACTGGGGAATCCAGAGTCTCCCTTTTTGTATCTTTTACTGACTTAACAAGACCCAAACATTCTTTCAGAGCTCCCCACTGCACAACAGGTTTTTATTGTTGGTAATTCTTTTATTTTTTGAAGGAGAACTAATTCTTCAAATGAACTCCCTCACAGAATCCCAATATATAAAACGGATCAAAATAAAGCAGCTCTAATTAAAATGAAGGTTGGGTAAGATCAGCTCCCCTGTTCTTCCTCATTCCCCATGAAACCCCATGGGAGATACAGGAACCACCTCAACAAAACCCCCAAGCCGTCACAGAGCACTTGGAAAACCAAAGCAGTCATTAGTATGACTGCTGTCCCTTTAGCTCTCCGCTAATGGCCACCAGCTCCACAGCTTCTCAGTAGGTTCTGTTCATCATCCAGACATCTCTCTCCAGTTGTTCCACCTCAGCCTTAAGTTTCATTTCCTACAAAATGACTCTTTCGCACCTTACCATTCTTTTCCTTTGGGTGAGGGTGATGAGAAGACTATGTATTTTTCTTGGGAAGATAACACGTAATGGCAAACATTGTTTCCCAGGACTGGCCCGTGAGCTATGGGAATGGTATAAACATCAATACTGCTTCAGGAGGATCTTCTGAATAGCATGGTTCTTCAACTGTTTGGGAGTAGAGCACTGAGACTGCCATCACCACCCTGCTTTCTGCCAACCTCTTCGCAACTACAAAGCAGATCCTTTTTATTGACACATAATATATTACTTATCCCAAACAATTGTAATTATTAATTTGGGAATACTTTTAAACCATACCATGTAACTCAAGATTCCTTTCCTTCAATAGCGCAACACTGGATTATTATAGAGCAGAGAGAGAGAAGGCAGATTAAGAATTGTCATCAATTTGCAGGTTTTCTAAGTCACAGCTTTTAGGGAGCTACCTAGGGAATATGTAATTGTGTGAATATTTAGCTAATGTAGATATTTCTCCTTTTCTTTCCAAGCCAGTTCTTGAATATAAACCATTGCTCAAAAGCAGAAAGGCGCAAGGTTCTGTATTCCTGATCTGGGCTTGCTTTGGGATATAAATCTAGCATCAACTCATTTCAGGCTGCAGAGAGTTGTATTAATCCCCATGGGATAGGAAACAAAGAAGAACAGCCCCATGATTTTACTGTTGAAGATATGATCCACTTTGACCATCAAGGGTAAACAGGCTAATCATATTACAGGCAGGTGCACCTTTGTCATGGATGCACCAACAAGGTAAAGGAGATTTTAGACATAAAGAGCCCCACTGGAAAGGAAAGTACCCCTTCACTTTTGGCTTGTTGTTCTCTCTCTCTCTCTCTCTCTCTCTCTCTCTCTCTCTCTCTCTCCCTCTGATGTAAATTTTTAATGATTTTTAAAATATATTTTTATTGTTGATAATATTACAGGTATCTCCCATACACCCTGCCCCCCCCCCCCTCGGGCCGCCGGCTTGCTGTTTTCTTATTTGGGTAGACTGAATATTAATTTCTTTGTGCATAGTTCAGATAGTCAATATTCCTTCTCTGGGAATTTGCATTAGTCCCTATACCCATTGTCAAGAATCTGTTCTTTAATCTGTACTATAGGAAGACCCTGATCTAATATCATTAGTATTTATAATATCTATTTCATAGTATATTGGGGAATTCAAGGCTCTCTCAAAGAGACCAAGGGCAAAATTAGCCAAGGTAAAGTATAGATTCAGAAGTTAGGAATGAGCAGGACAATCCAGAGGTAAAAACCAGTACTTCTTACAAAAGTCAATCCTGCCAATATTACCAAGGATCAACATTAGAGAATCCAATTTTTGTGTGGATTCAAGAAGTGAACATAGTATGCACATTGGAAAATTAAAGTTAAAAAGTTTTCTGAACAAATGCAGGGATGCTCAATTAAAGTAGGTCAAGGTCACATACAAAACAGACATAATAAATGCTTGCTGACTCTGTTTCATACTTTTGTGTTGCTAGGCACATATATTGATGTGAATACACCTATAATATGTCATAAAAATTCCCAAATGTTTGGTGCATTCTTTTCTGTTCCTTAGATTAGACTCACCTTATATGCCTGAAGAGGGATTCTAACAACAGGGGAAAAATCACCTATACTAAATTTCCAGGGGGACAATAATTCTATATAATAAAAGGCTAATATGCAAATCAACCAAACGGCAGAACGACCTGTGGCTATGATGCACACTGACTACCAAGAGGCAGATGCTCAACGCAGGAGCTGCCCCCTGGTGCTCAGTGCATTCCCACAGGGGGAGCACTGCTCAGCCAGAAGCTGGACTCATAGCTGGCGAGCGCAGCGGCGGTGGCGGCAGCGCTAAGGACAGCAGTCTGACATCCCCCAAGGGGTCCAAGACTGCGAGAGGGCTCAGGCTGGGCTGAGGACCTTCCTACACACACACACACACACACACACACACACAGGGCACAAATGTCATGCACCGGGCCTCTAGTGGAATATAAATGGAAAAAATATGATAGCATCTTTTTTTTTCTCCTCCAGCCTCTTCTTATAAGTTGATGTCAATTACTATGTTACACAAATTGCATATTTATTTAGTCTCAAATCAGTTCACTCTGGATATGAAGCACACAAAACGCAAAGCCTATGAAAAAAATTCTTCAAAAGACATTCATCAGGGGCTTTTTAAATGGCATGCCTAGGGACCCCATCCACAGCAGGATGTGGGAGGCATGGCATTAAGAAGTGAAGGTAAATGCCAGACTTCTTATCACAAGGTGATATTAAAAAACATCCCCAATATTTACTGCCTTAGTTTTAGCCATTTTTCTTTCTCAAAATCAGAATCTATGTGTAACTCTCTCTGTATTTGCTACTTTTACACTTGAAAAAGGAAAAAAGGCGGGGGGTGGGGGGGGAGCATCCCCCCACTGCCCACCCCAGAAACAACTGTTCAATTTTTTATTTTAAAAAATGTAAGTATTTTTTAATACACTGAGGAAATTTGGACTGTGGCCCAAATAAATCCTCCAAATGGACAGACCTATGCTTTTTCAAGGGTTGTTACAAAGACTATGCCCGTAAGCCAAACAAGCATCATCTTCGGGGAGATTTTATTTGTGTGATCAATTCATATCTGGACAGGTCTTCTGCTGGTTGGCATAGCAACTAACTGAAGTTCATTGAACTTTTAGATGTGTTTGCTAACAGTCTAAAGCCGATTTTCCCCCCATGGGGACCAGAAAAGGCTTTCTTTGTTAAACCTCTCCAGTTGCACTCAAAAATACATTATTTTCCTCAAGCCTACAAGGCACACAGTTGAGATTTGTAACATAATATTAGAAAAATTGCTTCTATCATATAATACTCCAATAATGTTCCTCTATTTCCTGAAAAAAAAAAAGAGGCTAAAGTTAAACATCACTGTTTTGCTTTTTTAAGTCAATTTCTAGGTCTTTCCAGGGTAATTTTAGGAGATTCCATTTTTTTTAATTTTTTTTTTTTACAATTGTATTGAAGAAGTCTGAGCAGTGATTTTATAGAGCGTTGGTATTTGCTTTGGCCTTGATGAAGTTTTAGGCTTGTTAAGGAGTTAACCAATGCATAGTTATAGAGAGCCTGTCATAAAACTGTGCTGAGCACCTTGGAAGATGGAGAGCAGAGGTGGCAATCACTTTTCAATAATTTATGGTACCATTTTTAAAAAGGACTAAAGGAAAGGGAATATTATAAAGAATACAGGGAAGAATACAAAGAAGGCTCTCAAAAGACACCTTTCTAGTTATTTCCTCCCTTTTTCTTGGTTGATTCTCAGTTTTGAAAACTTATTACTATGAGAATTGAAGAAGCTTAAGGTGTAAGGTGGCTGTTTCACCCAGGAGAGTGTAATACCAGACCTATGTACCTGAAAAGCTTGCCTTACTATTTAAAGAGGTAAGAAGAAAAGGTAGCTTTTTAAAAATTACCCCCTTTTGAGGAGTAGCATGAATGTTGTTCTAATTATTTGTACAAGGAATAGCCTTGTTCTGTGCTTCTTAAAGTCTGCAAGCGGTCCCCAATTGTCCCAATGTCACAGATTTTACTTGCCTTACTTCACCTTTCTTGAGGATAGGAAAGATACCTCAGATACGGTTTTGTAGTCATTCTCGGTAGTGGATCTACTGGAGGCCACGCAGACCTGATTAAATAATTACCACCCGTCTACTCACAAGACTGCTTCCTTCCAGCCTGGACCCAGGCCAATCTTCTGCCAATGAGGCTGTTACACTTCAATGACTTCATTGATTAACAGCGATTAGGTCAGGTTGCTGACAGTGTGTAACTGACCATTGCTATTTATAATCAACTACTCACCAGCCCCAGAACAAGGCTTCGTCGCATGTGGTTTTGCGGGCAGTTGAACCCCAGCCTCCTGTGTCTGGGGTCTTTTACAAAGGAGCTGGGGTATTGTATACATCTTCATTCATAAATGTCCTTTTTGAACTGAAGAGGCTGCTTTTGTTTTGTTCAGAAAAGGGGGAAGTGAGAAATGTTTAGAGCCCGGCTTGCAGGAGACTGAGGGCATGTGGAGAAGAGGAGAGTTGAGTGCCAATTCTGAACAAAACCCCACTGTGGGATTTTGAAGGGAAGTGTATGGTGAGGTTCAACATTAACCTCTACTGCCATCTTGTGGAGCAAAGGAGAAAATTTCATCCCGGTGAACAAGCTGCAAGAACTGCATGGAACTTACAGGTGGCCAAAGGTTGGCTTCATACAATGCACGTTTAATTAAAATATCTTGGAGTCCACTTTAGAGTTTCAAATAACAGGCTTTGGGGCATTTTCTAGAGTTTTAAACAAAGCAATCCTCTGAGACTAACAGTCTCTACGACCCGAGGCCAAACCTCTGTTACACAATCGAAAAGCCAGGCTCTGAACCTGGTCTCCGTCATCCAATCTCACAAATCAAGTAAAAATGATGAAAAGTTCACAATGATGAAAAGGTTAGACTAGAGAAAAGGAGAAGGGGCAAGAGACCCACATCTCCATGATAAATGAGCATAAGTGGAAGGGAAAGGATAGAAGAAGGAATTGTATTTGAAACCAAGTGTCCGAATTTAAGCTCTGGCAATCATTTACTGTGTGTTCTTAAAGGAAATATTCCCTTATTCAAGTCAAAGAAAAACTGTACCAGGTGGAGTTGGACAGGCAAGGAAGACATCACTTAAGACTATTGCAATGGGGGTCAAGAGCTAGTGGAAAGTACTGGAGGACTTGAGGGGTGGAGGGTTGATCAGTGTCATTAGACCATCTGTGTTTGCTAATTGAAGTCAGGTTTATACCCTCCCACAGCGACTGGGAGATAGGGGCTCAATACTGATGATTACATTTGAAAGGGATGGGTCCCACATCCTTGAAAAAGACAGCACAGCCGTAGGTCATAAAACTGGCAAAGACCAGGAGAAAATTTACGTCTCCAAGGAGCAGAGAAAGAATGCGTCATTGCAAGTTTTATAGAGTAAACAACCTTTAAAAATAGAGGTAGGGGCCTAAAGTCAGGAAGAAACTTGTCTCAAGTTTAGTGAGGTCAAAGGGGAACATTAAAGTCATGGTGAACCAGTCTCCCAGTCTATAAAATGACAGTAATTTCAAGCATCCTTATCTGTAAGTGAGAATATGGACAATGGGGGTGGGGGGAGGGGGGGAGCGGGAAGGGGAAGAGAAGTATGTGAATCAGCTGTGAACCACTAAATTTAATCAATGTTAAAAGTAGTCTTACTATTTTTCTCCATCCTACTTTGGAAATATGCACAAATTCAACCAAAAGGACTAAGGCGAGAAAAGAAAAAATGTTTTTACAAAGCAGAAGCAGGTCTAGTAAAAACTCTCAAACTCAGGTGTAGCTCTTGACCAGGGCGGCTTAAGAAAGTCATTTCATTTCTCTAAACCTTCAGAAACTTAGTGCATACACCTATCTCACATGGTAGTTGTAAAATCTAAATGAGAGAACGTAAATAACCGCTAGACACAGACAGCAGTGTGGTGGGCACAGTGGGAGGGAAGGGGGGCATCTGTAACAATGTCAATAATAAAAATAAAGTTAAAAAAAAGACCAGCACCATGCTGGCACGTAGTGAGTACTGGCAGAACCAGATGTTGCATATCATGTAGCTCTGTGTTGTGAGCTCCTTTCCAGTGATTTTCTTATTCCTGATTTGATTTGTACATCTGTCAGCTATTTTCATAAAAATGTGACATAACAAACCACTGCCAAATTCGGTGTCTGGCAAAAATAAATATTTATTTCTTTTCTTTCTTTTTTAAAAATATTTTTATTGATTTCAGAGAAGAAAACAGAGGGAGAGAGATACAGAAACATCAATGATGAGAGAGAATCATTGATCAGCTGCCTCCTGCACACCCCCAACTGGGGATGGAGCCCGCAACCCGGGCATGTGGTCTGACCGGGAATCGAACCGTGACCTCCTGGTTCATAGGTCGATGCCCAGCCACTGAGCAACACTGGCCAGGCTGAACATTTATTTCTTGAAAGAAGGAATGAAAATGTGCTGTAGGTCTCATGCTGCATTTTCACAAAGCCTGGATTCTAGTAACTGGGGCTGGATGGGGCTGGATCTAGCTGGATCTAGGAGATTCATTTCAGCTCTGCTCCATGGGCCTCTGTGGATTCTGGGACCAGCGAGTTGTCATGACCTGCTCTTCTCATGGGGATGGCACTAGTGCCAGGATACCAGCCTGTACTCATGACACATCTGCCAAAAACCAACTGTCTAACCAAGTCACATGAACAAACTGAAAGGCAAGAGATGGAAATATATAACATTCCCAAAGGGCAAGAGGATGAATATATAATGTTTCTATAGAAAAGTAGAGGATTAAGACCCATTGAGTTATGGGTCTTAGCTCAATCAACTGCTAAATATTATTCATTATTTATGTACATGGTAGTTTCCCCCCTACACCTTGGGGCCCCAGATCTTCAGGTCTTCGGTGGTCATTAATTATGGGAGTAGAGAAAGTGTTTGAGCATAAAGCAACATTTCAGGACAAAGGTGCAGGTGCTTTTAACATATTCCCACCACCTATTTGGAGGAATACATGACAAGCAAAACGTTGCCTCTTTTGCAAAAACATTTCATTATGCAGGTGATTAAGTAACTGGACAACCAAGGGGTCCAGGCTACCTGTCACTACTTGGGCCAATTAAGCAGAGACAGGGTTGAATCAATACGAGAATTTATTCTAATACTGCCAGCAGTATGGGAGAGCAGCAGGTCAGCCACAAAAATCTGCTCTCCCCCCACCATAAGCCAGCTGCTTATATTAGGCAGAAGGACAAAGATTGTCAAAGGAGCCCTAACCAGTTTGGCTCACTGGATAGAGCATCAGCCTGCAGACTGAAAGGTCCCAGGTTCGATTCCGGTCAAGGGCATGTACCTTGGTTGCAGGCACATCCCCAACAGGAGGTGTGCAGGAGGCAGCTGATCGATGTTTCTCTCTCATCGATGTTTCTAACTCTCTATCCCTCTCCCCTCCTCTCTGTAAAATATCAATAAAATATATTAAAAAAAGATTGTCAAAAAGTATGCCAAATGGTTACAGGTAATACGGGCTGGGGATTTGCAGAAGCTAGGGCTCTTTGGCGACTCTGGTTTCTGCAACAAGGTTGTTCATCTTTCCATGATAATGGGCAGCTCCCCGAAAGGAAGGATGGGCTGCATTTCCAGGTGAGCTCCTAGGTCTCAGGTGCAACTCCGCGTGAGAATGTGCCTTCTTTCATCAGAACAAAACAATCACAGTTAACAGAGCTTATGATTATAGCTGGTTCCCAATATGCTCTTTCTGCCCCTGTTATTTATAGTTTTCAAATCTCCTTAAAAGTTTGCCCTATGGAGAAATATTCCTTGACAAATGAATGAAATGGGAGGCCAGGTCAAAGCAAGGAATTTGAGTGTACCAAGTAGAGGGGAAGTAAGCAACTATCAATAGGAGAGCAAGAGATGGATAAAAATGAGTATTTGCCTCCCCACTTTTTATCTCCTCACTTCCTACTCACAGCCCAACCAACAAATCTGCGTCATTTGAGCTGAAAGAAGAATTCATCTCCTAATATAGATCTGAGTTAAAGTCATTCTGCAGTGGCCCTACTGTGTCTTTCTGAGAACAATGCCCTCTCTTAAAATAACTGTGTTTTCCATGGTGACCTTCGGTGTGCCTGGAGGTTTGTGATGATGAGCAGTGGATGTGAATGGCATGCTATAGAACACAGTCCCTTAACTGCTCACAGAGAAGTCACATCGGATTTTCAACCTCCTGCTTATGCCAATGCTTGGAAAATCTCACTGTATCTGGATCTATTGGAGCTACCAGACTGAAACGGGGTGAAAACTTTCTTTTGAGCCAGCTACTCGGCCTTTTGGGAAACAATTGGGGGAGGCAGGATGCAGGCAAGACAATGCATAATGATGGTGTGCTTAAACTGTGGTGTTCCCTTTCATAGCTGTGTGGCCTTGAGCAAGTTTGTAATCCTTTTGCATTTCAGTAATATCTGCAAAATAGAAATTGTCTTTCACAGAATTGTTTGTAGGATTTAGCATGCTGATATAGGTAAAATACAGCACACAGGAAGCACAGTGAATACACAGGAGAAGACAGTTGTAGCTACTACAGTGTATTTGGGAATTTGTTTTCAGCAAAGAATAAGGTAAGAATGCAGCTGGCTCTCATAGGGGTAGAACCTGAAGACAGGGAGCCAAACCTATGCCATGGATCTGGCAGGGGTGGGGGCTGTGGGATAGGTGGGGAAAGAGTCTGGTAAGAGGGTCCCTGGGTGTCTAGTGAACACATCTGAGGGGATGGAGACCAGAAACCATAAAACAATAACAAAAGGACCTCTTCTCCTTAAACAACTTCTTCTCCAAGGCTGAGCATTGAAAGTTTGCTCCTGGAGCTTCATATTTAAGGTTGATGACCCTGAGTTTAGTGATTATGGTGGGGGAAGGTATGATTTTGATCACTAGAATAAAAGAGGAAAGGGTGATTTTATCTGTCAACCTGACTGGGTCTGAGGGGCTCCCATAACGGATTAGATATTATTCTGGGTGTGTCTGGGGAGGTGTTTTTGGATGAGATTAACATTTGAATTCACAGAGTAGAGCAGATTGCCCTCTGCAGGGTGAGTGGGCCTAATCCAGTCTGCTGGAAGCCTGGAATAGAAGAAAAGAGCTGACGGGAAATTCTATCAGACTGTCTCTGGCACATTGGTTTCCTCCTGCCTTTAGACTCAAACTGAGACTGGAACTTACACTATTGACATTCCTGGTTACCTGGCATGTGGACTTGGACTAGAACTATACTGTTAGCCTTTCTGGGTCTCCAGCTTGCTGCAGAATTTGGGACTTCTCAGCTTCCATAACCACACCACAAGGGTCAATTCCATATATATATATGGAGATATATAGGAGATATATATGTATATGTATACACATATACATATATATCTCCGATATAATAAAAGCCTAATATGCTAAGTGTCCGGTTGACCTGTCGGCCATTCAACAAATCAAAACATAATATGCTAATGATATTCTAAGGCTGCTCAACTAGTTGCTATGACGTGCACTGACCACCAGGGGGAAAATGCTCCAACCAGTAGATTAGCTCGCTGCTGGGTTCTGGCCAATTGAGACTGAGCAAGATGGGCCGGACAGGCTCTGGAGCCCTCCCGCAGTCCCTCCCCAGCCGGCCAACCTTCTGCATCTCTTCCTGGCCCCTATCATGCACCACTGGGGCCCCTCAGCCTGGCCTGCACCCTCTTGGCAATCCAGGCCCCCTCTGGGGATGTTGGAGAGCTGGTTTCTGCCTGATCCCACAGGCCAGGCCGAGGAACCCCACTGGTGCATGAATTCCTGCACTGGGCCTCTAATATATGTATAATTAGTTCTATGTCTATGGAGAACCTAGACTACTACAGAGGGTGTTGCAATAGAGACAATCCTAAAACAATACTCCAATACACAGAGGTATCTATATTTAAGATGTAAGGTAAATTACACTGGGAATTCCCCTCCAACATCTGTGTTCTGGGGAAGGCAGGTAATAACATCCCAGGTAGCTCTGAAAGAGAAAAGTAGCTAGCTCTCAGGGAGTCCATCTAGAGCAGTGATGGCAAACCTATGACACGTGTGTCAGAGGTGACACACGAACTCCTTTTTTTGGTTGATTTTTCTTTGTTAAATGGCATTTAAATATATAAAATAAATATCAAAAATATAAGTCTTTGTTTTACTATGGTTGCAAATATAAAAATATTTCTATATGTGACATGGCACCAGAGTTAAGTTAGGGTTTTTCAAAATGCTGACACGCCAAGCTCAAAAGGTTTGCCATCACTGATCTAGAGCCAGCTTTGAATGGGCATTACTGAAAACTGGAAAAATAAAGAGCTGTTCCTGCAAGTGGGTTGACCATGGCCATGGAGAAATAATATACTCAGCACTGGGGATCTGGAAGGCAACATGGAGACTGCTGAGCACAAATCACAGGAGTACCACTTGGGAAATAAATAGGATTGGCAACAACAGGCTTTAGTCTTGTCAGGATATGTTTGGAGGTGAGGATTAAAATTGGGCCTCGGTTTAGGCATGGTATACAAAATGGTGTCATGTTCCCAGGAGCCGAGTGTTAACTTCGTCACTAGGACTAAAACACAGGGCACAGGAGGGCTGGACTTTAATGTGACTGGATGTGAGGCACCTGTGCTGCCTTTTAGAGTCCTCCCAACGCATCCAGATGAAGGACAGCTCTGATCCAGGCTCTGCACTGCCTTGGAGATGAGAGACCTTGATAAGACTTTCATAATGATTATACTACCAGGTAGGCTTTGAGCAGTAAATGTGCCTGAAATGTCTTCTCCCACACTTATGGAAAGGAGGAGGTCCCTGGTTTTATCCTTGTCTAGCTCTTTCTAAGCTTCCCCTGGTGAAACCCCATACAACAGGATAGATTTACAGACAAACTCCTTTTGCTGGCTCAACTCACTGTCCTCAGGATCTAATCTCAAACTTATTTAATTTCTGAGTAGTGGCCTCGTCACTGACTTTCTCATCTTCAACTTTATTGCATATCATACTCTCGACTTGATGCTCAATACTGCTTTCTTAGAACCATCCTTGGATACCTTCCTTGAATTTGTTGAAGTAGAATAATAAGTACACAGGGATTTAATTCTTGAAACAGACTTGGAAATTAACTTTCCCCATCTCTGACAAAATTCTTGAAGGCAAGATGGATTTATTGATCAGACACGTGCAATAGAGGGTCTCCTTTACCTGACCCAAGGTTCAGAATATGTCGGCTGAACAGTCTTTCAACACACTTTGGACAGCAGCATGTCAATCTATATAAAAGGAAGACTAGGACAATAAGTTTCCTGGATACGAAATTAAGAATGTCAATTTTTTTAAGAGTTAGCATGGGATAACAAGTAGCCTGGCAGGGAATCTTTGGAAAATTAAAGCATGACATTAGGCCTTCCAGACAAAGGGTGATGGTTACAATAGATTGTCCTTCCTGCTCTTTACCCCATGGGTATGAGTAATCACTGTGTGTGTTGATGTGAATTTGAATTTGAAAGATGAGAAGTTACTGACTTTGCGAAGGTTAAAAACTCATTATAAATATTTCTCTTTTGGATTTAGGTTTGGATTAGAAAACTTCAGATTCTAATGTTATAGGGGCAATAAAATACCTTAAATTTTAACAAGTTAAATGGTTTCTCTTTCTTTCTGAATTTATTCTGATGTGCCAGTAAGAAACTAGGCACCACATTCTTACAATTATTGAACTTCAGATGGTTGTGAGGCAGGTGGAATGCAGGAACTGAGACAAATGGTTGAACAAAGGACTGGAATGGCTGAGCAATTAACAGCCAGCTGATAAATCACAAGACTCTATCCTCCCTAATTGAAGATGCCTAAAAGCAGGTGGTTTAAATCACCATAGTCAGGGAACAGATAACAAAAGTTAGATCCAGAACAATCCAAGATGGAGAAAACAATTGACCAGAGAATGACCCTAAAGCTCATTATACCCTCATTAAAATGAAAATCGACACCACAAGCAGAAGGGGGACTAAGCAGGACAAATGCCATGCCACTTTCTAAATGGATCATATTAGAAACAAGACACTCCCCCTAGCCCACCAATGAGAAGATAGAGTCAGAATTTGGTGCCACAAAGTTTGGAGACAACTCCTTGGAAACACATAAAGTCCCAAGAAATAACTGACCACATGTGCAACTCACTGGTGAGCTGGCCCAGGTCCACTCAGGCATGTACTTTTTGCTTCATTCACAGTGGCACCTGCTCTCTGGCCTCTTTCTTTTTCTCCACCCAAGTAAAACTTGCTTTGTTCTCATTCTGACTCGTCCTTGAAGTTTCTGGGGTGAGTCAAGAACCTGGAGGCTGCCTGACACTGGAATGGTCCAAGACTTTGCCTGGTAGGATCAGTCCCTGGTGCAGAAGAGGTCTGGTAACAGCTGGAGGTTGCCAAAGCAGCTTATAGATTCTTTTTAGTCCTTTCCCCTCATCTTACTCTCATCCCCGTTCTCCAACCATTTAAGATGAATCAATTTGAATGAAAGCAACAAATACATGTGAATAGATTCTGTTACCAAACCCAAGTTTGGGTGCCCCATGCTTCAAAAGGCCAAAATTTGAAGACCCTTGGACTTTCCTGAGTGCTGAGATAAAGGTTCCTTTGTTATGTTAATGAGGTGGTAGTTAGGCTTCACCTAAGGATAGGGCTGGTTGCCAAGATAAAGAAGCATGTGATTAGAAGGTTGGAACTTTCAGTCCCATCCCCTGACCTTTGGGAATGGGGAAAGGCTGGAAATTGAGTTCAATTACCAATGGCTACTGATTTTATATATGTAAGGAATCCTATATAATAATGAGGTAATATGCAAATTGACTGCCATGCCCTCACAAGATGGCTGCCTAAAAACCAGGCCGGCAGGGGGATTAGTGAGGGAGGACCAAAGGACTGAACAAGAAGGCTGCATAGGGCAACCAGGCCGGCAGGAGAGGGAAGTTAGGGGCAATCAAGCTGGCGGGGGGGGGGGGCGGTGCAGTTAGTGGCAACCAGGCCAGCAGGGGAGGCAGTTAGGGGTCACCAGGCAGGAGGTAGGTGAGCATTTAGGAGCCAGCAGTCCAGGATTGTGAGAAAGATGTCTGACTGATGGTTTAGGCCCAATCCCTGAGGTCCTGAGGGGTCCCAGTTTGGAGAGGATGTAGGCTGGGCTGAGGGGACTCCCACCATGCACGAATTTTGTGCACCAGCCCTCTAGTCATACATAAAATCCTAAAGGACAGAGAAAGAGCTTTGGCGTTGGTGAATGTATGGAAATGTGGGGAGAGTGGTGCACATGGGGAGACCCTGGAAGCTTGTGCCCTTGCTCACTTTTTTTTTTTCTCTCCATTTATCCCTCCTATTCCTTCTTCTATCCTATGCATCTCTTTCATCTGGCTGTTCTGAGTAACGTCCTTTTATAATAAACCAGCGATCTGGTGAACAAAATGGTTCCCTGAGAACCACTCTATGAAATTAATCAAAGCCAAGGAGAGGGTCCTTGAAACCTTCAATCTATACTTGGCCATTCAGAAGCACAGGTGACAACCTGGACTTGCAACAGGCCTCTAAAGTGTGTTTGTGTGAGGGAGAGGGGTGGTGGTGAAGAGAGAGCTAATGTTGTGGGACCCGAGCCCTTACCTTGTGGAATGTGATGCTATCTCCAGATAGTGTCAAAATTCCATTGAATTTTGTGGTCTGAGAATTGCTTGTTAGTGTTAGGACCTCCTCCCCTCCATTGTAATAGATGCTGAATTCTTCATAAGTCTTAAGGCCTTTCAGGCATCCTTTTCTGTCCTCTGAGTCAGGCACCAGAAAGCCTATCAGATACCCTCTTTTCTGGATACACTCACCTTGTTCTGAGACCAAATGGGCTGTGCAGGAATTTATAAAAGACATTGAGAGCACCCCAACTGGTTTGGCTCAGTGGATAGAGTGTCGGCCTGTGGACTCAAGGGTCCCAGGTTTGATTCCGGTCAAGGGCATGTAACTTGGTTGCGGACACATACCCAGTAGGTAGTGTGCAGGAGGCAGCTGATCAATGTTTCTCTCTCATTGATGTTTCTAACTCTCTATTCTTCTCCCTTCCTCTCTGTAAAAAATCAATAATATATATATTTTATTTTTAAGATATTTTAAAAAGACATTGAGAGCAAAACATTCTTAAATGAGTTACTGCAAGACACTGGTTCTGTGTCTTTAAATCCTGAGCTCAAATTATGCTTGCATGTTTATAAAAACCCTTTATTATTTGAAGAAAATTCTCAAACATGTAAATAGAAGCTGTCTTTCGGTTATAGGATTATGGATTACATATCCTTGGAATTTTTTCTGTTTTGCTTTCATTACTTTTTAGATTAAGTTTGTATTATTGTTATAACCTAACATGGTATAACATTAAATGGTATAAGATCTTCATTTTTATGAGGACTTTAATAGCCCCTTATTTGTTTGAATGTGTATGTGTGCATGTTACTGTGGCTGCATCTCCGTATTCCCACATCACGGCTGACTCTTTCGCTGTGTTACAGTTTTCTCTTCTTCGTCCCTCAAAATGATTTTTAAACTCTAGTCAATGTAAAAGTAAATCCCAACCCATTGCGGTTTGCTTTTCTCACACTCAACAACTATTTTAATTTACTCAGATTAAGTGGCATCATTATACAACAAATTACTCAAGAGGCAATATACCTCTTTCATGTAGATTGCACAGTGTACCTGCTTCCCAAGAGACCCACAACCGGACAGGCAAATCTAGAAGATTCAGCTTTACTAGAAACTAAACATACACATTATCTACTACCCCAAATTTGTTTACCATTCCTCAAAAGGTAGAAAGCGTGGGGCCTCAGAACAAGGTCTAGAGCAGTGGTTCTCAACCTTGGCTGCACATTAGAATCACCTGGGAATCGTTTTAAAATCCTGATTTCTGGACCTCATCCTCCGGAAATTCTGTTTCTTTGTTACTAATGTTGTGGCCCCACCCCATAACAAAGAAACAGAATTTCCGGAGGACGAGGCCCAGAAATCAGGATTTTAGAAAGATTCCCAGGTGATTCTAATGTGCAGCCAAGGTTGAGAACCACTGGTTTAGAGGTTGCTTGGAAGCACTTAGAACTGAAAGTAGAACAACTTCTCATAAACTGGGATGCCTGTCCCAGGATTGATTTAATCTGTACAGTGTGGATGACATTATCCTCACTTTGTAGATGAAAACACTGAAGATCAAAGAGTAAAGTGGCTTTCCTGACTTACATGTTCAGTAAGTGACTTCAGGCCACGTTCATGACTCTAAATTTCTATTCCATGACTGTTTGGAGAAAATGCAAAGGGTATGTATAAATGTGAGCTGTTCTATATGAACAGGTGGGGGCGAGGGTAGTGGAATGAGAAGATGCAAGAGTGTTGAGAAGGTAAATGTTCAAATTTTCACCTATCACTAAACCATATTGACCCCAGAACACGCATGCAAAAGGAAAAGTCCCAAATAAAGAGTGATCAAAACTCAAAGGTTGTAGGCGATTTCTGAACTTTTAGAATCACCTCATTTTAAACCAACAAATTCTCTAAAAACTGCCTTGATTTTTTAGCTGTGTGAAGGTATTAGTGTTGGCAGGGCTAGCTCTATGATAGACAGAGTGGGCAGGCATTCATCTTCAAAGTGACTTAAATGGGTACTTGGCTTCAAAATATCTGTAATCAGTGGATCAGGATTTAGAATCAAACAGGTGAAGGGTTTGAAATCTAGCCCCGACAGGGTAAGTAAAACTGAACAAGTCACTTCATCTCTCTGGACACAGGAATAAATGACTAAGGTATATGCTTACTCAAGGGCACACTGGGAGGTAATGAAAGAACTGGGCTTGGAGCCCAGGTCCATTGATTCCTAGCCAACCATGTTAACCAAGAATAACCCACAGTGGACCTCAAGTAATTGATTGGCACTTTTAAATTTGCCTACCTGCAGCCCAGAGCCTGGGCTGCTTTTCTAGGCTTGATGACTTAATCATAGAAGCTGATTCAAATGATAAACTCTGGGAGCCCTGGAACACGATATATATATATATATATCCCAGCAGGTATCAAACACTGTGGCCTGTGGTTTTATTATCTCACATGTTCATGCACATTATTTCATGACACCCTAAAAAGTTATGTCATGGTCATTATAATTCTCAACTTGAAATTGGAGAAACTGGAGCCCAGAGATGTGAAATAAGTTCCCAAGTGTCACAGTACTAAGGAGGGCCTAAGACAGGATTTAAGGTCCAGCTGCATCTCTGCCCCATGCTTCCCTCCATGCAACATTGAGAAATGGGTTCATTGGAGATGGGAGAACTTTTTACTAACCGACACAGTTGCTAGCCCACCCTGAACAAGTCCTTAGATTCCAGAAAAAAAGGGGGAGAGGAGCCCAGCCAGCATAGCTCAGTGGTTGAGCATTGACTTATGAACCAGGAAGTCACGATTTGATTCCTGGTCAGGGCACATGCTTGAGTTGCTGGCTCAGTCCCCAGTGGGAGGCATGCAGGAGGCAGCCGATCAATTATTTTCTCTCATCATTGATGATTCTCTCTCTCTTTCTCCCTCTCCCTTCCTCTCTGAAATCAATACAAATGTATTTTTCAAAGGAGCGGGGAGGAGAAGCCCATTCTGCACAGTGCTATGCACTGCTCTTGTCTTTCTCTGCCCTCTCCCCTGAGTCGAGGGAAAACAAGTTCACCTGTCACCTCAGAGGTCCAGATAAAAGATGAAAACCCAGAAGGGCAGCTCTCCTCTCTGGAGCCCTTGTGCCCCAGCAGGGCCTGAGGTGCCTCTGTGGCCACCCTCCTTGTTCAGAATCTTGTTCATTTTTCACCTGGGTTGACCAGGACTCTCTGCAAAGAGTGGGTTAAAGAACACTGACGTGGCTTTCCATTCCTCGTCCTTTACAAAGAAATACAATTGGTTCTGACTCAGCTGCCTCACAAATCAAAACCTTCCACAAAGTAGCATTAGGAAGAAAAAGCAACTCAATCTTGCAGAGGGCAAGGACAGCAGAAATCCTGTGTCTGTGACAAATAGGTTTATGTGATTTCCTGAGGCCTTAAAAAGAGCCCTGGCCGGTTTGGCTCAGTGGATAGAGCAGGAGCCTGTGGAACTGAAGAGTCCCAGGTTCTATTCCAGTCAAGGACACATACCCAGGTTGCGGGCTCGATCCCCAGTAAGGGGCAAGCAGGAGGCAGTCAATCAATGATTCTCTCTCCCTCTCCCTTCCTCTCTAATCAATAAAAAAATTTACAAAAAAAAAAAAAAGAAAAGAAAAAAAAGACAGCCGGCTGCCTTTGTGAACAATAGTAGTCCACTAGGTGGCAGCACACTCTACACCTGGCTTCCTGCCTGCTGGTTTGGAGAGCTTGCCCCTCTGGAAGGAAAAAGGAGGAAGGCAGGGCAGAAAGGAGAATGAAGGTAAGGGTGCATTTCTTGAAGGTCTCTAGTGCGTCAGAGCCTGGTGGAGATGTTTTAAAATGCATTCATTTAATTCCCACAGCTCACTGAGGTAGATGTACCTGTTTTAAATGTATTCATGTTAATATTGAATGTTGAGGAATTATTCTATGTCAGCCACTGTTCTGTATACTCATTACATTATTTAACTTCATTAATACACCAACAAAATAGGTACTATTATTAACTCTTTTTTTATAGAAGAAGGAACCACGGTAGAAAGAGGATAGGCGGACTTTTAAATCACAAAATTGCTGAACCAGGACTTTGAAATTTATACTCTGGGAGGATAAAATCGGAGTCTGTGAATGACTGAATAAACTCCCTGCATGTAAGAAAGATTAAGTAACTTCAAATGTAAAAAATAACAGAACTGGAACTAAAGCCTATGTTTCTAATATTATTTTAATATAAAATGAATATAAAAAAATACAGGAAACTAAACTAAAGAATGTAATTATCATCTATAATCACACAAGCCAGAGAAAACTACTATGAACTTTTTCCCTTCTACTTCACTGTATGTGTGTTTATCATAGTTCCAATCACATTGTCTATATCATTTTTAATACATTTATGTCACTTAATATTCAAGAGTTTTCCCAGGCCATTAAACCATATTGAAAGCACAATATTCCATAAAAATGAATGACATCCACTTACTAGTTATACACACATTTAAGAATCTGGATTGGTTCCAGTTTTCACTACTCTTAAGTTTTGATGTAATGCACAGCCTTGGCTACAGATCTGAGCACACCTTTCTATTCCTTTCTGTAGGCAAGTTTCCTGTAAATAAAATTACTGGATCAAAGGATCTGACCATATTTAACTCAATACCTGCTACCAAATTTATTTTCAGAAGGATTATAGTAGCTTGCATTTCCTCCAGTACTGCATGAGAGGCTTAGATTCATTTACCCCTTGGCTTTTGAGGGATTTCCCGCGTTTTAGGGATTATTTTGCCCATAATTAGAAGAAACAGCCTCTCCATCATCTGAGGCTCCTTCCCTCTACTTTCAAATATGCACCACACTTCTCCCCTATCCTGACTCAAAAGCGAAAATCCCTTATTTGACCCTGGTGCTCCTTCAGCTGTACCCTATTTCTTTCTGCTAACTCCTTATCGGTTATCTGAAGCACATGTGGTGTGTATCCTTCGGGACAGTGCCACGTATCCCCACTCGGTCAGTTCCCTCCAATTATATATAGTAAGTGAAAAGCTCAAATTCTCTATGGAAATGAGATAAATCCTGTGATGTAGAGAATATCCAATAGGATCACACCTCCCAGCACTTACGACCTGTTACTGATGCAGCACTAAAAATCCTGCCTCCAAATCACCCAGCCTATTCTGCACTAGTCCATGGCCCTGCTCATTTCTTATTTCTACAATGATAACATCCAACTCATCAACATCCAGAGCTCAGAGCATTCTACCGCCAGAGGAAATCTATTGTGAAAGATAACCAGTTTTTCTGAGCTGAAATGACACTAAAAAAAAAATAAAAATAAAGAAAGAACACACACACAAAAATAGACAATTTGGTATCTGAAGGGAGCGCTCACTCTCTTTGCTGCAATTTTAGAAAATGGGATATAACAACCTCTTTTGGTTTGGTGCCTGTGCACATCTCAATATTTTTATAGAAAATGGTAAAATCATTTCTAGTCTCAGAAGTGAGCTGACATGGCCAGCAATTTTTAGCGACCTCTAAAGAGGAGGTAATGCTGGTATGAATTACGGCTTTGAAGTTATCTGTATTTTGCTGCTCCTGGATAAATAACAAATCAAATTGCTAAGCGTGTACTTAGCTGCTTAGTCTAGGGAAGTCCCATGCTAAGCGTGGGAAGACGGTGATACAAGAGCATAATGTGCTGGAGTCAAATGGTTCTGGCTGTGATACCTCTCTCCATCCCTGACTTAGCTGTGTGATCTTGGGCAAGTTAGTTGACCTCTCTGAGCCATGATTTCCACTTTAGAAAAATGGGGCCAGTAGTTATAAGCACCTTATATGACTGCTATGAAGTTTCAAAAAAGGTGAAAATCAGTGTCTGTCATAGAGAATGGACCCAAGAGTTTCTCTCAGAGAGGTTGTAATCTAGCTAAAGATACCAAATGAAAAGAAAAATAGAGCAAGCAATTTTTCATAAGGCCCATTCAGGAAAAAGTAGTGAGCCACTTCTCAATGAGTTTCACTGAATAGTGTAATCAGCAAATGTTCCAGGACTGAGGTAGTTGAAAGGGCGAGGGCTATGCCCTCCATCTTACAAGCAAGGGATGTGCGCGCCATAGAGATGACCACATCCTGTGTAACAAGACCCGACTTGCACCTGGCCAATCGGCAGGGCCCACAGTCAGCTCCCCTCCCCTCACTATTAAAGCCCTGATTTTCTCATGGGTGGCACTCGGTTTCTGGTCGCTGCGTCGACTGGAGGCCCGGGTCGGGTTAGCTAACTCAATAAAGGACCTTCTGCTTTTGCATCGGACTGGCTCCCTGGCGTGGTTTCTTGAGGATCTTGAATTCTGGGCATAACAGTAGTCACTCTGGATAAACATCGATTTAAGTGTGAAAGGATTGGTAATGTGGTCGAAAAGGGCCACATGCTAACCTGACAAGCTCAGGGAAGGTCTGTATGGCGGTCTTGCAAACTCAAAAACCTAAAGTAACCACAAAAGATGGTCTGAAATTAAACTTTAACTAAAAGCAGTTATGGTGAGTAGTCACCTCCTAGGCCGGTATCTTCCCCAACAAGGTCCCCATCTTTACCTTAACTGAGCTTTTGTCTTTTTGCATCTAGGACAACATATCATTGAAATGTCAGGGTAACTTATAACTTTCCTTTTTTTTTTCCAGATCCCTCAGGGCACAACCAAATGCGCCTGGGCGCCAGGACAGAGACCATAAATTCCTTCATTGTTATTGTTATCATGTTAATTGTTGACTGTTAACTATCCTGTACCCACCTAAGTAAAAGAAGTATGTGTCTATCATTTTACTTTTTATCCAGTCTCAGAGGTTTCCCTCTTTGCTTTCTCCCGCCTCCCTCATCTATCACCAATGGATTTCATGTAACCTACCTGCTTTGAATGAATGTATAAAAGAAGGTGAAAAACCACCATTCTCCATAGCATTATCCCAACCCACTGAGATTCTGCTTCCCGGCAATTGTCAACAGTTTGGATCAAATAAACTCACAAAAATTCTTTACAGGTTTGAATGTTTTTACATTAACATTACGATTCAACTAGGCTTGGAAGGTCAGGTCAGGCAGAGGGTTTCAGCAAATATAAAGACAAAACAAAGTATTTCAGAGTGTTAAAGGAGAGATGAGCCCTTCTCATAACAGTGATATTTGACTATATTTTATCTTTTACAGCTGAAACAGAATTTTTTCTATCTTAGGCCTGATTGAAAGGAGAGTTCAATCATAAAATGGGAAAAGAGAAACACCTCAATTAAAAATTGAGATTCCAGGGAGGTGAGGATGCCATATGTGCAATCGAAATTTATCTTTCTTCCATCTTCAGGTAAACCATTGATAGACTTCTAATAAATATGTAACCTTGGGAAAATCACTTTAGTTCATTGAACCTGTAGCAACCTCATCCTGGATGCTCTCTTGTGTACTTCAAATTCTAAAATACTATAAATCTGCCCTAGCTGGTTTGGCTCAGTGGATAGAGCGTTGGCCTGCGCACTGAAGGGTCCCAGGTTCAATTCCAGTCAAGGGCATGTACCTTGGTTATGGGCACATCCCCAGTGGGGGGTGTGCAGGAGGCAGCTGGTCGATGTTTCTCTCTCATCAATGTTTCTAACACTCTATCCCTCTCCCTTCCTCTCTGTAAAAAATCAATAAAATATATTTTAAAAATAAAATAAAATACTACAAATCTATTGATTTGTAAATACAGAGAAATTTGCAACTTTTTAAAAAAAGGAACTCCTATTTTAGGAAGACACATTTTCTAAATCTACTGAATCTATTTAAGAATAAAAACAGATGGTAAATGCATCCTAAGATGCCATTATTTCTCATAGAACTATATACCTTGCATTTCCATAGAATTTCCTGGGGACAGTCCATCTGAAAAGCTTTCTATACCTTAGCCTGAAAAATGACACATAAACCTCACGCTGAGCCTCCTAATTACCAGGGATGCAGGGCCCATTAAAGTGTGAGCATGCATACGCACACCTAATTATGTTTATGCCTACTTATAAATCAGCAAAGCAAAAGCATATGCATGCTGAAAATTACCCATCATTAACTTTCCTAATTGCACCCAAATAAAGAGGGAAATAATTCACTTCAGAATATGTTTCCACCCTTTGGGCAAAGCCTACACAGATCTTGTTTAGGTTTTGAAAAATCGTCTTCTTGCTCGTAAATGGAAATCAATTCTTTATGCCAAAACACAGCAGAGTTCTTGCCCAGGTGTTGAACTAGAGAAAATGGGAAAGATTCGGATATGAATGTCAGAAGACTAGAGTATGGATCTGGGAAGCAAACAGCACAGAGAGGAGATCCTAGGTAAATGCAAACAATCCCATCATTCTGATGAAGAGTGCAATGTGGACGGTAACAGGCCAACAACCCAACAACGGATACAACAGAATGCAACAAAGAGGGACAGATCCTCAGGGAAAAGGAAGCATTAAATTTAGATGTCCGACAGAAGACTCAATTGCATGACAGTAATTGAGATCAATGGGAGCACCGTCTGTGCTCCTCACTCACAATCTCTCTTGTTCTGTTGCTGTTCTATTACTGGCAGGATTAAGATAAAACAGGCAGGAGTTGTGCATGCCTAATTGGGCTCCCGTAACTGGTTGATTGTTGTCCCTAGAGACAGGAAGCTGAAAGAAAGGAGGTGGGACCAAACCAGGGCTTTTGATGTTCACAGTCATGGGAAATCATCCTGGAACTAAATCAGAGGCGCAGAGTCCTGAGTAAGAAACCTGAGGATCCGCCTCCTGGTAATTCTCTTCTAGGTACTTCGCATGCACTATTTCATTTCATTCTGACAATAGCACTGCAGAGACTTCTGTTATTGTCCCCATCGTCCAGATGAAGAAGATGCGATAAAGAAATCAATGAAGATGACCCAATGACTAATGGATGGAGTGAAAATTTAAATTCCAACTCCTGACTTGTTTCAGGCTATACTGCTACCCAATTCAAAGAAACCCCCATTTGTAGATTCAATCTTCATTTTGCCAAAGATTCAGATAGACTTTTATTTTCCATTCACTATATTGACAATTTAAAAAAAAACACATACAAATTAATGATGTGCAATAGGTATCATATGACTTCTGCTGATCTATACTAGGGCAATGTTTTCATTTGAGTCCACTCACCATCTTTGAAAATCCTCCATTTCTTTAGCATTTTCCAAATTATAAGATGGGCCTTCCCTAAGGAAGAAACTAGAAAAATCTGATCTAGACTCTACCAATAAATTCACTTGTGCATGATATTGAGAATTAAATATTCCAGGAGGCCATCTGTCTAGGACATTGAACTTCAGGAAAGCAAAATGCTGAATGAGCCTAATTCTTCATGGATGTTAATGGCAGTGGTCTCCAGTCTTGGATATAACACGTGTTATGCTCTTAACCTAAAGTTGGCTTGGGCAATGATTTTGACTCTGGAGCTCAGTATCTGGCTCTCTTACCTCTTGGATATTCTGTAAATTATCTCATTCTCCTTAATAAATCCCTGGTCCACTTTTACTAACCAGTGTGGATGCAATTGTTTGCAACTAACAAATCTAATTTTGACATCATCTTAAGTAAGTGGAAACTCTCTTCCTTGGCACCCGTAGTCTTTCCCACATAAGGACTCCAGTAACATCCCTTATTACTCTCTTGTCCATAACAGGGCCCTAGGCAGTGCGACTTGAGCAGTGTTCCCTCTATGTGGAAAGCAATCCTATTAAGATTCTTCACTAGGCTTACTACACCCAAATCTGTACCTTAACCAGTTTAAAGGACCATCAACCATCCCAGTAAGACTTGCTTAATGAGAAAACATAGGGCAAGCTCATATCAAATCTTCTGCTTTACATCCTTGCTTGATTTCCCATATTTGTGCACTGGAAAGGACTAGGGTTACACTTACCCTTATATCTTCTTCCTCTCTGTCATTTTTTTTTTCATTTTTAATACATTATATGTGACTCACCCCATCACGCAAGCCAAAACCCTGCCATCCCCAATTCTGTCTATACCTTTAGTCCTTCAATCCAATCCTGTTAATTGCATCTCCTTCATATTTTTCAAATCTTTCCTATGTTCGTCTATTCATGCCCTCTAGCCTTAGCCTCCTGCTGGTTCTTGCTTCCAATTTCTCTGTTGGTTTTCTGTTCTCCATAAGTGCAATAGTGTGATTTTTCCAGAGCACAGATAAGATTATTGTCTCTCAATGGCCTACAACTCTTTCAATTACCCCAAAAATAAAATCCAAACTTGCTGGCATTGCCTATAGAACCTCCACAATCCATTCCAGCCTGTCCCTCACCAATCACCTCCCGTGCTGTCCTCCACACACTAGGAGATGCAGCCCTCAGATGAACCACAGAACCACCCTCCGTTCTCCAAACAGTCTGCTTTCCACTGCCACACTTTTGCCACGCTGTTCCTTTTGACTGCACACACTATATGGTGTGGCTCAAAAATGCCAGTTTTAAGAACTCTTCACCAGTTTCTGCAGACTGACCTGAGGCCTACCTCTGTGCTCCCGCACTCCTGAAGCACTGTATTAATTCATTCCTTTCTCTCTGCTCTGCAGTAGCTCTGATTCTCTGTTTGTGGTTCTGTCTCCCCACGTAGTCTGTACCCCTCCTTCCCCCCACTGCCTAGTGGAAGAGACATATTTGAAGCTTGCCTCGCTTTCTGGCTTTGGTCAGTGACTAACACTTGAAGGTTTGTGTAAATAGTATTCTCTCAGCTACCTTCCATGATATCCTTGGGTCTTATGAATTCCTCCGAGAATCTTGTCTCGCTCTTTACTGAATCTACCTGTGTCTAGTAATGAATGAGACACATGCTATTTTAATGATGATGATTAATAGTAATGATGATAATTATTAGCTACTATTTCTGGGATGCTACTATATGACACCAAGTCATTTAATACCCTCCACAACACTATGATAATAAGCATTAATAGTGATCATTACATCACTGTGTAGGTGAGGAGAATGAAGAACAGAAGAATTAAGAAAAATGCCCAGTGTCACTTTAGATATAGCAGAGCCTGCAATTGAACCTCCTCCTATTTGAGTCTCTGATCCTTTCTATTGGTCCCCCTTCCCACAGGTCCTCAGGTCCACATTCCTGGTAACTGCCACCTAATAATTTTTCACCCAAATGGCCCAGGGCTTGTACATCTTCTCAAGTCCTTGTGCCCAAGAATGGACCCCATCATTGATGGGGTGGCTGTTTGTGGTGGAGTATGAATAGGACTTGGACATGAGGGCTGGAGTGTCCACACACGTGCAGACAAGATTCCCCACTCAGTGCGATGGAACTGCAGTTGGAAGGAAAAGGAAAGTGCAGATGAATAACAGACACATTTGAGAATTCTAAGTTTGGATCTGGCCTTTGATGTTGCTACAAAGCTCTATTTGGCAATGTTGCTTAGCGTGCACCTAATTTATGGAAGTTCACTAAAGCAGCTCACTGTATTTTTTAAAAAATATATTTTATTGATTTTTTACAGAGAGGAAGGGAGAGTTAGAAATATCGACGAGGGAGAAACATCAATCAGCTGCCTCCTGCACACCCCCCACTGGGGATGTGCCCACAACCAAGGTACATGCCCTTGACTGGAATCGAACTTGGGACCCTTCAGTCCACAGGTCGATGCTCTATCCACTGAGCCAAACCAGTTAGGGCTGTATTTTATTTTAATAGTTCCTAGTTTATGACTTTAAAATATTTAGATATATGGTATGTTGGTCTTTTTTAGTACTCATTCCTCTGACCTTGTTAAATGTTAGGGGTGGGCCTTCCTAAATCACATGTTAACAAACCGATGAAGTATTCCACATCAGGTTGTTCATAATAGCATTTTTACAGTAGCTTCCTCTCAAAGTGTCATAGGCAGTCAAAAGAGACTGACAAGTTAGATGTTTTAAATCCTTTGGAATCTTATTTTCATCCCATCATGTACACCTTCAATCTCTCTGTTCCTATAGGTGTCTCACCAGGTATTTAGGAAGGAAGCCAACACCATAGGGTCCCAGGCCTCTCTGTGTCACAGTCTATCTATATAATAAAAGGCCAATGGCTGTGATGACCAAAACGATCAAATGAATGGTCACCAGAAAGTGCATGAAGCACCTCTCGGTCCCTCCCCCATGGCCCACAGGCTCCTATCACAGCAAGGCTGGTGGCTGGTGGGCAGGTGGGTGGGCGGGGCAAGGTGGGCGCAGCAAGAGAGGAAGGGCCTGAACCGCAGCTGCTGTGGAGGCTACATATCAGGCCCGGAAATAGCCCCAGAGAGAGAGAGGGAGGGCCTGATCAGCAGCTGCCACAGAGGCTGCATATCAAGCCCAGGGATAGGCCTGGAGAGAGAGACAGCTGTCAGTGGGGCCATTCTGGATTTCCCAGAAGAGCCAATGGTTGCCTAGGAGGCAGAGCTTTTGACACTGACTGGCATAGAAACCAACCAATCAGAACCAAATTTGGGTGAACTGAGAGGATTCAATGGCGGCCTAGGAGGTGGAGCTTTTGACACTGATTGGCATAGGAACCAACCAATCAGAACTTAATCTGGGTAAATGCGAAGGCAGAACCTAAGGTGGGGGCTGAGGAGGGGTTTTAAGGGAAACAGCTGTTTGGTGTAAGGTGTAAGAAAGCAGTTCAATTTTTTAATAACAGGTTTGGCAGTATAGTGCATATGGCTGGCTATCAGTCCAGATATAGGGGTTATGTATTTTTGTTTGCCAAAAGCATATCCAACTAGTGAAAAAGGCTCCCCCCCATTTAAGCAATCCTATCCTATATAATCTATCTATACTAATAAAAGGGTAATATGCTAATTAGACTGGGTCAACCGGCTGTCTTCCGGACATCCGACTTCCTTCCGGACAAAGCCATGGTGGTGGAGGCCAAGGCAGAGGCAGTTAGAGGTGAGATCAGGCTGGTAGAAGAGAGCAGTTAGGGGCGAGATCAGGCTGGCAGGGGGTTAGGGGCAAGATCAGGCTGGCAGGGGGTTAGGGGCGAGATCAGGATGGCAGGAGAAGGCAGTTGGGGGCGAGATCAGGCTGGTGGTTGGGGGCAAACTGGCCTGCAGGGGAGGGCTGTTGGGGGTGACCAGGACTGTAGGGGAGGGCAGTTGGGGGCATTAGGCAGGCAGGCAGGTGAGTGGTTAGGAGCCAGTGGTCCTGAATTGCAAGAGGGATGTCGGACTGCCAGTTTAGACCCGATCTCTCGAGGGGTCCCAGATTAGAAAGGGTGCAGGCTGGGCTGAGCAACACCCCTCCCCCCCGCATGCATGAATTTTGTGCACTGGGCCCCTAGTGTCCATATAAAGTTCCTAAATTGCATTGAGCCTCACAGTTTAGAATGCTGAGAAAATATTCACCCTTTTTGTTGTGGTTCCCTGGGTGTGCCTATGCTGGACTGCAGAAGCAGCTTAGCCATGGTACACTACTACAAATGTAGTCTCCAAAGTATAATTTGTATGCTCAAGCCCCCCAAAATCAAGGCTTCTCCCCACTCCTCATGTTTGATAAAGTGCCCAGCTAACAATAATTTTCTAAAACTGCCCAGGAAGAGAATGTGGACATTGTCATTTGTATTATCCTATCTAATAAAAGAGAAACATGGTAATTGGCGTACGACCGCTACTCTTCCCATTGGCTAATCAGCGAGATATGCAAATTAACTGCCAGCCAAGATGGCGGCCGGCAGCCAGGCAGCTTGAAACTAACATGAGGCTTGCTTGCTTCAGTGATGGAGGAAACCAATGTTCCCCGCCTGCCTTGCCGGTCTCTGAGCCTGCAGTTTAAGAAACATTGTAACAAATATAGGAGCTAAACAAAACCCCAGAAACCTGCTTTCAGCGAGCCCGGGATCTCAGAGCTGGAGTTATACAGTGTTTCGATTATAGAACTGAAACAAACCAGATACCTTCTTTCAGCAGCAGAAGCCTCAGAGCTGGAGCCAGAGCTAAAGCTGGCCCAGAATAAAAAAAAAAAAAAAGAAAAAAAAGAGCAGTTGGGAGCTTCAGTCAGCCTGAAAACAGCCCTCAGCCCCTCACCCAGACTGGCCAGGCACCCCAGTGGGGACCCCCACCCTGAAGGGTGTGTGACCAGCTGCAAACAGCCATCATCCCTTCACCCAGGCTGGCCAGGCACCCCAGTGGGGACCCCCACCCTGATCCAGGACACCCTTCAGGGCAAACCAGCCAGCCCCACCCATGCACAAGGCCACTACCCTATATAGTAAAAGGGTAATATGCCTCCCAGCACCAGGATCAGCGGAGCCGAGAGGCCTCCCGGCACCGGGATCAGTGTGACAGGGGGCAGCGCCCAAACCCCCTGATCGCCCTGCGGCTCTGTGTGTGACAGGGGGTGGGGCCACAACTTCCCTATCTGCCCTGCTCTGTTCGTGACAGGGGAAGGCGCCCCAACCCCCTGATCAGCCCTGCTCTGTGCCTGATGGGGGGAACTCCCCAACCCCCTGATCGCCCTGCGGCTCTGTGTGTGACAGGGTGCAGCACCTCAACCCCCTGATCAGCCCTGCTCTGTGTGTGATGGGGTAGAGCCATAACCTCCCCATCGGCCCTGCCCTGAGTGTGACAGTGGCGGCGCCCCAACCCCCTGATCGGCCCTGCTCTGTGGGTGATAGAGGGCAGCACCCCAACCCCCTGATCCGCCCCGCCCTGAGTGTGACAGGGGGCAGTGCCCCAATTCCCCTATTGGCCCTACTCTGTGAGTGACAGGGGGGAGCTCCTCAACCCTCTGATCGGCCCTGCTCTGTGCATGATGGGGGAGCTCCCCAACCCCTTGATTGACCCTGCTCTGTGCATGACAGGGTACGGAGCCCCAACCCCCCTGATGGGCCCTGCTCTGTGCGTGACAGGGTATGGAGCCCCAACCCCCCTGATGGGCCCTGCTCTGTGTGTGACACGGGGTGGCGCCGCAACCTCCCCATCGACCCTGCCTTGAGTGTGATGGGGCGGTGCCCCAACCCCCCAATCGGCCCTACCCTGAGTGTGACTGAGGGCGGCATCGCAACCTCCCAGTCTGCCCTGCTCTGTGCATGACAGGGGAAGGCGCCCCAACTCCCCATTCGGCCCTGCTCTGAGCCCAACCAGGGGCTGCACCTAGGGATTGGGCCTTCCCTCTGCCACCCAGGAGCAGGCCTAAGCCAGCAGGTCGTTATCTCCCGAGGGGTCCCAGACTGCGAGAGGGCACAGGCTGGGCTGTGGAACCCTCCCCGCCCCTCCGAGTGCACAGATTTTTGTGCACCGGGCCTCTAGTCCTATATAATAAAGAAATAATATGCAAATTCACCCTCACAGCCTCACAATATGGCTGCCTACGACCAGGCCGGTAGCGGTGTTAGTGAGGGATGACCAAATGACTAAATAAGCAGGCTGCGTGGGGTGACCAGGCCAGCAGGGGGGCATTTGGGGGCAACCAGGCTGGCAGGGAGGCAGTAAGATGTAACCAGTCTGGTGGGGGTGGGGGGTACAGTTGGAGGTGATCAGGCTGGCAGGGGCGGGGGGCAGTGAGGGGTGATCAGGCTGGCACCCAGAGGTAGTTGGGGGCAATCAGACTGGCGGGGGGGGGGGGAAGTTAGGGGCAACCAGGCAGGCAGGCAGGTGGGTGATTAGGAGCCAGCGGTCCAGGATTGTGAGAGGGATGTCCCGGATATATTTTTTTTTTATTTCAGAGAAGAAAGGAGAGGGCGAGAGAGATAGAAACATCAGTTATGTAACATCCCAAACCGTGACCTCCTGGTTCATAGGTTGATGCTCACCCACTGAGCCACAGGTTAACCAGAGGGAAAATTCAGGGGTTCATGATCTATGCAGGAATTCAGGCTCAGGTGGGGCTCATGATCTATCCAAGAAACCTGGATATAGAGCATTGAGCAGCCAGCAGCAAGCTTTCATGGAAGGCGCCAAAATGTCAACTCTGCCTCAGAGCCCAGTGTCTTTGTAGGTGAGCAGAGCTGTACCACCTCCTCTGCGAATTGCATCAAAGTCCCATGTAAATAAAAATCTATGTTCCTGTTGAACTTTATTTTCATTTCAAATCATCATTGGCACTTAATTTACTTTGTACTTTGTCAACCTGCAGATGGTGGTCCCTGACCCAGAGAGTTAAGGTGACTTATTCTAGATCACAACAACTCATGCCTCCAAATGTTCTGTCCTGTAGCATGTAACACACTGCTTTCTGGTAGATTTTTTTTTTTTTAATATATTTTATTGATTTTTTACAGAGAGGAAGGGAGAGAGATAGAGAGTTAGAAACATCGATGAGAGAGAAACATCGACCAGCTGCCTCCTGCACATCCCCCACTGGGGATATGCCCGCAACCCAGGTACATGCCCCCGACCGGAATCGAACCCGGGACCTTTCAGTCCGCAGGCCGACGCTCTATCCACTGAGCCAAACCGGTCTCGGCTGGTAGATTTTAAATATGAGCACCTGGTACATTACTGATTCCACTGTTCTCCCCTTTCTTCAAACTCTGCAATTACTTATTGATCTATGCTGTAGTCTAAATGTTTATGTTCCCCCCAAAGTCAGACTTTGAAGCCTGCTCCCCAGTGTGATGGCACTGGGGAGAGGGTCCACAAAGAGGAAATTTTTCATGTTTTACAAAAGAGACCCAAGAGAACAACCTGCCTCTTTCGCCTTGTGAGGACACAGCAAAAGCGTGGCCTAAGAATGAGGAAGCACGTCCTCACTAGACACCAAATCTGCCCGCACCATGCACTTGTACTTCCCAGCCTCTCAAACTGCGAGAAGCACATTTCTGTTGTTTATAATGCACCTAGTCCCTGACAGTTTGCCAGGGCAGCCAAACTGACTAAGATGTTCCACAAATAAATGTTTCTCACCCAAAGAAAATAAGTCTTTAAATAAATCCTAAAGGGAAGCCACAATGATTTCCAGTTTATTGAAACCACGCTCCATTTTATCTTTTTCACGGACACAAGTAATTGTGTGCGGTCTTACCTTTATTGATGAGGCTTACCTCTCACACACGTTACAGAGTTGTATGCTTTGATTACTCTCTTGAATAGGGCTTTGTTGTGATTTCCTGCATTTTAAAAACACAGTTAAAATAATAATAATGTTTACAACCAGATAGCATTGAAATTCACTGGACTAGAGATTCACTTGAAAATCCTTTAAAAGCTACAAATTCTCTTCTCAGGAGGAAACAGATACACACACCTTCAACTATTTGCTACAGTTTTCTAGGGTCCATGTAACCAGAGAAGTCTGAAAGAGGACTCTCTAAATATCCGGAACCCATGACTAAGAATTTTCCCTTTCCAACTGCCTAGAAGCTACTCCTTAATATTAAGATGATTATATGGGAGGAAGTACATGAAGAATAAAAAGTGAAATCTTGCCCTGGCCGTTGTGGCTCAGTAGAGTGTGGGCCTCACACCAAAGGCTACAGGTTTGATTCTTGATCAAGGGCATGCACCTGGGTTGCAGGTTCAATCCCCAGCCCCCATCATTGCAGGAGGCAAACGGATCGATGTGTCTCTCACATTGATATTTCTCTCTCTCTTTCTCTCTCTCTCTCTCTCTCTCTCTCTCTCTCTCTCTTCTCTCATCTCTCCCCCCCCCCCCTTTCAATTCTCTCTTTAAAAAATCAACGGGAAAAAATATCCTAGGGTGAGGATAAACAACAACAACAAATGAAATCCTGAAGAGCGAACATTTAGATGTGCAGGAAATAAGAAGGGCAAGAGGAAATGGGAACGTGAACGGATGAGCATTGAGAGCTAAAATTTGGAGTAATTGCCAAAAAATTGTATCTCTTGAAACTGATATTAAAATTATTTACTGTGTGTCATGGTAAGCTCCGACCTTGTACCCTCACATCCCCAGTAAGTTTCCTGTGCATGCCCGCCTCCTACGGCATAAATTTGTGAGAAAGGGCTCCCGAAATGGGTGCTGCTTTTGCCATCTGAGTCAATGACAAAGCAGAAACAGAGGAACAGGTGCAAGATGCAGACGCCAGCAACCAGAGCCAGAACTGCGGAGAAATACGACTTTTCAGAACGTGACAAAACCTTGGAGTGTTTGACTTTCCACAGAATGGAGAACTGACTTTGGAGCCAATTTTATCCCTTCTTTCAATGGGTAGGGAGCCTCAGCTGCTATCTCTGTTGCAGTAACAATTTATTAGCTTTGGGAATTTGCAAAAAGCAAGGATACGAATTGCTTCACTTTATCCACTTAAAAAGCCAAGTGAGGTGGATTGTGGTTCCCCTTTACAAATGTGGAAGCTGAGGCCAGAGGATACCATCACCAGGATCACAGAACCAGCAGGACTTGGCTCACAGGGCTGTCTGGGTTTCGAATTTCTCTCCCTTACTAACTTCACACCCTTTCCTCAGGGCCTCACTGATTCTCTGAAAGCAAAAGTAAATAATGGATAGAGAAAGCTTGGTCTTTGTTGAACCCCTTCTGTGTTGTGCCCGCAGACTTTGCTGCTGTGCCGGAGAGAGCCTTGGGACAATACTAAGCACCTTCCTGCCAGGGGCCACTCTCACCAGCTGAGAGTTGGCAGCTAAGGTGAGACCTATTCAGCATCACTGTCTGATGGAGTCAGACTTCTCCTTGAAGGGGCCCTGAACCTGGACAGAGACATCCGAATGAAGGAGGTTTTGTAAAAATGCTCTGGCCATCAGTGCTCTCCAACTCCAGCTCTGGCTTCAGCACCTGGGCCTCCCTCTTGGACTTAGAGAGTGGCTGCCTGCAGACATTCCAACTCAGGCCCACCTGGGACCTGACTGTCCCCGGAGCCTGCTGAGGAGCCAACTGGCAGGAGCCCAGGGTGGTAATGATCACCCTTGGATGTTAGGGGTATGTTTTACATTATAAAACAGTTTTACATATTTGAAAAAAAAATCCAAATATTTTACCTTGCCAGAGCTGTTTTCTGATTCCCATGTTAGATGAGAAGAATGTTTCTTGTACTCTAGGATCAGGCTCCTGCACATAGCAAATAGCTTTCCTAGGTTCTAAATTATAAGACAAATCCATTTTCTAGAAAAGGTATTCAAATCAGAATATAGCAAATGATAATTATACCTAAACATAAAAGTAGTGCAGAATATATGACTACCCAAGTCATTTATAATCTTTGGATGAAAAAACATTGTTTATGCATCATTCTCTCTTCTTACGTTCCTGCCACCAGGACCTCACCTCTGGTTCGTCTCCCTACTAGTTTCCACAGCCAGGTGTGCCCAGGCCCCTCTCACACTAATGCCCTTAGGCCAGGGGACATGCCAACCCAACTCCACTAGACTCCCAAGGCCAGTAACTAATGTCCCTATTACGGAATGCAGTAGGAATCCCACTCCTGCTGCTGATTAATATTTATTATCCTGACCTAGAATTCCAAATTAGTGTCTTTGTACAAATCATATTACAAATACTACAGAGGACTTTAAGGATCATAGCAGATAGTGCCATACTTCACTTACAGGAGGCAACAGATCGATATTTCTCTGTCACCTCTCTCTCTCTCTCTCTCTCTCTCTCTCTCTCTCTCTCTCTCTCTTTGTTCCTCTCTTTCTCAAATCAATAAACAATATTCTTAGGTGAGGATTAAAAAAAATAATAATAAAGTTAACTTGAAATCAGTGGTGTTCTGGTCTACCTATATGTGAATTTTCTAGTCCTGAAGGTGGAACCAGAGCTGTTTCTCTACCTAAGCCAGGTTTAATGCCACTTCCTCTACCCTTGACCCACTGGGGAGGGTAAGATCTATTACCTTTATTACTACATAGGGTAAGGTACCCTCCCATCCTTACCTGGACAGGACACAGCTGTGCCTTCACGTGGGGCAGGGATGTAAGCAGCTACTCATCTCCATCACCTATTGAACACACTTCTCTCCCCACGCAAAACTAAATGATCAACGGTTCAGTGATTTTAGGGCCACCAGCCACTGCTCCTGGGTTTGATGCTCCTTTCCATGTCCAAGCACTGGCACACACCCCTGCCTGCCAGGACAACTCCGTCCTTGAGTTTTCTAAACACAGACCTGGGTGGAGTTTCCTTCAAGACATGGGTGGAGGCTGTTGAGGGTGTGTAAAGAGGAATTTAAAGAAATAGTGCATAAAGGCTGAGCTGGCCTGGAGGGTGACCATGGGAGAGAATGAAAAATAAAATCACCTTTGTTTTTCTTTTTTCTTTTTTTTCTGTCTTTCAGGAAGAAGGAGTTAGAAATTAATTTCTCTGTATATTTTCTTACCACACTTTAACCTATATTTGTAGTTCTCCTTAGTGTTTTATTAGAGTAAAAGGAAGATTGAAATTATTACAGATCCAGCTAATACCAACCAATACTTCTATATGCTTATGTCATTAAAGAAAATACATTTCACTAGATCACCTGTTTCCAAAATATTTGGGGGGATATACTAATAGGTGTCTTGTCCCCCCCAAAAGTTTGTCTTTTTAGGACACAGTGTCTGCTGCTCTCCGCCCCTTAGAGAGGCACATTCATATGTTAAAGACTATCCTAAATTCTAATGTAAAGAATCCTATTAAACATTACTTACCCCATTGTTTTCTGATTTTATCCACACCTCCACCCTCTCAGGAAGCACCTGCACATTAACTGTAGAGATTGCATTTTTTTGCATATTTTGATTCAAAAAAGATACTAAAACTGCCCTTCCCTTCCCCCACCATTTGTACAGACGTGTCTGGGACTTGAGAAGCGTCTTCAAACATCCTGTGGAGACATGGGTAGAGCTAAATTTCTTGGCTCCAGTTCTTCTCATGTTGATGCCGCGGAAAGACATTGCCATTTGGTAGTAAAAATAGCTCAGGAGATGGTAAATGGCAAAAGCAGAGGGAAAGGGAGGCAGAAAATGATAAGCGATGTAGCTAAATATTTATATATACAAAACATGAAAACATGAAAAACGGTCCTCTGAAATCCATAATTAAGCTCGAGACAGAGTGGGCAGATGGAGTCGGTAATTACAGGTTCCTAATGTATCTAGAACTCCCGAGAATGAGAGTGTTGCTCCTCATTTCGTAGCTTCAGAGTTTATATAGCTTGTTGCTGCAAAAGCCAGGCTCTGCTCCATTAACACTTGGTGTTCCAGTTGGATCGCTTGCATTTTAAAAATAACCTGGCAGAGCCAAGCTGCACAGTTTCTGACCTACTTAGACGATTTATGGAAAAATGGGATGCAAACGGAGGGTATTCAGCTACTGTTGTGATGATTTGTATCACCGTCATCCTCATTATCAGTACAGGCAGCGGGTCATAGAAAATACCCTGGATCCGAAACCTCATTTCATTTCAACACATATTTATCAGACACCTGCTGCTGGTGAGGCACCCTTCTGAGTCCTTGGCATACATCAGTGACTAAAGAAGAATTAGAGCCCAGCCGGCTTGGCTCAGTAATTGACCTTCAGCGTATGAACCAGGAGGCCATGATTCAATTCCCATTCAGGTCACATGCCTAGCTTGTGGGTTCAATCTCTAGTAGGGGGTGTGCAGGAGGCAACTGATCAAGGATTCTCTCCCATCATTGATGTTTCTTTCTTCTCTCTCTCTTCCTTCCTCTCTGAAATCAATCCTATATAATGAAAGCCTAATATGCCAAGTGTCTGGTCATCCAGTCATTTGTTCAACCAATCAAAGCATAATATGCTAATGATATGCTAAGGTCACTCAACCGCTCGCTATGATGTGCACTGACCACCAGGGGGCAGATGCGCCAATCAGTAAGTTAGCTTGCTACTGGGGTCCAGCTGATCGGGATTGAGCGAGATGGACTGGACATGCCCTGGAGCCCTCCTGCAGTCCCTCCCCAGCCAGCCAACCTCCCAAATCCCTCCCTGGACCGATCATGTACAAGTGGGGTCCCTTGGCCTAGCCTGTGCCCTCTTGAATCTGGGACCCCTCGGGGGATGTCAGAGAGCTGATTTCAGCCCAAAGGCAGAATGACTGGTTGCTATGACATGCACTGACCACCGGGGGGGGCAGATGCCCAATGCAGGAGCTGCCCCCTGGTGGTCAGCACACTCCCACAAGGGGAGCACCACTCAGCCAGAAGCCGGGCTCATGGCTGGTGAGCACAGTGGCAGGGGCGGTAGCCTCTCCCGCCTCCGTGGAAGTCGGACATTCCCCTAGGGCTCCTGGACTGCGAGAGGGCGCAGCCCAGGCTGAAGGACCGCCCCTCCTCCAAGTGCAAGAATTTTGTGCACCCAGCTCTAGTACAAAGATATTAAAAAGAAGAATTAGATTTCTGCCCTTGTGGAGCTTCCATTCTGGTAGGAGTTAGGAAGTAGGGAGACAAAAAAACAAGCAAAACAAAAAACCCCCCACACAAAATGAATAAGTAAATTGTATAATCTACTAGTATTAGAAGGTGATAGGGTATTTATAAAAGAGGAGCTTGTATTAGGTGAATAGGTTTATCAATAGAATAGTCCAAGCAGTACCCATAGAGAAGATGACCCGGGCTCAGAGGCTGAAGAAGTTGGCCATGTGGATTTGTGGGGAAAGGGAGAGGGAACAGTCAGTACAAAAGCTAGCCTGTGGAGAAAACCCTGGAGCCTTAAGGACCAGCAGGAGGTGAGCATGGCTGGAACTGGCTGAGAGAGGGAGAACCTAAGACGTGAGGTCAAAGAGGTGACACAGGAAGACCGTAGAGCTGTGCTGGCCATCACACATTCTTGACTTTCACTCTGAGGAAAATTGGGATTTGTTTCAGGAGTGTCATAAATTCACTTACATTTTAATTTGGGACCTGATTGCTAAAGAATTTGCTGTAAATTCTCTTTAGATTATATGGGCTCACTTTTATTTTATGTGTATGGTACTGGGAAAAAATATCAATTCCAACCACAGAGCTCTTAAACAAGTGGTAGTGGCAGTGGTGTATTACTTTTAACCAGCGGAGTTCTTTTTAAGGAAAAAAAAAAGAAGCACTACAATGCTTTTCATAAAAGGGGTGCCACTTTGCTGTCACTTTTGAAGACTGTCAAATCCATGTCAGGACCAGCACCTCCCCTCTCCAGTGCCTCCCCCCACCCCCGGCTATACATTGATTCCCTTTCTCTTCCCAGGGGTTCAGGGAGGACTCTCAGAGAGCCAAAGGTGCTCCCCAAACCAATCACATGAGGAGACCCCTCATCTGGTCAGCCTGGGTCCAGCTTCCCCATGCCAACCACTACGAATCAGGCACACCTAAAGCTATCCCCCGTTTATTTCTTCATAAAGCTTTCCCACTCCCCTGCCTGCATTGGGATCTCTGCCAGGGACAGTGATGGTGGCTGACTCCCTTGCTATCATAAGCTTTGAATAGACAGCCTGTTTCCATATGCACTGCGTTCATTTCTACAGAACCATCTCCAGTCCTCAAAAAACACGGAAAAAGATGGAGATGGGTAGGTAGGAGAGAAGTGCCCTAGGAAAAACCAAACCCGTTCAGTATGCAATTCCTCCCAGTTGAGGTGGAGAGGCAGATCTAACAGCGAGGGCCAGCCAGCCTCTCCTCCTGACCCCCCGACGCCCCCGGAGCCTTGTAAAGCTTAAGCTCTTTGGTTAATCTGTAGTCAGCGCTCTTGAAAGCCATGGAGGTGCTGGGTAGCCTCTTTAACTGAATCTGTGGAGAGAGGAATGGGGCAGTTTACAGGCCTCCATGCTACACTGCATGGAGTCCCCTTGGTCCTCCAGCCCCAGTGCACAGCAGTGAGCACTGCTAGTACAGCTTGCTCACCACTGTCTGCACCCAGCACCCTTCCTTCTCCCACATCTTCTCCTCAGGCTACGCGGAGCTGAAGTTCTTTTTGTTGTTGTTAATCCTCACTTGAGGATATCTTTCCATTGATTTTTTATTTTGTATTTTTTATTTCGTATTTTTAGAGAGAGTGGAAAGGAGGAAGGGAGAGACAGAGAGAAACATCAATGTGAGAGAGACACCTCGATTGGTTGCCTCCTGCACACACCCCGAGCAGAGGAGACTGTGACATCTTTAAGATGAGGCATCATGCCATATCTATCTTTGCATTATCATGATTGTGGCTTCCATGTATTCCAGGTCCCCATGAGAGAAACCTAATGTTAAACAAGTGTTTCTGATGCTTTGACATCTGGGGCTTTGCTGACTCTGGAGGGACTGCCCCTCCCAGGGCTAGTGAATTCCTCAAGGTAGCAAGTGAATTACTTGTGAGCATGCCTTTCAGGTGCAAACCAACCAGAGCACAAACTCCCAGCCACCTCCTTTGTCAAGCATTTAGAGTCAGGGCCATTACACACACACACGCACACACACACACACACACACACATGTGCACACACCATTAATCACCCCAGCTCCAAGCACTAGATACATAGGGACGGTTCCTATACCCGAGAGCCCACTGAAATTATTCAAAATGGGCAATTCTAAACCTCTGACCTTGTCTTGCCCATTCCGTCCCAGGGAAACTACAATAAAGTCTCTTGCCTACATTTATGCTCACTCCCTCTGCCTCCTGACTGACCTGGTGCTCCCTCCTGGCTCCCATGGCAGAGTGTGCCCCTCCCTCTTGGAATCTGTGAGTATAACAAGCAGTCTTTTCAATGGCAGCTGTCTACTGATCTGCTGAACTTGCCACACCTAACTAATAACAACACCTGTATTTTAAAATATATCTTTTTATGAAATCATTAAAATAAATATGAAAAGGCAATTTGATTCATCATCTCTTAAGAAACTAGTTCTGTAACTGATAAGAATACAACATTGATCGAAATCTACTTGGTACTAAGCTCTAGGAATCTCTAGTCACCAGCAGCTAAGACTATCAAAGTGGAGTAACAGAAATTAGAAATAAGACCCTTTTCGAGTAAAAGAATAGAAAAATAATCTCAAAGAGAGCTGGCAAAGGAGGACCTATGACGAGCACCCCAGCTGAGAGAAGCATCTGCGCCCTGTAGGGCAAAACCTCCTGAACTGAGATTTCAGCGACAGAGTCCAAGCCTGTAATGGTGAGACCTAGGACAAGACACTGCCCTCCTCCGAGCCTTACTTTCCTCCTCTGGAAAATGAGGTGGGATCTAGTAAGTAGCTGCTCTGTAGAGTTCTACTAGTACTAACACAATTTTGATTTTCAAGTTTAACTTTTTAATTTCAAATACTGCCACTAGGTGGCAGCAGAAATTAAATAATAGCTGCCTTAGTGTGCCTTAGTTTTCTGCTTTTCAAAAGGCTTTTTTTGCAACAATAGGCAGCACTTTGGAGAATGAAAATACCACAACCACCAGTGCCACAAAAACACAATAAAAAAGTAATGCTTAAAGGACACAATAATTAAAACAAACAATTTCTAACTCATTAGAGTCAGCTTATCGCTACCTCAGCAAAATGTCTAGTAAGAGTAAGAATTTATTTAACTTGGTTCCCAATGAAATACATGAACAAGTGTCTAAATTCTTATTATTTACAGATTAAATATCAATACTGTGAACTTCAGGCACATATACAGAATGCCCTGCTCAACAGTCCCCTTTGGATGTCTACCTCACACTTTACCACAAAACTCTATTTCCCTCCCCTAAACCTGATACTTCCCACACTCTTCCCATCTCAAAAAGAAAAAAAAAAATATGAAGCCAACATTCTCCTTATTGCTTAATCCAAACATGTAGGAGCCATAATTATCTCTCTCTCATCCTCTCACTCTCCATCCAATCCACCGGAAATGCTTTGACTCTACCTCCAAAAACATTGCAAAAGTTCCCATGTATTTCCAACTTCATGGCTACCATTACCATCTGGGCCATCCTTATCTCTCATGCAGAGGACTTCAAAAGCCACATATCTGGACCTCCTGCAACCTATGCTCCATATGTTAACCAGAGTAATATCCTATCTAATAAAGAGGGAATATGCTAATTGACCCTCACACTGTTGCAAAGATGGCGGAGCCCACAGCCACAAGATCGTGGTGCCCAGTCCCCTTAGCCCTGCCGGGATGGCAGGTGCACGGAAAGGCCGGGCCCATCCCCAGGTGGACCCAGCTGCTCCACACGCCTGCCTCTGGAGTCCCCCAGTCCCCTCAGCCCGCCAGCTGCCCCCGGCCCAAGGCACAGGCAAGCCTCGGATGTCGGCTGCCCAGCTACCCAGGGCCACTGAGGCTCAGGTAACCAGGGCCGACCAAGGCTTGCACTGTCAGCAGTGGCAGCAGCAGAGTTGTGATGAGGCATTGCTTTCCCCTGATCGCTGGGTCACTTCCTGCCCCGAGGGCTCACGGACTGTGAGTGGGGGCAGGCCGGGCTGAGGGACCCCCCTCCAGTGCATGAATTTTCATGCACCTGGCCTCTCGTTTTAAAATATAATCCCTATCATGCCAGTCTTTCACTTAAAACCTTCAAAAAAATTACCAGTGCCCTAAAAATAGACTTAGAAGTCTGAATCAGTTTCTCTGGGTTAAAATCAAGGTGTAGACAGAGCTGGTTCTGTCTGGAGGCTCTGAGGGAGGAATTTTTCCCCTTTCCCTTTTCCACTTTTGTTGGCCACCTGTGTTCTTCAGCTGTGACTCCAAAGTGCATCTAATTCCAACATCACATCACTTCCCCCTCTGACCCTGGTTACTCCTGTGTCCCTCTTTTTTACATTTTTTTTTAAAGTTGATTTCAGAGAGAAAGGAGAGGGCGAGAGAGATAGAAACATCAATGATGAAAGAGAACCATTGACCACCTGCCTCCTGCACGCCCTACTAGGGATCAGCCCACAACCTGGGTATGTGCCTCAACCAGGAATCTAACCATGACCTCCTGGTTCATGGGTGAATGTTCAACCAGGAATCTAACCATGACCTTCATGGGCCAATGCTCAACCATTGAGCAACATCAACCATAGGATGTATTCCCTATGTCCCTCTTACAGAGACCTTAGTGATAACACCAGGCCAGCCCAGAAAATCCAGCATAGTCTCTCCATCTCAAAGCCCTTCATTTAATCACTTCTGCAAAGTCTGTTTTTCAATAAAAAGTAACTTTCACAGGCCCCAGGGATTAGCTTGTGGATATATTAAGGGGTGCATTATTCAGCCTCCCACACTCTTCATGTTCGTTAGTGGAGGGGAGAAGAACCAGGCTGACTCATTGAGAACCTAAGTGACTTGTCTCCACACACAGCCTCTTTGTGTAAGGCAGTTTATGCTAAAGCTTGAGCAAAATCATAGAATGAAGACATCATGGATCTTTGGCATCCCACACCAGTAACTGATGCAGAAAATGATTATGGTCTACTCCATATTGATAATGAACATGCATGCAAGGTATTTAAGACTATTTAAGCCTGATGGTATTAAACACAAATATTTAAGACTAAGTCCTAATGCATTTCCTTTCTACCTTTTATCTGCTTCAGTTTGCCCTTCCTATTTAATAATCCCTCTGACATGCTATAAATGATTTTTATTTAAAAGGGGAGAATCCTTCTTACAAGGTTCAAAAACCTTTGCCTACTTCAGATATAACCTCAATGAGTTAACTTGAAAGAGAATTGATGCTGGGTTTTATTAAACCAGTTCCTAGAGCTAGTTGCAGAAAATGAACAATGATATTGGCAAGCAGTAAAATACATTGTAAAGTGCCCAGTAGCTTCTGTAAATAAATTTGCAATTCACTTAGGATGTAAATAGCACAGAGTCAGATTCGAATACATCAGCAGGGCTGTAAAATGATGCCTTTACTTTCCTTCTCTTCTGACCTCTCAGTTATGGAGGCATCTTGAAAGAGAGTCTGTGGTTGAGCATTATTCCCAAATTGCTGCTCTCAGTGCATCTGTCAATCATAGCTTCCAATGCAACTTTCATTTCTTCATATCTCTGGAGGCAGAACAACTTCCCAAGTCCAAAGTGGCTCCATAAGAGAAATCGTTTAAGAACAGGACCATTTGCAATCAAGGCCAAATGATCTCTTATGGCACAATGTTAAAAGCTGCTACAACTGAGTTTCAATTCATTTTCCTTTTGAAAAATAAAGATGAAAATATATGGTACTGCTAAGAGGAAAGTTCATTTTGCCACAAAGAAAAACATTTTCCCATACTTTTTGACAAAGATCATTTAGTAAGAAATAAAGTAAAAAAAAAACAAAAAAAACAACTCCTCTTACAAACATTATTGGAAAATATTTTATTCTTTGTTCCTTCTCAGGAGATTGAAATAGCAAAGTATCATAGTAAAGGCTCTAAAAAGTCCTGACATAAGAAAGCATCCTTAACATTGTTTAACTCAGCATGTTGGCCACTGACTTCCTCATCTGCACGTTGCCTATCCTCATCCTGTAAGGATCCTCTGTGGCATAGGCCATAGGAAACACTGCTTTAAAGTGTTTCTGTAGATGAGGTGGCTCCTGTATCACAGAAATGGTGATGTGGACAAAACAATGCCTTTTGAAGTGAATACTGACCTGAAAACTCAGAAGTTAAAGGAGTTTTAGAATAGAGCAACAGACAAGATTCTAATGTGTGCAGATTCTAATGTAGATGCTCCCTAGAGGTAAGGGTAATATTTCTTCTATAATTATTAAAATTTCTAAGCTATATTCTCTAATTTCTTTAAATCAAAAACTAGATTTTTACACCAAAACTCCTGAATTCCCATTTTACAATGATATTAAGTTGTACCCAGTATGGGATCCCTGGCTCTTTAGTGACTATATTTGGATATTTGATAGAAAACTAGATAGTGCCTCTTAAATTTTTAGTTTATAAAATCTATAAGTATAGTCTCTGGAACCAAACACCTTGGGCCCCAATTCCAGTTCTATCAGTTATTACTAATGTGGCCTTGAACAAATAACTTACTCATACCTATAACTTTCTTCTTTATAAAGTGGGAATACTAACAGAATATGTAATTTCAGTGTTGTGAGAGTTTAAAAAGATGTGAAGCTGGAAGAGTGGAAGTACTCAACCAAGGTTAACTATACCCTTTACCCAGACAAGCGGGATCCCTGCTTTAAACCCAATGTGGAGACCTCATTCTGTCCCACCTTCAACTGTATTCTCTTCTCACAGGTCAGGAGGTCCCCAGGGTCCAGGGCACATGCCCACAAAAACTGTTTTCCCCCCCTTTGAACCACACTCTACATACTGGAGCACCCAGAACTCCTTGTCCAAATGAAGTGATTGCTAGAGTACTTCATGGAACATTAGCCCCATGAAATACTCTTTGAGGGAGCTCCACGGCCATATAAGTTTAAGAAAAATTGTACACTATATATATTTTTCTTAGAAAATGAACATGCTGAAAATAAGCCAGCTTACCTTTATCTAACCCAACTCTACAAAGCTTATTTGAATATAAAAATTCCTCCTCCCTTCGCCTTTCCAAGTAGTAACCATAAATAACCATCAGAACTAGTGTGGAAAGTAGTTTGGAAAAGGATGGTTTGGTAGAATGAGTACAGATGTTAAAGTCTGAACAACTGAGATGTAATTTTTAGCTCTGCTGCTATGAGAAACCATTCCTCCCAACAATGCAGTGCCATCTCTGGTAATGTCCACACCCAAACCACATTCTCCACACAAAAACCTGAGCACACATGTTTATAGCAGTTTTATTTAGATAGCCACAAGCAGGAAGCACACTAAGATGTGCTTCAATAGGTGAATGGATATACAAATTATGGTATATCCATACAATGGGGTATCTATCTACACTAATAACAGACAAAGATGCTAATTGACCGTAACTTTGCAATGCCACACCCACCAGCCAATCAGAGTGACTATATGCAAATTAACCCAACCAAGATGGCGGCCGGCAGCCATGGAGCTGGAGCAAGCAGAAGGCTTGGTTGCCCGGGTGATGGAGGAAGCCAAGCTTCCCGCCTGCCCTGAGCTGGCTGTGGCCTTCGCTCATGGAAACAAAGTTTCAATTATAGAAGATAAATAAAACCCAGATACCTGCTTCCAGCCATCCTCCACTGGGAGCTTGGGTGGCTGGGGGCTGTGGCCAGCCAAAAAACAGCCACCAGACCCTCACCCAGGCTGGTCACACCCTCATGGGGTGAGGGTCCCTGCTGGGGGGCTTAGCCAGCCTGAAAACAGCCCTCAACCCTTCACCCAGACTGGCCAGGCACCCCAGCAGGACCCCCCCACCCTGAAGGGCCTGTGGCCAGGCTGCAAATGGCCCTCAGCCCTTCACCCAGGATGGCCAGGCACCCCAGTGGGGACCCCTACCTTGAAGGAGCGTTGGCCAGCCTTCAAACAGCCATCAGCCACTCACCCAGGCTGGCTAGGCATCGCAGTAGGGACCCCCACCCTGAAGGGGCTGTGGCCAGCCTACAAACAGCCATCAGCCCCTCACCCAGGCTGGCCAGGCACTCCTATATAATAAAAGGGCAATATGCAAATTGACCCTAACAGCAGAACAACTTGGAATGACTGGTCACTATGACACACACTGACCACCGGGGGCAGATGCTCAATGCAGGAGCTGTCCTCTGGTGGTCAGTGCACTCTCACAGGGGGAGCTCTGCTCAGCCACAAGCCAGGCTGACAGCTGCCAGTACAGTGGTGGTGGTGGGAGCCTCTCCTGCCTCCTCAGCAGCGCTAAGGATGTCCGACTGCAGCTTAGGCCTGCTTCCCGCTGGCAAGTAGACATCCCCCGAAGGCTCCCGGGCTGCCAGGGGGATGTCTGACTGCCAGCTTAGGACCAATCCCCTGGGGAGTGGGCCTAAGCCAGAAGGTGGTCATCCCCCAAGGGGTTCCAGACTGAGAGAGGGCACAGGCCGGGCTGAGGGATGCGCCCCCCCCCCCGAGTGCACAAATTTTTGTGCACCAGGCCTCTACTCTCTCTCTCTCTCTCTCTCTCTCTCTCTCTCCTCTCTCTCTCTCTCTCTCTCTCTCCTCTCTCTCTCTCTCTCTCTCTATATATATATATATATATGTAAAGCCTATATATATATATGTAAAGCCTAATATGCAAAGTGTCCCCTCGGCAGTTTGATCGGGAGACCAGGAGTTCAATCGCTTGCTATGACGTGTGCTGACCACCAGGAGGCAGCGCAGAATGAAGGAAGTCCCAGGCCAGCAACCAGCAGCTGGGGAAGGGAGGTTCTAGCTGGCAGCAGGAAGGCCCTGATTGGCCCTGATTGTTGCCCAGGTCTAGGGACCCTTCCCATGCACAATTTTTTTGCATTGGGGCTCTAGTTCAATGATAGTAAGAAATGAACTAGTAAGCCATGAAAAGACGTGAAGGAACTGTTAAATGCATGCTACACGTGAAAGAAGTCAGTCTGTAAAGGTTACATGATGCATGATTTTGACTATACAGCATTTGGAAAAGGAAAACTACAGAGAAAATTAAAATATCAGTGGTTGTCAGAATGTTCAGCTGGAGAAAGAGAAGAGAATGATCAATGAAGGACAGGAATCATTTGGGTGATGAAATAATTCTGTATGATACTATAATGGCAGTATCATTATGCATTTGACATTATTCATTTGTCTAAACCAGGGGTGGGCAAACTTTTTGACTCGAGGGCCACAATGGGTTCTTAAACTGGACCGGAGGGCTGGAACAAAAGCATGGATGGAGTGTTTGTGTGAACTAATATAAATTCAAAGTAAACATCATTACATAAAAGGGTACAGTCTTTTTTTTCAATAGTTTTATTCATTTCAAACGGGCCGGATCCGGCCTGCAGGCCGTAGTTTGCCCATGGCTGGTCTAAACCCATAGAACTGTACAAAGCAAGAGTAAGCACTAATGTATAATAAGATTTTTGTTAATGACAATGTTTTGATATTGATTGATTCATTATAACTAATGCAATAAGTAAATTCTATATAATAAAAGGCTAATATGCAAATAGACCAAATGGCAGAATGGCTGGTTGCTATGACACACACTGACCACCAGGGGGCAGACACTCAGCCAGAAGCTGGGCTCAAGCCTGGTGAGTGCAGTGGCGGTGGTGGGAGCCTCTCCTACCTCCACAGCAGCACTAAGGATGTCCAACTGATGGCTTAGGCCAGCTCCCAGAGGGCTTCCAGACTGTGAGAGGGCACAGGCCAGCCTGAGGGACCACCCACCCCTGCTCTCCTGAGTGCATGAATCCCATGCACTGGGCCTTTAGTAAATTAATAATAAGGAAACTGATGTGTTCCTATGGGAAGGGAGTTGGTAAAGGGGGTGGATATATGGAACCCTGTCCTATCTGCTCAATTTTTCTGTTATTCTAAAGCTTTACAAAAGGAAGTCTATTAATTATTAAAATGAGAATAAATAATACTTTAAAAAACAAAAGTGAATATATTAATACCTAATTTATATGGCTGCCCAAATGATTAAACACAATTATATTGTGTATATACACTCTACTATAACAATTTATATTCATAGCAGCCCATAGAGTCTATCCATCTCATTAAGAACTTACTTTCTGGATTCAGATTATAATCAGAATTTTCAATTTCTGCCTAATTGGGCTTTTCCCCAAAGACACAGTCTCAGGTAATGGAGTATAACACAATCAAGCCCAAATGTTTCCTCTCTTCTTGAGATTTGCAAGGAGAAAAAAGAAAAGATTCTTAGCCAAGATCAAACATGAGGTGTTAGAATCAATACACAAAGGGATTGGCATATGTGGATAACAGAGGGGAGTGGGACAGAATCAAAAGGACAATTTGTTATTGACCTAGAAACTGGGCTTGTCCTTATCTGCTTGGGGTGGAAAACGCACTCTGAACAACAATTTTCAGAGGTGGAAGAAAATTCAGAGACCAGGCTTGCATCCAGTGCTTTCATCTATCTCCCAGAGAACAAATCACCATGCTTTCCTTTTACACAACCAGCTATGGGACATACGGATCCTTACCATGTAAGGCTAAGCATGGAGCGACAGGGATGCCCATACAAAAGCAATCTACTGACCCCCTTAAGAGAAATCCCTGAAATCTGACTATTTGTTTTCTAAGCCTATTTAATGATTCACCACACATTTAACACTACAGTTTTACAGGTCAGAGACTGATAGGCTCAGCTTGCTTCTGTGCCTCAAGTCTTACAAAGTCCAAATCAAGATGCCTGCAGCGCTGTGTCCCTTACTGAAGGCTCTAGGGAACAGTCTGCTTCCAGGATCATTTAAGTCGCTGGCAGAATTCAGCTCCATGCAGTTGTAGCACTGAGGTCCCTGTTTCCTTGCTGGCTGTCATGGGGGCAGGGCAGTTCTCATCTTCTGAAAGCTGCCTGCCTTCCTTGGCTTATGCCCGCCTTTGTCCTCAAAGCCAGCAATGGTGAGTCCCTCTCATGCTTCAAATCTTTCATCCTTCATTTTCGACTTCCTCTCTCTCTCTCACTGAGTCTTCTGCCTCCCTCTTCCACTTTGAAGGGTCCATTGGATTACATTGAGCCTAACCAGATAATGAATTATAATTTCCCTATCTTAAGGTTAGCTGATTATCACCCTTAAAATTCCCTTGCTACATAATAAATATATTCATAGGCATACCACACCCATCACACTTTATGTTTAAATCCTGGGACTGGAATGTAAGTACACACTACTTATAACCTAATGAATTTACATTGGCTTTTTCAGTTAACACACAGATCACTGTTGGGGACAATCTGTTGACTGAAGAAAGGAAAACTTATTACAAAGTGGTATTTGCTTAAGGGTGCCTATTCCTCGAAAGAAATCAAAGAAAAAAGTTTCATGATAATGTAGCAGTTACTTAAGAGAGACAGATCTCATGAAAAGGACTGTCCTTGGGATCCTCTTCCCCAGGTGGACTCCTCCTCCTGTACCCCACATCTATTTTCTCTGTACTTTCAAATCACTGGCTTCCTGGTACAAGGAGTGAATATTTCAGCTGAGAGCCTTACAACCAGACTGGATTGTAAGGAAGTAGATATTATCTGTCTTGAACTTCTTTGAATCCTTAGGAGCAATGATCCAAAATATGGTCAGGACCATACAATGAATAGGAACCTATTAAGAGACAGCGCCTGAGCATAAACTCAGTTACCTACAAACAAAGAAAACAAAAACTGCCCACCGGAACCCAAGGAAGTTAAAGAATTTAACAGAGAGAAATATCCTGGATGACTGGCTATTTGATCTGAGACATAGCATCCTAATTTTTTTTAAAAAAAAATGTATTTTATTGATTTTTTACAGAGAGGAAGGGAGAGGGATGGAGAATTAGAAACATCAATGAGAGAGAAACATCGATCAGCTGCCTCCTACACAACCCCTACTGGGGATTGAGCCTACAACCAAGGTACGTGCCCTTGACCAGAACTGAACCTGGGACTCTTCAGTACTCGGGCCAACGCTCTATCCACTGAGCCAAAGTGGTTAGGGCACATACTAATTTCTGATGCTTGGTTTTCTCATTTCTGATGAGAACTTGAGAATCCAAGGTTGTTTTCCTTTCTTGTAGTGCTGTGATTACAGTATCTTGACAATGTCCCTTTTATGGTAGGTCTCCTTTTAGAGCTTGAAGTTAACATGTTGAAGGATTCTTAATCTCAGATTGGAAAGGAGAAAAAGGTACTGAGGGAAGGGTAATCCAATGATCACATTACAAAGAAATACATTGGGTTGAAATGTCAGGAAGGAGTGATTTGAGACAGCTATGCAAATTTAGCTATTTAAATCCACCTACATCCAACAGAGCCAACATAGAAAATCATAACTGCAAGAATAGTTATGAGGGAATGAAACTTAATTTCATTGCAGAAAGTTTCTGAACCTCTCTGAAAAGACTTGACTTTCTTTGGACATTCACTACCCTCTTGAAGACCAATGGGCCTACTGTGTTGATTGAACCATTCCATGCCCATTTATTTACCCAGCCAATGTGCCTTAAAATAGGCACCATAGCAATAGGAGTAAATCAATTCTACAATCAGGTGGGCCTTTTAGCCACAGGCTACCCAAGAAAATGAGTTGCATAAGGAATCATATTCTCTTTATATTTAAACATATTCCCTAAGATAAATGTGGCTAGTAACACTACAAATTCTAAACGAGTACTCTACAATTAAGGCGAACAAAGATTCTACCATATTCATACAGAAAATCAGCACCTTTTAAGACGTCTCCCTTATGAAAGAAAAAATATGCTCATGCCATGCTCCAAAGTACCAGAAGGAGGCAGAAGATGCACGTGGTTGAAAATATCCATCCAGCCACTCTGGAGTCTGTTATGTAAAGTTGCCTTTTAGACCATATCTTAAACTTTGCGAAACTTCCATTGAAGGTTTTAGTCTTCATTCAGAATTTTCCCTAACAAAATAATGAAAACATGTAGGTAAGTTTCAGTTTTACTATAAAGTGATCATCCCAAATTCTGATGATTCCGTATATTATGGAGTATATTGAGCCTTTATGTATAAAATAACATATCAAATACTTTTTAAAAATAAATTTTATCAATTTTTTACAGAGAGGAAGGGAGAGGGATAGAGAGTTAGAAACATCGATGAGAGAGAAACATCGACCAGCTGCCTCCTGCACACCTCCTACTGGGGATGTGCCCGCAACCAAGGTACATGCCCTTGACTGGAATTGAATCTGGGACCTTTCAGTCCGCAGGCCAATGCTCTATCCACCGAGCCAAACTGGGTAGGGCCGTATTAAATACTTTTTAAGTGCCTATGTGAATGGTGAATTTTCTAAGGGCATTACAAGCATCCTATGGTAAGTGGAAGTCTAGGATGGTCCCCAAGATTTTCTATCCCCTTGTGTACCGGTACATGTCCGACATGATCCCATGAACTGTAAATCTGATGGATTTTACCCGTGTGATTAACTACATGGCACAGTTGGCCTTCAAAAAGAGAGCTTTTCTGGGTATGCTGACCCAATCACCTGAACCCTTTAAAAGCAGAAAGTTCTCTCTGGCTGGTAACTGAAGGAAGTTAAGGACTTGAAGCTTGAGGTGTATTTGATGTGCCATTGTTGGCTTAGAGATGGTGCAGGTCTGCATAAAGAAATAGGGTGGCTTGTAGATGCTGAGTGGCCTCACATGGTAGCCAGCAAGGAAATGCAGACCCAAACACTATAAAAAGGAAACCGAATTCTGTCAGCAGCAAGAATAAATTTGGAAATAGATTTCCCCCCAGAACCTTTAGACTCTAACTTAGTTTTGCCTACAGTTTGATTTTAGCCTTGTGGTATCTCTGACCTACAAAAACTGTGAATAATAACTAGGTGCTGTTTGCAGATGCTAAATTTTTAGTAATTTGCTATGCAGCAATAGAAAACTAATATAAATAAATTCATTTAATTTTCATGACAACCATATGAAATAGCAACTATTCTCCTGATTTCCAGTTTGTTTTTCAGTTTTATTAAGGTATAAAACTTTACATATTAAATAAAGTTGTACAACATGATGATGTGATAGTCATGTATATTGCAAAATGATTACTATAATCAAGCTAACTAAAATATCCATTACCTCACATAGTTATTTTTTGTATGTGATGAGAACACTTAAGACCTGCCCTCAGCAAATTTCAAGTTTACAAGACAGTATCTTCCTGCCTCATTTCATTGGCTGGAATCAGATAGACACTGCCAGGACCTCCCTTACTTGCTCGGATCAGCACTGGGGCCACAAAGTAACTGGGGAGTTAAAAGTAAAGCCCAAGAACATAAGAAAAGAGCCATTGTCTGCCTCCATGCTTGATGTGTGAATCTTAATGTGTCCATGGAAGCAAAATGGCCATTTCTATAAGGGACAAATCTATAATTTCTGAATAATGACCACAGTCTCAAAAATGCGGAAAACCTAAAAGAGAGGCCAAAATGACATTTCAGTTGTATGAATACTATACTTATAGCTGAAAATGTGATCATTCTTCATGGTCACACAAGACTTTTATCTTTTCCACCTCACTTTGTGCATGGAAGGCTTAATGCCTTATCATTGTGACACAATTTTAGCATACCTTTTTGTCTTTGATGTGAGTGGTTGGGACTTAACAATAGATTGGAGTACACTTTTATGAGTTTGCCGACCACTGTCCTAGGCCCATATCTTCCCTGACAAAGGTCAATCTTTACCTTAACTGAGCTTGTCTATTGTCTTTTTGCATCTATGATAACATATCTTTGTAATGTCAAAGTAATTTTCCTTTTTCCCAACAGAGTCTCCTACTCAAATGAAAGAGACAATCTGGAAGCCACAGGAACATTTTCTCTTAAGTAGGAAAGACAAGCAGACTGACACAGACCTCTTTACCCCAGGCATCTCCCTGGGGTAAAGAGGGTCGTTTCAGTTTCCAAGACAGAATTCCAAGATAGGAAGGGAGAATGGACCCCAGACCCCTCTCACTATACCAGCCACATGAGAAAACAGACAAGAGTGTGATATTCCAAAGAGAAGTGTGAAAAAGAAGAATCAGGTGGGCCATTCTTCATGGTCACACAAGACTTATCTTTTCCACCTCACTTTGTGCATGGAAGGCTTAATGTCTTATCATTGTGACACAATTTTAGCATACCTTTTTGTCTTTGATGTGAGTGGTTGGGACTTAACAATAGATTGGAGTACACTTAAACATTGTACACTTGTAAAAAAGTAATACTGTGATTTAAGTGGCTCAGTTACCCCCCTGTGCCACACATTGTGCTGACTATTTTACACATAGTGTGTTATATAAGCTTTATAGAAGCCTATGATGTTGTTGCTATCTATTTTTGCGTTCTAATATCCATTCATTCTAACCCTCTTTAATAAACCTATTTCCTTCTGGGAAGCCATTCCTTCTCCACTTTGTTAAATAATTTCCTGTGGATTGAGAGTAGAAATGAAGCATCTAACAAGCTTGAGTCAATCAGCAGTTCAATAACAATATGAATGACAATGACATTTTCACTGAAATTAATCAGGAAAAATTTCCTAATTTCCTCTGCTCCTGACTTGGGATATATCCTTGGGGATTATTGGTTCTGTTATCTCTGTTATCTTAAGAGAATGAACTGCTTAAAATGGAACCAAAAAGAAAAAAAAAAAGTAATGTGAAAGTGAACCTATAAAATAAAGATAGCCCGGCTAGCATGGCTCAGTGGTTGAACGCCGATCTGTGAACCAGGAGGGAGGTCACGGTTCAATTCCCAGTTGGGGCACATGCCCAGGCTGCAGTCTCCATCCCCAGCGTGGGGCGTGCAGGAAGAAGCCAATCAATGATTCTCTCTCATCATTGATGTTTCTATCGCTCCCTCTCCCTTCCTCTCAGAAATCAATAAAAAAACATATATTAAAAAAATTAAAATAAAGATAGATTCCTACTCCTAAGGAAAATTCAAGAGAGATAAAGGAGTTTTATTTAGGACTCAAAGAGATGGAAATGTAGAATATACTTTATATAGTAATCTGGGTCAGATTGTGGATGAAAAGGTGCCACATGCTAACCTGACAAGCTCAGGGAAGGCCTACATGGCAGCCTTGAAAACTCAGAAACCTAAAGTTACCACAAAGGATGGTCTGAAATTTTTAAAACTAAAAGCAGTTTAAGGTGGGGTGGGGTGGGGGTAGTCATGTCCTAGGCCCGTGGTCCCCAAACTGCGGCTCGCGAATCACATGCGGCTCTTTGGCCCCTTGAGTGTGGCTCTTCCTAAGCCTTAGGAGTGCCCTAATTAAGTTAATAACAATGTACCTACCTATATAGCTTAAGTTTAAAAAATTTGGCTCTCAAAAGACATTTCAATCGTTGTACTGTTGATATTTGGCTGTGTTGACTAATGAGTTTGCCGACCACTGTCCTAGGCCCATATCTTCCCTGACAAAGGTCAATCTTTACCTTAACTGAGCTTGTCTATTGTCTTTGCATCTATGATAACATATCTTTGGAATGTCAAAGTAATTTTCCTTTTTCCCTCAAAGCACAGGAACTGCTCTGTGGAGACCACAAATCCCCTCATTGTTAGTGAGTTAATTGTTGACTGTTAACTATTCTGCACCCACCTACGTAAAAGAAGTATGTGTCTATCACTTAACTTTTTATCCAATTCCAGAGGCTTCTCCACTTAGCTGCCGATGGAGAAACTATGAGTAACCGAAAGTCCCTTTCTTCTTTAGGAAAAAAAAAAATTGGTACTAATGCCCAGGAAGGATCCAAGGTTCTATTTTTACACCTTCTCTGAATGATCAATTTACTGCTAGGCTTTGTTGTGAATTGCAGGGCGTTCACAGAGCAGGCTCTGTCTCTCAGAACTGACTGTTCTCCAAGTTCATTTAAAAAGTGGCTTTATTAGAATAAATGCATTTAGAATCAGAACAACTTTGGTGCTTCTAGAGCTATTTCCTAGAAAGGAGTGTGAAAAACAAGTCAACTGCTTAGGAAGTATTGTAATACCTCTAATGAGAAGTGGTTTTCTTTCCATGTTATGGTGACCTTTTTGGTGCAGAGGTTGGGCTTATTTCAGCAATTCTTCATGTCTTCCAGGACCTTCTTGCATTTTTGTTTCCTGACTGAAGCCTCAGAGCCCTTCACCATAGGATCTCAGGTAACCTTTTGTTGCTCCAGGCTCAATCAGTACTGCAGTTATTTACTTGACTTTAAATTTTCCATACATTTGCATTTACATAAAAGAAACCTTTAACATTGTTTTTTTCATTGAATTTATAGTGTGGCCCTAAAGCCAAACATCTAGAGAAAGAGTGTGACACAAAGAGAAAAGGCATAGGCTTAATGATCGCAGGGCTTTAGGCCCTGCACCACACGATTATGTGACTTCTGGAAGGTCATTTCACTTCTTAGGGTCTCATCTCCCTTACCTGCAAAATGAAAACACTGAGCCCATAGCCCAGATGCACTTTTTAAAAAAAATATTTTATTGATTTTTTTTACAGAGAGGAAGGGAGAGGGATAGAGAGTTAGAAACATCGATGAGAGAGAAACATCCACCAGCTGCCTCCTGCACACCTCCTACAGGGGATGTGCCCGCAACCAAGGTACATGCCCTTGACTGGAATCAAACCCGGGACCCTTCAGTCTGCAGGCCGATGCTCTATCCACTGAGCCAAACCGACCAGGGCCAGATGCACTTTTGAGGGTGAAAGAGGATCAGATATAAAAAGCACTGGACACATAACAGTAAGTGTTCAACAAAATAGAGTTCTTTCTACTTCTCATGACTTGTTTTTTCAATCACAAAGTTAAAATAGCAACCATAACAATCTTCCTTCTCTGTCAAATTATTAGCCTTATTAATTCACCTTTGCCTTCTGTTGCATCTATATTCTGGTGGTAAATGCTGTGAAAAGTAACAACCAATGTTACTGTGAAAAGTAAAAACAAATGAAACATCCCAGGTCCCATCTGTGTCCATCTCGCCATGGAAAAAGTCCAACTGTGTCTTCAGCAGGGCCAGCATGAATGCCACTGCTCATAGTTTCTGCTTCATATTGAAGTCCAGTCCAGTCCAGTCCAGTCCCCTCAGGAGTTGGCTAGCTTAGCTTGTGTTCCCAGCTGCAGTCCATTGCGGGTGGGGTCCCCATGCAGCTAATTAAGTTCACATGCCTATGGAGAGAGAACACGCGAGTACATGGGGGAGTGCTCGTCATGGACCAAGAGAGAACAAGAGTGAAAGAGGGTGAACAAGAAAAAGGGAACTCTTTGTCTGCAGATTTTAACCAGGATCTTCTTCAAACTAACCGATTAGTTCTTCTACACTTTGTGTGCTTCTGATGTAGCCAATCCATTGTCCCTCGAGCTAGACTTACAGACAAGCCCCAACTTGACTTCCCATGCATCCATCTCCCCCTTTGTTCAATCCTTTCCCCTAGTGATCTACAGGGAGTGGTCAGGTGGTTCCCTGGGGAGCATGAAGCTGTAACTTCCTGGTGAAGTTGCCTAAATGAACATGCTTATAATGTCTGGCCTCCCCTTTGCTCTCATTCTAATATATATATGGCTAATATGCAAAGTGTCCCCTCGGGAGTTTGACCAGGAGACCGGAGTTCAATCACTCGATATGATGTGCGCTGACCACCAGGGGGTGGCGCAGAACATGGCGGGTGACCAGCGGCAGTGGGGTGCTGAGGGAGCAAGGGAAGGAGGAGGCAGGGAGGTGGGGAGGCGGGGAACCTGATCAGCCCTGACCACTGGCCAGGCCTAGGGACCCTTCCCATGCACAAATTTCATGCACTGGGCCTCTAGTTGATATTTAATAAACAAGCTAATTACAATGAAAATAATTTCAATGGCTTATTTTAGAGTCATACAGTTGGCACATTAGTAAGTCAGAAAACAAAACAAAGCACTATTTGCACATATCTATTGATACCAGTGGAAAAGATCATGTTCTCTTTAATTTTTTTTTTCTTCTGTTAGCAACAGAACCTGAGACCTGAATCTCCTGGACTAGTGGCTTTTAAACTGTTTTCCACATCCCTCTTGGTATTCTGATGATGTGTTACAAGGGTTGCTGAAAGTATAAAAGAAAAGTCATGAGTCACTTTCACCCTAACCCATTGAGAGTTCTGTCTGAAATTCTCCAACTTTCTTTCCACCTAGGCTAGCTCTACTATTTCTGCTTTCCATATGGAGCTTCTGAGTAAGATTTTGGGGGGAATAAGGGATTGCAGAGCAAAAATAAAAAAAGGGGGGGACAAATTAGGTTATTTTTTTGACTCTCTACTTATTTTGATCTGTATAGACACCATTTTTTCTTTAAGTCTTTGCGAACTCTGGAGCTAAATGGAGTTTTATTGAACCTCAAAAATATGAGGTATTTTAATTCTTCCCTAAGCTGACACTTTTAATTTTTTTAATGTGTGAGACAAATGATTTTTTTTCTTACCTTATATGGAATTATAGTTTTGCTTTATTTATTTATTTTGCCACTCTGTCTTCCTCTTGGTAGATTGAATTGTTGACTAATAATTGCTACAATTAGTGTCCAGGAAAATTCATGTTTGCTATTAAATAAAACTGATAGAGAAGGAAGAAAGAAAAATCAAAATGACAGAACCTATCATGTCATAACATGTCATGCTGTCAGAATCTTTAATTTGATGTCTGAAAAAAAAAAGACAAACCCACCTACAGATGTGCTACAACCAGCAATTTTGAGTCATCCAGGAATATTTAATATCTACTCATATTCCTTACCTTGCTTGGTGCTTTTCTTTTAAAATTATTTTTAGTTTTTTTTCCCTTTTTTGGCTTGTTATTATAGTCGACAAAAGTGTATCAATGTGTATCATGCTCTTATTTGTCTGATACCTATTTTTCTAGGAAAAAGAAAGTTGAAAATTTTCAAATTCCCTTTCTGCACCTCCTCTCTCTTCTGCTTGGCACATTCTTAAGTGGGCACTTAGTATCTGGATATAGTTTGATGCCTTCAGCACTCTGAAATGAAGACATATATTTAATTTTCAAGCCCCAGTAAGGATGCAGATTTTATTAACCAAATGTAATAAATATTTTAAAACCTTCCAACTCCCTAGGCCAGTGAGTCTTAATTCTGCCTACACATTAGAATGACAGAGCTTTTAAATACTGATGCTTAGGCCCCAGCAAGGACCAATTAAATCAGAATCTCTTGGAATGAGGCCCAGGCACTGGTGTTTTTCAACAGTGCCCTGAATCATTCTGAAGCAAGGCTAGTGTTAAAAACCACTTTTCTAGGAGCACTAAGTTACTGAAAAGTAAAGTAGGCATTTATTGTAGATTTGGTTGTCAATGCATAGTACTGGACGAAACACTTTAAAATGCAATAAGGACTGAATTTGCTATTGCTTTGCTAGTTCAATATGACCTAGAATGACTTGGAGTAGAATCAGGGTTGGATTTACTGTGAACTTGATGAAACTTAAGTGTCCCCACTTGCTTCTGCCCCTGTGAGAGTTGGGAGTTGCTCAGAGTTGTGCAGTGTTCAGGTAGGTAGGTCAGGTAGCCACAGAAAGCATCTCTAAGAATTGCTTGCAAATCACCTAAAGAAATTTCCTAAAGGAAAAGAGACCTGAGCCATTTAGTCTACAGTAACTTACTGTGATTTCTTTTCTGATTTTACATGGATATTCATTTCCAAATCTAACTTTATAGTTGTAATTTTGCATCCCTTTTCTCAAAGAAAGGCACACAAACTGTAAAGCAGGTTCTGTCCCTGAGTGGGACAAGTTTGAAGAAAGTTGAAGGGATTGCTGGTCATATGCCTACCTAAAAAATGTAAATGTTAGAAATTCAGAGTGAAGAAAGGCACATTGAACCTTTCCTGCAAAATAACTATGCATTTTCAAGACAGTGACTCTATCCTTAAAACAGTCTTTTGAAAAGAACGTGGTATTTATGTTTTGCAGTTTTGAGTTGTTTTTCTGTCTTGCCATTCTTTTGAGTAACTCTCAGCTATATTTTTAAATGCCATTCTGAACTAGAAATGGCCCAAGAATTTCCATTTGATAAAATTCGCATTTGATATTCACAACTTTTTTAAAAAAAATATATTTTATTGATTTTTTACAGAGAGGAAGGGAGAGGGATAGAGAGTTAGAAACATCGATGAGAGAGAAACATCAATCAGCTGCCTCCTGCACATGCCCTACTGGGGATGTGCCTGCAACCAAGGTACATGTCCTTGACCAGAATCAAACCCGGGACCCTTCAGTCCGCAGGCCGACGCTCTATCCATTGAGCCAAACCAATTAGGGCTGATATTCACAACTTTTTTTCCCCCTTGAATTCAACCACAGGAGACTCCAAGACTCATCATTATCATCAGCATCAGCCTCATCCTCATCATCATCACAAATACTGTATAATGAACTCATTTAAACTTAAAATATATCTATTAGTTAAGTATTTAACCCATATTTTTAGAGAGTATAGACTTAGAGATAAATCTTATGACCAACATCCAGAATTCAAACTCATAACTATCAAAAGCAAAAGACTGTATCTTTCCCAAATTAAGATTGCTTTTACCCCAATCATTCCTTATGTTTTTATATTGACCTGAAATTTTAGCATTACTCTGAGATTTTCATTTTCAAGTCCCAGATTAATGATAATATCCCATGATCTTGATTGCAAGTAAGTTTTTTCTCCCTCACATAGCAATTCTAATTGAAAATAGTGAAGAGCTGAAGTCCTGTGTTGATAAGGATTCTGAAGGTATATCTGGGATCAGTGGAAGACTAAGATAAGAAATTTAGCTATGTTTTTGATGCAGGAAGAACTGATAGTATATATGTAAACATTACAATTATGCGTTCTAAACTATTGATTATAGCTGGCCCTTAACTAATTTTCCCTCATTTACATTTTAGCTAATCATCCATTGGCCTTACCAACAGTTTCTGGTTCTTAATGTTTCTCTCCAGAGCACTCTTCCAATATCAATGATGTAATATTCACTGAATATGGCTCTTCTAAGAGCCCAATGCCATTAGGAAGAGGGTAAAAAACATTAGGTTTTATTTATTTCACTTACTTTTCAACTGTAAGATGTATACTGAAATTTCTGAGGCAAGAAGGAGCTATGTAAAATGTCTTTGTTTTAATGTAATGAAGCATCTGCTCATATATTGTGCTGTTTTGTATTTATGTGTCCAGATAAAGTTTTCTACCCTTATCCACCTGGACACTTCCAGTTAAAATCCAAAAACAAATTAAACTGTGTCTTTCTTAAGGAAGCCATCCTTGATTTTATTTTTTCTTTTCTTTATTATAACTACTAGTGGCCCGGTGCACAAAATTTGTGCATGGGGGGGGGGGGTGTTGTCCCTTTCCCAGCCTGCACCTTCTCCAATCCGGGACCCTTCAGGGGATGTCTGACTGCTGGTTTAGGCCTGATCCCACTGGCAGTTGGATATCCCTCTCACAATCTGGGACTGCTGGCTCTTAACCTCTCGCCTGCCTGCCTGCCTGATTGCCCCTAACTGCTACTGCCTGCCAGCGTGATAACCCCCTAACCACTCCCCTGCCAGCCTGATTAACACCCAACTGCTCTCCTGCCGGCCTGATCTCACCCCCCAACTGCTTTCCTTTGCAGGCCTGATCTTGCCTCCAACTGCCCTCCTCTGCTGGCCAATTTGGTTCTGATTGGTCAGTTTCTAGGCCAGTCAGTGTCAAAAGCTTTGCCTCCTAGGCAGCCATTGGCTCCTCACAGTTGACCCAGATTTGGTTATGATTGGTTGGTTTCTATGCCAACCAGCATTTCTGGGCCTGTCAACAGGGCCTGATCAGAAAGATGGGGCTGATCAGCAGCCCTGGTGGAGGCCTGGAGAGAAATGGAGGCACAGTTGCTGGAGAGAAAGAGAGAGTCAAGTGCTGATCAACAGCTGCCACAGAGGCTATGTATCAGACCCTGCTTCTCTCTTCAGGCCTCTCTCCAGGCCTTATTTGCAGCCCCTCACCAGTCAGTGCTGGGTCCCCATGCCTGCAGCCACAGCAGTCAGTGCTGGGTCACCACAGCAACCCAGCGCTGACTGCAGGATTGACTTCTGATTGGTTGAGCCTCTGGTCGTGATGGATCCAGAGTTTTTATATATTAGGACTAGAGGCTTGGTTCATGGATTTGTGCACAGGGGGAGGGGGTCCCTCAGCCTGGCCTGTCTCCTCTCACAATCTAGGACCCCTATGGGGATATAACAGTGTGCCAAGTAGCAGGCGGCCAGGAAGGAGCCTGAGCTGGGGCCAGGCACCACACCGCTTATGCTTATCCTGGCCTTCTGTGCCTGTCGCAGTTGTTTGGGAGAGCTGCTGCAGGGTCAGGAGAGGATCTCATAGCCACAACTGTGCTCGCCAGATGTGAGGCAGGGTTCTGGCTGAGCAGCGCTCCCCCTGTGGGAGCACACTGACCACCAGGGGGCAGCTCCTGCATTGAGCGTCTGCTCCCTGATGGTCAGTGAGTGTCATAGCAACTGGTTGTTCTGGTCATTCCAGTCGTTCAGTCTCAATGGTTGCTTAGGCTTTCATATATAGATTTTTATAGATAAAATATAGGCTAGGGATGCATCTAACTGTGAGTAATAGGACACTCAAAAATGCAAGAGCTTAAATAAATATGAGTTTATTTTTTCTTACTTATTAAGAAATGTAGGATGGTAGGTAGTAGGAAATATGGAGCTAGCCTTTGCTGGTCTTCATTGGCATTTATTCAGCAGATCAACAATATCAAGACCAGCATCTCTGGAATTCTCTTCACCTTTCCCTCATGGTTGAAATATGGCTAGTGAAGCTCCAGGCATCACATCCACATTCAAAGTCAGAATGGAGAGGGTAGAGCTGCATTGCTGTGCTTTCCCCATCATCAGAAAAACTGATGCCTTACCAAAGTACTAATTCTAATTACATTCAATTTATAACAATTTTGTCTCATGATTACTACTACCTACTAAGATTATTAATCTGAGTAATTATCAAAAAGGAGAAGAAGGGAATCTATTTTAAGTGATTATAAAAATCTAACCCTTCCATTTTAATTCTAAGGAAAACTCAATTAGGTAAATATTACCATCTCCATTTTACAGGTGAACAAAATGAAGTTCTAAGGAGTTACATAACTTTCTCAAGAAAAATGAGAAGAAACCAAGATGGCGACATAGGTAAACACTGGAGTTTGCTGCCTCCAACAACCACTTCAAAAATACAACTAAAAGACAGAATGAACATCATCCAGAACCACAGGAAGGCTGGCTGAGTGGAAATTCTACAACTAGAAGGAAAGAGGAAATCATACCGAGACTCAGAGGAGGCTCAGTGCGGAAGCAAAATACTAAGGTGTGGAGGCGCATGCAGAGCAGGCTGGCGGCTGAGGGCACGGTTGCCGTTTTCAATCGGGAGGGAGTCTCAGGCTCTGAGCTCCAGTTCCAGGCAAGTCTCTGGGTACCCAGACTCATACGGGAGAAACGGGACTGTCTGGCATCAGTTGGAACTCAAGGGCAGCTTTCTCTCAGAGGGACTAGCAGCAATTGCCAAGACACTGAGAAGCAGTGGGGCCTCTGAGAGCAGCCATAACTGCTAGTCCCGCCCTGCTGATCCCGTGGGACCCGCCACACCCCACCCAAGCCCTGCAAGGAGGCTTTTGCTGGATAGCCTAAGGCAGAGGCTAGATTAGCACCACCCTAGAGATCCAGGAGCCAGTGTACCCAGAGGTCAGGGTGAGACCATCCAGTTTGCAGCTCCGTGGAACCATAAAGGACACACTCAGGGGGCAGACTCAGTGAGCACCAAAGCCCCATTGAAGCAAGTCTTGCCCCGGAGGGGTGTCTCCAGCACAGACGTTCTCCCACTGCAGACACAGCTGATTCTCACAGCCAATTGGCCTGGAGGTCAATTTCCTCCCAAGTGATACTTACAACAATCAAGGCTTAACTACAACAAGACTGTGCACAAAGACCACAAGGGGGTGCACCAAGAGTGTCCTCCTCAGGTAATTGGGGAGGCTGAACCACTGGGGCCTAGAGGACACTTAGCACAGAAAACCACTTTATCAACACAGGGAAGCATAAAAAATGCGGAGACAAAGAAAAAGGACACAAATGACAGAAATGGAGGAAAGCAAACTACTGGATATAGAGCTCAAAACCACACTTTTAAGGTTTTTCAAGAATTTTCTAGAAACTGCTGATAAACTTAATGAGTCCTACAAGAAATCTAATGAGACCCTCGAGGTTGTGATAAAGGACCAACTAGAAATTAAGCATACACTGACTGAAATAAAGAATATTATACAGACTCCCAACAGCAGACTAGAGGATCGCAAGAATCAAGTCAACGATTTGAAATACGAAGAAGCAAAAAACACCCAACCAGAAAAGCAAAATGAAAAAAGAATCCAAAAATACGAAGATAGTGTAAGGAGCCTCTGGGATAGCTTCAAGAGTACCAACATCCAGATTATAGGGGTGCCAGAAGAAGAGAGAGAGCAAGATATTGAAAACCTACTTGAAGAAATAATGACAGAAAACTTCCCCTACCTGGTGAAAGAAATAGACATACAAGTCCAGGAAGCGCAGAGAACCCCAAACAAAAGGAATCCAAAGAGGACCACACCAAGATACATCATAATTAAAATGCCAAGAGCAAAAGACAAAGAGAGAATCTTAAAAGCAGCAAGAGAAAGAAACTCAGTTACCTGCAAGGGAGTACCCATAAGACTGTCAGCTGATTTCTCAACAGAAACTTTGCAGGCAAGAAGGGAATGGCAAGAAATATTCAAAGTGATGAATGCCAAGAACCTACAACCAAGATTACTTTATCCAGCAAAGCTATCATTCAGAATCGAAGGTCAGATAAAGAGCTTCACAGATAAGAAAAAGCTAAAGGAGTTCATCACCACCAAACCAGTATTATATGAAATGCTGAAAGGTATCCTTTAAGAAGAGGAAGAAGAAGAAAATGGTAAAGATACAAATTATGAACAACAAATACGCTTCTATCAACAAGTGAATCTGAAAATCAAGTGAATAATCTGATGAACAGAATGAACTGGTGATCATAATAGAATCAGGGGCATAGAAAGGGAGTGGACTGACTATTCTTGCGGGGGAAAGGGGTGTGGGGGATGTGTGAAGAGACTGGACAAAAATCGTGCACCTATGGATGAGGACAGTGGGTGGGGAGTGAGGGAGGTGGGTGGGGTGGGAGCTGGGTGGAGGGGAGTTATGGGGGGGAAAAAGAGGAATAAATGTAAGAATCTGAACAATAAAGATTTAATTAATCAAAAAAAGAAAAAGAAAAATGAGCAGCAGAGCATGATTCAAACTCTTGTCTCTGAGCACAAAGCCCAAATGTTACAGATTGCATTCCTTTTTCTCTCTTCAGCTTTTGATAGATGTGAGGTATAATGTATAAATTATAAGGTATAACTATCATATTATTAAGATGTTTAAAATCAAATAGATCAGTGGTTCTCAACCTCCTGTCCCTTTAAATACAGTTCCTCATGTTGTGACCCAACCATAAAATTATTTTCGTTGCTACTTCATAACTGTAATGTTGCTACTGTTATGAATTGTAATGTAAATATCTGATATGCAGGATGTTCTTAGGCGACCCCTGTGAAAGGGTCATTCGACCACCAAAGAGGTCGTGACCCACAGGTTGAGAACTGCTGAAATAGATACTCAACAGCTTACATAATAACTCAAGTGTAATCAGCTCAACAAACAAGAGGAAAAGGATGCAGAGACTATCAAGGTATTGAGGAGTTTGAGGCGGAGGTAAAAAAAATGGAGCCAGCCTTTGCTGGTCTTACTGGGACATGTTGGCCAGATTGGCCTCATACTGAGTATAATCACCCTGCCCTCTCCTACCTAGCATCATAATGGACCAATTCCTTAAGAAGTAGTTAACTTTTGAAAAAGTATTTTTATAACAAATGCAGCCTGAGACTGTGCTTATTTTATTAAATACATCCCAGACTCTTCTGGTGAAAAAATTATAGAATTACTTTATTCGTATCTTAGTGCTAACGCTCATAAGGGAATAGTGAAACATTAATCAAAGGACTGAGGGCTTCGTGTAAATCTCATAATGGCTTAACCCTACTTTCCTCAATAACATGTTTACTCTAATCACTCTCCATTTGAATACCTATCTTCCTAATTCTATAATTATCAGCCTGAAAACTTCTTGTGTACCTATAATATCTTGATGATTTTCACCATAAATTAAACTATATGTATTTCAAGTGAATCTATAAGCCCTCTACAGTGTTTTATCAAATTATATATATCTGAAATAGCATATGAAATGAAAGGGATATGGAAATATGTGAACTTATCTCAGCACAAATCACAAAGCACACTGAGTTTTCTCTTTATTCTGTTATTGTCAAGTATCTCAGATTCAGCAGCAACTTAGCACATCAACTTCAATAATTTTGTAGAGCATGTACTATTCTAAGACTTTGTAAGAAAATAAAATGAGTCAATACCAATGATTTAGTGAATTAATCTTCACTGTCACCTCTTCTAACTGGTAGATGTCAGACAAAAATAAAGCAAACTAAAATCACCTTAATTAAATCCATATACCTACTATTTGAGTTAACTGAATATGAAAAAAAAAACAGCTTAATATCAACATCACACAAATAGTATATATTCATATTCTTTTCAAAAGATCATATAATTGCATATTGTTACTATTTATCATGTCATTCATAAAAGGGATGTAGAGACCAAAGGAAGACTAGAATAACATTGTCAATACTTTTCAAAAGTTAAAACTATAAAATGACAATAAAAGGAACATATATTAAAATGTATGAAGATTATAAAATGAACATATATTAAAAATGTATGGAGATACCACTACACACTTTTAAAAAAAGATAAAACAGGAAAAAACCTGACAATATTAATTGCTAGTAAGGATGTGGAGCAGCAGGAACTCCAATTCATTGTAGTTAGAAATACAAATGGTGCAGCCATTGTGGAAGATAGTTCTACAGTTTCTTACAAATCTAAGTATAGTCTTACTATACCGCCCAGCAAGTGTACTCTTAGGTATCAATGCAACTAATTTTAAAATCTGTGTCTACACAAAAGCTTGCATGAAAATGTTTTTGGTAGTTTTATTAACAATTTCCTGAGAAATAGGGGCATGCAAGACCTTCTTCAATAGATGAACAGAAAAACAAATTGTGCACAGCCACACAAAGGAATTCTGATCCGTCTATATGACATTTTGGTAAAAGCAGAACTATAGAGATGATAAACAGATCCATGATCACCAGGAGTTCAAGGTGGTATGTTTGTGAGGGAGGGTTGAATAGTGGAAACACAGAGATGATTTTTAGCACTGTGAAATTATTCTGTACTAGAGGCCCGATGCACAAAATTTTTGCAAGAGTAGGCCTTCCTTCCCCTGGCTACTGGCACTGGCTTCCCTCTGGCACCTGGAACCCGGACTTCCCTCTGGCCTCCGGCAGGCACCCAAGTCCCAGGCTTCCCTCACAGCCCTGGCTTCATCCAGAAGATTGTCTGGAAGGATGTCCAGTCTAATTAGCATATTATGCTTTTATTATTATAGATGATGCTGTAACAGTGGGTATAAGACACTATGCATTTGTCAAAATTGATAAAATATTACAATACTACTGACAAATTTTAATCCATACAGTTTAAACAATTTATTTGAAGGCTAAGGGGTCTCAGGATGGAATGCAGACTGTGACAAAAGAATCTAATTGTTACAGATGTATGAAATCACCTCACTGAGAGAAGAGGCGGTAAAAGTGCTGAGCTAAGTAAGTTTGGAATGAATGGATCTGCCATACTAAAGGCAGAAGCCACTCTACACACACTCTATGCTGTAATTGATAATGTTGTTTCCCAGAAAGAAATGGGTAAACAATTCTGAAATCACTATGTATGTGCACTAGAACTGATCAATAAAGTAAATAGATAGTCAAGGGTGGCAGGGAGCTTTATCAGAGTGTTGGGAAGTAATATTTGATTTGATCTTTAAAGGGCATATAGAATTCCAGCAACAAGAAAAAGAAGGAAAAACATTTTAATGAGAGGGAATGGTGTTAGTCAGCTGGCCTCAAACTTTTAGGTCCTGGAAGCACTTCACACTTAGAAAAATTACCTAGCACCCAAAGGGGCTTTTAAAAAAATGTGCATCATATTTATTAATATTTCCATATTACATATGGAAATGGATAAGGTTATAAAACATTCACTTACTGGTTTATGTTTAAAATAAAATAATAAACTTATTATAGGCCTCTGGAAACTCCCCCTTTACACCCATGTGAGAAAGCCGTTTAGAAAGGCAAGTGATATCTAAATATTATTATGACCTTGAGGGAAGTGTCTGGGGGATGTTGAACAGTCATTGTCTCACACTTCAAGAAGCACTGGCATAAGCTGAGGTACAGAGCAGAGAAGCCCAGAACACAGAAAGAAGGCATAGATTAGTAATAATAGAACCAAATTTGAATGGTGCAATGACATCTAGCTAAATTAAGAATGAAATAAAAATTAAATTGTCGCTTGGCCAGCATGGCTCGACCTATGATCCAAGGGGTCACAGTTTGATTTCTGGTCAGGGCACAAGCTCAGCTTACAGGATCCATCCTGGTGGGGGCATGCAAGAGGCAGCCGATTAGTGATTTGTCAGATATTGGAGGGGTTTGAATTTTATGCAGCATAGTTTGATTGTTTTTTTGGTTTATTTTCTAATAAATATGGACAGCAGTTTTTTGAGCAGAAGTGTTTAACTTTTGTTTAAGGAAATAAGTTCTAACAACAGTGTAAAGTTATAATTTGGAGGATTAAAAGATTGGAATTCTGAGGTCATCACCTAGGAGAGTGATGGCGAACCTTTTGAGCTCGGCGTGTCAGCATTTGAAAAACCCTAACTTAACTCTGGTGCTGTGTCACATATAGAAATTTTTTGATATTTGCAACCATAGTAAAACAAAGACTTATATTTTTGATATTTATTTTATATATTTAAATGCCATTTAACAAAGAAAAATCAACCAAAAAAATGAGTTCGCGTGTCACCTCTGACACGCGTGTCATAGGTTCGCCATCACTGACCTAGGAGGTGATTTTAAGAGTCCAGGGGAATCATGATGGGACCTAGTAAGAATTTTTAAAGGTGGTAAATTTCCTAGGTAATATAAGGAGTTCTAGGGGTTTATTCAATAAGTGGTTGAAAGAAAGGGAGAAAGATCAGGGACAGGGGAATTTGAGACCTTAATTTGAAAGAGATCCATACAATACTATATTTATACTAGAGGCCCGATGCAGGAAATTTATGCAAGGGGCTCTGCCCTTGCAGTCTCGACTGCCTCGGCCCATCGCAACCCCAGCCTCAGCCCATCACAGCCCTGGCTGCCTCGTGGCCCCATGGCCCCACCCACTGGTCATTTCAGAAAGTCCTCTGGTCTGGAAGGTTGTTCTGAAAAGTGATTCTGCCGTCTGGTCTAATTAGCATATTAGCTCATAATTATATAAGATTCTCTATACCTATACTTTGCAGAGAAAACTTTTAATAGACTTTCCAAAGACAGTAATATGTTTTTCAGAGAAGTTTAAAACTCTAAGAAAAAAAAATCTTAGCAATGACATCCACCTTAGGAAGATGGGTAAACATTATTGATATATCTATTGGATTTGGAGCTGGGACTATGCAAAGAGTCCTCCTGGGAAACTATATATGGATTTTAAGCCAGGTTTTTTTTTTTCTTTCAAGGATTTACTGTGGTAACTACCCATGGATTCTTATAAACTTTCTTAATTAAGATGGTGTGTTTGGTTAATTGTAGGGGTTTTGTTTTGCTGAATGGAAAGACAAATTCAAAGCTGAATTTCTTAACATAGAAAAGATTGGAAAGATAATGTTATGGGCTAAATTGTGTCCCCTGAAAATTCATGCTTTGAATCCCAGTCCTCAGCACATAAGAAGGCAATGGTATTTGGAGATAGGTCCTTTAAAGAGGGAATCAAAGTTAAACCAGGTCGTATGGAAGGGACCTTATCCATGTAACTGAATTTGGAGCCGAGTTCTTTAAGTAAGTAATCTGATTAAAATGAGGTCAATAGGGTTGGGCCCTTATCCAATACTAGAGGCCAGTACACAAATTCATGCACGGGTGGAGTCGGCTGGCCTGGCCTGATGGGGGCCCATTGGGCCGGGCTTGTGGGGGGAGGGGCTGTGAGGTCAGCCAGCTGGCCCTACCCCCGATTGGGGTTGGGGGGGCAGATGGGGGGGTCAGCTGGGGGCGGGGCCACGGGTGGTTGGTCAGCCAGCGCTGCCCTGATCAGGGTTTGAGGGTCAATTGGGAGCCAGGCCAGCCCAGAGAGGGGGGGCAATTGGGGCCCAGGTTAGTTGGCTGCCACAGTGCACGTCATAGCCACTGGTTGTTCTGGTCATTCTAGTCATGCTGCCATTCTGGTTGCTGGGCTTTTATATATATAGATGACCAGAGTCCTTATAAGAAAAGAGATATTAAAAATGCAGGCACATGGGGAAGGGCCATGTGAGGACACAGTGAGAAAATTGTAATCTGCAAGCCAAATGGAGAGGCCACAGGAGAAACCAAGTCTGTTGACACCTTGATCTTGGACTTCTAGCTTACAAAATTGTGAGATAATAAATTTCTGTTGTTTAAGATTCTCAGCCTGTGGTATTTTGGATGGTGACCCTAGAAAACTAATGAAAATGGTGAGTGAGAAAGAGATAGGAAATACATTTGTTTGCAAAATAGAAAGGAACATTGAGAAAAGAACATATACATCTCATGAGGATTTTGTTTACTTTACCTTGTAGCAAGCAAAGCCTTTTCCTTACCTCCTGTGGAATCTTTAACAAGGCCCACGCTACTCACAGCTTTTTAGAGTTAGAGTTGATTTATTTTTTTATATTTTGGCAGACAAGATAAAGCTTCAAGGCAGATATGAGCTCAATAAATTTTGCTCATGATGACATATTCATCTGTGTTAAATAAGCAACTAGATTTATTCTAATTTGAGGGAATTTTTATTTTAAGCAAAGAAGTCACTGTCTATATTTCACAACAGCTAAGATATGAAAACAACCTAAGTGTCTGTGTCCATCAACAAATGAATAGATAAATAAGGCATGGTGCATGAAATTCGTGCACTTGGGGGAGCCTCAGCCTTGCCTGCATCCTCTCACAGTCCGGGAGCCCTCAGGGGATGTCTGACTGATGGCTTAGGCCTGCTCCCCAGGGAAAACTATATATGGAGAGGGCCTAAGTTGGCAGTCAAACATCTTTAGCACTACTGCAAAGGTGGGAGAGGATCCCACCACCACCACTGTGCTCGCCAGCTGTGAGTCCAGCTTCTGGCTGAGCAGCACTCCCCCTATGGGATCGGGTTAAAACTGGCTCTCCGACACCCCCCAAGGAGTTCCTGATTGCGAGAGGGCGCAGGCCAGTCTGAGGGACCCCACAGGTGCATGATTGGAGCCGGGGAGAGATGCAGGAGATTGGCCAAACAGGGAGGCACTGTGGGAGGGCTCAGGGCTCTAGTCCTGATCAGCCAGACCCCAGCAGCAAGCTAACCTACTGGTTGGAGCGTCTTCCCCCTGGTGGTCAATGCATGTCATAGTGAGCAGTTGAGCATATCATTAGCATATTATGCTTTGACTGGTTGAACGGCCAACTGGTCAACTGGACACTTAGCATATTAGGCTTTTATTATATAGAACATATAGAATAAAATATTATTCAGCCATGAGAAAAAGGAAATTCTACCATTTGTGATAGCATGGATGGGACTTGAGGGTATTAAGTGAAACAAGCCAGGCAGAGAAAGAAAATTACTGCATAGTATCACTTATATGTGGATTCTAAAAAACTGAATTAAAAATCATAGAAACAGATAGTAGAAACGTAGGCTGGGAATGGGGGAAAGAGGTAGAGGTTAATAAAAACATACAATATTTCAACTGTAAGATAAGATCTAAAGGTCTAATGTAAAATATGTTGACTATAGTTGATAATACTGTATTGTATAATTGAAATTTGCCAATAAAGAACTTAAATGTTCTCACAAAAAAAAGAAGAAAAAAGAAGAGGGAGAAAAGGCCTTCTTGGCATGGATCAGAGGTTTAGTGTCAACCTGTGAACCAGAAGATCACAGTTTGATTCCTGGTCAGGACATATGCCTGGGTTGCAGGCTGGATTCCCCAGTGTGGGGCATGCAGGGGACAGCCAATCAATGATTCTCCCTCATCATTGATGTTTCTATCTCCCTCTCCCTTCCTCTCTGAAATCAATAAAAATATATTTTTTTTAAAAAAAGAGGAAAAAAAGATAAGTGCAAGGTGATGGATTTAATTAACTAGATGGGCAGAATCCTTCCACACTGTATATGTATATATATATATATATATATATATATATATATATATATATATATATATATATATATAAATCACCATGACGTATACTTTAAATACATTACAATTTTGTTAACTATACCTCAATAAAGCTGAAAAACAAGAAGAAATTGCTTATGACTGAATGAAAAATCAAGAGTAATAGAAAATGCAAGAAAAGTTCATTTTTGAACAAAGAGTCTAAATCAGGATAGTTTCAAGGGGAAACATGGTAAGCTAAGCCAGACCAGAAAGGTTGGTCCAAATACAAAAATTGTTGGAAATGACAACAAACACTGAGCTCACTTTCCTTGGGTCCTACTCTTCCTTCATTCTGTAAGCAACAAAATAGATATATGGAAAATTAAGGGCACAACAGATCCAGCTACCTGTTGCTTCTCCAGCTCCTAATAAAGATGCTTTTAAAATTTGGAGGTCTCCACATAGAGACTTTCTCTCAGTGAGATGTCTACCAGATCAGAGGATTCCCAACTAATGAACTTGCTGCTTCTCTTGCCCCATTTTCACCCATCAGCCTGAATGTGTGAATCTTCCTGAGCAGTGCGGGTGACCTCTCAGCTCTCAAGTGCATGTCTCATTAGCAAAACGTTCTCTCTGCTGTGCTAATTATGTTCTTCCACATGTTCTTTCTCGCCAAACCATTGGGACTATTGGAAGTTTCAGTGGAGCCAGCGTAGCATGTCGGTGAATCACACATTGTGAATGCTTTGGGTACTGTGCCTATTGTTCCATAGAAACCTCAGTGATAAATACCCGACAAATGATCATTTATGGAAGTCATGAATCTTCTTAAATTTTAGAGCAAGTTTAGGCACATATTATTCATTATAATAAAATCAAAAGTACAGCCAGTATTACAGTCACTAATTCTACTCCTTGGCTCCGAGCTTTCTTAACGTAGACTTCAACTTCCGTGCCCCACTGTGGTTGAATGTGGCTACATGAGACTTGTTTTAGCCAAGGAAATGTAAGCAAAGGAGGCAAGTGCCATTAGAATTGAAATATTTTAAAAGCCAGAGGATGGTTTTCCTTGCTGTCTCTTTTCCATTGCCATGGCCACACAGAACACTGACAACAGTAGCTGCTCTAACAGCCTGTGAGGAGATATTGAGCTGAGGCCCTGCTCAAATACTGACAGACATAAAACGTGCAATACATAAGCCTTTGTTGTTCAAAGCCACTGAAATTTGCGGGGAGGGGGGTTGTTACTGTGGCATAATGTAGCCTATCCTGGTTGATCAAACCAGGTTGTTCAAGATATAAATGAGTCCTCTGACTGTTAGATAGACGACTTCTCCGGCTGCTTAAAAAACTTAATTTAGTCTCTAACAACAGTCTTTTCTGCAACCACTATCTTCATAGGATGGAAGGGCTTATCTTTTCTGATTATCATGGGAAACACATTTATCAAGCATCTACCATTGCCTTCTCAATCATTTTATTCTATGTCTTGTAAGTAGATATTATTACAGTTTAGCCAAATGTACAGATTGTGCACCCAACACGTAATGGACTCTCAATTTGAGTCAAGTTCTGACTTTGTTGTATTTGTTCTTCCCACATGCTACAGTTCCTTTGGTTAATCTACAGATAGAAAATTGACTATTGCCATCTAAGAGAAGTCTCTTACTCTTTTGAATCTCATTTAGACACGTTTTTTGGATCTTCTGGAAACCATTTCTAAATGAAGGTGATATTTTCTTTTATGCTCTGAAAAGGAGTTTCTCTTTAGATTCTTCTGCCCTAGATAACTGAGTTCTTACAAACAGGAGTTTCAGGAAGGTTCAAAGAGAAACTGGTCCTCTTGATTTATGAAAAAGACAATAGGAGAAAAAAAAAAAGGGACACAGGGTTGTTTTCATATGTCACTTACTTTTTATCCTGTAGGGGAATATATGGAGACAATTGTTATCATGCCAATCACTTTCCTAGTCTTTCCTCCAGCATGAAAAGACTATGGATCTTTAAATTTTAAAAATTAAAAATAGAAAGCCAGTCAGTATAAATTTTACTTTTGTCACTGTCCTGTCAAATAATCTCTGATTACATTTCCTAATTATACAATCAAGAAAATAATACCTTTCTAACATGGTTATAGCAAAGTGGTTGTTGTTATTTTATTATATAAAACTAGAGGCCTGGTGCACAAAATTCCTGCACTGGAGGGGGGCACCCTCAGCCCAGCCTGTGCCCTCTTGCAGTCTGGGACCCTTCAGGAGGTCTAAGTTGGCAACTCAGACATCCCTATTGCAGTCCTCTTACAGTCCTGGCTCCTTACCACCTGCCCACCTGTCGCAGAGGTGGGAGAGGCTCCCACCACCACTGCTGTGCTCACTAGTCATGAGCCTGGCTTCTGGCTCAGTGGTGGGGTGTGTTGCCAGAAGCTGGACTCACTGCTCCTTAGCACTGGCCCCACCCCCTGCCCAATGGGGGACTGGGCCGGCCAAGGGAGGGCCTCTACAGAAGTGGGGGGGTGCCAGGACCAGGCCTGCACCACCACCTTTCCTGCTGCCTCTGTGGAAGCGGGGGGAGCCAGGACCACCATGGCTGGCCCCACCCTCCACCCACTGGTCATTCCGGAGGTTGTTCCGGAAGGTCATTCCCCTGTCTGGTCTAATTAGCATATTAGCTCTTTATTATATAGGATAACTAGCATAGTGTTTGCCATAATGGTGATTGCCTTTTCTTTCCTCCGGATTCTTTAAATGAATCACAATGCCTATCCTAAAAAGCTCCACTTAACCCCATCTTTTTAACATAAAGGATTCAAATTATATGCTTTGTTTCATTTGGAGTGAACAGACAGCTGAAAGTAGCTTCAGATTAAATGCATCAGAGGGAAGGTTCTGTGATTAATTTGGCTGCGATGATCATATCCACCTTCTAAGTGGCAGCCAGACTGTATACATTATGTTCCATTTATTGCATAAATCCAGAGAAGCCTTAGCTAAAGGAATGTGAGCAATGTATTTATTTTTACCTTCAGTTGCTAGTGCCCTGAGCAACGATCATAAAAAATGCAGATACGGCTGAAGGCTCACAGAAGCTTCCAACCCTGGAACCATAGTCCTAGGTAAACAGCTGACACATTTGGGAAAAATAAGAGGTAAGACATGGGGTGACTTTATGTATGTATCACAGTTACATCTTTATTAAAGTTTTTAATGAACTTTAATAAAGATGTAATTGTGATACAGGCATAATTCTGACTTCATCTATTCATACCTAATATTAGGAGCATTAGCCAACCTTGCTTAAGATAATTATTAACCATCTGGAACACTTAATAGAAACAAATAGTGAGATTTGCAATAATTTTCTATAATTATAATAATTCAGAACAGTAAATATCTTGTCCTTTGTAACTAATTCTGTTTTATGCCATAATTATTATTCTTCCAGAGACTTTTGTGATTTAATGCTTGCTGTCAGTCACCCTGAAGCACGGTGCATACAGTTGTCTCAGGAAAATCAACTCAATTACAGATCAATGCTTATAATATGGAGTGGCAAGTGGGATTTACCATTAGTAATGACAAATAAGATGCTCATCAGTAATAGCAGATAAATTAAAGTGATGTGATATGCGGCATATACTAGGTGTACCGGTTAATAATGTGGATTCTTTTCAATAGATGGAGTTACACAAATGCTGATATATATGCGATTTGATATGTATGCCAGTTTGTTGTATTGATAGCAAGCTTCAAAACTTCATATGTCAAATTTGCTGAAGATGTTAACATAATAGATATTTTTACGCTTAAAAATGTCGAATTTCATGCCAAAAAAGGAGCATTTGCGGGAAGTTTTAATTCATTACTTTATTTTGAAGAAAAGTTATCATATACCTCAGGAAGCTTATGGTGAACATGCTCCATCTCAAGATACTTGTAAATGCTGGTATAACTGCTTTAAAAAGTGATGATTTCCATGTGGAAGACAAAGAATGTCCAAGTCAACCGAAAAAGTTTGAAGACCAACAATTAAAAGCATTATTGGATGAAGATGCATGTCAAACTCAAAAACAACTTGCAGAAAGATTAAACGTTGCTCAACAAACAATTTCTGACCATTTACAAGCAATGGGAAAGATTTTAAAGGAAGGAAAATGGGTTCCAGATCAACTGCACAAAAGACAAATGGAAAACGGAGAAGTCATCAGTAAAATGTTGCTTCAAAGGTACAAAATACTTTTTTGCATCGAATTGTGATTGGCAATGAAAAGTGGATTTATTTTGAGAATCCCAAATGCACAAAATCATGGGTTGATCCACGTCAAACATCAACATCGACTGCAAGGCCAACTTGCTTCGGAAAGAAGACAATGCTCTGCGTTTGGTGGGATCAGGAAGGTGTGGTGTATTATGAGCTTCTAAAACCAGGTGAAACCATTAATACTGATCGCTTCTGACAACAAATAATCAATTTGAACCACGCTTTGATTGTGAAATGACCAGAATGGGCCAAAAGACATGGCAAAGTAACTTTGCTTCATGATGACGCACCATCATACACTTCAAAACCAGTTAAAGACATGTTAAAAAATCTTGCCTGGGCAGTATTAACCCACCTGCCGTATTCACCAGACCTTGCTCCTTCAGATTACCACTTGTTCTGATCAATGGTACACACACTTTCTGAGCAGCACTTCAAAACATATGAAGAAGTGTAAAATTGGGTCTCTGAGTGATTTGCCTCAAAACAAGAAAAGTTCTATTGGGATGGTATTCACAAGTTATCTGAAAGATGGGGGTAATGTGTAGCTAGTGATGGACATTTCTTTGCATAAAGCACTTTTGATGTTTCTCTTGAAACTAGAGTCCCAGTGCACAAATTTGTGCATGGGTGGGGTTTGGCCGGGGTGCCAATCCGGAGCCAGCATCCTGGGGGAGGGACCATGGGTGGTTGGCCGGCCGGCCCTGCCCCTGATGGGGGGGGGGGTGATCTGGGGTGGGGCCAGGTGGAAGAGAGGCTGCAGGAGGTTGGTCAGCCAGCCCTGCCTTCTATTGGGGTGGAGGGGTGATCAGGGGCAGGGCTGGTGGGGGGTGGGGGGAACAGCTGCAGGCCTATAGGGTGGTGGGGTCACATAGATGGCTCAGCTGGCTGGGGGAAGAGGCTGCAGGAGGTTGACCGGCCAGCCTGCTCCCTATTGAGGTGCGGGGGGCGATCAGGGGCAGGATCAGCGGTGGGGCTGGCGAGGGGGATTGAGGGAGGGGGGTTTGGCTGGCTGGCCCCACCCTTGATCAGGGTGGGAGCATCTGATCAGGGGCAGGCTGGCCAGGGGGGAGGGGCTGTGGGAGGTTGGCCAGACCATCCCACCCCCTTATTGGGTCATTTTGCTGGCCATAGTGGGCATCATAGCAACTGGTAGTTACGTTGTTATGGCATTATGGTCTCTGGCTTTTTATATACAGAGATTATTGTGTTTTCTTTGATTACAAAATCCATCATTATTAACCTGTACACCTAGCAAATGCTTATTCCTCTCCACTCTTGTCCTTTATTTTAATGTATTTTCAACCTTCTCTACCTTTTTTTTTTTTTAATGTACTATCTCCATTAAGGATTTTTATGGCTTTACTGAATTAATACCAAACTTTAATATGAGCATTCCATTGATATAGCTTATACTTTTAGGCTCCTCTTTTCATTTCAGATATAGACATTGAATCTAAGTTATATTCCTGAGTGTATTTGACTTGAAGTTTATATTTGAAACAACTGTTTGTCACTTCTGTCCACAAAGATTTAATATATATGTCATGACTCTCCATATCTGAAGTTACATATACTTTATTTGAGTTTAGATGCAATTCCAGTAAAATCTCCTGCTGCTTCCAATTGGCAGCAATAGGTGGTGATGCACTAGTAAGCATTTAACAACTGAAGAAGGACGGAGGGAGGGAAAAAAGGGAGAGAGGGAGGGAGGGAGGAAGGGAGGGAGGGAGAATTTGCTCTTGGGAAGAAATGTTCATGATTGGCTGCACACCACTGCCCATGGACCTTTTCATCATTTCTTGGAAAACAACCAACATCTCTTTTGTTGCTCAAACACCCTGCCAGGCAGCAACTTCAGTTATGCTTAATGAACAGAATTCTTCAGAAAGATCACTAGACATTTGTTCCATTATACAACACTTCCATGTGTCTTCATAAGAGCCTTTTTTTTTCATAATGAATATTTAAGCAGTTATCTGAGCAAAATTTAGGACATTTCAGACATGTTTCTTCAATGTGTGTGTGTGTGTGTGTGTGTGTGTGTGTGTGTGTGTGTGTGTGTATACACACACAGTAGAGGCCCGGTGCATGAAATTTGTGCATGGGGGTGGGGGTCTCCTCAGCCTAGTCTGTACCCTCTCCAATCTGGGACCCCTTGGGGGATGGCCTACTGACCATTTAAATCGGCAGTCAGACATCCCTCTCACAATCTGGGACCACTGTCTCCTACCTACTCACCTGCTTGCCTGCCTGATCACCCCTAACTTCCCCCCCTGCTGGCCTGGTAACCCCTAACTGCCCCCCCCCGCCCCCGTGCTGGCTTAGTTGGCCCTAACTACCCCTCCTGCTCGTCTGGTCGCCCCTTACTGCCCCCCCCCCCCGCCAGCCTGGTTGCCCCTAACTGCCACCCCCACTGACCTGGTTACCCCCAACTGCCACCCCCACTGGCCTGGTAACCCCTCACTGCCCCCCCTGCAGGCCTGGTTATCCCACACAGCCTGCTGCTCCGTCATTGGGTCATCCCACATTAACCTCCCTGCTGGCCTGGTCACTCCACACAGCCTGCTGTTCGGTTGTTTGGTTGCCTCTCACTAACGCCCCTGCTGGCCTGGTTTCCCCATGAAGCCTGTTTGGTCGTCCGTTCGGTTGTGATGGTTACTTAGGCTTTTATATATATAGATTGAAAGGGTTTCCTCCATTGAGTTAATTAATGCATCTATCAGCTCACACATTTACTTTTTTGTGTGTGAACATTTAAATTCTACCACTTTAACAAATACAATGATACAATGTGATCAACTATAGTCACCAACAGTGCACAAGAGTGCCCATTTCTCCACATCATTGCCAGCTTTGTTATTTTTTGTCTTTTTGATAATTCACATCCCAAAAAGTACTATGAGATGATATCTCATTGTGGTTTTGATTTGCATTTCCCTGATGATTAGTAATGCTGAGCACCTTCTTATGTACAAAATGAACATATGTATTTATTTGGAAAAATGTCTATTCATATCCTTTGCCCATTTTCTAATTGTCTTTTTGTTACTGAGTTGTATGAATTACTATTGTGTTTTGGATACTAAGTCCTTATTGGATATGTGGTTGGCAATAATTTCTCCCATTCACTAGGTTGCTTTTTCATTTTGTTTATGGTTTCCTTTGCTGTTTAATTTGATAGGGATTTCCCTAAATTGGTAGATCACTTGGAATATTAATTCCAATCCATGAGCATGGAATACCTTTCCATATATTTGTGTCATTTTCAATTTCTTTCATCAATGTCTTACAGTTTCCAATGTATAGATCTTTCATGTCCTTGGTTATATTTATTCCTAAGTGTTATTCTTTTTGATGTTATTTTAGATGGGATCATTTTCTTAATTTTTTTTCTGATAGTTTGTTGTTCACTTAGATCATGAATATAAGGTTTAATATAGATTTTTTGTGCTTTTCAGGATGGCTGGTTTCATTTGTTACATACGCTTTCAAATATATATTGAAATAGACATATGCACATGATATACACAATGTTTCTTTCTGAAGTTCAAACTTTCTCAACTCTTTTAGTTCTTCAGCTTGTAGAACTAAGAACTACTAGAACCAAATTTGTTTGCTTTCAGGGTAGCTATTTGGCATAAACATGCTGAAGTTTAAATAAAAACAAAAAAATTATTTTAAAAGCATCTTCTTGTTCTTAGAGAGGATTACACTGACCATCCTTATAATTCTCTATCACCTTACTTTATTTTTTATCAGAAAATTTGTTACTATATGATATTATACTAATTTTTAAAAATTTATTGCATCATCCACAACAAGTGTGGCTAATCACATAATAAGGATATGTTGAATAAATAAACAAATTATCTTTAAAAATTTAATTAGCATTTGGAGTCCTCAGCCCCCACCAAAAAACTCAATTAAATTAATTAAGATAATTAAATTAACAAATTCCTGAACTTTACTCATTGAGATGTTTAAAATATGGATGTTATAATACTGTACAAAATAACAAAGTATTTGGTGAGCTACATATAGCCATTCCAAGTTAATTTCATGTACTCCACAAGCCTATATTTTAGGTTATAACTTTTAGATATGGTTAAAATCCACTTAGCATTTTAGCCTGCCATAATTATAGGCAGGAAAAAATCAGCCTTGGCCAGTTTGGCTCAGTGAATAGAGCATTGGCCTACAGACTGAAGGGTTTTGGGTTCATTTCTGGTCAATGGCATATACTTCAGTTGCAGGCTCAATCCATCGGGGAGTGTGTAGGAAGTAATCAGGTGATGTATCTCCCTCACATCAATGTTTCTCTCTCTCTCTGTCTTTCCCTCTCCCTTCCACTCTCTCTAAAAAATTTATTGGAAAAATATCTTCAAATGAGGATTAACAATACAAAAAAATCATACCAAGAGGTACTTGTATATCTTCTATAATAATAAAAGCATAATATGCTAATTAGACTGGACGTCCTTCTGGATGTCCGTCCAGATGAATCCATGGCTGCGAGGGAAGCCTGGGTCCCGGGTGCCGGAAGGAAGCCGGTGCCGGCAGGCGGGGGAAGGAAGGCCTACTCTTGCACGAATTTTGTGCATCAGGCCTCTAGTTTACATATATGATTGCAAAAAGTCTTTTCCTTTATATAAAGTTCTTTCTGAACATTATTTTTAATATAATCATAAGAATATATAATTTTTTACATATCAGTTACCTCAGTTTCTCAAGACCTGTGGGTATACATGGGACCATATTTGCACTACTTATCCAACTTTCACTGGCTCAGGACATGGCCTTCTTATGTAAGTCCCCAGAACCTGGAAAGTATTTTGGAGAGTCCCCCAGTGGTCACTAGTATCCCACATGTTCTCATGAACATGGATCTGAGTGCATCCATGTGAGTGCCATGGGCACTAGCATTCTCTGGCCACCATGGTGCTCACCAGGCAGTGCTACCATCATTCCTACTGGGTTCCAGAATATTTGGAGGAATAGAGGACATTTCCCTCACATTTGTAGGGCATCACTGCTTTTTGGCAAATACTATAGCTTCTACTACGTGATGTGACTTCTAGTTTTGCCTCTTCCCAGGTGCACAAGTAGCCTACCAGGGTGTACCATGGATTCCGTAAAGCCACCATCAATACGAGAGTGACCTACACAGAGTGGAAAGGAGTGTCATTTCTTGCACTATACTAATGTTGGCTGTGCCCTGATGCTAAAGAGATAAATTAGCCTTTTTGTGTGTTTTTGTTTTGTTTTGTTTTTTACTAATGATTCTCTTCCTGGGAACACAGACAGAGCTGATAATATCCCCAAGTGACAGATTTAAAATTACCCCTTTCTTTGTCCTGAAGGCTTTCCTACAGAGTGAAGGCTGGGATATGTGGTGCTTTCTCCGTAGGATTAGTTTGTTACCAGCTTCATCCCCAAGCACTCTTTTGTAATGATTTCTAATAACTGTCCTTCCTTCAAACTCTCTATTCCACTAGTTTACAGGCCATAATAACAAACTTAAGCACCACTGTGTTACTATTATACTATTGTTCTACAGTGAGTGGTTTAAAGTCCCCCCCTGTTATAATAGACATCTTGGAGTTTAAAACTCTCTTCAATGTCAGAGGTTATTTCTTTAAAATAGAGGATAGATTATTTGGGCAAAGTTTTGGAAAAGTTGTAGGATTCTTAATATGTATTTGAAAGCAGATATTCTTATCTGATTTTTGCATATAGGTAATCCATTTTCTAATCTCAAGAAAGCCATTTCCTCATCAAGCAATATCTGTGGTAAAATAACTGTCATTCTTCAAAAAAAGTCATCACTTTTTATAAATATAACTACTAGTAGCTCTACTAATGATGTATCACATAAAAACACCAAAACCGTATGTTTCTCTTTTTAAAAGTGTACTTCAATTCCCTTGCTAACATAATATTTTTCTCAGAAAGTTTTGCAACTATATAAGCTTTCAAGTTTGAATGCCAAGGTTTGGGGTCAGGTTTTGAAATCTTAAAACCATAAATTTTGAGTTATTCATACACATAAAACAGTGTCTCCAGCCTTCAAGCGATATTGGTGGCCTTGATAGTATGTCATCTCCCGGACTGATCACTCACTATCACTCCCTATCTTATCACTTACAACCTTGAAGTTCTAATTATGTTAATTATATTTATAATCATCTCTCTTGGCTCTAAACTAACCAATTCTGACTCTCTGACTCAGTGAGTTGCACATGCCTATCCTACATCAGCTTTGTCCTTCCTTGCCTACATCAGCTATTGACATTTAAAATAACTTTTCTAATGTACTTATAATTGCTGCATAATTTTTAATCATTTCCTCCACCTTTTTTTCCTCTTACTTTTTTACCAAAGGCAAAATTTTTATGACAGATTCATGGATTTGAGAATGCAGTGGTTTGGAAGAGCAGAGAAACACTAAAGTGTTAGGATGAAACTATAATTGATTTGAAGTGTAGGACTGAGGCACCATAACTCAGATGTACTTTAAGACATAAGAAATTAAATCATCCTGATATTTCTAATATTGAATTTCTTTGTTTATAAAATAATAGTATAACACATTTCAACCAGGGTTCATCTGAAATTTAGATGAGTAATAACGCATGTTGAGTGTCTGGCACAATTCCTGGAACATATTAGGTACTCAAATATTATTATTTAAAGGAATTCAGTAGGGAAGACAATTTCAGGATGTCTTCTCCATAGTTTCCAGTGAAAATTTTATCTGGAAGTCATTAATTTTTCACCTTTGTGAGCTTTGCAGTGCTTAACGTTTACCCCTCAAGCATACTAGCTCAATAAACTAAACTGAGAGAGCAGATACGTTTTCTCAGGGAAAATCACATTAACAAAATGTACGATGCTGGCAGGTAAAATCAGAATGCTAATTTCTTAATTTTCTGCTTAAAACATAATTGCGGTTTGAAGCATGTGAGTGCTTTTTATTTTATCTCTGCTGGCAGACATCACAGGAAACAAAAAAATCATAATTAGAATGCTCTGTAGAATCCGAATTGTAATTACCATGAGTTTTATGTAGTTTAATAAAGTCATCTCCACAACATGGGTGGTCTGGTTAAAAACACTGGAATGCTTACATTTCATTGTCTAATTTTCCATTTCCTCAGAATGTTGATGGGTTACTATAAATATTGCATTTACTTGCTTCTATCACTAAACTTTTATGGGCAACCTACTGGCAGATTGATCTCTTTCCCCTCACAAATGTTGGTGTTTTCAGTCAGTAGTCAGTTTTTTTGCTTGCTAAGAGCAACTCTTTTTTTTTTTTAAATCTTCACCCATGGATATTTTTTCCATTGATTTTTAGAGAGAATGGAAGGGAGAGAGAAAAACATCCATGTGAGAGTGACACATTGATTGATTGCCTCCTGCATGAGCCCTGACCAGGCCAGGGATCGAACCTGCAACTGAGCTATGTGCCCTTGACTGGAATAGAACCTAAGACTTGTTCCGCAGGCCAATACTCTAACCACTGAACAACCAGCCAGGGCAAGAGCAACTCTTTCTTGACAAGACATTCTCAGCTCTCATTCATTGTGTGTTGGTTTTATATTAAAAACATCAGAAAGCAACCTCCTTTTCTTATTTATATAATTCTTGAATCACTTCTAAATGAAGATGCTACTTATTTCGTTGTGGTCTTCAGTTTTCTCATTTGAAAATGAAAATAATAATAGTATCTTCCTCATGTGATTTTTGAGAAGCTTAATAAAATAATGATTTCAAAGGACTTAACACAGCCCTAGCTGGTTTGGCTCAGTGGATACAGTGTTGGCCTGCGGACTGAAGGGTCCCAAGTTCAATTCCAGTCAAGGGCACATACCTGGGTTGTGGGCTTGATCCCCAGTAGGGGGCGTGTGGGAGGCAGCCAATCGATGATTCTCTCTCATTGATGTTTCTGTCTCTCTCTCCCTCTCCCTCTGTGAAATCAATAAAAATGTATTTTTTTTTTAAAGGACTTAACACAGTGCCTACCGTAAGTAGGAACTTAGGAAATGTTTTTTAAAACTCTAAAGCCCTAACATTTAATAGTGTTTTGCTATGACTTGACTTGTCATAAAAAGAGAGTCCTACCACAGCAAGACTTTTCATAATACATACAACTCACTCTATGTCTAATAACAGTTCTGCCGTGATCATGCCAAGAGTAAAGACCACCTTTACTTTTTAACTAGCTGTAGAAAAGTGTTGGAAATGCCTGAACTCTACTTTGTAAGGGTAACTGGAAGTTAGAGCCAGAGGTCCCTTTTGAAAAGGAGGCAGGCAAGCTAAATAGAATAATGCTCAGGAAGGTTCTTTAAAAATGGCAAACACGTTGCATGTGAAGAAGATAATCACGGTTATTAGTAGGATGGTAACCTTGTAGAGAACATGGGAACATCAAATGGCATCACAGAGGCTTTCTATAGTTGAGATGACAAAAATTCCACAAACTTTCATGCCCTTCCTCTGATAAAATCTTGAGTGATGACTTGTTTCTTTAACAATGAAATTATCACAAGGCAATCTACCAACACAACAAGGCAAAGAACTCCAGTTGTTAACGCCTTTGGGTGACATCTCCTAAAAAAGAACCTCTCCTCCAGAGATTATAAAATAGCATCATTCTTGCTTCACTATTTTCATATGCAGCAAGGAGAAACCACAGGCTAATGAATCAACAAGTCACTCATCAGCCTCCTCCTTTCAGCAGCATTGCTTTAAGTAATCTCCTATTTGAATTATTCAATAATTCCACCAGAAGCACCGTAAGGATTATTAGTCAATCTTTCTTACACCAGGCATGGTTGGGAGGTTTAATAGTTTGAAACTTAATGTTTTTCTATTCTATCATTTGTTCATGAAATATTTCATGAACAGTGAGGTTGAAATGAGACTTTCACTTTGAAACAAGAAGCCATTTACTGTAAGAAGAAAGCAGTTATAGGTTTATCAAGTTGATAGCATTCAAGGAGCTGTTAGTGAGACATATGCATATTAAAATGTGGGGATTCTTGGGGAAAAGTGGATTTCAATGCAGGCTTCCTCTACATAAATTAGGTCATCACTCTGTTAAAGGGAATCTATTGGAAAAGTTGTTTGTTTTTTTAAAAAATTCAATCTTCCAGTTTGAAAACCAACAGATTTCTTTCTAACAATTCCCCAGTGTAGAACAGTCATCCCATACCGACATGCCTTAGTGGCTGAATCTGGGGCAGAATCCACGTGATTAGCTTGACCTGGGTACTTGTTGTGAGCCACTCAATTGCCAAGTGCTTTCGTTCCTCAGATGATCACGTTGGGCTCTTTGGCTACTAAGAACTGCTTATGTCCCCCTGCTTCTCTCTCCTATTTTAATCCAGAAGCAGTGTTAGGACATGGCTTGTTGCACCTGAATGAACTGATCAAATGAAATTCCATTAGAATAAATATTATTTTTCCAGATTGTTCAAGTCAACCAAAGACAAAGCATATAAGAATAAAGGCCCCGATCTTTGAAGAGGTAAGCTTACCTCTTCAAAGATCGGGAGAGCCCAGAGAAAGCCCACGCAGACATCAGGAGAATGAGCACACTCCACATAGACAGTGGTCCTTGCCAGCAATAACTTTTTTCTCATCAACTTTATAATGAAACTAGAGGCTCGGTGCACAAATATTTGTGCACTCGGGCCGGGGGGGGGGGGGGAGGAGGGGTCCTTCAGCCCGGCCTGTGCCCTCTCGCAGTCTGGGACCCCTCGGGAGATAACGACCTGCTGGCTTAGGCCTGCTCCCGGGTGGCAGAGGGCAGGCCCAATCCTTAGGTGCAGCCCCTGGTTGGGCTCAGAGCAGGGCCAATTGGGGAGTTGGGGCGCTGCCCCCTGTGATGCACAGAGCAGGGCAGATTGGGAGGTTGTGATGCCACCCTCAGTTACACTCAGGGTAGGTCTGATTGGGGGGTTGGGGCACCGCCCCCTGTCACACTCAAGGCAGGGTCGATGGGGAGGCTGCGGCGCCACCCTCTGTCACGCACAGAGCAGGGCCAATTAGGGCGTTGGGGAGCTCCCCCCTGTCACACACAGAGCAGGGCGGATCAGGGGGTTGGGGCACCGCCCTCTATCACCCACAGAGCAGGGCCTATCAGGGGGTTGGGGCACCACCACTGTCACACTCAGGGCAGGGCCTATGGGGAGGTTATGGCTCTACCCCATCACACACAGAGCAGGGCCCATGGGGGGGGGGGGGGTTGGGGCACCGCCCTCTATCACCCACAGAACAGGGCCGATCAGGGGGTTGGGGCACTGCCACTCTCACACTCAGGGCAGGGCCAATGGGGAGGTTATGGCTCTACCCTGTCACACAGAGAGCAGAACCTGTGGGGGGCGGGGGGTTGGGGCACCGCACCCTGTCACACACAGAGCCGCAGGGCAATCAGGGGGTTGGGGAGCTCCCCCCTATCAGGCACAGAGCAGGGCTGATCAGGGGGTTGGGGCGCCTTCCGCTGTCACGAACAGAGCAGGGCGGATAGGGAGGTTGTGGCCGCGCCCCCTGTCACACACAGAGCCACAGGGTGATCAGGGGGTTTGGGCGCTGCCCTCTGTCATGCTGATCCCGGTGCCGGGAGGCCTCGCAGCTCCTCTGATCCCAGTGCTGGGAGGCATATTACCCTTTTACTATATAGGATAGAGGCCTGCTGCATGAGTGGGGGCCAGCTGGTTTGCCCTGAAGGGTGTCCTGGACCAGGGTGGGGGTCCCCACTGGGGTGCCTGGCCAGCCTGGGTGAGGGGCTGAGGGCTGTTTTCAGGCTTGTGGGTGACTGAAGCTCCCAACTCTCCTTTTTTTCTTTTTTTTTTCTTTTATTCTGGGCCAGCTTTAGCTCTGGCTCCAGCTCTGAGGCCTCTGCTGCTGAAAGCAGGTATCTGGTTTGTTTGGGTTCTATAATCAAAACACTGTATCAACTCCAGCTCTGAGATCCCAGCTGGCTGAAAGCAGGTTTCTGGGGTTTTGTTTAGCTTCTATATTTGTTACAATGTTTCAAACTGCAAGCTCAGATGCTGGCAAGGCAGGTGGGGAATGTTGGAGTCCTCCATCACTGAAGCAAGCAAGCCTCATGTTAGCTTCAAGCTGCCTGGCTGCCGGCGGCCATCTTGGCTGGCAGTTAATTTGCATATCACCCTGATTAGCCAATGGGAAGGGTAGCAGATGTACGGCTAATTACCATGTTTCTCTTTTATTAGATAGGATGACATTGAACAAAACAACATTATTCTATGTGTATTGCTGTACATTGATTGCAGGAGCGCAGTGAGCTTGCTAAGCACTGTCATATGCAGCAGTGTCTTTGGGTTTCATTTGCCTCCTCTCATCATGTAGCTCCTTGATGTTTAGGGAGCAGTTGTGCTGATATGTAAAACTTCTTGCAAATACCTAAAAGTAAGAGGGTGGGACTGGAACAGTCCCTGTTGGCAAATATAGCAGAGTGGTAACTGTACTGCCACCAAAGGCTGTGCGTGTGTGTGTGTGTGTGTGTGTGTGTGTGTGTGTGTGTAGGTGTCCTGGAAGGGAATGGCAGCTTTTGTCTTTTTGTTGTTGTTAATCCTCACTTGAGGATTATTTTTTCACTGCTTTTCAGAGAGAATGGAAGGGAGGGAGGAATGAGGGGAGAGAGACAAACATCAATGTGAGAGAGACACATCAATTGGTTGTCTCCCACACATGCCTCAACGGGGGGTGGGGGTGGGGAGCAAAACCCCCAACAGAGGCACATGCCCTTGACTGGGTATGGAACCCGTGACCCTTTGGTGCATGGGCCAGCACTCTAACCACTTAGCCGCACCAGCCAGGGCTTGTCTTAAAATGAACCTCTCAAGACAATGCCCTGAAGAAGCAGAGGGACCTCAACAAGAATATATGCACTTACAGAAGCTGATGAGGAAATCAGAATCAGGGAGGCTGAGGAGGCATAATCTAGAAGAAGGCAAATGTGGGTGGAAGTACCTAAATTCTAAAGAGCATTCTGAAAAACCTATATAAACAACGCAAACAACAACATCAAAAAGTATTGACTGTGTTGCTTTCATCTTCAAAAAATACCAGTATCATATGTCTAAAGCATGGCCAGGTTAAGACCACAACTTTTCCCTTTAATCATATCCTTCTCTAACCCAACACTGACAGTATCAGAAATAGCTGTTAGAAAGATGGGCAGTCAGACATGAAGCATGGAAAAAAATAAAACAAATTACTTTCCACTAGCCCATTGCAGGCTTTCACACCTGAATCAGCTCAAACATGGAGCCGCTTTAAATTTGGACTGGACACTTCATTATTTAATCGTCACTGGGAAGGCTTTTGGATCCGCCCAAGTCTTTGTCTGGATGTAGAGAAGAGCAAGTCCATAGAGTAAGTTTAATGGTGAGAGAAAAGAAAAAAGTAAAAGTTAATGCGAATCTATCCTGTCAGATCGAGCCCATTCAATAAACCTATTACACACAGAATAATAGCTCTCGACTGTAACAGTGACTGACTGACTGACTGACTGACTGACTGACTGACTGAATGAATGAATACTTTAAGACATAAGAAGTAGTTTCTTGAAAACTAGCTCTGGATTAGCATAATCATAGGAAGAAGCAATGCTGCTTTAGGGGTTGTCTGAATTAGAATTGGCTTCACCATGTCTCTTTCTTCTCCTCTGGTTTCTCTTCCCCCCTCTGTTGTCTTTTTATTCACTTAGAGCCCCTATTCTTATAATTCCATCTCCAGGGAGAAAAGGGAACTTAGGACAAATCCCAAAAGGAGGCTACCATGGCTTGTTTTTGGTCATGTACCCACAATTAGAAATGTCTCTATGGTGACAGGGGATGATACATGGAGATTGCTAAACCTACCAGGGAACACTTGGGTGTGAGGGAGAAGTTGCTCCCTAAAGAAAATGGGGCATGGGAGACTGATTCTGGAAAGATAAAAAAAAAATTGTCCTCTCAAAATGGACTGCTAAAGTGCTCCATTCACTGGTGAGAGGGCTGACAAGTACATGCATGAGTGCTGAGAGCTGGCAGTTTTTGTCAGTGATTGTGATCACTTACTGACAGCCACAGTTCAGAAGGTCTGGGGGGGAAAGACTAATTAAAAATGCTTTGAGCCCTAACCGGTTTGGCTCAGTGGATAGAGCATCGGCCTGTGGACTGAAGGGTCCCAGGTTCGATTCCAGTCAAGGGCATGTACGTTGGTTGCGGGCACATCCCCAGTAGGGGGTGTGCAGGAGGCAGCTGATCGATGTTTCTCTCTCATCAATGTTTCTAACTCTCTATCCCTCTCCCTTCCTTTAACAACAACAAAAAAAAAAAAAAAGAATGAAAAAAGAAAGAAAAAAAGAAAAAAAGAAAGAAAGAAAAAAAATAACGCTTTGAAACAAGCAGGCAAGTAACATTCCATAACAGTATTTCAGGTAAAGAAATGATGCTCATTTGTCAGAAACTCTCCTCACTGATATGAGTGACAAGTTCATCAGCCAATTCTAAGGAGACATTTTGTTTATAAGATTACACCTATTAATTTTGAGATTTCCAACTGCATACATTCTGTATAGAACAAGACACGTACATTAAGGGCATTTTAGAACACAGAAGTTCTCAAATATTGTATGAAGCATTTGTTTTCAGTTGGCTTGTGTCTGCAGAGCTAGACTTTTATAGCCAGTTTCCACAAGAATGTAGTTTTCCAACAATATAAATAAATTTTCACAATACAATGAGTGGTATCCTAGGTATGTCTTCATGATCCAAAAACTTGTCTTACCATAAATATGCAAATGGTATTATTAAAATAATTTTCTTCTGTTATTATTATAAAATGAACTCATTTTTGTAATGAAGTTTATAAAATTCATTTTAAAACGTTTAAAAATCTGCCTGGCTGGTGTGGCTCAGTGGTTGAGTATCCACCTATGAATCAGGGTGTCACGGTTTGATTCTCCATCAGGCACATGCTAAGTTGTGGGTTTAATCACTAGTGTGGGTCCTGCAAGAGGCAGCCTATCAATGATTCTCTCTCATCTTTGATATTTCTATCTCTCTCTGCCTCTCCTTTCCTCTCTAAAGTCAATAAAAAAATCATTTAAAATTACAGAAGTTACCCATAGTTTTTAATATTAATATTTTTTCTTAAAAATTATTTTCTATGTATTGATTATATAACCAATTACCTATAGTTCACTACTTTTTTCAAAACACTTTTAGTTAATACCATTGGTTTTTTCAATTATACTAGAGGCCTGGTGCGTGAAAATTCATGCACTGGAGGGGGTTCCCTCAGCCTGGCCTGCCCCCTCTCACAGTCCAGGAGCACTCAGGGGCGGGAGGCGACCTGGCAATCAGGGGAAGGTGACACCCCATCACACCTTTGCTGCTGCCACTGCCGGCAGCACAAGCCTCGGCCAGCCCTGGTTACCTGTGCCTTGGGCCTGCCCTGGGTGGCTGGGGGGCTGAAGGGACTTGGGGACTCTGGAAGCAGGCGCATGGAGCGGCTGGGCCCACCTGGGGCAGGCCTGGCCTTGCCTCATGCCTGCCACCCTGGCAGGGCTGCAGTGACTGGGCGCTGCCATCTTGTGGCTGTGGGTGCTGCCATCTTTGTGATGGTGTGGCAGTCAATTTGCATATTCCGCCTTATTGGCTGTGGGTGCCACCATCTTTGTGATGGTGTGAGGGTCAATTAGCATATTCCCTCTTTATTAGATAGGATTGTATTTTCCCCCTTAATTTTAAATAAAATGTTGCATTTATTAATTTTTCTTCTTGTTTAATTATATGTTTAAAGTGGCATGTTTTATCTGATTATTTATATATTCTTCTATAATAGGAGCTTCTGTCCTCTGCACCCTTACAGAATTCTTTTATTTTGAAGTTTCTTTTTATTTGAAGTTTAAGAACCTGAGGATATATTTTACTCATTTTCTACACTTGTTTGATTCTTTTCTGGAAATCAATGAGTCTTTTTATTTTCTAGGTTTTTGTCTTCTTTTTATTTATTTGGAGAAACTGTGTATAAATTTGGACATTTTCTGTGTTTCATTTGTTTGGTTCTCATTAATTATATTTTGGATCTCTATTGTCTGTCCAGTTCTTTATTTATTTTTTAAAAATTATTTTTATCTATCATGCTTAAAGTCAAATTCCAATTTCTGAACTGCTGTTTTTATATGTTGCTGTTTCTAATTTAACTTGAAATTCTTTAGTGTCATTAATTTTCTCTTAAATTTCTTACTTTAGATGGAATAATCCGCTACTAATTTTCTTCAACTTTATCCTTATCTACTGACTGTCTTATGCATGCTTTAGTCCTGTTCTCTTTTCTTAATAGGTTTAATGCCACCCTTTTGCTTAGCAGGTGAACAATTTAGGGCCACAGAGGTTGGATGACTTTTCAAAAGTTACAGTGAGATAGATTATTCTACACATCTCTCCATGTTGCTTTCCCTGAGACTATGGGCCTATAATTTTTGAAAATTCAAAAATAAAAAACACAATTTAAACAGGGAATTATAAATAAATATGTTCATGGTAAGAGTTAGTATACCACCAAATTGTGTGTGTGTCGGGGGTAGGGGAGTGGTGATGGGTGAAAAGGTGAAAGGATTAAGAACCAAAAATTGTCAGTTATTAAAATAGTCGTTGGGATATAAAGCATAGGGATATAATCAGTAATATTGTAATAACTATGTATGATGGCAGATGGATACTAGCTTTATCCAGATGATCACTTCATAAGGTATGTAAATATCTAACTACTATGTTATATACCTGAAACTACTATAGCATTGTATGTCAATTGCAATTGAAGAATACATTTTTAAAAAGGACTTAGTATAGCATAAGCAAAACACCAGACACAGAAAGAGAAATACTGTATGGTTTTACTTATATGTGGAATCTAAGAAAGTCAAACTCCTGGAACCAGAGAGTAGAATGGTGGTGCAGGGGCTGGAGAGATGGGGGAAGTGGGAGACATTGATCAAAGGGTACAAGCTTTCAGTTATAAGATGAATTAGTTCTGGAGATCTATTGTGTAGCAGGTTGACTATGGTTAGTAGTACTATATCGTATACTTGAAATTAAGTGTTCTCACCACACATAAGAAAGGTAATTATGTAAGAAGATGGATGTATTAATTGACTTGACTGTGGTAACTATTCCACAATGTATATGAACATTAAATCATCCTGTTGTACACATTTAAAAAAAAAAGAGTTAGTAGAGCATAATGGTAAAGAATAGAGACCCTGGAGCCATAGTACCTGGGTTGGAATCCCAACTCCTCCATTTCTAAGGGTGTGACTGTAAAACCTACTTATCTGCCCTGGGCACAAGTGTATTCATCTGTAAAAATGGGTAACAACACCAGTGTTTACCTCAAGGGTTGTTGTAAGGATTAATTGGGTTAATACTTGTAAAACCCTTAGAAGTGTCTTGTCTTGTGAATCTTCAGTAGGTGTGAGCACAGCATTGCTCTTGTTATAATATTGAAGCATGGCTCTCTGGGCCATGGGGGGTGATCACTGTGATGCAGTGAATGATGAGGGTGGAGACTGGCACCCAGAGAGCTGCATGAAGACACTGGGAGAACAAAAGGAAGAAAGAAGTGTGCTGCCTCACCCAGGACCTTTGATTGTCCCCAGCTTGTTACAGAAACGAGGTTACATTTTGTTTCTCTCAGTTACATGCTTATGTTATACTAGAAGCCCAGCGTGTGAAATTGCGTGGCCCCGCCCACCAGCGTGCACCTCGCCCACCCACGCAGGTCTTCGGTGGTTACGGCATTAGGGCCACAGGCCTTTTATAATATAGATAAGCATTTAATTAAACAGCATACAATGCTATGGGAAACAATTAGGCACATTATAGAGGTCAGAGCACGGGCAGGAATGAGATGGCTCATTCAGAACAGATTACTGAAGAGAAAGGATTGTTTACAAAGGTGTGGGCAGGGCAAAGGAAATCAAATTAGGGATAATAGACGGTGGCAGATTAACAACATCTGGAAGTCACTACTACTGCTGATGCAAGGAGAGGGAGGGGGACTGGAGGAAGGTGGGGCCTGCTGCTCTAAGGAAGGGTTGCTCCATGGAAGCTATGTCCCTCTCTTGAAGAAAGGCAGCCTGTATCAGCCTGAGCCAGGGCAGGAAGGAAGCCAAGAAAATAAATACCCCCACTTTTCTATTTCCCTGCCCTCTAACCTCCTGCTTGCACCTCATTGGCTAAATTCAATGATAAGCCAAAGGACAAAGGATCACAGCCTCTAAGCTGTGTCCTGGTGGGGTTGTCAGCTGCTCAGATGTACATGAATGGTGATATTACTTATCACCTTTTGTTTGGCATTCAAGCCCTAAGCCACATAACTTTAAATACTTAGAGCTCTGAGGTAGATGCTATATGCTGGCTCAGTCAGCCCCTATTCCATCTGCCTTTCAGGATGCTTCCCTTTAATTCAGAGGCTGACTGGCTATCAACACATTTCCTAGACTTACTGTAACTACTCTTCTGGCTGCAAAACAGTTTCTACTGATGAGATGCACATGTGCCAGATTCGGAATGTAGATTATTGCAAAGGTTGTCATCCTGCCACTGCTGGTTGTGCAGGCAATCGAAGTGGCTGGGAATGAATGCTCAGAGGAAATTACAGAGCACAGACTCTACCGTGTAAGGTCTATTCACAAAGTCTGGGTGTTCAAAGGCAGTCAAGTGGTGGTACCCGCAGTGACGGCAGCATTTCAGTTTTCCCAAGGCAGTGTGTTCTTGAACTTTATGTATACTACCCAAGATTCCTGCTACTTCAGCCCTCTCAATAATTTTGTAAGCACATATTTATCTACATTAGATCCTTTGCTGCTTAAAGAACTGGAGTGGGCTCTGTTTTCTGCATGATCTGTGCCTAATACGAGCCCCACTGTTCCTACTCTTTAGTACACACCCTGCACTTGATTGTTGTGATTCACTGCTGGATCAAATGGACCTTGAGATTCCCTGATTCTAAGGTCTTTGCTTGAACCAACCTTCTTTTCTGAAAATCTGACTTTTAGGCAATGCAGTCTCACTCATTATTCTTCTGTAGGTTGAACAAAAACTCTCATGGGATCTGTTTCCTCTCCTCCCCTCCCCTACCTTCCTCCTTTCTCCTTCTCCTCATCCTCTTCCTCCCAGACAAAATGAGTGATAATTGAGGATGGCTAAAGATCACCTCAGAGGTTGCTTACTGTCACTTGAGCTTCATTTTAGCCATACATCCATAAGGCACAAAGACAACCCCCACAGATTCCCCCCTGACTGGAGACTGCATTTACAGCACATGTTCATCACGTCTTGAAAACACTCATATCACAACTGAGGAACATGGCAGGAGAGCCAAAGAGAGCACTTTGGGTGTGCAGCAATCATCTCTCCATTCCGTGGTAAAATTAGAAGGAAAAAAAAAAAGAATCTGTAATGTAATACTTTGAGAAGACACTTAGTTCCTTGTCAGAACATGCCAAAACAGCTGCACAAATGGGAAGTGTACAGACGTTTGGCACAGAACAGGTCCAGGATCCAGATGTTCAACCAGAGTTAGTACCTTGTATTCCAGGTGTTTCAGCACCGTATGGAACGCACTTTTACACATTTCCTTTTCCCCTCAGTGGTAACTTTCATTTTTCTTTCTCGTTTATGATTCTCAGGATTGAATCTTTTATTTTATTCAGTCTGCAATGGATCATTAGTTAGTTCATACTTGTTCTCTAACCATAATGACTATTGCAGTATAACCTTATAATCACAACATCCCCTTGTTTCAAGAAAATTTGTGGTTAAATGAGCAGAAATAAAGTTTGGATTTTTTGGCTTTAAAAAATTAATTTCAATGGTAGCATTTTGGAAGAAATTTAAATAAAGTTGCAGCAAATAGCATTTACATTTTGGGGAACAGAGATTATCTATGAATTATCTGTCTTGATGTTGTCTCATTGATAAATTAAGTAGAATCTGGTTACATGGCTTAACTCAGAATCTACTAGGCACTATGCTGAAATTTAGCTTTAGGGCAGTCCCCATAGATAACATGCTGCAGACTCTCCCCTAGTGAATATGTTTTCTAAAAAGGCTACTTCGTTACCATCCCATTTTTCATTCTGGTTATTTTCATCCGGTACTGGGAATATTGCATTTTTTTTGGTCATCAAATCATTAGCTACTGAGATTTCCAGGAAAGATGCATAGACAATGTACAAATGGTTGCTTCTTCAGCCACCTATTACATGAACTTCACATACTCTCTCCCCCGTCCCTCTTCTGTCTTCTTTGGTGGAATTTCAAATCCATCTGACAATAGTTTGTTGTTAAATGAATGACTATGGCTGGTTTTATAGCCCAAATTTCCCAATGGTGCAAACAGAATAGAAGACAGACCTGTGATACTGTAATTAGAGCTGCCAATGTAGTATAGTGGAAATATTATTGAACTGGGAATTAAGAAAATGAGATTACAGTTCTGTTTTATTATTAGCAACATTAGTAACAAGAGGTATTTAGTTTATCTTGTTGAGTTTTAATTTCCTCATTTATCAAATGGGGGCTGGTCTTGAAAGAGCTGGTCTCTAACGTGCCTTCTGCTAATCATCTTCCAGTCACATGCGATGTGTCTGCCCTGGCATAAACACAGAATTCTTAGATTTGCTTTGTTAATTAATATTTCAAATAGACCATTTCTTTTAACACCTACCATTTACTTTTTCTCTATTAGACAAGGAGCTACTGCATAAACTGTTCGAACCATTTATAGAGCAGTTGCCTTATAGCAAGAATCCCAAAACAAGGCAGATTAAGACTATAGTCAGAGCACAAAGACCAACACATGAAGATCACACAAATATGGAAAATCTAATTTAGCTGATAGTGAATTTAAAATGCTGGTTATGCTTTGAGGAAGTGTGATAAATATCACTCTGTATAGGACTACTTATACATAACTTAAAAATTATACATTTTTGTACATTGTAAAGTACTTTAAATGATAAAGTATCTATTTTTTACATTTAGAAATGAGTCTATTAACCAAATCAAATAAAGCAACAGTTTAATTCCTCATTTGTTAAAGAAAAGAAAAAGACTCTGAGAGGTAAAGAGATAGGGAAGAGGCAAATGAGGAAAATCAGTAAATTCCAATGTGGTTTAGCATAAGGGAAAATTTAGATTTTCCCACACGCACATATTAATTCACAGAGATGGTGAGTTTTAGAGCATCACTGAATGCCATCACCCTTTGAAATGTCAATCTACCAATATTCACAGCTCATTAGCTGAATTAGTTCTTGACCTTTGGAGGCCTTCTCTTTAGCAGGCACAAGTCAACAGAGGAAAACTCTACTGGAGATACAGCAACTATGAAACATCAGCTACTGGGACCAAAGTACACAAGAAAATGTGAAATTACACACACACATCTCATACACACATAGTGGGACATCTGGGAAAGGTAAATAAAAGTTTTACAGAAACTATCCCTAGATTATGGGTAATTTTTATAAGATGCTTATCTTTTTTAACTTTCTAAGAGAAATGAGAATAACCCTGGCCAGTGTGGCTCAGTTTATAGGGTGTCGTCCTGTGCACTGAAAGGTTGCCAGTTCGATTCCAGGTCAGAGCACATATCCAGGTTGTGGGCTGGATCCCTGGTAGGGGCGTGCAGGAGACGGTCCATTGATGTTTCTCATATTGATGTTTCTTTCTCTCCCTCCCTTTCTCTCTCTAAAAATAAAAAAATAAAATTAAAAGAAATGTGACTAGGTTTTTTTAAAGCCATTTGAAAACAATAATTTATTATTTTTTTTCTTTTTTTTTTTATTGCTTAAAGTATTACAAAGGGTATTACATATGTGTCCATTTTATCCCCCCGCCCTAGACAGTCCCCTAGCCTCCCCTATCCCCCAATGTCTTATGTCCACTGGCCATGCTTCTATGCATGCATACAAGTCCTTTAGTTGATCTCTTACCCCACTACCTCCTGCCCCGCAACCCTCCCCGGCCTTCCTGCTGCAGTTTGACAATCTGTTCGAGGCAGCTCTGCCTCTGTATCTATTATTGTTCAAAAGTTTATAATGGTCTCTATTATCCATGAATGAGTGAGATCATGTGGTATTTTTCCTTCATTGACTGGCTTATTTCACTTAGCATAATGCTCTCCAGTTCCATCCATGACGTTGCAAATGGTAAGAGTTCCTTCCTTTTTAGAGCAGCATAGTATTCCATCGTGTAGATGTACCACAGTTTTCTAATCCATTCATCTACTGATGGGCACTTAGGCTGTTTCCAGATCTTAGCTATGGTGAATTGTGCTGCTATGAACATAGGGGTGCATATATCCTTTCTGATTGGTGTTTCTGGTTTCTTGGGATATATTCCTAGAAGTGGGATCACAGGGTCAAATGGGAGTTCCATTTTCAGTTTTTTAAGGAAACTCCATACTGTCTTCCATAGTGGCTGCACCAGTCTGCATTCCCACCAGCAGTGCACAAGTGTTCCTTTTTCTCCACATCCTCTCCAGCACTTGTCGTTTGTTGATTTGTTGATGATAGCCAGTCTGACAGGTGTGAGATGGTACCTCATTGTTGTTTTGATTTGCATCTCTCGGATGATTAGTGACTTTGAGCATGTTTTCATATGTCTCTTGGCTTTCTGAATGTCCTCTTTTGAAAGGTGTCTATTTAGGTCCTTTGCCCATTTTTTGATTGGATTGTTTATCTTCCTTTTGTTAAGTTGTATGAGTTCCCTATAAATTTTGGAGATTAGGCCCTTATCAGATATGACATTGGCAAATATGTTTTCCCACACAGTGGGTTTTCTCGTTGTTTTGTTCATGGTTTCTTTTGCTGTGCAGAAGCTTTTTATTTTGATGTAGTCCCATTTGTTCATTTTCTCTTTCGTTTCAAGTGCCCTAGGAGCTGTATCAGTGAAGAAATTGCTTCGGCACATGTCTGAGATTTTGTTGCCTTTGGATTCTTCTAGAATTTTTATGGTTTCCTGTCGTACATTTAAGTCCTTTATCCATTTTGAGTTTATTTTTGTGTATGGTGTAAGTTGGTGGTCTAGTTTCATTTTCTTGCATATATCTGTCCAATTTTCCCAGCACCATTTATTGAAGAGACTATCTTGGCTCCATTGTATGTTCTTGCCTCCTTTGTCAAATATTAATTGAGCATATTGGTTCGGGCCGATTTCTGGGCTCTCTATTCTATTCCATTGATCTATATGCCTATTCTTGTGCCAGTACCAGGCAGTTTTGAGAACAGTGGCTTTGTAATACATCTTGATATCTGGTATTGAGATCCCACCTACTTTGGTCTTTTTCAGGATTGCTGCAGCTATTCGAGGTCTTTTTTTATTCCAGATGAATTTTTGGAGAGTTCGTTCTAGATCTCTGAAGTATGCCGTTGGTATTTTAATGGGAAGTGCGTTGAATTTATAGATTGCTTTGGGTAGTATGGACATTTTAATGATGTTGATTCTACCAATCCATGAACACGGTATGTTCTTCCATCTGTTTATGTCTTCCTCTATATCTTTTTTCAACGTCCTGTAGTTTTCTGAGTAGAGGTCTTTTACCTCTTTAGTTAAGTTTATTCCTAGGTAGCTTAATTTTTTTGGTGCGATGGTAAACGGGATTGTTTTTATAATCTCTCTTTCTGAAAGTTCACTATTGGTGTATAGAAATGCCTCGGATTTCTTGGGGTTAATTTTGTATCCTGCTACATTGCCAAATTCATGTATTAAGTCCAGTAGCTTTTTGATAGAGTATCTAGGGTTTTGTATGTATAATATCATGTCGTCTGCAAATAAGGACAGTTTTACTTCCTCTTTTCCAATTTGGATGCCTTTTATTTCTTCTTCTTGCCGAATTGCAATGGCTAACACTTCCAGTACTATGTTGAACAGGAGTGGTGAGAGGGGGCATCCCTGTCTTGTTCCTGTTCTTAGGGGAAATGGTGTTAGTTTTTGTCCATTGAGTATGATGTTGGCTGTGGGCCTGTCATATATGGCTTTTATTATGTTGAGGTATGATCCTTCTACTCCCACCTTGCTGAGAGCTTTTATCAAAAATGGGTGTTGAATTTTGTCAAATGCTTTTTCTGCATCAATTGATATGACCATGTGGTTTTTTTCTTTCAATTTGTTTATGTGATGTATCACGTTTATTGATTTGCGGATATTGTACCATCCTTGCATTCCTGGGATAAATCCTACTTGGTCATGGTGTATGATCTTTCTGATGTACTGCTGGATCCGATTTGCTAAGATTTTGTTGAGGATTTTGGCATCTATGTTCATGAGGGATATTGGCCTGTAATTCTCTTTCATTGTGTTGTCTTTACCTGGTTTTGGTATTAGGGTGATGCTGGCTTCATAGAATGAGCTTGGAAGTGTTCCTTCCTCTTGAATTTTTTGTAGTAGTCTGAGGAGGATAGGTTTTAGTTCTTCCTTGAATGTTTGGTAAAACTCCCCTGTGAAGCCGTCTGGTCCTGGGCTTTTGTTTGTTGGAAGCTTTTTAATGACTGCTTCAATTTCTTCCATAGTTATTGGGCTGTTGAGATTTTTAGATTCTTCCTGATTGAGTTTTGGAATGTTGTATTTTTCTAGGAATTTGTCCATTTCCTCCAGGTTGTCTAGTTTGTTGGAGTAGAGCTGTCCATAGTATTTTTTAACAATCATTTGTATTTCTGTGGGGTCTGTTGTTATTTCGCCTCTATCGTTTCTGATTTTGTTTATTTGGGTCCTCTCTCTTTGCTTCTTGGTGAGTCTGGCTAGAGGTTTGTCAATCTTGTTTATCCTTTCAAAGAACCAGCTCTTGGTTTCATTGATTTTCTGTATTGTTTTTTTTGGTCTCTATGTCATTTATTTCTGCTCTAATCTTTATTATCTCCTTCCTTCTGCTCACTCTGGGGTTTTCTTGTTGCTCTCTTTCTAATTCTTTGAGTTGTAGAGTTAGATGATTTACTACCATTTTTTCTTGTTTTTTGAGATAGGCCTGTAGAGCTATAAACTTCCCTCTCAGGACTGCTTTCATTGTGTCCCATAGGTTTTGGATTGTTGTGTTTTCATTGTCATTAGTTTCCAGGATGTTTCGAATTTTTTCTTTGATTTCATTGGTAACCCAATCAATATTTAATAGCATGCTATTCAGCTTCCAGGTGTTTGAGTATTTTGGGTTGTTTTTATTGTAGTTTATTTCTAATATTATGCCATCGTGGTCTGCGAAAATGCTTTTTATGATTTCAATTTTCTTGAATTTGGGGACACTTTGCTTGTGACCCAATATATGGTCTATTTTTGAATATGTCCTATGAGCATTTGAGTAGAATGTATATTCCCTGGCTTTCGGGTGAAGTGTTCTGAAGATGTCTATTAAGTCCATCTGATCTAGTGAGTCATTTAGGATTGCTGTATCTTTGCTGATTATTTGTCTAGAGGACTTATCCAGTGCTGTCAGTGGTGTATTAAAGTCCCCTACTATGATTGTATTGTTGTCGATGTCTCCTTTGATATCTTCCAGGAGTTTTTTTATGAATTTGGGTGCTCCTGCATTGGGTGCATATATGTTTACCAGGATTATATCTTCTTGTTGTATTGATCCCTTTAGTATTCTGAAGTGGCCTTCCTTATCTCTTGTTATGGCCTTCACTTTGAGGTCTATTTTGTCCGATATAAGTATTGCTACCCCAGCTTTCTTTTCCTTTCCATTTGCCTGAAAGATATTTTTCCATCCTTTCACTTTCAGTCTGTGTGAGTCCCTTCTAATGAGGTGGGTTTCTTGTAGACAGCAGATGTATGGGTCATGTTTTTTTATCCATTCAGCCACTCGATGTCTTTTGTTTGGAGCATTTAGTCCGTTTACATTTAAAGTTATTATTGAAAGGTACTTGTTTGTAGGCATTTCTGTTTTTGTGTGGCTGTTTTCTTTCTGAGCTTTTTATTTCTTATTTTTATACCAGTCCCTTTAGCATTCCTTGCATTGCTGGCTTGGTGGTGATAAACTCCCTTAGCCTTTTTTTGTCTGTGAAGCTTCTTATTTCCCCTTCAAGTTTGAATGATAGCCTTGCTGGATAGAGTATTCTTGGATTCAGTCCTTTGCTTTGCATCACTTTGTAAATTTCCGTCCATTCTTTTCTGGCCTGATATGTTTCTGTTGAGAAATCATTTGACAATCTAATGGGAGATCCCTTGTATGTAACTTTCCGTCTCTCTCTTGCAGCCTGTAAGATTCTCTCTTTGTCCTGAACATTTGCCATGGTAATTATGATGTGTCTTGGTGTGGGTCTTTTTGGGTTCACCTTGTTTGGGACTCTCTGGGCTTGTGTGACTTTTTTCTTCCCCACCTCAGGGAAGTTTTCTGATATTATTTCTTCTAATAGGTTTTCTAATCCTTGTTCATCCTTCTGTTGTTCTGGTACCCCTATTATTCGTATGTTGTTTCGTTTCATGTTGTCCCAAAGCTCCCTTAGGCTCTCCTCCTGTCTTTTTATTTTTTTCTCCAATTGCAGTACGTTTTGGGTGTGTTTTGCTTCCTTGTCTTCTAAATCACTAATTCGGTCCTCCGCTTCTCCTAGTCTACTGTTGATACTTTCAATGGAGTTTTTCATTGCAGCTATATCACTCTTCATTTCTACTTGGGTCTTACTTAAGTTGTTGATTTTTTCATCTGTTTCTTCTAGCTTCTTGCTGAGGTTGTCGATTTTTTCCTCCATCCGGTTTATGCACTCTAGGACCCTTATTCTGAATTCTTTTTCTGTCATGTTGCATGCCTCTGTATTACTTAGCTGCTTTTCTGGAGAGTCCTCCTTCTCTTTCCTTTGGGGGTTTCTTTGTCTACCCATGTTTGATCTCACTGACATACCTAGACGTTGAGTCGTTCAGTGGCTGCTCCCTTGGTGGCAGTGACTTCTTGGTCTGCGGTTGCTCTTCGGGCGGTTGCGGTAGCAGCTGCTCTTCAGTTGGCAGCAACTCCTCTGGTGGGTGCTGTTCACAGCTGTGGTGGCTCTTCTGGCTGGTGGGGCGAGGTTTCACGTACAGCTGCTGTTCCTCAGCAGAGGGTGTGGTGCTCAGGAGGTTGCTGTTGCTTGGATCTGCTTTCCAGGGGAGTTCTGCTCTTCCCGGCTGCAAACCGTCTCGCCAGCTGAGGAATTTCGCCAATTCGGGGTGGATGTTACTAGTTTCAGCTGCTCACTCCATTTGCTCAGGGACACGACCTGGGACGCGTCTGCCTATACCGCCGCCATCTTTCATCTCCTGAAAACAATAATTTATTGCCTTTTCCTCCAAAGCTTTGTGAATTTACAAAAAAAAAAATCAAAATTTACAGACTGCTTATTTAAGAATGAAAATACAAGAGGTGAGAACCTGGGCCACCGTGGTCACAGGGTGTTTACCAGATATGCACTGACATCTGAAACAAGCCTTCCTCTCCCCCTAGATGTGTTTTATTACCTTCAGAGATGATGCATCCTTCACATACCATCTCACATGATATACCTGGGTCATTAGTCAAAGTCAATGGAATAGTACAGAGGCTTTTTATGTTTTTCTGCCCTCCTGCTATATCATGAAATTTCAGTTCATTTCGGAAAAATAAATTGGTCAACAAATTCATTTTGTTCTGCTTCTACTTTACACAAAGCTTCATATTCAACCCGATACCTTTCGAGCTGCATTTTCTTTTCTGCTATTAGTGCTTGGAGTTGCCTCTGTTGGGCTTCTCTCTGTTTTATGATAGATTTGAGCAAATTGCAAGCACCAGTGGCCTTCCTCTTCTCATTTTCTGCTTCTTTTGCAAGTTGGTCAACAAGCTCAAGTAAACCACCAACTATTTTCTGAAATTGGCCAATTTTGTCCACTAAGTCCTTGCTCTCTTCCTTGAGCTCTATGGTCTGCTGGGTAACCTCTGGGTCCAACACCTGCAGCTTGTTCAGCTCATCAAAGTGCAAGCCAGCACCCAGGATGTCCTTGGCCATAGCTTCTGACCCCGCAGTGGTGGCGGGCAGCAGCCCAGGCTGAGGTTGGCATATAGCTTCTCTCTCAATCCACAGCAGCAGTACCTGGCCTGCCAGCCTCAGCCGCTGCCACGGCTACAGGACCTGTGTGCGCATAACGTCACTCATGAATATATCTTGAAGAAAAATAATTAACACTGCCTTTTTATGAGGAAATACAGTTAATTAACGGTTGAAAATAAAACTTTAAAAATAACTAAAGTGTGAAAGCTAATAAACTATGATAGTATGTTTAAAGTACCATTTGGATATGAAATAAAGTAATTGTCAGGAAAAGATGATAGAGGATACTAAAAGGAGGCAAAAATTGATGAGATAGGATATATGCATACTGCCAAAATATCACCACACAGATTACTTTAATAATTGCAATGGAGCAAAATACTTTTATAATGAAGGAGTTTGGTTGCCACCTCCTTAAACAAGTGACCAAATTTAGCATCACTAATTATTAAAATACTTGACAATATATGTTCCATCTGATGTGATGTAATATGAAGTCAACTACTCTTTTTTTATATTTATTGATTTCAGAGAGGAAGGGAGAGGGAGCGAGAGAGAGATAGAAACATAAATGATGAGAGAGAATCACTGATTGGCTGCTTCCTGCACACCAGTGGGGACCGAGCTTGCAACCTGGGCAGGTTCTCTGACCAAGAATCGAATTGTGACCTCTTGGTTCATAGGTTGATGCTCAACCATTGAGCGATGCTGGCTGGGCTGAAGTCAACTACTCTTATGACATATTACTGAAGAAAATGTAACATTTTACCTATTTCCTTATTCTGTTCCATCTCAGTCGAAAAAGTTCTTTATGCCTCAATAGACCTAACTTCTTCAGAAGCTGCAGTCTGAAGTGAGCACTCCTAAAAAGTTCATGGTTATTTTAGCCACTCCCAACTGAGTTAGTACAGCTGAAAATCTTTTACATGTCTCATTTGTTAAAGAATCCAAAGAGTTTATGCCACTAATACCATAACAATAAAACTATTTAAAATGAATCAAGCCCTGATCCTGGGCAAAATTACATTTTTTGAGCCTTATCCAGGATGTTCACAAAGGCCAGAGGAGTGGTTCATTACTGGGTGGTGAGGGAAAAGCAGAGACTGGTCTTGATTTTCACCTTCCCATGCATGATGTCTGTCATCTATGATAGTTGGGTAGAGTCCATCATCTGTAAATTTAAATTAAATTGGTCAAGAGTTCATTTTGGCAGAATGTGTTTACCTGTATGGCTGTTGGGAGTGGAGGGGATTTTTCTCCTTTTTCAGAGAGTGCCTTTTGAGGATATGTAGTGTTGATAGACTTCATCACCAGGATTATTTATTAATGTGTCTTTTATTTCCCATCCACCATATTCAAAGTTCCTTAATTGGCATTCCCCCTTAAGTTCTGTGATTCTGGCTCACCAGTGCTGCATTGGTATGGGATGGTCCTAACAATATGATGTGCCAAATGTTCCCAGTGTTCACCAGAACTTTCTTCTCCTTCCTGAAGGCATGGACACTAATGCTTTCTAGTTACCTTGTAGTTAAGAGGAGTCATGTGACTAGATCTGGCCAAGAAAATGCGGGCAATGAAAACTGATGTGAGTCCTTCCCAGGCTGACACAGTGCAATATCACCAAAACTCCAGCAACAGCTAGGCTCCTTGAATGTCTGTGTCAAAAACAAGGCCCTTTCCATGGTATATTATTATTATTTTAAAGTATGTCTTTTATTGATTTCAGAGAGGAAGGGAGCGAGAGATAGAAACATCAATTTTGAGAGAGAATCATAGATCAGCTGCCTCCTGCACGATCCCTTATTGGGGATCAAGCCTACAACCCAGGCATGTGCCCTGACTGGGAATCAAACAGTGGCCTCCTGGTTCATGGGTCAATGCTCAACCACTGAGATGCACCAGCTGGGTCCCATGGTATACTAGTATTATTAATACAACTGTTTTAGTTTTAGGCACTGAGATGCAGGAGTTAATTCGTTAGCACTGCATAATCTAGCTCATCCTGACTAATACAGATGGCTTCTTCCTTCCCCAGTGAGCAAGGATTTTTGCTTGGTTGCTACAGTACCTACTGACACTGTCATTTAATTTGGAATTGTTAGGTCTATAAAACTAGTTCTTTAGGGGACCTTACCATCACCTCTTTATTTGTTTCCACTAGAGAAGCACTCTTCACAGATTCTTGAACTAAATCTGAAGTTGCTCCCAAAATCTGTATTTCTGTCACCTCCTGAAGAGTAATACATCTGGCACGAACTCACAAAGACACTTACTTCAATTGCTTAGCTCAGCTATTGATGTCATGTGCCTGTAGTAGCATTTGTTCTGCTATATCCCATTTGGCAAGAGGACAGTCTATTCTCCTGTTCCTTTCAGAGAGGTCCTAATTCAATTTTATCAGCTTAATATGCTTCTTCATTTGGTTCCATTTCTCCTCGAACTTAGCTACAACTCAAAATTGTTTGCTGAAACTCAAGGCCCTTTCTTTACTTTCCCTTGTTGTTGTTGTTGTTTGTTGTTGTTGCTGCTGTTGTTATTTGTTGTTGTTTTCGGGGGGAGGGGGGTTAGGTGTTTGTTTTTAAAATATTCCTTTCAACTTTGAAATCTGTAGTCTCCCATAGTAAGGTCTATGAAATTAATTAATTCTGTTCAAACAAATCATGTCATTCTTTACTCCCTCACGTGGATAACCTTATTCTGGAGGCTTCTAACATCAGCTTTAGAACTGCATTGCTTAGCTCTCCAGAATTGCCATATTTCTGATTTGCTGTGACTTTCCTTAGTGCCCTAATTCTGTAACTTTCATGAGTGTGTTCTTTTAGGGAGAGACAATTATTCAACCTCCATTTATAGTAACCATGTTATAAAATCCCATCTAACATTGCTTTGATAGTTCATGTCAATCTTTTGTCTGCCTTTTTCAAGTCTGAACTAATTTTTTCCTTCCTTCTTCCCTTTCAATGTCTGTCTGTCACGAACTATAAGATTCATTTTTCCTTTCATAGACCATTAGTTTGGCTTCTAATATTTCCATTTTTAAGGAATTATCTTCTTTCACTAAATCAATTGGTTTTATTTGTTTTACTTTCTATCATTCACTGCTTCTACTCTGAGATAAAATTAAAGCATGTTTTTCAAAACTCTCTAGATTCATTAAGTTCTGAAGAAGTATGATTCCCAGAGATAGCACTATAGGCACAGGCCTTTTTTGACTATCTACCTTGAGTATTTAATGAATTCATTGGGTCGTTTTTTATCCTCAGCTCTATGTATCAAATTTATAATAGGGGGGCTTCTATTTCTTCTTTGCGATGAATAAGTCAACTAAATCATTGTCTCAATGCTGCATATGCTTGTTGAGTTTTGAAGGCACTAAAGCATAAACACACACACACACACACACACACACACACACACACACACACACGCACACAGGCACATATTACAGAAATTCATCAAGCATAAGGCCCACACAGTTTCCCCATCTATCCCTGAAGACTTTTTCAAAACATCAAATAGAAAGAACAGAATTTGAATCAACTAATCTAGAAAGGCCTATTTATGTCTGACCTTAAGTAGTTTGAGCTAAAAGCTTATATTAATTATGTTATACTACATGAATGTAGTCTCTTCAGCACAAAGTCCTAGCCTGCATTCCTGTCTGATAAACATTATAAACACATGAAAAAAATATTCAGCCCATTAGTACAATAACATCTCTTAGATCCATCCAAAGGGTTTGGGTTTGCCAATGCTCGATACATTAAAGTTACCCCTAATTTCATCTTCAAATATTTCCAACAGGGTCAGATTCTACAAATAGAGCATATGACTGAAAAAAGATGAGTAGGCCCCCAAGGAATATTTTCCCCAATTTCATTAATATCAGATTTTGTTTCTAACAATTAATTCTTCTTACTTAACTTTGGTTTATAACCATTTGTTATATCATAATCATGTGTCATTGTCTAATTTCTTAACAGAGAACTGAAGTCATTTATTTTTAATCTTTCATATTTAATAATGTAGGCACTTACAGCCATAAATTTTCATGGAATAACAAATTTTATCACTTCATAGAATTTTTAAGAAACATTCACTTTTCATTACTTTAAAAAAAAGTTTTAATAAGTTCAACAATTTTTCCCAAGTTGTTCAGCTAGTAAATACTGGACCCAGACTTAAAAGCTTCAGTTTCCTGCCCTAGCCAGTTTGGCTCAGTGGATAGAGTGTTGGCCTGCAGAACAAAAGGTCCCTGTTTTGTTTACAGTAAAGGGCATGTACCTTGGTTGCAGGCTCCTCCCCAGCCTACAACCAAGTTCACTTTAGTTTTACTCTGAGAAATGCCATACCACATGCAGCACCCTTTGTTGTTTTATTACAGAAGCAAGTTCTTTGAAGATCTACTCATGGTCCCAGAGATCACAGTCAATTTGCCCACACCCCTTGCCAACCATCTCCACTAGAAGCTGAAACTCTGGTGAAGGTTTGACCTTATTTGGGGCTTATCACCAGCTCATTGTATATTCAAATTTTGAAAAACACAGTCCACTATGAAAAGTATAGAAATGTTTTATTAGCTAGTATCTAAGAAAAGTTTAGGCATTACTTTGAAAAATATTTTGATGGGTACTTATGAGTCTGTGTAAAAGCAAAATATTTTCCTAAAATCTTTACTAATGTTTTACTCTTAGAATAATCAATGTTATGCTACATATTTTCCATTTGCTCCTCTGGATCAACCTCCAACCTGATCTATCCATCCCGCAGAATACTGACTTCTGTTGATTGCATAAAAGGATTTCTTAGCTCATTGGTTTCAAGTTGGATTGAATGAACAGAGGTTAGTGAATGGAGAGCACAGGAAAAAGAAGGCTGAAAGATAGTGGGGTCAGGGTACTTATTCTCTCTGTTCCCTTCTTTCTAAGCACCACAGGTTAGCTGTTTCCTTTTACTAAAGGCTCCAGCTCCTGTTTGGGGGGCTTCTCCACACTGCTACCCCCTTCAGGTAGCTATAACTGCTTCCTGTCCTTCCATCTTTAGATTTAGGGATTGAAATGGCTTTCTGCTATTGCTAGTATCAGGGAATTTACAATCCTTCACTGATTTCCTTAATCCCTGCTGACAAACCTTTCTAAATAGTTCCTTTAATGAACTCTCTTTAACGACTGATGATGAGTGTGGCATGTGCTTCCTGCTGCAACCCTGACTGATACAGAGTGTAAAAAGGATTTAATTGTGGATAGTACAATATTAATAAAGGCAAATATAAGAACTAATCATTAACTGAAATCAAAATACTTGCTCTTAATTTGAATCTTATTTCTGCAAGTTTCTAGACATGTTAGAGAAGTTCCTTGACCTCTCTGAACTTCAGTTTTCTCAAGGGTGCAATACTTTCTCAGAGGACTATTTTAATATGAGATAAATGGGATAGAAGTTGGTACAGTGCCTGGAAAACATGATATTGAATAAATCAGGGTTTTGGTGGTTTTCAAATGGTGTCTACGTAGCTAAACCAGACGTAGGTGTCCTGGGATCTCCTTGCTTATGTGGTTCATGGAATGGTTGGCTCCAGAAGAAATCTCCATAATATTTGGGAGGCAGATGTGAAGGAGCAGCCATTTTGTTCTGAACAGAAACGTAGGGCCAGGAGCTCTTTCAGATGACACACGTCCTTATCAATCTGCTGGCTCACCTGGTCGGTGCAGGGCAGCACAAGGACCCACAGCTCCCTCAGCTTCCACTAGGTCTCTCTTCCAGTTTTTCTGAGTTGCGGGCCAGGTGCAAGGGAGCAAGTGTCTTCTACAATTTGTACACATCATCAAGGTTGAAGGTGTTGAGACAGATGCTAGCTCCATTATGTCCTCATGGATTCCAATCTGCCCTCACTCTTCTCCTGGATTTTATGTCCAGGTTTTCCTCCTAACAACTTATTCTGTGGACTGTTAATTTTTAGGCTCCCACCAAACACAGAGGCATTTTCCATAGACTTTTTCACAAGCTCTCACAATTGTGGATGGTCTAATCCACAAAATATTATATTCCCTTATTCTACAGCACCCCAAATGAATTGATTGAATTTAACTCATCTATTGGTCCTCTTCTCTTCTTTCCCTATTAGTGACATGATCACAACTATGACCGAGAAGATAATACAGAATATTAGAATATGTTCTCCAATAACAATGGAGAGACTGGAATAATGTAATAAGCATTTATCTTGTTGTATAATGAAATAAGGAAAAAATATAATTTAAATCCAGAAGTCTTGATTTCAAGAATATAACCCAACCCTCTACCTTAGTCTCAGATTTCAAGAGTCGCTTATGGTTTAAATCTTTGTAGCTTCGTTTTTCTCCATTCTACCGGCATAATATAAAAGCTTTGTTCAGGGTTTGGGAAAGATGATGTGGAGACAATAACTGATTATTAATTTTTACTGGGGTTACTGAGCATACCTTCTGCTTCTTTCTTTCCTCTCTGATTTCTGTCATTGTGTAGTCAAGTTTAACTTCCAATGCTTTGCTCCCAGATAGAATTTCATGCTCATTTAGCACATGATACCTTCAGAGCTGACAGAAGTGATCCACTGGAGTAGCCCAGCAACCCTATGCTTGGGCCCAGAAAGATGCAGAAATAGGCTTCTTTGTCTCCTCAATTCTCTATGGGTCATTTAATAGATGCGGCGCCTCTATTCTCCTCTTTGAATGGTGCTTTTGTGAGTTGGAGTCTTGATGCAGCTGTTAGAAACCTTCCATTTCAGAGGTTAAACTACAGATCTAATGAGGGAAAATTATTTTTAGCTTAGCCTCCAGCACTATAAATTCCAGGAAATTTTTGAATTAAGCTTTATGACTTTATAGGAGAAAAATAGCAGGTTGCCAAACTGCCTTTAACACTATCTCTTTCTGCCTCCTTTTAAATAAAAATCTAACTAGGTGGCTTTTAAAATATGAATTTAAATTTCTTTTGCTAGCAACTACATGGCAGTTTAATTCAAACAAAAATTCTCAGATCCTTCTTTTTTTTGTGGTTTTATTCTCTAATTGGACCTCAATCTCTGACTACAGATACTAGACTTGCAAAAACATTGCCCATGATCTATGACATGCCAGCAGAGCTTCTGTTGTCTTCTCTTCACGGTAGAAAATAGAATTTACCCCTTAGGTCTAATATTGAGGCTGAAGGAAAAATATATACTACCACTTTATCCTTAAAAGTTGAAGTATTTCTCCTGAGGTAGAATTTTACCCTAGCTCAGTCAATAAATAAAATAGAAGCTGAGTCATATTAGAAACAAGCCCAGTTGTGAATCACTTGGGGATGTCTCCTCTGCAACGTCTTACCCCAAACCCTGGGCTTCTCTTCTCTGAATCCCCACTCTGGACATTTCACTGCTAATTAACAATTTCACTCAGGAGGAGGGACTGGAAGAGACAGAGAGTAAAAGTGAAGGAAGGCCTTGTTTGTGGGCTGATGATTATGAAAAAAAAATATTGTACAACTACTACGTGCACGGCAATGGGGGATTGCGGAGATATCATACGTGGGGATAAAGATTGGCTGGAAGGAAAGCAACACATTACTATATATTAACTGTAAAGTTAATTAGCACCACTTACTAATAATGTTACAAAGTAGGGCAACATTTATTATTTTTCTATGGCCTCAGAATGTGTAAATACTTTATGTACATCATCATATTTATCTTCAAATAAGTATTATTACCACTGTTTTACAGAAGTGGAAACAGAAGTTCAGAAGATTCAAAAGCTCAAGTTCACTTATACTATAATCTTAGATCAATCTTATTCCAGAACTTATGATTTTAATACTACAGATAAAGAGAATGTCACAGACAATAAAAAACATTGTACCATTGTGAGTTTAGGTAGTAAGATAAAATGTTATGAAATCTGAAAGAGCTAAATAAACACTTTTTGAAAGAAGAGTGAAAACATGCTCAAAGTCACTAATCACCTGAGAGATGCAAATCAAAACGACAATGCAGTACCATCTCACACCTGTCAGAATGGCTATCATCAACAAATCAACAAATGACAAGTGCTGGCAAGGATGTGGAGAAAAAGGAACCCTTGTGTACTGCTGGTGGGAATGCAGACTGGTGCAGCCACTGTGGAAGACAGTATGGAGTTTCCTCAAAAACGTTAAAAATGGAACTCCCATTTGACCCAGTAATCCCTCTTCTAGGACTATATTCCAAGAAACCAGAAACACCAATCAGAAAAGATAAATGCACCCCTATGTTCATAGCAGCATAATTTACCATAGCTAAGATTTGGAAACAGCCTAAGTGCCCATCAGCAGATGAGTGGACTAAAAAACTGTGGCACATCTACACAATGGGATACTATGCTGCTGTAAAAAAGAAGGAACTTTTACCATTTGCAACAGCATGGATGGACATGGAGAGCATTATGCTAAGTGAAATAATTCAGTTAGAGAAAGATAAATATCACATGATCTCACTCATATATGAGATATGATAATCAACATAAACTGATGAACCAAAATAGATCCAGAGACAAATGGCAGAAGAAGTGGGAGGATAGAAACCAACCAAAGGACTTGTTTGCATGCATATTAGCATAACCAATGGACATGGACACTGGTGTGGTGGGGGCTTGCCCTCAGGAGTGGGAATGGCAGTGAGGGGGTGGGGGGGAGGTTGTCAATCAGGGAAAAAGGAGACATAGTAAAACTTTAGAGAATAAAAAAAAAGAAATCTGAAAGAGTACAATCTAGTGAATCAGTTGATCAATGAATTTAATAGAAACTCCCTGCCTATAATCATAATCAATAGTTATTTTAATTGATATGGGAATGTTAACTATGGTCTTCATTAATATATATCCATTGTAACTATCAACATTTTCTGTTTTCTAAAAGAGGATATCCATGGGATTCTTTAAGGATATCCATGGGATTCTTTATTTAACATCAAGAAAAATATGCAAAGAAATTTAGGGGAAATTGTCTTTTTTTTTTTTTTTTTTTACTTCAGGTTAAGGGGTGCTTATTCAGAAAGACAAATAATGAACTTTAGCCTAGTAAATGTCTAGCCATTTATTTCCTATTTTCAAAAACCATATTTCCATGCAAGCTTAAAAATCAGGATAGGCATAGAAGGGGCAGGAAGCCAGCCTTGGGGTTACTGGGGGTCAAAGGCCAAGCACAAGCCTGGCAGAAACAATAGGCTGTAGAAGAAGGTTGGCACTGGGCAGAGAGAACTTAGAGGGGTTTTATCACTAAAGCCTAAGTACTGGTATACACTTTTGTTTCCAAGCATCCTGACTCTTAAACAGCCTCACCTTCTTTTATTCTATATACAGGTTCTTTGAAAGCACTCAGGTATCACCTGCATTGTCATATTTTATGACTTGACTGGAAGTCCCACAAAGAAATTATTCTCTAAGAACGCACAGCTACACGCTCCCTGGCGTTAAAGAAGTGTCTTTAGAACAACACATCTAAACCTTTCCCCCAATCCATCCTATCCTTTAGCATATACACAGCTGAGAAATCACATGTAAACCCATTGATAAGAGTGCTTCAAATTTGCAGTGTTAGCAGAGAGTGGGCGGGCTGGAAATAGTCATCTGGCTGGCTGGTGTGCATCAGGGTCTCTGAAAGGCATGTTTGGGTTGAAGCAGCACTCCAGATGATCCTGGTACATCTTAGAGAAATGAGCAGCATTCTTTCCTTCCCCAGCTCCGTGTGGAGAATCGTTTCTCTGGAGCTGTGTGCTCCCAGGTGGTATATGCTGTCTGATGAACAGGTAGCCTAACCCAAAATTTAGGTGAATGATGAGCATGGGCACACGTATAAAGTAACAAAATTAACTATGCAATGATTGATAACTAAAATTAAAAGCATTAACATGGTAATCTTTAAAACATTAGGGCTCGGTTTGATGTCTAATTTTACAATATAATTTTGTCTTCATTTTGAAATACACTCAGGTGGCCAGGTGGCCTGGATACTTTTATAGCTTTAACATTTAAAGTGGTAAAGCTCTTAATCTTGTCCTGGTTTAGGGTCCAAAACTCAGCCTGGGGCAAGGCCCCAATAGATCCTATTTAGGTAGTCTCTGTGTATTAGAACTATGATAATTCTGGGGCGCCTTCAAAGATGAACAAAAATAGACCCAGAGACATAGAAGCATCGAACAGACTGTCAAACCTCAAAGACAAGGTAGGGGTGAGGGGGAAGAGATCAACTATGAACTCATATGCATATATGCATAACCCATGGACACAGACAATAGGGTGGTAAAGGCCTGGGGGGCAGGGGCAGGATGGGAGAGGTCAATGGGGGAAAAAGGGACATATGTAATACTTTCAACAATAAAGATTTTTTTTAAAAAATGCACAAAGAGCCCCAGACACATAGCCCTCTAAACATGCTGGCCTACTGAGATTTCTCATAGAAAACCATGACTCAACCTTTCCCAGTCTGTACTGTGTGATTATAAACAGGTGGCTCCCGAGTGAGCACCAAGTGAAGGGCACGGTAAATATTACATGGGGTGATTAGACAACAATCAGATCCTCCTTCAGCTGATACAGCTTCCAACTCTGTCACGAGCCATGGCCACCATGATGTGGGAGGCTGACGAGCAAGCAATTCTGAGACCCAGTCTGCCTTTAATAGACCTCTATCTGAGAGTAGGCTGGCTCTCTCCCAGTCCTAATAAAATAGCCTGAAGAAAGGCAGTGATTAAGGAGGCAGGGCATGATCTCACCCTTCTCATCACACCAGGCATTAGTGTGTGTTTTTTCCTTTCACTTCTGGGTACTGTATTTGAGGCTAAAACTCAAGTTTTAGGAACCTGGAGTGAAAGAAGAGTGCTCTTTTCTGGAAGGCTTCAATATCATCTTAATCTGTTCCGTTTGGTGTGTTATTGTAACTTCCTGCATTCAAATAATTTGTCTCACAGAAAAGCTGTAAGGATAGTGCAATGAACTGTATAGTACTGTCATCCAGCATTTGCAGTTGTTAGCATTTTGTAACACTGATTCATCATTGTGTGTGTGTGTGTGTGTGTGTGTGTGTGTGTGTGTGTATGTGTGTTTGTGGGTAATATTTTTTCCTGAATAATTTGGAAGAATGTTGCAGTCATAATTCTATTTTACTGCTAAATATTTGGTATGCATTCTCTACAAACAAGATATTCTCTTATATAACCAAAGAACAACTGGCTAAATAATGTAACCAGTAGTAGCACAATCTCTGATATAACTAACAGATCTTACTCAAATTTTACCAATCTCCAGAATTAATGTCCTTTATTGCTGTTCCAGGACCCAACCCAGGAGCAGGCATTGTTTTTCAGAATTTCTTTGCCTTACATAAATTAACATTTTTGAAAAGTACAGGACAGTTATTTTTTAGAATGTCTCTCAGTTTGGGCTTGGCTGATGCTTCCTTGTGATAAGATTTAGGGAACTCATTTTTGGCAGGAATATTATAAAAATGGTGAAGTGACCTTCTTAGTGTATCATACCTGGAGTCACATAATTTTGGTTTGTCCCATTAATGCCAGTAAATTTAATGGCTTGGTTAAGGGGATGTCTGCCAGAACTCCATGGCAAAGTTACTAAATTTTCCCCTTGTAATTAATAAGTAACCTTTGAGAAGATACTTTGAGTATATGTAAATCCTGTTCCATAGCAAATATTACCCAGTAGGTTGATAATTTTTCCCTAACTCAATTCTTACTGTGATCATTGACAAATTATAATTTTCTTTTTTATTATAGTAAAATACACATAATATAACATTTATCATCTTAACCATTTTTAAGTGTACAGTTTAGTAGAAGTAAGTACATACACAAGTTTTAATCATGGGACTTAGGTTTATAAAGCTCAAATAGCAACATATATAACAGAGTTGTGGGAAAATGAAATAAATATATATCGAATTCTTAGTATTCTATTTTTATGTATCTAATGTCATTATTATTTTTTAAATTTTATTGTTTTCAATTACATCAACATTATTTTGTATAAATTTCATGTCTAAAGCATAGTGGTTAGACAATCATACACTTTACAAAGTGATCCCTCTGTTATTTCACGTAGTCACCAGGCACCATCCTATATAATAAAAGTGTAATATGCAAATCGACTAAAAGGTGGAATGACCAGTTGGCAGGGAGTGGGGCCAGCAAACAGGCGACATCAGGCCAGCCAAAGCATGTGCCAGCAGGCAGAGAGAGGGGATGGTGATGGGGGGGAAGCGGTGACCAGCTGCCACAGACAGGTGATGGGGGGGTGACAGGGTCGACCGCTCGCTGGCTGGCGCCATCCCCTGATCGACCCACTCAGTTGCCTCCCTCAGAGGGAAGCCACCAGTGGCAGCTGTGGTGGCAGCAGGGTGCGGGGCTGGCCGCTCAGTCACCTCCTGCAGAGGGAGGCCAGACTGCGGCTTGGAGTGGGCCCACTCCAGGAGTGGGCCAAAGCCATCAGTCAGACATCCCCTGAAGACTCCTAGACTGTGAGAGGGCACAGGCTGGTCTGAAGCGCCCCCCACCCCCCACCTAGTGCACAAGTTTTCATGCACCGGGCCTCTAGTACATACTATATTATTGACTACTAGAGGCCTGGTGCATGAAATTTGTGCACGGGTAGGGTCCCTAGGCCTGGGTGGCAATCAGGACCGATCTGTGGGGAGACTAGCAGGGCGATCAGGGCCAATGTTCAAAGGTTAACTTTTGAATGAACTGTTACACCCTCATTAAGTGTAGTTATGTTATTCATTTGAAACATAATGAAGTTTATGAGTTTGTTTCTATCCCATTTAAGTTTTCCCCTACATCTTTGTTGATTTATTTATATTTTGAGAATACAAAATAATAACAGGACTCTGAAATTAGAATTATATAAAAAGATAGAAGAGTAACAGGCCTTTGCTCTAACCACTTCTACTTCACTTTCAAACATGCTGTAATGATAATAAAAAACTAGTTTCTGGTTTATTTTCCATGTATTGTCTGTGATAGTGTTTTATGTTTTTGAAAAATTAGGAAAAAAATATTTTAATGCCCTTTTTTTTCTTACATAATAGCTAACATTAAATATATGTAACATATTGATTTTTTCACTTTTTTTGTATTTAACAAGAAATATAAAAAAATCACATTATTTAATTACCCACTATCTGTTGTAGCTTTATAGTAACCCACTGTGTGGGTGGGTCAGCTGCAGATATTACCTGGTGTTGCAGGATTATAAAAATGAGCAGTGCTACCATGCTTTACCCAAAGTATCAGACTCTTCCAGACTCTCAGATACAGAAACCCCTACCAATCTATGAGACCATGGCTCCCTTGATGCTTATCTGGACATTAACAGCACTTTACAGAGCTGTGTGGGAATCCCCTCGAGTGTCCCTAGAACACATGGCGTGTGAACTGAACAAAGAGCAGCTGTGGTCCTTATTAGCTCCATAGCCTTACATAAGTCACTTAGCTTCTCCAAGTGTTATTAGGAACATTGGAACAAAATTTCCTGTCCTACCTACCATAAAGGGTCATGTGAGGGTCAAATGGGATAAGGGATCTAAATATGCTATGAGGCAAACAAAATGTACTGCTCTTTATAAAATCAACTAGGATTATTATCTTCAGAGGCAAAGAGATTGCCTTTTAAAGCCTTTTAAATGATGATAAGAAAAATGGCCTTCAAATATAGTCAATAGCAAACTAGTAGGGGCAGTGAGTGAAACTGCTAAGACTGGTAAGAACATAATTGAAAACCTTTGGAAATTGCAAGCTCTGTTTTGGGTCTTCCTCTGCTGGCATTTTTCCTTGTTCCTTGTGATTTTAAAATTCATCTACTGAAGACCTGAATTTATGTTCCTAGCTTATGTTTATCCTGTGAACGCCTCCAACTATAGCCAGAAGGAAAAAAAAAAAGATAGTGAAAATGAAAAAGAAGGAAGAAGAGGAAAAAGAAAGAGGAGACAGAATTCTGTGTAGAGCTCTAGGCCCAGCCTAGGAGGTCTGCGCTCACCTTCCCTATTCCTGTATTTTAGATCTTAGGAACCAGTGACCCCCTAACATCATGGGTCCCATAGTGAGTGAACTGATATTTTCTCTTTGCCTGGTGAGATATTTGCATGTTGACTGGTTATTCTAGGATGATATTTATCACTCACTGAAAGTTTCAAGGGCAAACAAATATGCTAGATAGAACTTTGGGAAAGACTTAAGAAGCTATAAAATGTTACCTCTTGACAGCAAGATATTTTATAATGATGTTGTGTCTGGTGGGCAGGTCTGACGGTGTAACACAAAGATTAAATCCTCAACCAGCAGTGAGTTTTTATATATTGCCAAGGACAGCAAGATAAAAGAGGTCATTTTAAGAAAAGTGGGTACCTGCAGAAAGTGGTACGGCCAAATGCTTGTGGGCAGTGGGCTGAAATGGGAATGAGAACAATCCCCTATACAAGGGGACTTCTGCAAGGTGGGAGGTCACAGAAGCTGTTAGAGGAATGATCTACAGAAGACAGCAGGCTACCTTCACAAGAAGCTATCCATACGCAAAGAAAGCGAATTCTTAGAAATTGCTATGAGAGCTCTTGCCCTTGATCATCACAAAGTTCCAACAACCCTCAGATCACTGCTAACTTACTAACCAGTGAGACTAAATCACTGTAGTATGCAGAGGATCAGTATTGATCATTGGCTACATTTAGATTCCTATTTTAAAGGGACAACTCAATATCCTTAAGTTCTTATGAGTAAATTCAACTTTTGTGCTTCAGATAAAGGGTTTGTCTTCTCCAGCGAGTTATTTTTAGTGCTAAAGAGTTCAAATGCAGTTCAGAATGCCAATCTGATACATTTTGACTGTGAAAATATGGCAAAGCATAATTTCCATCAGTTAATTATATCATCTGACATACCAGGTTTTGCTGGTATAAGAGTTGCATCTGTTAGAATCCATACCATAAGTGTAAAGAGACCAGGTTATGTTTAAAAAGTATGATTACAGAAAGAAGACAACTATGGTGCATATAGTTATAGAATTTGGAAATAGCCCAAAAAACTTAAATAAATTGTATTATCTCCTTGAGCCTCATTTTTCTAATCTGAAAAGTGATGTGGGTAATAAATGTTGTGAGCAAATGTTTCTTTACTGCTTCTGATATTTCCCTCCAGGTGAAGGGAACAGAATGTAACAATTCTGGCTTCTCTCTGCCTCATTTGTTTTGCTTCATGGATTGGTAAATTTATGGAGGACAATCTGAACCTGCTCTATTCAGCTCCTCTTTTCTTTTCAGGAAGGATTTGTGAAAGAGGCAGGTGGGTAAGGCAGTCAGTGTTAAGACACTTGAGAATATTCTTCAAGGCCAATAATGAAGATGATAAAGCAATGTGTACAGACCTGCTTAGAGTTTTTATTTTTAAATATTTCATATTCTGGTGTGCAAGAAAAGTTCTGTTTAAACTCTTTAAAAATAATTAATACTTTAGATGGACAGTTCTGTTGTGAGAGTCAAATGTGGTATTGAATATGAAACTGTTGCACAAGTTTAAATCTGCATATAAATGTGTTCATTTTTTATTCTAGCAATATACTTTATTAGTAAAACTCATTCTTTAAAATAAAAATAATAGTGAGAGCTTAGGATGGAAGTTTCAGAGTTTTTAAGCAACACTGGATGCCTTAGCATTAAGTAAAGCATGCTGTGTTAGGTAAAGCATTTATCTACAAAGGGCTCATTCCCATCTCTAGGTAATGATCTCTGTTAAGAGTTGGAATTTGCCTCCCAGAATAGCTTTGTTGAAGTTCTTACCCCTGGTATCTGTGAATGTGAATTTTTTTAGAAATAGGATCTTTGCAGATATATTGAAGTTATGATGAGGTCATCCTGGAGTAGGGTGGGTCCTCCAACTAATGCGAATAGTATCTTTATAAGAGAGGAGTCACAGAGACAGGCATATAGGAAGAAGGGAGCCATCTGACAATGGAGGCAGAGCCTGGAGTGATGCATCTACAAGCCAAGGAACACCAAGTATTGCTGGCAAACACCAGAAATTAAAAAAACTCAAGGCAGGCCCTAACCGGTTTGGCTCAGTGGATAGAGCATCGGCCTGCAGAATGAAAGTTCCCAGGATCGTTCCGGTCAAGGTCATGTACCTTGGTTGCAGGCACATCCCCTGTAGGGGGTGTGCAGGAGGCAGCTGATCGATGTTTCTCTCTCATCGATGTTTCTGACTCTCTGTCCTCCCTTCCTCTCTGTAAAAAATCAATAATATATATATATATATATATTTTTTTTTTTTTTAAAGTCAAGGCAGGAAGCTCCCCCACAGTTTCAGAAGGAGTATGGCACTGTCAGTACCTTGACTTCAGACATGTAGCCTCCAGAACAGTGAGACAATAAACTGCTGTTGTGTTAAGCCATCTGGTTGTAGTGCTTTGTTATGGAAACCCTAGGAAATGAATACAGTCTCCACACCTAGTAGCAGGAAAAGTCAGGCATCATCTTTTCTGCTCCACTGAATAGAAATTATTGCTGTAAGAACAGCATGGGACTCCTCAGCCTTTAAGAATGCAACCAAGACCATGTCCCAGTTGACTCCACTTTCTCAGATGCTGCTGAACTCAATTCTATCCCAACAACTTTCCCAGACTAAAACAGTGTTGTGTCCACAGGACTGTATAAGCAAATGGAGGAGTCATGGAGACCAAATGGATGACCAGGTGGAGTATGCCTCCCAAATTCAGAAGGTATCCAAAGGAAATCCTAGTAATATAATCATCATTTCACAAAATGTAGTCTTCATGTTGCGATTTACCAAATTAATCCTCTGTATTTGAGTCTAGATTTGCAGAATGAAAGCCTAAAAACCCAAAGAATGTCATAGCAAAGGGATCTACTATTTCTCCAGTGGATCTATTTCTAACTTCTCTCTCTTACACCTTTGACCCTATGCCTCTCAGTTATGACTCTACCCCTTTTATTCTGTTCAACCTCTTGATTATATACTATCCTGCATATTTTGGTCTCCATATTTATAGCTGATGATGTTTCTCTAATCTAAAGATTCCCCTTGCTCCTCTTTGCCCCTCCAAATCCAACCTTCAAAGCTCAAGTTACAATCCACTTTCTCGATGAAAACACTGCCAATCATTGTAATCAAGATCAACTACTCCACATTATCTCATTGCGCAACTCTTTTTCCTAAATCACCTGTGTCCCTAGTCAGTGCTCTGATATTTATGGTGTGTGTGTTTGTGTGTGTGTGTGTGTGTGTGTGTGTGTGTACGTTTCAGTGAGGGATGGGGAGTGAACAGAAAGTGGTAACCTTGTTATTCAATAGGATTCTTGGCTCTTTTAGGGTATTACATGGATTTTACATTTTTGTTGTTGTTGTTGTTGTTAATCCTCTCCTGAGGATATTTTTTCCCCATTGATTTTTAAAGAGAATGGAAGAGAGTAAGAGAGGCACACAGAGAGAAACATTAATGTGAGTTACACTGATTAGTTGCCTTCCTCACAAGCCCCAACCAGGGCCAGGGATCGAGCCTGCAATCCAGGTACATGCCCTTGACTGGAATTGAACCTGGGACCTTTCAGTCCACAGGCCAATGCTCTATCCATGAAGCCAAACCAGCTAGGGTGGATTTTACAAATTTAATATTCTCTTCAGCAAATAGCACAGTGAAGAGTATAGTAGATGCTCGATAATAAAACTTGACTTGATAATAAAAAATCTAGTGTTATAACAAATGGGAAAAAATAAAGCTAAGTTATAGATGCAGAATCTGGGCCCAATCATGGTATTCCATTGCATAAACAATATATGCAAATCTTGGTCAGTCCCAGATGATAGTAGAAAGAAATCAATATTTACTGCATCACTGGACTATGTTTCAGATACTGCACCAAACTGTTTACATATGTAATCCCTTCTCTTCCTCAGAGCAACTCTTTGAGTTGTGAGGATCATTATTCAGAATTTTAAAAGTCAGGAAATTGAGAGTCAGAGAGGTTCTTGAAGTAATAATATTGAGCTCAGGGTCCTTGTATGATGCTATGCTCTCTCTTCTCTTTCATAGTCATGTTTTAAACATGCTTAGGAGCAGAACAAGAGAATTCCTTTGGATGCTGTATAAGGATTTAAAGATCACATTAAAGTTAAGTTCTTGATTGAGAGCCACTACATGACTATGACAGGATAACCTTGGTTCTTGTTGACATAGGGGGCAACGTTCTCCCAAGAGTTAAAAGCCAAGCAGTGTGTCTGCTTCATGGAAAAACCTTAAAAAAGAGTTTCTTTGAAGGAGAAACATCTACCATTAAAATTAATTTCAGAGACATTTTTAAAATGTGCTTTGCTCTCTAAGATTGTGCTGAAAAAAGCACTTAACTATCAGCCCAAATTGACCTGTGTCATCTTGGAAAAGACAGGCTAAATATTTTTTTGTATGTTAAGCTTCCTCCCACTTTTTAGCAAAGAAGAATGAGGCTCAGAGATATGGAATGACTAGAACAGCGAAAGATCACAAATGTTCCTCTTTAGAGTTGATGATTACCTAAGGTCAGCCACAGCTCCATACACAAAAGTGGTAGGCAGGTGACAGAATTGACTCAAAATACGTTCCTTTTTACGGTCATACAGCAAAGTGATTAGAATACATATCTAAAATCAAGTACAGATATATATATATAAATACCCTCTTTACAAATACATTCTTTTAAGTGCAGCTACATATAGTGGTTAAATGCTGGAGCCAACCTGGTGTTTTTTAATCCTGGTTCCACCTCCTAAAAGCTGTGTGACTTAGGTCAAGTTACTACACTTCTCAGGGCCTCAGTTTCTTCATCTGTACTGAGATAATTATAGCGCCTACTTTATAGAGCCATTCTGCAGGTTAAGTTCATAATTTTTTTAAATATATATTTTATTGATTTTTTACAGAGAGGAAGGGAGAGAGATAGAGAGTTAGAAACATCGATGAGAGAGAAACATCGATCAGCCGCCTCCTGCACATCTCCTACTGGAGATGTGCCCGCAACCCAGGTACATGCCCTTGACCGGAATCGAACCTGGGACCTTTCAGTCCGCAGGCCGACGCTCTATCCACTGAGCCAAACCGGTTTCGGCTAAGTTCATAATTTTATAGAGTGTTTAAAACAATGACAAGTTCTGTTTTTATATAAGATAAATTTAATCCCTGAGAACATTATTTATGGAATCATAAAAACATATATTGTTTTCTTAAGAATCCTTAAATCCAAATGTACCTATTTTTTTCTCTTGGAAGAAAACTGTCTTACTCAGGTCACAGTGAAATGTGGGCAGAGTGAAGGCTAGAGCTTCCAACACTTAATAGCTATTCTAGATCTTTTCCCATCTTGCACCCTCAATATTTGTCAGCCATGAAAACATGCCATTCACTCTTCCTGTTCTTTCCTCTTCAGCTGGGAGTTTCCCAGCCTTATGAATTTGGGAATTGACAAGCATGCTCTTGACACTTCAAAGCTTTCCTAGTCCCAGAAGGCAAGAGCAAGGAGGACAGTACTCTTCAGAGCTTTTGAGTTAAGGAATTATTTCCTAAAGGCCATGGTCAAAATGTAAACTTTTTATTGTATTGTGGCACTGAATAATTTATCTGAAAAAAAAAGGATTAGTTGAGAATAGAGACCAGGGCAAGAAGATTATCATGAGATGATCGATTTTTGGAAAATATCATTGGTAGCAAATGACAGAGTAGATGGAGGAGGGGAATGTGAGCAGAGTTTGCTGAGAAAGAAAGAAGCCAGCCCACAGAGCAAGAGAAAGAGAAATGATGTACACGGTACCTTCTGAATGTAATTTTTCTTGCTTCAAGAATATAATCAATTGGTGAGAAAAGGGTAATGAGGGGGCGGCAAGAAGAACGAAGAGAAAGGGAGGCCAATGCTATTGGCACATGTGCAGGTACTGTGTTGGCATGTTCTTTACAATAACTCTCTGAGGTATTGTGTTTTAACCCCACTTTCTGATGGGGAAACTGAATCTAAATTAGGTTTAAAAACTTGCTCTTTGGCTAAGAAGAGGCAGAGATGGAATTGAAGTATAGAACCATTCTATGGAGTCTGGAATCCTTCTGTCACCATCCCTGGTTCCCTCTGTATTGTAACAATCCCTTTTCTTTTCTCCCACCTGCTGACCCAATTGAAAGACCCTCAACATGGAGCATTTTTCTCTTATTGCTCTCCTGCCCAAAACCCATCATCCTGTATGAGAAGGTATGTGACTGCATGTCAAAGACAGAAGAGAAATTGCTCTTCTTCAGTTAACTATTTTTCACACCAATGGACTAGCAGGCTCATCCTAAATGATGCTGGCACTACTCATGGGGACTGGACCACTGAAAATCCAAATGCTAATTGTGCTGACAGTATCTGCACAACTTCGACTTTTAGCTCATTCTAATCCAAAGGCAGACTATAGGGCCTTGTTTCATGTAAATTTGTCTGAACTGGATGATTGTCTCAATTTCCCAGACTTATGATCATACTCTTTGCTATATTCAACACGTTTGCTTCCCTGAATAACTCAGTTGCCTAAAATCAATTTCGTCCATGTTTATTGAAAAGGGAGAAAGAGATCACTAAACATAATATTAGAATCAATTTGGGAGGCTCACTTAGAGTGGAGAACATCCGGTTGAATGCCGTTCAGAATTACACAAAAAATCATGAATGAAAGAGCTGCGATTTCTTTGACTTCACATTCTCCACAGAACCCAATCACCCCAAACAAAACAATGGATTCATCACTAAATTTTTTATGACCAAAATGAGCATGATTTTTACTGATAGTGGTAGTTCAAACATGAATACCAGTGTAGGTTCATAGATTTTTATATATGTATATAATCATGAAATTTCCCTTGAACCTCCACTGGCTTTCAGATGCTTTTGTTAATGATAGCAGTTATGACTTCTTTAAAGTGCACAGCCTTATAAATAATGTTGTGTTTTACTTTTTTAGTTTCTAAAGAATGTATTTTGCTTTTGTGTATTTTTAAAAATATCTTTTCTTTATCCTTCAGTAATTGCGGTCTCTTCTCGGAGGCACCAAGAGATGGCATTTATTAACTGACATTCATTGGTGCTGAATATGTACACAGCACAGTGAGGAACACAAGAGAAAAGAAATGCGAAAGTTATTCCCTGTTAGCTTGCTCATTAGTTCTGGTTCTGTCACTTGTTAGTGCATAAATGACTTTCATTAGGTAATTTATATTGCAAGAGGCAGCTTCCTCAACTCATAAGAAAATAAATTAAAAAGAGGAGACTAATAGCCATCTTACTTAAAAGGATGCCTGTGAGGGGTAAATGAAATAAAACTTGTAGTTGTTAAACACAGAGGCAGCCACATTAAAAAAATGCCCAAGAAATAATATATTTTAAAAATAAGTATTACTGGCCTGGCCAGTGTGGCTCAGTTGGTTGGAGCATCGTCCCATATACCAAAAGGTGGCAGTTCAATTCCTGGTCAAGGCACCTACCCAGGTTTCAGGTTTAATCCCCATTTGGGGTGTGTAAAGGAGGCAATCGATTGCTGTTTCTCTCTCACGTTGATGTTTCTCTCTTTCCCTTTCTGTGTGTCTCTCTTTCTCTCAATAAAAATTTTTTTAAAAATTATTATGGGAAATATTAAAATTGTCACATTTCATTATTTTCTGTAAAACAATGGACTAGATATTAAAATAAAAATTTTTATCTTTCATTAATGGGAGTCTTTCATATATTTTCTTAATTTTTTATATATTGTTTTATATTATTTTGGTTACATACTGTACTTATTTTATTTATGATATTTGGCTTTCTGCCTTTTGAATGTCGTATTCTGTCAAAAATATATTGACATATTATTTTGTGCTTTGTGGTTACATTATATGTCATGGAGTACAGATATTGTATTACATTTTAGCTGATTTTTTTAGAGAGAAAGAGAGAGAGAGAAACATCGATTTGTTCTTCCACTTATTTATGTATTCACTGATTGATTCTTGTTTGTGCCCTGGTCAGGGGTGGAACCTACAACCTTGGCATATCGGGACAATTCTGTGATCAACTGAGCTACCTGGCCAGGGCTGCATTACATTTTAATCACAGGATGTGGTAATCAAGTCATGAAATTTATAAATCTTAATGCTTCATTCATTCCCTGCTCAACTGAGTTCCACTGTCGTTAAAATCTGACCATTTATCTATCCTTATAATTGTATCCCTCATTTGACCACTTTCTCTTCCTTTATTTCACCTGAAATTAACAACAGCTGCTTTACTGAGCTTCCTATCTCAGATCGTGCCCCCTTTATTTCAACCACGCCTCACCCTGTAAACAAGTGGTTACTCTAAATTTTATATATGACCGTCTTTTCTCTGTTTCTCAGAGATTTTCCTTTTGGATCTCAACAAATGCACTTAACATTCATTGACCTCAAGAAAAAATTTACAAGGCCCTGTAAGAGCTGGCTGTCTTTTAAATGTATTGTTTCAAAAATATAAGTAAATGCACAGAATTCAATTATTTTAGAATTTTGATTCAGAGTTAACATGGAAAGGTAAACATCCTCAAATATCCAAGAGCATTGAAGGAAAGAAAGAATGCTAAGAAAGGATGTGCTTTTTGATACCACATGAACTAGATGATTGCCTTAAATTCAAAATCAAGTGATATTGGCTTAGAACGAGATTAGTAGATTGTTGTAACAGATTCAGAATTAGCACATAGAATCAAGTAGATATGAAAACAATATGTGACAAAGATGGCAGTTTAAATCCTTGGAAGAAGGAAGATTTATAAATTTTGCTAGAATAAATGACTTTTCACTGGAAAGAAAATAAAGCTTGATTTTCTTCTTCACATCATATAGAAAATGTGAAAACCACATACATTGATTATGAAATGTGAAAATACATAATTAAAATAATTTAAGCCAAAATAGAACTGTGTAGTTTATAGCAAATAGATTTTGTATGATAACTTACTGGTGGGAGCTCTTTTTAGCTATGACAGTACATCTAGAACCAATACATATGTAGATATTCAGAAATATACCTTATTTCTGTCTTATAATGGTTGTAAGAAAAATAAAAGGCATTGAAAAAATGTTTACAGTAAAAATACATGACAAAAAGTTATTATACTCACTGTTTGAAAAACTTCTTCCAGTGAGTCAAAAAGGACAAACAACCTTATGATAAAGTTGTCATTGTAGACAAATAGGCAATGTACAGAAGAAAAAATAAAAGTATCCAGAAAATATGGGCTAAAGTGCTCAATATTAATTATTGTAAAAAAAAGAAAAATAAAGCAATAATTGGATACCTTTTTATGAGGTTGGCAATAATTATAAAGAGCAGGACTGACCACTACTTGCAATGATGGGGTTGTGTCCCAAATACATTGATGCTAGGAATTGATACCATATTTTATCAAAGTAGTCTGTTTGTAACTGGTCAAATTAATATTATAGAATATAACCAATAACATAACAATATCATTTATGGGTGCTCATCATTCACCTAATGTCCTCAAGGTTCATACATGTCAACTAGGATAATAATTCCTTCTTTTTAAGGCTGAATAATATTTGTTGTTTGTACATATTGCATTTTCTTTATCCATTCTTCTGTTGATGGACTTTTAAGTTGTTTTCACATCTTGTCTATTGTGAATAATGCTGCAAAGAATAGGAGTGTATAAATATCTCTTTGAGATCTTGCTTTTGATTCTTGGGGAAAGTACCTAGACGTAAGATTGCTGGATCATATTAAATTTATTTAGAAACTGTCTTTTCATGTTGTTGTTTCCTTTGTTGTAAAAAGCTTTTTAGTTTGACGGAGTCCCACTATCTACTTTTGCTTTTGTTATCAGTACTTTTGGTGTCAAACCCAAGAAATTATTGCTAAGATCAATGTCATGAAGATTTTTCCTTGTTTTCTTTTAAGAGTTTTACAATTTTGAGACATGGTATCAATTTTTAAAAAACACATATAAAGAGTCCTAGCTGGTTTGGCTCCATGGATAGAGCATCAGCCTGAGGACCGAAGGGTCCCAGGTTCGATTCCAGTCAGGACACATACCTTGGTTGCAGGCGCCTCCTGGGCCAGGGCTCTGGTTGGGGCTCATGCAGGAGGCAACCAATCCATGTGTTTCTCTCACATCAATGTTTCTGTCTCTCCCTGTCTCTTCCACTCTTCCTAAAAATCAATGGAAAAATATCCTCGGGTGAGATTTAACAACAACAACAACAAAAACACATGTATAAAGATTTTAGCATGGAAGACACTATGATCATGCGGTTACCCTGGATAGCTTATTAGTCGATTTTAAGACTTCAAAAATGTTTAGGAAATATGAGGATTTTAAAATACATACAGAAACAATATTACAGAAATAAAAATAAGTATGAATGAAGGAGGTTAAATCAGAGATAAAATGTTAAGCTCTAAAAAGCTCCACTTTTCCAAGAAACTGAAAGCTGAGAAATCAACATTTCATGGAAATAAAAATTATAGCTATAAAATCTTATTTTCAGAAAAAAAATATAATTTATCAGTAGACATTCATAACTGTATACTTAATATTTTCTGCTTATCCTAGATATATTTGCACATAGATATTTATGTTTCTTTATCTTCCTAAATCTAAATCTATTTTTCCAAATGCAGCTTTCTGCCCCTGCTTGCCAAACTTGACAAGTCATTCACACCAGACATTCTTGGTGAATACCTCTCCATTGCCAGGACTGCCCAGGCATCTTAGGGCTCACCCTTCCTGAACATTTGGAACTGGACCTCTGGTCTTCAGTCCATCATGCTCACTTCTGATATGCCCTGGTGCACATGGACCATTCAAATACCTGATACCCTTCTCCCTACCTGACAAGCTAGGGAAGCAAAAACTTTCATTGTAGCCCCAACTCCAACAACAGCCTTTACCCCGTACCTTTCTGATCAATTGAACTTACATTCATTCTTTGAGCCTGAAACGCAAAATATTTTGCTCCCCTCTCCCATATGCACACCTGCTCAGGCTTTAAAAATACACTAATGCTTTGTTTTTATTCTTTTTCAGAATATAGGGATTTAAAAAAAAAAGGTTGATTCTGCCCTGGTGAGTTAACAGCACAAGGAAAAGTAAAAAACACAAGGTAATTATTTTTCTTAAAAGTTCAACTTCTGACATATGTTAAAGATTTGTTTCTCATTAATTATTTGAGCATTCTGCTATGAAAATGGAAATATAAGTTGACTCGAGATTTTTTTTTGATTTATTTTATTTTATTTTTTATTTTTTTTATTGCTTAAAGTAATACAAAGGGTATTACATATGTGTCCATCCCCCCCCCCCCCCGCCCTAGACAGTCCCCTAGCCTCCCCTATTCCCCAGTGTCTTATGTCCATTGGTTATGCTTATATGCATGCATACAAATCCTTTGGTTGATCTCTTACCCCCCTAACTCCTGTCCCCCAACCCTCCCCGGTCTTCCCGCTGCAGTTTGACAATCTGTTTGAGGCAGCTCTGCCTCTGTATCTATTATTGTTCAAAAGTTTATAATGGTCTCTGTTATCCATGAATGAGTGAGATCATGTGGTGACTCGAGATTTTTAAAAGTCTCACTGCGTGCCTTTGATCCTCATATTGCTTGCTGGTTTGTTAAATTACAATTGTCGAAGCCCCCTCAGGAGGACAATGTTGTCTTTCTTCCGGGAAAACTTGGACATGGGCAGAGGGATTCTGGATTTAGGCTGAAAGGTGAAGTAGAAAACTGTGTCAAGTCTTCTTAGTGGCCTTTAATCAGTGTCTTCCTTTTTTGTTAAAATGAGAAGAGCACCCCAGGAAATTATTGGCCCTTTAAGGGTTTCATACCTGGCATCTTTTATGTTTAGGGTGACAAAGGGACTTAGAAGAGAGAGCTCTCAGCTATATCTGAGTTGCAGCTTTCATAAATAAAGTGCTACTAGTACTTAGGTACTAAGGAAAGTGTCCATAATAACACAGATTTGTATTTAAGTTGATTATTCTTCTTACTAGTATACCACCTCAGGAAAGATGATGAGAGAAGGGCTAACCTGAAGGAAGTCTCTGAGTCCTTGGGAAATATAATGCAAAACAAACAAACAAATAAATAAATCTACACTAATAAAAGAGAAACTTGCAAATTGACCATCCCTCTGACATGCCCACCAGCCAATCAGAGCAAGTATGTAAATTAACCCACCAAAGATGGCAGTTAATTTGCATACGAAGGCACAGAGCGAAGACTGCAGACAGCATAGAAGGAAGCCAGGCACTGCAGAAGGGAGTGAAGCGGCGGAGAGGAGAGTGGAGCTGAGGCAGCAGAGAAGGGAGCGAAGCCTGCCTCGGTGGGCTTCACTCCCTTCTCTGCTTCGCTCCAGCCACAGGAAACCTATTCTTGCAGGAATAGACCTGAGGAAGCCCTATTCTTGTAGGAATTGTCCTGCAATGGGCCTCTAGTAAATAAATAAAAATGGTTCCCTAAAAAACAAAAAGGGATCCCATAAGGGAGGCATAACCAGAATTTCTGCTACTCTGGAAAATTCGGCCAGCCCATAGACCAAAGTATTCTTCCCAAAGTTTAAGCCAGAGCAACAACTAGCAATAAATGGTGCAGAACTCCAGCCAGGACAGAAATGCCCTTGAATGGATTAGCTGGACAACTGGTGCTCCTGCTTGGTTAGCTCATTAGGATTCTCTGTTCATTTCACTAATCTCATAGTAATACAGCCTTGGCTGAATTGTTTGGATTAGAATATGATATAACTCTTAGTAGGCCAGGGAGATAACATTTTTCTGTAATCCAACAGAATTTCTATTTTAAACTCACAATTTCTCAGAGCAGCAAAAAAATAATGTCAATCTAATTGTAGTCTTCCTTTTGTATTAGAGTGTGTCTAAGGGGTTTACCTCATTCCAAGGCAAGGTGTGTAGGGGAGTGGGGACAAAAGTATTCATCAGAATTTCTGGAGATGTCCATCATCCATATTGATTATCTACCACTGATCTCAAGGTCACCTTTGTCTTTTTGGCTTCTGAAGGTCTGGAAGATCTTCTCTGCTATGTCCATAATACAGATGGAGACCTAGAAATATCTACAGCCTATCTAAGAACTCATTTGTATGTGGTCATGTCACAACCCTAGGATTCTGCCTGGGGAAAAGGCCTCACATCTGGATCAGCCTCTTTCCATCCCTCCTTCCCCAATCTTGGAGAACCTGCTTTCTGGTTGCCACAGAGATCCCACCTGTTTAGATAATGGCTCAAGTTCTGGCTTTTCTCAAAACCAGTCAATAAATGTAGGGTAGCTTCATTTTAGATCCTGTGGATAAGACTTGGTCTGCATCCTTTGACATTTCAGGTACGCACGTTTACGTAAGCCATAGTCCCAGGCAGTACACATAACTTTCTTTTGACCATGTTTTATAGGCTAGTGAGCCCTGCACCTGCCCAGGGTTTCATGCAATTTACTTGACTAGTCTCCTGCAGGCACATGGAGCTCTTCTGTCCCCATTACTCGGCAGGAGGCAAATCCTAGCTGTATACAATCCCAGAGCCCAGCAGGCCCCGGCTCCAGCCCCTGATTACTAAATTACTGCTGTGATTTTCTATTGCCTTTCTGTTCTGTTAATATATTTTCCTTGGCTTGAGCTTTCCATATCTTAATCATGTTCCTGTTCTTTAAAAACTTGATTTTCCTGTTGTATTTACAGTTGATAGTGAAGTTCATGCCTAAACTCACCCTAATGCCATCCTGACCCTGAGTCTCAACTTGTGTGTTTTCTGATCATCCCAGTTCTCAGAGTGAACTTGGCTCTGTACACATGAAGATCCATGTAGGCAAGTCAGCACTCCACCAAAGAAGACTCAATGTCATTGCGTGCTACAACGTAGGTTACTTGTGATGCAAAGACAAAATTAAATACTAAAAGGCACTTTTTATAATGAAGTCTTGATAAATAACTAAATAATTAAATAAAACAAAATGCCAAGAAAGGCTGTGATTCAATTATCTTAAACAGTATTTGCAGTCATGGACTTGCCTTGAAGAACTGGCTGTGGTGTCTAACTGCATTCGCAGTGCACACTGATATACAGAGCCTTGGGAAGGCAGTCAGGGAGTCAGCATTCACAAACATGTGCACGATGCCAGGGAAACCACTGAACCATCCACAGCATGTCTCTCCATTGGAAAATGGGGATATTAATCTTGATCAATATCCCTCACGGCAGAGTGAATGAAGTACGGGTGCATACAGAGGGTTGTCATCACTCTTTTGTTTTCATCACTCATATATTTTAAAAGACTTTTTTAAAAAGAGCAGTTTTACATTTACAACAAAAAATGAGAAAGATACAGAGATTTCCCATATACCCCCCCCCCCCCACATGCCTAGCTTCCCCATGATCAGCATCACTCACCAGAGTGCTACGCTTGTTATCAAGAATGAACTACATTGCCACAATGATCACTCCAAGTCCATAGTTTACCTTAAGGTTCACTCCTGGTGTTGTACGAACAAATGTATGATGACATATATCTATAATTATAATATCAGACAGATTATTTTCACTGCTCTAAAAATCCTCTGTATTCTGCCTATTCATCACACTCCACTCTTTCTACCCTCCAGTAACCACTGATCTTTTTACTGTTTCCATAATTTTCCTCTCTCTAGAATATCATATAGCTGGATCCATACAGTACATAGCCTTTCAGATTGGCTTATTTCACTAAAGGTTCCTCCCTGTCTTTTCATGGCTTGGTAACCCATTTCTTTTTAGGACTGAATAATTTTACATTGTTTGCATGTACCACAGTTTAGTTATCTACTCATGTACTGAAAGACATCTTGGCTGCTTCCAAGTTTTGGCAATTATAAATAAAGCTGTTACAAACATGGTGCACTGGTTTTTGCCTGGGTTCATATTGTTTTTAAAACTTGGTGATAGAATATCAACGTGATCCTCATCCAGATTCTCATCTACACTCATCATATGGGGATGAAGGTCCTGCTATCGATTCTAGACCCTCCTTTCTGGATCAGTCATGGGCACTCCTTTGACCCAAAAGAAATGTCTCATATTTATCTTTTTTTAAATTTGCTTTTCAATTATGGTTGACATACAGTATTATATTAGTGTCAGGTGTACAACATAGTGATTTGATATTAATACTAGGGGCCTGGTGCACGAAATTCGTGCACTGGGTGTGTGTGTGGGTGGGGGGGAGTGTCCCTCACCCCACCCTGCCCCCTCTCACATACTGTGAGCCCTCAGGCGTTGACCCCCATCACCCTCCAATCGCAGGATTGGCCCCTTGCCCAGGCCTGACGCCTCTGACAGAGGCGTCAGGCCTGGGCAGGGGACCCTCATTTCCCCCCATCATTGGTTCTGCCCCCAGCCCAGGCCTGATGCCCCTGGCCCAGGCATCAGGCCTGGGCAGGTGACCCCCAGACCCCTCCGATTGCTGGCTCTGCCCCTTGCCCAGGCCTGATGCCTCGGCCAGAGGCGTAGACCCCCATCACCCTCCGATCGCCTGATCGGCCCCTTGCCCAGGCCTGACGCCTCCACCAGAGGTGTCAGGCTTGGACAGGGGACCCCCATCTCCCCTAGATCACTGGCTTTGACCCCCGCCCAGGCCTGAGGCCTCTGGCCCAGGAATCATGCCTGGGCAGGGGACCCCCATCTCCCTCTGATCGCTTGCTCCACCCCCCGCCCAAGCCTGATGCCTCTGACCCAGGCTTCAGGCCTGGGCAAGGGGACCACCATATCCCTCCAATCCCCGGCTCCGCCCCGCACCCAGGCCTGATGCCTCTGGCCCAGGCATCAGGCCTGGGCAGGGGACCCCCAGCCCCCCGCCCAGGCCTGATGCCTCGGCCAGAGGAGTTGACCCTCATCACCCTCCGATCACCAATCACCAGATCGGCCCCTTGACCAGGCCTGAGGCCTCCGGCAGAGGTGTCAGGCCTGGGCAGGGGATCCCCAGCTCCCCGTGGTTGCAGGCTCCGCCCCTGCCCAGGCCTAACGCCTCTGGCCAAGGCATTAGGCCTGGGTAGGGGACCCCCAGCTCCCCGCGGTTGCAGGCTCCGCCCCTGACCAGGCCTAACGCCTCTGGCCGAGGCATCCGGCCCGGGCAGCGGGGACCCGCAGCTGCAGCGGTCCCGAGATCGTGGGCTCCGCTTTAGGCCCAGGCAAGGGACCCCTAGCTCCCAGGACTGCCAGCTTCGACCGTGCCCAGCTCCCATTGCTGGCTCCACCCCTACTTCCTGCTATCACTGGCCATGGTGGCAAAGGCACCTGATTCTCCAATCATGGGTGGGGGGCAGGGCAAAGACGGCCCCCCACCTCTTAGCTCCCCCCTGGGTTTCGGATCACTGTCAGTGGCAGGGGGCTTCTTCCTGCTTTCCCTTTCGCCTCCCTGCATTGTGCCTACATATGCAAATTAGCCGCCATCTTCGTTGGCAGTTAACTGCCATCTTAGTTGGCAGTTAATTTGCATATAGCCCTGATTAGCCAATGAAAAGGGTAGCGCTGTAGGCCAATTACCATTTTTCTCTTTTATTAGTGTAGATGCCTTATAAAGTGGTTACCCTGATAAGTCTAGTACCCATGTGGCACCATACATAATTATCATAGTATTATTGACTGTATTTCCTATGCTGTACATATTTATCTTCCTAAGGATTTTTGAGGTGGGTCAAGGAAAGGTTAGAAGGTAAAAATACTGAGGAGCCCATCTTCCCTTCTCAGATTCCTTTCCGGTGTCCAGTATTTAGCCCACCCCATGGACCTGACCCAGACAGCTTCATGCTCCCAAGCTTCATCAGAACTCCACTACTAACTCTTCCAGGAGCTCTTACAATCTGCCAAGGAACCCGAAGCCAGTCTATGATCTGGAGCATGTCTTCCCTGGGAGCTTTCATCTAACAATAATAATCCTGTCCTTTAGCATACTGCTATATTTGTGATGCCTGCTTCATATTAATCATGTTGCAAATGAATTTCTAAATGGTTGTTGTTAAAATACTAAAATATTTAATTTACTAATAAAAATGAATTAAATATACCAAAATAGCAACCCTTGCCAATTTTAGGCTCAGAATACAGATGTTTCTAAGTTTCTTTTTTCCTTTTGTTTTCTTGAATTTTTGGAGGTGACATTGGTTAATAAAATTGTATAGATTTCAGGTAGAGAATTCTACATCACATCATCTGTGTATTGTACTGTGTGTTCACCATCCTCTAAATTAGTTTTGAAGCCATACAAATTTTTGTCAAAATGAAATATATAAATTAAATAAAATATTTTTAAATAAATAAAATATTTAAAAACATAAAAATAACATTCATGTTTTTATGATCTCTGAAGTGGCTTATAAATGTCCATTATTATTCATAAATCTACCAAAAAGCAATGAGTCTAAGCTTATATTGTTGCTTGACTTCCTACATCCTATTCATTCAGATTTTCATAAAATATTTCTTTAGATCTGACATATTATTGATGTTTGAGTATAAAAATGTTATTTCAAGTCAAAAATACATACCTAATCAATAAACCACTGAAATTTATTTCTGCCTTTTAATTTACACTCGTTTGATTAAGGCTTTTCCCTCTTTTAATAGAAAGTCACTGTTGCCCTAGCCGGTTTGGCTCAGTGGATAGAGTGTCAGCTTGTGGGTTGAAGGGTCTCAAGTTGGATTCCAGTCAAGGCCACATACGTATTTTGGTTGCAGGCTCAGTCCCAGAGGCAACAAATTGATGTGTCTCTCTTATATCGCTATTTCTCTCTCTCTGTCTATCCCCCTCAGTTCTACTCTTTAAAAAAAATCAATGCAAAAATATCCTTGGGTGAGGATTAACAATAAATAAATAAATAAATAAAAGAAAGTCACTTAAAATTGAGTATATTTCTCAGGAAAAGCAATACTTGGCTTAGGAACAAGGCAGGTAACAAATGCATAAAGCTGTGGGCAGTAATAGTAGAGAACAGTGGGAAATGTGAACTTGAGAATGTATTCTCTGCCCACCAAATTCATTACTTTTGACACTCACAGAATGAAACCAAACAGATAAGTGTTTTCCCCAAAAGCCATCATTTTCAAATCCTGTTTCAGCTGAACTGATAAACTGTCTTGAAATAGCATCCTGTGAGGAAGCAAGATTTGTCAAGTAAGTTCTGATCAAGAGCAGATGGAAAGAAAAGGCGGGTTAGTCTCTAGAGCTGGGAGCCCAATATCATCTGGTTTCCACCGATGCCATTGCAATATCTTCACTCTCAGAGGCGGCAAAGTTCTCCGAGGCTGCTCTATGGGCAGAGATGGGCTCATTATCTTGCAGAGCAAAGGAGCCTCTATCTAATTCATGGCTGTTTCTGTATCATTATTATAAATTGATATTTTTCAAAGTATTTTCTGTTACATGTTTTCACTATCTTCTTCAAAAAATATGTATATACATATATACATACATATATATATATATATGTATATATATATATATATACATATATATATATATATATATGGATTTTAAAGAGGAAGGGAGAGGGAGAGAGAGATAGAAACATCAATGGTGAGAGAGAATCATTGATTGGTCGCCTCCTGTACACAACACATTGGGGATGGAGCCCACAACTTGGGCATGTGCCCTGACTGGGAATCGAACTGTGACCTCCTGGTTCATAGGTCGATGCTCAACCACTGAGCCACTCTGGCCAGGGCTTCACTATCTTCTTTACCATCTCACACAGAATAATGCATGCAATACTGAAGAATTGTTTTTTTGAAATAGATGAAATTCATCATGTTATCTCAGATAAAACCTAATTTTAATCTCTGGCTTCAGTATTGGCGTTGTGTACAACAAGCCAGGAAGACAAAGAAGCTCAAAACCTCCTAAAAAAAAGCAGCATTCTTTCTAAAATTTTGTTAAGCGCAACGAGAAGCTACTGTGAATTTTGAAGGTTTTTTTGACTATTATGATCTCTTTGTTAAGCATTTTAGTCAGTTTTTAAGATAGCAAAATTTCATCATTTCTTCTTATATTTTAGTCAGTGACACTAGGAACATTAAAAAATATTTGCCAAACTGTGTAGGTCACTGCCTGTATGGGCAATATTGTACTACATGATATACTATGATTTTCCATTGTAAACCCTTGAATCTTAAAAAAATGTCAAACTCACAAAAACAGAGATTAGAATGGTAGTTGCCAGGAGTTGGGGCATAAGAGACCTAGGGAGATATTGGTCAAAGGGTATAAATGTTTAGTCACAATATGAATCAATTCTGATATCTAATGTACAGCATGGTGACTAGAGTTAATAATACTGTATTATATACTTGACATTTTCTAAAATTAAAGTTTACAATGAGAGGTAGATATGTGAGGTGGTACCTGTGTTAATTAACTTGACTGCAGTAATCATTTTGCAAGATCTATGTTCATCAAAACTTCACATTGTACACTCAAATATACTTTACTAACTGATTCTATTACATTTTGAAAATGAAATGTATTTTAATAAATACTGCCTTTAGAATTATTCAGTGTGTATACATTTTTTATGATACCTACATATAATTTTATTTATCAATTATACCTCAGTAAAAATTAGGAAAAGAAAATTTAAAAGCCTTGCCTACATATTAGAGTTTCTAAATCATTTTTAAAAACAGGAATTGTCTGTTTGAAAAGAAGTGTCATGATGTTACAGTTGAAGAGCCAGAACTTGAACCCAAAAGATTCAATTTCAGACCAAATCCTCTTTCTACTTCCATTTACTGCACATCTGCCAAGGAAGCAGGTCCCTGCCTGCCACTGAGCTGGTAAATGCCATTAAACTATTTTCATTACAAAATGTTTGTGGAGCACTTATTGTAGTTCAGGTGTTAAATAAGACCCAGATGTTGCCCTCATGACACCTAACTGTTGGGCAGAAGCAAAATACAAGAAATTAAAAGTAATATGAATAATGATTTATTTACAAATCGAGTAAATTGCTTAAAACAGAAACGTAAGACACATGACTGTATGCAAAAAAAGAACTTAACTTTGTTTAGGATGATGGACTCCTCAGAAACATTTGAAGTTAAGACCTTAATGACAGCTAGGTGCTTTTAGGAAATTAGGACTATTATAGACTAAATATTTGGACCCACAATTCATATGCTGGAATTCTAACCCCCAAGGTGATGGTATTAGGTGGTGGAGTCTCTTGGAGATGATCAGGTCAAGAGGGTGAAGCCCTTATGAATGAGATTAGTGCTTTTATAAAAAGACCCCAAAGAACTCTCTTGCCCCTTGCTCTGTAAGGGCAGAGGGAGAAGATGGCCATCTTTGAACCAGAACCTGCTGGCACCTTGGTCTTGGATATCCCAGCCTTCAGGACTGAGAGGAATACATTTCCATTATTTATAAGCCACCCGGTCTATGATATTCTGCTATAGCAGCCCAAACTAAGACAGAAATGGACAAAATCTTTTCAGGTAAAACAACTAACTTTCATACAAGAGCCTCACCCATTAGAGGAGATATTTGTACATTATGAAAAATTAAGTGAATTGTTAGTGGCCTGTGAGGGAGGGGCTAGGCCATGCTGGTAGATGAAGAAAAGCTCTGTTCCACATTTGACTCGCAGAAAACCACTCTCACATCTATTGCTCCATGATGCTGATCTGCTTCCCAGTACCCGGCAGCAGTGATTATCTGGAACAGCTCTTTCCCCTCGGTGCAGAGAGGCACTTTAAATTTCATACAGAATTCACATCTTGCCACTGCAAAAACTCCTGTATGGATGTCTATTATGCTACCTAGAGATGCAGAAATGGGAACAGCTAAATAACCTCTCTGTAGAATTTTGCAACACTGCGCCAAGATTTACTTTTCTCTGCATTTCCATAGAGAGAAGATTTAAAAAATAATAAAAGAAGATACACACTCTAAATTAGAATGTTTTAAAACAATCCATTTTATAACCTGAGCAAGAACTGATGTCCCAGCAAAAGTGCAGCTGATGAAGGGGAGGAACATTTATTTCCTGATTTCTCTCACAGTAAAACCGTGGACCTTAGCTTTCATGTCTTGTTCCCTCTGTGTGTTGGGGTCAGAAAGTTTGGCTAAATTAAGTTACTCTTATTGACAGGACCTATTCTCTGAAGTCTAAAATCTATGCCTTTCCATGCCTAGCATTCATTCCCTTCATTAAAGGAATTCTAGATAGACTTGATAATTTTCTTCTGAGAATCACATTTCTTATATATTTACTAGAGGCCCCATGCACGGATTCATGTACCAGTGGGGTCCCTTGGCCTGGCCTGCACCCTCTTGCAATCTGGGTCCCCTCAGGGGATGTCGGAGGCTCGGTGCACAGATTCAGGTGGGGTCCCTTGGCCTGGCTTGGGCTATCCCACAATTTGGAACCCCTGAGGGATGTCAGACTGCGGGTTTCAGCCTGATCCCCACAGGCCAGGCCGAGGGACCCCACCGGTGCACAAATCCATGTACCAGGTCTCTAGTATACATATAAGATCTTTGGTTAATCTCTTCCCACCCTCTCCCCTTCCCCCTTCCCTCTGAGATTCATCAGTCTGTTCCATGTTTTCATGCCTGTGCATTGAGCGTCTGCCCCCTGGTGGTCAGTGCATGTCATAGCTACTGGTCAAAGAGTTGAACGGTCGCTTAGGCATATATATATATATATATCTCCAGTTATCTTTCTTCCTTTTTGTTTAGAACTAATTTCTGTGAAAGAACTTTATGCACATATTCCTATACCTTTAAACTTTACTCTTTGTCCTAATTCCACTAGAGGACTATTTATAACCTAATTATGTAAAATTATTGGTGACACAGTGTCAGCTCAGGAAAGGTTACTATTTGGCACATGATTACACAGTCTCCTACTAATTGGATGAGAAAGTGGCATATGCTGGCACCTATTAACAGCAACACCCTCATCATTATCAGTACCATTTCTATTAAGGACTTTTCCTGAAAAGGAAATACTCTGAAATAGTTTATGAGTGCAACAACATAGATGGATCCTGAGGGCATCATCATGCTAGGTGAAATAAGTCAGACTGAGAGAGACAAAACACTATATGGTCTTACTTATATGTGGAATTAAAAAAAACGCATAAAAAATCAGATTTGTGGATACCAGAGTAAGGGGTGATGGGAGGAGGAACTGAACGAAGGTTATCAAAAGCATGTAAGATAAGTAAGTACTAGGGATGTAATGTACAACCTGATGACTTTAGTTAATAGTGTTGTAAGGTATATTTGAAAGTTAAATAAAAAATTACTAATTCCAAACGAGACTAATTGCTTTCCTGACACTTATTATTTAATGTCAGATGGTTACTCCAAACTTTGCCCTGTTGGGAAACATTTACAAGTTACATAAATAGGCCACTAGAAAATAAAGTTCCAAGATTCAAATAGGGGAGTTAATGTAGCAAAAGAAATTTCTAATATCTTGTGAATAGAGTAGTCATCTCCCAAGAACAATGGTAGGCAAATGTTTTCTGGGAGGCCAGGCACAGTTGGATTTAGACAAAGCTGTTTATTGGGGAAGGAGATGAAGGAAATACACCTGGATCTCCCAAACAAAATAGAATCTTCTCACTGTGAGGTCCATGGAGTCTAGGAGTGATGTTATTAAAGGCACTGTAAAAATGAGTGGGGAAATCTAGACATTAACAAAAGCAATGGGGTGTTACAGGAGTATTTTGCTGGGAGTGAATAAAAATGTATTTTATAATGACAACCAGCAAATTCTCCACAGGGCCTACAGAGCTCACAGAAGAACTGAATGAGAAAAACATCTCTAGACCCCATAAATACCTTCAAACATATGGTGTAATAAAGATTAGGAGATCCGGCTAAAAATCAAGGAACTAGTATTGATGATCTGCTGTCAAAAAGACCATTCTGCACCTGCTCCCCTAATAAGTCAATATTGTGATCTTCTTTAGAGCAGTCTCCATTTTATTTCCTTACTGAATAAACTGTCTAGTTACATAAAATCCAAGTCAGAAAGTCTGGGAATCAAGACATGGATTATAATATATCCATTCAAAGATACTATATATTTGAATTTTCTCTACCAAAATTAAATGAGTTATATTTCTGTTAGGTTTCCAACTCTGATCCCTTTAAAGGACCTTGGAGACTCATCATTGACCCAGTGAAATCACATAGATTTAGGATGCTTCCAGAAGGGGTAGCTTACAGGTGATCAAACATTCAAGGATTACCCCAGAAATGCCAAAATTCTCATTGGATCCTCCTAAGGGTTCAAAGCCTTTATTTTCCTCCTGTTTATTCAACTTTGAAAAATAATCAGCAGAACAGAATCTACTAGAGTAAACCATTGACCAATTATGTCTTTTTGATCTTATGACAATTATAAAAAGCAAAATATTCTATACAATAAAACAGAACCATCTGTTTCCAACAACCTGAACCTTCCCAAAATTAATATTAGTGAATTTAATAATGAAATTTTAACTGTTAGAAGGGTTAAAATTTGCATGATCAATTTATGACACAGAAATCTTATGTAATCTAGTAACTAATTAAGCAAACTCTGTGTCCAAATCATCATGAGGTCACAAAAGACACAAGAGAAAGCAGGGGTCATGCCAGAACACAATCAGAAGGGTTTAGAAATCCACTCCAAAGAAAGCCTCAAGCCCAGCTGGCGTGGCTCAGTGGTTAAGTGTTGACCTATGAATCAGGAAATCATGGGTTTGATTCCCGATCAGGGCTCATTCCCCAATATAGGGCATGCAGGAGGCAGCCAATCAATAATTCTCTCTCATCATTGATGTTTCTATCTCTCTCTCCTTCTCCCTTCCTCTCTGAAATCACTAAAAAATACATTTTTTTTAAAAAAAGCCTCAAAAATCCTAAATATTCAGAGCCAGGTTCTAAGAACAAATAGGAAACTCAGAAATACTGATTTGCATAAAGTATGGATACAGGGAGTAAACTAAAATATTCACTTGAGTAAAAGTGATTTTTTTTAAGTATCAAGTAAAATCTACCTAAAATTTCAAGGCCTGTGCAACAAGAAATAGTAAAAGCTTGTTAAATCATAATTTAATGTTTTTAACAATTGACTTATTTATATTTATTTATCTAGGTTCCACTGAGATTTTCCTGGAGAACGTAGGGACAAAACCTATCTTTATAGAAGGTATAATTCCTGCACTTAAAGGTGCTTTAATGGATATCTAATATTATTGGTTCTCAATCTTCTGTAGGCATCAGAATCAGCCTGGAGTAAAATAAATGGTATTCTGGTTTCACTTCTAGAGGTACTAGTTTACTTACTCTGGGATGGGACTAGTCACCACTATTATCGTATTCTCAGGGTAATTTGGCCACAGAATGAGGGCTGATGATCATTGATCTAGTTGAACCTGAATCACCCATTTTATAAGTGAGAGGACTAGAGAAGTTATGTGATCCACCCAAAATCACTGTTAGTAGAAAGAAGACTCAACTTAAGATCAGAGATATTGGTTTGATATGTGTCTTTCTTGTTGAGTAATAGTGTGAAATTGGACAAATGACACCGACTCTAAGTTTCAGGATATTCATAAGGAAAATGAAAATAAAATGCCTGCTTGACTTACTTCATAGGGTTGTTGAGAAGATCAATATAAAACTATGTGACATAAGCTATGGGAAATTACTTTGTAAAATGTAAAGTACTGCACACATATTTGCAATTGTTATTAGTAGTAGAGGCAAGTTGAGAACACAAGTCTCTGCTATGTCCTAGTGCTTTAAATTTTTATTTTATTTATTTAAAATATTTTAAAAATATTTTTCTTTATTTCAGAAAGGAAGAGAGAGAGAGAGAGAGAGAGAGAGAGAGAGAGAGAGAGAGAGAGAGAAGGAGAGAGAATCATTGATTGGCTGCTTCCTGCAAGCACCACACTGGGGATCGAGCCCAAAATCCAGGCATATGCACTGACCGGGAATTGAACCATGACCTCTTGGTTCATAGGTCAGTGTTCAACCACTGAGCCACACCAGCTGGGCATTCTTTACCTTTTTAAACCATTTTCTTTTTAAAAAAAAATCAGTGATTATATTATATTACTAGTTATATGGCATTACATAAATCAGCACAGAGTATTCACTAGCTTATCCCCATACAGTGGTAATTAGTTTTCATGATCATAAACCAGATGCCCTACAATTTCACTACTTAAAGCATCATTGGTACAAAACCAGCAAATCTGAATCCAGCAGAATCTTCAGTTTAACAAGATCCCCTGGTGATTCATAACATTACAATTTGAAAAGTACTGTTCTACAAGATCTCAAAATGTTTTTGGCATGATGATACTAGGTTCAGTACCATTTGAGCAATTCTTTTTTCATTTTAATTCTTCCAACACACAAAAAAATGCACATGATAGATATGTGCGTAATTCTATCTGAAACTACTGCGTTAAGTAAATGTTCCCCTTCTCTGTTTGAGCTAAATAACAGCATTCATTGCATTAGTTTAATAAAACTCTCTGTAGATTTCTTCTCATAATAGTCAATTCTTAGCAATTTTGATTCATTTGAACTAATCACTGTAAATTCCTGTGGAAGCTTAGAGATGAAACAATCACATTTTAGATGAAATTTTTTTGAACAGAAGTGATTACTAGTAGACTCTACAATCAAAGTCCCCCATCGACTATTACCTGCCTTCTCTCCCATTCCCAAAACCACAAGCTCATATTACCCAGCCCAGGTTGAAACTAATTTATGATTCTTAGGGGTGACCAAAGTATGCATGCAGTTTATGATTTAGATCATATTTTCTTAGTAGGGAAAACACATCCTCAATGTTTTTAATTTAATAAGAAGACTGCAATCTCAGGGGTGGGGGGCTAAAGGAGAAAAAATATGGTCTCACTATTCAGACATTTTTTAAAAAGAAAAGAAATAAAATAGTTTCCCCCCCCCCCCACAAAGTTGCTACGCTCTGATTAATTACCCTGTCTTAAGTCATTCCCTTGGCTCTACACAAATTAGGAGTGTCTGAGTGGAAATTACATAAGGTGAGACCTTAACAAATGGCAGTTACATAGTTATTCAGTCATCACACAGACTGCATACTGAGTGAATGGAAATTTTCTTACAACCCCAGATTTCCCTCTACATCTATTTGAGTGTAAATTGCTGTCTATTTATAGTCAGTCTATAAATAGATGCCATTCCAAATGTGTCATGGACTGGAGGTATATTGCAAGAGGCTTATGATGAATTTATTTCCCCAGGAAATAACGACTGTTGAATGTGGCCACAAAATGTGAGCAGGGGGTAACATGATGTGGCAGGAAAGATGTTTCCTAGAACATCATGTGGAACTAGCCAGCAGTAAGGAAATTCAAAGTGACCCACAGGGCTTTTGCAGAGGAAGGGGGATGGGGACTCCCACTTGGGCAACTGTCAATTTCACTTTAGAATGTCTAAAATCCGAGGGAGAATCGAAGGCCCAGACATCAGCTAATAGCTTGTTAAGGAAGATGAATTTGCTTGAATAGATTTCACCCTCCATCTCCATCCCAAAAAGAAATACTGATTGTCAGCTATTAAAAAGAATTTCTGGCATAGTTCTCTGGAATGCAACGTGCAGTGAGTGAATTAAATAGTGCTAAGCACACAGTCTTAGAGCCAGGGGTATCAAAATCAGCTATGCATGGAGCCAGGCTTGTTTGACCTTCATTCATTTAAGTCTGTATTATGTCATATGTCCTTTTTAATTTAATACTACATGGTACTAACTAGACCATTTCTTTCACTCTCTGCAGGAATAATTCATGCTAAGGCAACAAGAAATGCTCATTGGTACATTCACCGTTATTGATTGTCACTTGGTTATGAGCTCCATGTCTCTCTCACCAGAAGCATTTCTCCCTGTGCTTTCTCATTTCCATTCTAGCCATCAGGACTCACCTCTCTCAGGGATTTATAGGTAGCCTGCACAAAAATATTCTTTATGGCTTATAAACATGGTCCTCCCCAGTTTATAGACACAGAGATAGATGATCTATCAAGTGTAGTGCCTGGAGTAGTAGAATGGACATTTGCAATTAGCAATAAAGAGCTCCGATATTCAGAAGTTTCCCTGAAGATGGAGAAATTTCTAAAAGTTTCCACTTTTTAATATTCTACACTGTGGAGAACTTGAGGGGTTCTAGGTCTAGCTCTTAATGCTGTGGCAGGAGTTCTGTTGGGCATTACACTCTCTAGGAAATTCTAGATACTTCTTAAAGGGCAAACAGATACAAAAGAGGAATGACTGATCTTGGTTGGCTCTGCCTCAGTGTCTTTCAGAATGAGGTGAAGCAATGAAAAGTCAGAATAGATCATGGTCAATGGTGTGAATGAGTTATAGATTGTGGCTGTTCAAAGTTGATCGGGGCTTTGTTACTTCATTTTTTCAGATGTTAGTGATGAAGTTTATAGAATGGTACAATGTTTGAGAACAGTGAAAGACCCAAGGCCAAAGGTCTCTGCTCCAATTCTACATCTTACCCCTCTACCAACGCCAGCCACAAAAAGAGCTCCAAATTGGTCAAGTTTGGGCCCAGTTCTCACTGCCTTCTGCCTTGGTCCTTGTTAACCTCTCTCCACACTCACCGGGTTGCTGATGTTTTTGTCTCTACCCACCCTTCAAATTTGATAATTGATGTAGTTCCTCCAGCATGAATCATTGCTCCCAACTTTGGGGGACAGAGATTTGAATGTGCCTATGACTCTATCCAATTTCTGTGGCTTTTTAAAACCACCCTGCCCTCTTCTGCTTTCCATTGATTCCACTGGTTTATATATAAATGTAACTGAATACAATGTAATCATTCTAAATTGCTTGTAATTATTATAGAATTATTCAACACTTAAAAATTGAATTAGAAACATTCAATTTATCTAAAGTAACTTTTTCTCTTAATAAATAAACCATATTCTTCCAGAGTCTAGGGAAAAGGCACAGAGCCTTGTGTTCTAGTTATGCCTCTGAATTGTGTAGCAAGCATGATATCTTTCCTTCCCCAGGGAATAGACAGCCACTGAAGATCAATTCTAATACTGGGCCTCCTGCTAGAGCAATGTTCACAGCCTTCAGTCGAAGATGTCAAGCTGTAAAAGAGCAAAGGGACCACATGCACCTGCAGCAGGGGAAATGGCACTGAACTATGGAAGCACAGGGCTCTGAAGTCCACGTGTGAGGAACAGCCTTCCTATGGTTGCTTTTGTTTTTATCTTGTAATGACTTTATATGCAAAGTCACTAGTCTTAATTTGTTTCTAAATATGGTTAGGGAACATGTTCCTGCAATGACCCCTACTCATCTGGCATTGGCTGTCAGGATACACAAATTTGGCATTCTCCATGTGTTGATGCTGATGAAATGCTGTGGCCAGAATTAAGACGGAAAAATTCAACTCATCAATTATACCTCCTGGTGCTCCCCACGTGGCTAACTCTCCAGCCTGCCCTACCTCGGACTCCCCTGTTAGTATGTCATTAAGCAATGCCAAAGGAAATCACACCTATTGACTTGGGTGACAGTCAAAGGAGTGTTGCAAGGTGTTCCTTTTAGTAAACTGGGAGGTATTTATTAAGCAATAGAATTTGATACAGATTGCCTTTTTTTTTTCTTTACACAGGTTATACCAAGTTACACTTCTGCTAGCGAATTATGAGAAGACAGGTCAAACTTTTTGACCTTTGCCAATCCCAGAGAAAAATATGAAGACTCGTGTAGTTTTGGTTTACATTGCTTTTGTGATGTGTGATGTCAAACAGGTTTTTATATGTTTAAGAGCCAGTTATATTTCCTTTTCTGTGAACTCTTTGTTCATTTCCTTTGCCTGCTTATTTATTGAACAGTTAGCCCATTTCTTACAGATTTATAGAGCTTGCAGCCATTTTTCAAGTGATGAGATTAGCAAATGCTTCCCAGAATTTCATGTTTGTCTTATGACTTTACTTATTGTGTTTTTCTAATATAAATTTCAACCACCTTTCTGGTGGAATTTATTCTTTTCCTTTTACCTTTGGGCTTTGTGTCATACTAAAAAAGAATTTTTAAAATTATTCTCCATGTTTTTGACCAATATTTTTAGCAGATCATATTTCATGTTTAAATCTGTAGTTTATTTAGGTGTGAACTATGAATCCAATTTTATTTTATAGGTAACTGCCCATGTAGTCCAGCATTTATTGAATAATCAACCTATCATTTCCTCACCAATGTCACATTTACCACATACTTAAAATCTCATATAGACTTGGCACTATTTCTGCTATTTCTGTGATATCCCATTGATTGGTCTAATATGTAAGAGTACCATACTTTTTTAATTATTCTAGCTTTATAATGTGTTTTAATATGTAGTAGGACTATCCCCTCCCATAATCAAGCCAATGGTGTCCTGGACATTGTTGTTTATTTTTTTCGTATTAAATTTATCCAGTAAGAAAACAATGTATGAAATAGTTTTGATATCACATTAAATGTATAGACCAAATAAAAATATGAATGGTTAGCATTATTATTTGATTTCTTACAAGAATATGGTTCTAATTTTATTTGTTTGTATTTTGGGTCTCCTGGTAGTATTTTTGTTTTCTTCATGTAGAAGTTCCATATTATTTGTCAAGTTTATTCATTTGTGTTTGTTTTTCATTGTTTCATCCTTATTTATTCTTTCCCCACAATGGGGTGTTTTAAATATATGACAGGGGTTTTTATTTTTGAAAGAGGAGAGAGTTGGTATGTCTGTGCATGACACAGAGTGGCTGGATTCACTCCTTATGGCTGAGGTCAAGTTTTAAAAAGTTTGAATGCTATAAATTTTGAATCTTATTTTTTTTTCTCATTTTAAAATTACATTAAACTTAATTTTATTAACATATAACACTGTATAAATTTAAAGTATATAGCATTACTTTGCTATATCTACATACTAGTATTATAATATGATTGCCATTGCAGTGATATTTATCACATTATATAATTATAATTATAGCACAATATTATTGTCTATACTCCTTATACTTTGCTTTAGACTTTATGGCTTATTTACCACTTATTATGTTAAAAAATACTATCAATCTTTTCTTCCCATCTCCTATCCCCTGATGACCATCATTTTACTCTCACTTTTTTTTTTTACAAGTTTGATTTTTTTTAGTGAGTGTTACTCTTTAAACTCCAATTAATACCTAGTGATTTTTAAAAGGTGAATGTTATTTTTAGAACATGGTAGTTCTAGAAGCAGCAGGAAGAATGGATTAGAATCAGATCAGCTAGTTGCAAGGCATCCAATTCAAGAAAATATTATGCTCTCCCTCATATTCAGGAAGAATGAAGAGAGAAAGTCATTACTTGCTAAGAGCCTATTACATTCCTAACACTGTGCTAGTACTTGCAGAATTTTCCTCTGGCTCTTTATATCAAGGTAGCCTATTCATTTACCACCCACTACTGACCTATTTAAAGAGACTTAAATAAAAACTGGTAGTCTGTAATTTATCAACACTCTTCCCATGACAGACCCTTCCTTCTATGACAATTGGTTTCTACCTGTTTGCTATTTATCTTGTTCCCCTAGGTCAAGGTCATATCTCTGTGTCCTCAATCTTGAATCCATGGTTTCACAGCTTCAGATTCGACCTCATGCTCACCTACCCATAACAACTGGGCTTCTAGTCTTCTTAACCAATTCTGTCTTGGCCTGGTTTCTCGACCAGTGTTTTTCATGGTCAGGTAATAATACTATTCATCAACTCTGGTCCCACAGAAGTATATCCTCAGCCCAGTCACTGGACCAACTTTTATATTTTGGAAGAAGAAAACTGAAGGTAGATTGTGTTTGAAACTCAATAATCCTAGAATTTACACTATATATATTAGGTCACACTTCATGTGTATCTGGCCTTCATTAGTTTGATATTTTCTACCTGCAGAATGGCTGCCTCTCAGCCACACGCATGCCCCTCAATTATTTGAGGTCATCTGCCTCCAATAAAGTATTAGTTTCCACTGGTATTACATATTTTTACAAATCCTTCTGGTGAGGGCAAACAACTTGCCCAGGACTCCCCCAGTTTAGCACAGAAGTCCCTGACTCTGAAAAACTTCTCAGACCTGGGCGATTGTTATGCTTAGTTGCCCAACTTCCAGTGCTCAGCCCAGGCTCCTTCTTGCATCTTTTCTTGAAGCATTGCTGTGTGCCTTCCTCTGGAAAGAAATTTCTCATCATCATGGCACCTACTCATGCAGTTTCCCATTTCCAGGACACTAACATTTCCTTTGGCTGCTGCTGGCATCAATGTCACCTCTAATTATGACACCTCCGATGCTCACCTTTCTCCAGTCTACTTGAGCACACATCTCTCCTTTTTTCCCCTGGATCTCACTGCTCTGCTCATTTTCCCACAGCCAGCTGGCTTGAGCATCTAGGTGTTACAAATATTTTAATATTAATAGATACAATGCTTCCCTCTCCTAGAAAGCATACACACTACTCAGATGGTTGATTCTAACTGGTTTCAGATACAAAAACAATGCACTTATGCCTAAAGCCACTTTTCCCACAGGACCTTCAGGCTCTATTGCAGACTCTGGCTCACTGAGCTAAAACTTTGCTTTGCTTTGCTTAGGCTGGATGAATTCTCTCCTGAGCCTTCTGTACTTGTGTCCTCATTTCTCCACCCCCATAGGTCTCCATACATGTTCAGGTATCCCTGACCCCCATGTATGAATGGGCTGAAATTCATAAGTTCTTTGCCAGGAGGCTCCAGATCCCATGAAAATCATTGGATTCAGTTAGGCACAAAACCAGGTAGGGATGGATAATATATTTCAGCACTGTTCTGGTCTGTACCAAGTTGATGTACCCAGTCCAGTGCCAGCAAATATCTACTCAACTGTCATGTCAAATGTGGCTCCTTTTTTTCTGAATTTTCTCAAGTGGAATGAATTGTTTTTCATTTTTCACATCATTTCCCTCAGACCCTTTTTCTACTATAGCCCATGCTACTTTGAGACCAAGAAGTCATAGACCGCATCTTTTAGTAAATTACTTTCCACAGAGCAAGCACTCAAGAAAGACAAAAGACTAGAACTAATTTCTTCCTTGTCTATACATTGATGAGAAATTATTTTCTAGGCTAACAGGTACCTGAAGAATGCATACAGACCACATGGATTCTAATCCACATCCATACTTTTGAATTTCCAGCAGAATGATAACTTTCTCTTCAACTAAAATTTCTTAAAGCCTCAACATCAACTCTAATAAAAGTGGGTTTGTTTTTTAGAAGTTCATATATTCCAGATGCTCTAATAGATATTTGTAATTACATTTAGTCATTTAATATTCATAATAATTTAAAAATATCATTGGCATTTAAAAATGAACAAATTAATATTCAGAGAGGCTAAAATAATTATCCTTCCTACGTCACAACTGTACAACACAACTATAACTAGAAAGCCCTATTTTGGGCACATTGGGCACTGATTCAATATTATTCATTCTTCTTTATGTCCCATGTATACATGTCTCTCAGTCCAGTATTTTGCCGGGAGATGAAGTAAATGGAGGGCAGAATCTGGCTGTGTCTTTGTTCTTGTAAGTGCTATCCTCAAAATTTCACCCCATGAATATCTTATACAATAATAGCAATATTAGTAATAACAACAGTGGCTAATAAGCCCCAAACTCTTCATGATATCTTCTAAATGTCTTAGATGTATTAGCTCATGTAATCCTCAGGGCAATCCAATAAACTAAGTATTGCCACACAAGTAAATTCACCACCTTCCCAGTAAACCAGCCAATGGAAGCAAAAAGCTGGAATGCAAACCCAGAAATTTTGGCATTAGCAAATGACAGCTCTTATCCTTTCTTTTTTAAATATATACATTTTTATTGATTTCAGAGAGGAAGGAAACGGGAGAGAGAGAGAGAAACATCAATGATGAGAGAGAATCATTGATCGGCTGCCTCTTGCATGCCTCTTACTGCAGATCAAGCTTACAACCCAGGCATGTGCCCTTGACCAGAATGGAACCTGGGACCCTTCAGTCCATAGGCCAACACTCTATCCACTGAGCCAAACCAGCTATGGCAGCTCTATCCTTTCTAATATACTGCCTCTAAGTAGGTGCCTATAAATAGCAGGTAAATGCAGAAATTGATCTGCTCCAACCTACCTCACTATTATGGCTAAATTAGAAAGTTAAGATAAGCCCCTTACTAGCTAGATTTGAATTAAATAAAAATAAAGCAAGTATAAATCCACTTACAGGAAGAAATAGGAAAATGTCTTTGAGGATATAACAGATTAATAGGACAAATATCTCACATGGATAGTAGGGAAGCCAAGATTATCACAGCCTACATGTAATTGGCAATAATAGCTTCTTTTCTCAACTGGATTTGGAGATTTTACATTTTATATTGAGAAGTAAGGAATCAGATTTTAACCACATTTCCAAATACCAAGTCTTCATATTTACCAAGATTTGCCATTCTCTAACAAGGAGTCAAGTCTGTCCACACCTAGGACCTGCCATTTCTGTATTCCTTTGTTTCCCTTGGCAGTGGGCAGGTCTCAAGCCAATATGCCTTGATATTGACACTGAGCAGTATGAGGTTAGTAGCCTTATTCAACAAAGTTTAACTCTGGTAATTCACCTGCAAAGTCAAGGAGCCAGAAAGACCAGATTCTACTACCTTTTAAGATTTGCATCCAGTTTTGCAACCTTGAATTATAAACTAATTAACACACGCTACATTGATTGATTAACTGATGGGGCAACAATGATCCTGACCACTGATCGATGTTCAGTCACTGATGAGCTATAAATAGGAAGAAATGTGTCAGAAAATCAACACATATTAGCCAAGCACAACACTTATTAGCCAAGATCTGCCCAGCAGCACAATAATGAACCAGATATGGACCCTGCCTTTCAAGGGCCTAGAGTTTCATTAGGGATCTGAGATGTCAATACAGAAGATAGAGGTCAACATAAGATGGAAACAAGAGGTATCAGAGACTGTGAAGAGCTAGTGGTGATAATATTAACAACTGTCGACATTTCAGCTAGCAGTGAAAAGGCATTTAATTATATACCAGTTCTGAACAATAGCATTGCATACACATTATTATTTACCTGAAAATATTTTATTAAAGGTTTGAAAATTCATTTTTCATATATTTTACATGTATTGGGCCTAACAGTGTAGCTCAAACAAGAGAATCTTGGGATACATGTACACTGGAGGATAGGGAAATGTTAATAATAGAAGGATGTAATAGCTAAAACTTCTAAATAAAAGAAATGATTGTGTTTTTTCTTTATAGCACATATGGCTCTTGTACTCAGTAAATCATTCATCTGATAATTTACTATAGGGCAGTGATGGTGAACCTTTTGAGCTCGGCGTGTCAGCATTTTGAAAAACCCTAATTTAACTCTGGTGCCATGTCACATATAGAAATTTTTTGATATTTGCAACCATAGTAAAACAAAGACTTATATTTTTGATATTTATTTTATATATTTAAATGCCATTTAACAAAGAAAAACCAACCAAAGAAATGAGTTCACCTGTCACCTCTGCCACGCGTGTCATAGGTTCGCCATCACTGGTTTAGGGCTTTTCCAGAAAGAGTTCTATCTAGGTTTGTGTGTGTGTGTGTGTTTTCTGTTTATCTCCTGAGTTTACTACAGCACCTGTGGCATAGTAAGTGCTCAATAAATATTTGTTGGATAAATGAACAATTAACAAAAACGTACTTAAGCAATTAATCACTTAAACTAACCCCATTCAGGCTATGTGAAATTTAGAACTACAGACTGACAGCAATCAAGTTTCATGCAGAAAGAGCTCTTTTGTTCTTTATGAGGAAATCATATGTGTGCACTACATATTTTCTGAGTGAACATGCAAACACAGACCAACACACCTCATTTCTCCATTTGTGACTCAACTGTGATTTGCTTAACAGGTTAGAAAGTGGCATTTTTCTGGGCTCAAGAAATGCACTGAGGGGACTTGTTAAATAGTGCATTGTACAAATGCCAAACACCCCAAAGAGTCAGCATTCCCCAGCCTTTTCATAAACAAACTTCAGAAGTCAATTGGTTTAATTGAACTGTCAAAGTAGGTCAGACTGAGAGGGTGGAGAGTATATATAAATAGTCCAATATCTGCCAGTCTCAGGGAGCGAGTGATTAGATTTCAATTTGATTGTAATTAATATGTTATTAAAATCCTCACCAAATAAATTGGCTTCATTTAACTCAGAGAGTTGAAGTCAGGCCAAAGAAATGAGGAGGGAGAATATTCACGATGAAGGTCTGTACTTTCCTGGAGTTCTGAATTTAGGCAAACCTACATGGGCTGTGTTATTTCTCTGCTTGGAGAAAATGAAAAATATTTTAATTTAGTAGTAGTCTACTTACATGTTAATGCCTTGGAAACATAGAACAAGCATCCCCAAATCCGTCCATGTTAGGTCAGAGTCATGGTTTTCTCAATCCATTCTTTCATCTCCAACAAAAGAAACAAGTGAAGTCCATTCGGCCACCAGGTGTAAGTATATCCACAAAACATGGGCATGGTTAGTACAGCCTAGAGCAGAGCAGAAGAGTAGACATGTAAAAATGCTTGCTGGAATGGCTGACATTCTAATATCCAAGAATAACTCATGCATGTATTTTTCAAACTTTTTATAACTTTTAATCTGTATTTTCTGACTGGCTCTGCTAGAGAATTATCTGGTATCATGTAAGAAAAACAATGTTTAGAAGAAATTTTAAGAAAAATTGTATTGAATGTTTGCTCTGTACCAGGCACCAACTCTCATCAAACCCTCATAACAACCTTGTAAAGCAGGTGCTATTAGTGTGCCTGTTTTATAGATGAGGAAACTGACACTTTCAGAAATCAAGTAAGCAGCCCACATTTATGCAGCTAAAAAATGAGAAAGTGAGGATTTAAACAAAATCCTATGTCTTCAAAACATCAACTTCCCTTGAGCCCAACTTTCCAATTAAATGCAGTGAGAGAAAGAGCATAACCCTCTCTCCTGAGCATATTGTTTCTCTGTCTGTGTCCTGGGATCTCCCACTTCAAAATCTTTGGAGCTGGGCCAGGGTTAGGTGAGAGGCCCTGATGCAAATACAAATTCATCTGCTTCACACAGAGCTTAGTGAAGAAAGGTGGAGCCTGAAAAACAAATAAACAAACAAAAACACCTGGAAGAAAACTCAAAGAAATGAAATAAAATTTGATGAAATATTATTAATACTAGAGGCCTGGCCTGTGGGATCGGGCCAAAACTGGCTCTCCAACATCCCCTGATGGGTCCTGGATTGTGAGAGGGTGCAGGCCAGGCTGAGGGACCCAACGGTGCACGATAGAGGCCAGGGAGGGACATGAGATGTTGGCTAGCCAGGGAGGGACCACGGGAGGGCTCCAGGGCATGTCTGGCCTGTCTTGCTCAGTCCGATTGGCTGGACCCCAGCAGCAAGCTAACCTACTGGTTGGAGCATCTGCCCCCTGGTGGTCAGTGCACATTATAGCAAATGGTCGACCAGTTGACTGTCTGCACTCTGGTGGTCAGTGCACGTCATAGTGAGTGGTTGAGGGGCCTTAACATATCATTGGCATATTATGTTTTTTTAAAAATATATATTTTATTGATTTTTTTTAACAGAGAGGAAAGGAGAGGGATAGAGAGTTAGAAACATCGATGAGAGAGAAACATCGATGAGCTGCCTCCTGCACACCCCCTACTGGGGATATTCCCGCAACCAAGGTACATGCCCTTGACCGGAACCGAACCTGGGACCCTTGAGTCCACAGGCTGATGCTCTATCCACTGAGCCAAACTGGTTAGGATGGCATATTACGTTTGATTGGTTAAATGGCTGACTGGACGACTGGACACTTAGCATATTAGGTTTTTATTATATAGGATTTTTCAGAACTGGCTAATGTGAAAGGCACATATATTGTGTATCTTTATCAGTTAAGACTAAGTCCAAAGTAGAATCTCAATCACTTCCAATACCACTGTTAACTCAGAGAGACCAAGGCGAATGAGCTAACAGAGAAAGTGCAGTACTGTTGACAGGAAGGAAAGAATTCCTAAGATAGAAACAGGTGAGCTATTTGCATACTTTACTGGGTGTCCTGAACACATTATTTAAATCTCTCTAAGCCTCAGTTTACTCATGTATAAAATGGGGGAAATAATACCTGTCAAGGAACAACAATACTGTAAGTTAACATGTGCAACTGAGTGTCTGCCCTGTAATAGGTACTGAGCCAGAAATAGCTTCCTTTTTCTTAAAATAGCAAGCTTCTGTGCAGGTAGTCCTAAATTCTGTGTATGTTTGTAGAGCGCTCTGTTTAAGTTTGGCTACATACTAAGTGAGGAGGCTGTGATAAAAAATGAAAAAACACATACACCCATAACCTCATCTTGTGTGTTCCCCGGAATAGCAATGTGCTCATTTTCTCTGAAGCCAGATGCCCTTTGCAGACACTGACCAATGCCGAGGTCGTTCTGCTCCAGCTATTCTAAAAATAGCATAAAGATTTTTTCAAGTTAACTATCTTTATTGGGGACACATGACCTTGGGGCTAAGACGGCAGGATTTATCTGAGAGAAATTTAGCAACCACTTTATTATTTATTTTTTTATTTTATTTTATTTTATTTTATTTTTTTATTGCTTAAAGTATTACAAAGGGTATTACATATGTGTCCATTTTATCCCCCCGCCCTAGACAGTCCCCTAGCCTCCCCTATCCCCCAATGTCTTATGTCCACTGGTTATGCTTCTATGCATGCATACAAGTCCTTTAGTTGATCTCTTACCCCCCTACCTCCTGCCCCGCAACCCTCCCCGGCCTTCCTGCTGCAGTTTGACAATCTGTTTGAGGCAGCTCTGCCTCTGTATCTATTATTGTTCAAAAGTTTATAATGGTCTCTATTATCCATGAATGAGTGAGATCATGTGGTATTTTTCCTTCATTGACTGGCTTATTTCACTTAGCATAATGCTCTCCAGTTCCATCCATGCTGTTGCAAATGATAAGAATTCCTTCCTTTTTAGAGCAGCATAGTATTCCATCGTGTAGATGTACCACAGTTTTCTAATCCATTCATCTACTGATGGGCACTTAGGCTGTTTCCAGATCTTAGCTATGGTGAATTGTGCTGCTATGAACATAGGGGTGCATATATCCTTTCTGATTGGTGTTTCTGGTTTCTTGGGATATATTCCTAGAAGTGGGATCACAGGGTCAAATGGGAGTTCCATTTTCAGTTTTTTAAGGAAACTCCATACTGTCTTCCATAGTGGCTGCACCAGTCTGCATTCCCACCAGCAGTGCACAAGTGTTCCTTTTTCTCCACATCCTCTCCAGCACTTGTCGTTTGTTGATTTGTTGATGATAGCCAGTCTGACAGGTGTGAGATGGTACCTCATTGTTGTTTTGATTTGCATCTCTCGGATGATTAGTGACTTTGAGCATGTTTTCATATGTCTCTTGGCTTTCTGAATGTCCTCTTTTGAAAGGTGTCTATTTAGGTCCTTTGCCCATTTTTTGATTGGATTGTTTATCTTCCTTTTGTTAAGTTGTATGAGTTCCCTATAAATTTTGGAGATTAGGCCCTTATCAGATATGACATTGGCAAATATGTTTTCCCACACAGTGGGTTTTCTCGTTGTTTTGTTGATGGTTTCTTTTGCTGTGCAGAAGCTTTTTATTTTGATGTAGTCCCATTTGTTCATTTTCTCTTTAGTTTCAAGTGCCCTAGGAGCTGTATCAGTGAAGAAATTGCTTCGGCATATGTCTGAGATTTTGTTGCCTTTGGATTCTTCTAGAATTTTTATGGTTTCCTGTCGTACATTTAAGTCCTTTATCCATTTTGAGTTTATTTTTGTGTATGGTGTAAGTTGGTGGTCTAGTTTCATTTTCTTGCATATATCTGTCCAATTTTCCCAGCACCATTTATTGAAGAGACTATCTTGGCTCCATTGTATGTTCTTGCCTCCTTTGTCAAATATTAATTGAGCATATTGGTTCGGGCCGATTTCTGGGCTCTCTATTCTATTCCATTGATCTATATGCCTATTCTTGTGCCAGTACCAGGCAGTTTTGAGAACAGTGGCTTTGTAATACATCTTGATATCTGGTATTGAGATCCCACCTACTTTGGTCTTTTTCAGGATTGCTGCAGCTATTCGAGGTCTTTTTTTATTCCAGATGAATTTTTGGAGAGTTCGTTCTAGATCTCTGAAGTATGCCGTTGGTATTTTAATGGGAAGTGCGTTGAATTTATAGATTGCTTTGGGTAGTATGGACATTTTAATGATGTTGATTCTACCAATCCATGAACACGGTATGTTCTTCCATCTGTTTATGTCTTCCTCTATATCTTTTTTCAACGTCCTGTAGTTTTCTGAGTAGAGGTCTTTTACCTCTTTAGTTAAGTTTATTCCTAGGTAGCTTAATTTTTTTGGTGCGATGGTAAACGGGATTGTTTTTATAATCTCTCTTTCTGAAAGTTCACTATTGGTGTATAGAAATGCCTCGGATTTCTTGGGGTTAATTTTGTATCCTGCTACATTGCCAAATTCATGTATTAAGTCCAGTAGCTTTTTGATGGAGTCTCTAGGGTTTTGTATGTATAATATCATGTCGTCTGCAAATAAGGACAGTTTTACTTCCTCTTTTCCAATTTGGATGCCTTTTATTTCTTCTTCTTGCCGAATTGCAATGGCTAACACTTCCAGTACTATGTTGAACAGGAGTGGTGAGAGGGGGCATCCCTGTCTTGTTCCTGTTCTTAGGGGAAATGGTGTTAGTTTTTGTCCATTGAGTATGATGTTGGCTGTGGGCCTGTCATATATGGCTTTTATTATGTTGAGGTATGATCCTTCTACTCCCACCTTGCTGAGAGCTTTTATCAAAAATGGGTGTTGAATTTTGTCAAATGCTTTTTCTGCATCAATTGATATGACCATGTGGTTTTTTTCTTTCAATTTGTTTATGTGATGTATCACGTTTATTGATTTGCGGATATTGTACCATCCTTGCATCCCTGGGATAAATCCTACTTGGTCATGGTGTATGATCTTTCTGATGTACTGCTGGATCCGATTTGCTAAGATTTTGTTGAGGATTTTGGCATCTATGTTCATGAGGGATATTGGCCTGTAATTCTCTTTCATTGTGTTGTCTTTACCTGGTTTTGGTATTAGGGTGATGCTGGCTTCATAGAATGAGCTTGGAAGTGTTCCTTCCTCTTGAATTTTTTGTAGTAGTCTGAGGAGGATAGGTTTTAGTTCTTCCTTGAATGTTTGGTAAAACTCCCCTGTGAAGCCGTCTGGTCCTGGGCTTTTGTTTGCTGGAAGCTTTTTGATGACTGCTTCAATTTCTTCCATAGTTATTGGCCTGTTGAGATTTTTAGATTCTTCCTGATTGAGTTTTGGAATGTTGTATTTTTCTAGGAATTTGTCCATTTCCTCCAGGTTGTCTAGTTTGTTGGAGTAGAGCTGTCCATAGTATTTTTTAACAATCATTTGTATTTCTGTGGGGTCTGTTGTTATTTCGCCTCTATCGTTTCTGATTTTGTTTATTTGGGTCCTCTCTCTTTGCTTCTTGGTGAGTCTGGCTAGAGGTTTGTCAATCTTGTTTATCCTTTCAAAGAACCAGCTCTTGGTTTCATTGATTTTCTGTATTGTTTTTTTGGTCTCTATGTCATTTATTTCTGCTCTAATCTTTATTATCTCCTTCCTTCTGCTCACTCTGGGGTTTTCTTGTTGTAGCAACCACTTTAGAATCAGTTCTGCTGGGTAGAGTTGCTAATAAGGACTGGGTCATGGGTGCAATCCACGTATGGGCCCTGTCACAGTCACCCTCTCATAAGGCCTCCTTAGCAGTATAGGTTGGGCCACTCTTTCCACCAGCCCAGCAATGGCCACAGAAAAAGATGGAGCAGAGGGCAAGGCTTTGGCAGACACCATCTCTATTCTTTCAAATCCTCCATGCACTAACTGGATGCGGGGCTTCTCTGTCATGTTCCCTTAGGAGAGACACCAACTCTTTCTCACTTTGACTCTCAAAGCATATTCTGAATCTGTTTTCACTGCAGAGAAGATTGAAGTGTAGCTGCTCTATTGAATCAATGAATGGGGAGGTGAGCAGAGGAGAAATATGTGCACAAACTTGAAGCACCAGGGCACAGGGTATTACAGTATTTGTATTGGCAAAAAGATGTGCTTCTGGTGTTCGGAAAAAAAAGAATAGATAGAAAGGCGATGGTAGAAAAAGGAAGAAGGAAAGGCATTCACATTTACTGAGCACTGTGAGAACCACTGTATATAAACCTTTATTTAACTGCCCATGAACTGTTTCTAAGTGTCAGAAATTGTGCTAATAAGCTCTGGGAAACAGAGGAACAAGGCAACCAGTGTGCCTTGTTTTTATAGAATTGACTTGCTGGTAAGGGAAACGGATGCTGACCAATTAATTATAAGTGTGACATGTGACTTAAAGAGCAAAGGTACTACAGAGGCATTTAACAAGAAAGAGTCCTAGTTAAGATTTCTGAGTGTAACACCCAGAAATCATTTCTGACTAAATTTAAACTAACACAGGTTTATGAAATGGACATTGGGACAGTTCACAGAATCCAAGAAAGAATATAGTATCCAGGCCGCTCACAGGACAAGCTGCAGTGCAAACCCAGGGTCTCATGATCAGCAGGTCATCATGTGTCCACTGGGGGCTACCATCGCATGGGGATCTGACCATTGCATGACTCGGCTACAACCATGGCTAATCTCTATGTTTTCCCAGGCAAGAGTGGTGAAAAAAATATCCGATCGGTGTTTTTTGGTCATGTGTCAAACTTTGGTCAAGGTGGCAGGATTTGTTACTAAATAGAGAAATAGCTGGGAGTAAACCAGTTATCTTCTGTAGACAAAAATATCATAATGGTCTTGAACTATAAGGCAGGTACCATTATGTCCATTTTACAGAGGACAAAAGTAAGGGCCAGGAGATTTAGCAACAGATCTATCTAGGGCAGCCGTGGGCAAACTACGGCCCGCGGGCCGGATCCGGCCCATTTGAAATGAATAAAACTAAAAAAAAAAAAAAAAAAAAAAGACCGTACCCTTTTATGTAATGATGTTTACTTTGAATTTATATTAGTTCACACAAACACTCCATCCATGCTTTTGTTCCGGCCCTCCGGTCCAGTTTAAGAACCCATTGTGGCCCTCAAGTCAAAAAGTTTGCCCACCCCTGATCTAGGGTCACACAGCCATTAAATTAAGGGAATGGGAATTCAAGACTTTCTGTTTATGAAACTTATGGTTTTCCCATAACATTACATTTTTCCAACTTTTAAGCAATTAATATTGAAACATGGACTTTCTTAAGATATCCTGGGCCAGCCTTTGAAATATGATGTCACTGTCAATCCTCAGGAAAACAAAGATATTTTACTCCCTATCCCTGACATATTTTTCAGTCTATTAAAACTATAGAAACCAACCTTCTGAGACAGTGGTTACATTCTATACACATGTAATAAAACTGCACGAAAATCGAACTTAGAGCAAATAATTAAGATATCATTTGACTTCTGCTAATTGCTGCCAGCATGGCCAAAATCAAAGGAGGCATTTGGAGACAGTTAACAGATGGCGGTGGGGAGGTGTCTTTTTTCAGCTAGTTTGCCTCTCACTTGTCAGAATGTTGGCAAATTTATCATTTTCCCAATGTAGAACAGCAAAAATAAGTGAATTACCAAAAGCTAGAATAGCAATCATTTTTATTTTTTGCCACTTTAACCATGGTAGACATGAGAGTTGGTGGGTACCCTAGGGGAAATGTAATAAATAAGATATACTGTGAGCTTTGAATAGTTCAAAGCACTGGCTGTATCTCTTTCATCACTTTTCCTCCCACTCAAAAAAGCTTACCAAAATACCCATGAGAATAATAATCACATATTCTTTACTCTTTCTCTCACCCTTCTGGTAGCCAGATATGTTTCATTAGACACCATCCTCAGGGTCTCAAACAATGTGAAATAGTTAAAAAAAAATTAGTTGTGCCACACCCTAAAAAAATAAAAACTCTGAAAAGATAGAAAAATAAAGGTAACGGGAGGAGATGCAATTTGAATTGAACCATCACTGAGTTTCCAAGAAGGGATCCAATCATCCTGCAACTAACCCTGAAAGTCTCACCCAGGAAGGAAGCCATCCAGCTCATGCATATAATACCTTAAAAAAAAGCCATGGCTTTAAGAGAGGAGTAAAGGAGCATAAGGAATCCACAAGAAGAGATGACTCAGAAACCAGAATTTTTGCAGAGGCCTCATCCCATCTCCTCTGGGGCAACTGCGGGGTCCACATTTTAAGATATTTCATATTCGGAAACGTGAGAAACAGCCTGCGATCTCTAACTGAAGATGTTACTGAAGGGTGGCTATTTGGCATTAGTAGTAACAAGAACTAACTGAACTTGAATGATTAATGTTAACAGGATTCAGATTTTTACCCTAGATTTGGGGTTGAGTAGTATAAGAAAACTTGGCATATATATATATATATATATATATATATATATATATATATATATATATATATATGATTCTAAGTCACGTCTAACATTTTGACAATGTATTTGGTATGTAAAAATAATAACAGTAATAATAATACATCCTAGGTAAAATTTCAATAAGTTTCCTTTGTTAACACCCCCTTAATCCAGATGCCTCTCTTGAACATTATTTATATACTATGTAATCCTGGGCTACTGAAAAAGTACTTTTACTGCTTCAATGAGGATTCCAAACTGATTTCTTATCCTCTTTATAGAATTTAAACTGAAATTTTCTTGAAAAATGGCAGAAAAACTTTCCTTCCTATTAGATTATTTCTCAATTACTCATGTAAATGGGAATTTCTGAGGTTTGAAGAAAAATGAGGGCTCACTAAACCAGCAAAATTCAATCACAGAACAACTGTGCCTTCTGCTTAGAGATGGATCATACATCACACCAGCACTCCTTTCTCCCGATTTACACACAATATTTAATAATGCAATATAACTTGAGTGCTCACTGTCAAAGATGCTATCAAGGTCATCTACATCTTTCTAGCCATTCATCACCTTCTAAAAATATTACTTAACCTTTAGAGCTAGAAATTAGGGTAAATTTTAACCATAGTATAAAGACCTTCAATCAACTATAACCAAATCATATTTTATTGAAATATTCAGCATTTATGATTAATTTAAAGGACACATGAGCTTGGTAGTAAAGTCAGGAAGAATAGTACCAGCCATGACTCTAAAGACCACCATATCTTCCCAGATTTACTCTCTTACTACTTATTTACCTTAAATAAAATTCTTCTGTTTTCCTCTTACCTTGCCCTACTACTTTATGATGACTGTGTTACTGGATATTGCAATTTATTCCATAACTTAGAGAATATCAAGGGGCTTATCATGAAACGAGAGGCAGAGTGGATGGAGTAACCGATCAAACCGATCAGCAAATACATATTAGAGTCTATTTTTGTGCCAAGCAGCCTTCCAAGCACTTTACCTGTATTAATTCATTTAATGTTTCTAAGAAGATACAGAATAGGTACTCACAAATAAAAAAATCAAGGTGGAAAAGACAGGTAAGTTGATTGTCCAGGGTCAGAAAGCAAGGATATAATGGAGCTGGATGTTTCTCCCCAGGCATCTCTGGCTCCAAAGTCCTCCTCTTAATCACAGCGTTAAAGGGACCCTGATCAAATGTTGGGTTCAACTTTGTATGGAAGTAATTTCCCAAAGGTATCTCATTCCAAATACCATTGGATAGATTAGGTACTGAGGTCATGGTTTGGCCACTACAACATGGAATTGAACTACTTCTAATGAGACACCTTCTATAAATATTACACTTTCCTATTTTTTTAAGGAAAAAACAATGAGCATATCATTTTATATTTATAGAACAATTACATTATGCTGGGCAAAAATATTTGTCACTGTCGTCTAGTTTGACATTTAAATATCATCCAAGTGCATAATTTACTATTGGGCCAAAAAGGGTGAACTGTAGCAGATATTTTTCTTCAATCTGAATGCACCAATTCTTTGAACACTCTTCCTACACTTATGGAATTCGGTACCTAGGAGACCCCAAGTCCCTTTATAGAAATCAGATATAGAAGCTTCCACCAAAAACATATATTCATATCAAATTATTTTGAACTAATATCAAGTGATCCACAACAATGTGAATGCATTTAATGCCACAAAACTGTACACTTAAAAATGTTAAGTTTTCTGTCATGTATATCTTATAACAATGAAAAATAATTTTTAAAGGCTAGTGATGTGCAAAAGCAGGCTTTATGCAGAAATAGCTTTGCTGAGAGTGACACATGTACAGCATATCCTAGAGGAAACAGTGCAGAGGTTCCAGAAGTGGCCTCCAGAGCTCAGCATCCATCAGTTAGCTATGCAAATTTTAGGGTCAATTCCCAGGGTCACCACTGCATCAATTCAGGAACAGGATTTTGTACATTATTCCTACTGCAAAGCCTCAAAATCTAGTCTTCTCAACCTTCCAGGAACCCATTGAGCTATACGATATCTTTTTATACATTTATTTTCTGGTCAAACAAGTTTGTATAGTTTTCGGATATTTATAACAATGACTACTGATTGAAACAAGTGATAAGTTTAAGTACTACTGATTAATATTTGTTTGTGCTGGGCACTGCATTATGTCATTTAATGGTCATAGAAATAAAAAGGGATGCAAGTTTTGATTAACCTCTTTAAAATTGAGGGAAATTAGGTTGAGTGGGTTTGTCCAAGGCCCACATGGCTAGGAATTGGCAGAACCGAGACTGGAACCTAGGTTTGCTTGATGCCATGTCCATGCTCTCAACTGTTCTCTAAAGGTTACTGATTGATAGTCTTACATTAACATAGTCCAGTGGTATGGCACCTTATAGACTTGAGAGAACTAATGTCAGATTTTAAATTGATATTAACCAAACCTGAAGTCTGAAGAGATGATTTGCGGATTTGGCTCATCTCTATCAGTGATCCATCCTTCCAGACCCAAGATTATTCCTCTGTAAAATTGGAGCTTAGACTAAAGATCTCTACAGCTGTGTTATTCCATGGTTCCATCTCTCTAATTAGAAGTCTCTCTTCTTATCAACTTTGTTATGAAGAAAATGTTAAAAAAAAAACTATTAACCACAGATCTTGGATGCTGTCCTCACATTTTCTGCATCCCCCTCCTCTCTGCCTGGATAGTGACGTGCTGACTAAAAGTCCAAGGAACTTTTCCATGTGCGACCCAGATAATCCAAGGTCATGATGGCTTCAGAAAATGTTGTGTAACTGCTGGTTGAAAATCAATAGTACGTGTCCTGTATTCAGGGACATACACAAATAAGCACAAATCACTGAAGATGACATCTGGTCCTTTGATTTCATAAGAGAAATGTCAAGGGGTTATATTTTTCTCAATGTCATCTCATAAAGGCAAGGTATTCTATGGGGGTAGGCTTTGGACCCAAGTATGAGTAAGGTCATTATTGTTAAATTCCAGGATTCTCCATGGGACTCAAGGTGTCATTATTGAAGCAGTGTTTTCTTAGCCCTCGAGCAACCAATCAATTAGCCCATGCACCAGTTCCTTTTTTCATTATGACTGCTGTATCAGTTCTAATATTACTCATACTTTCATCACCCACATTAGTTTTTAGGATCTATTGCCAGACTAGGAACTCCAAATTAGAGACTCTGTCATCCCATTGTAGTATTTGAAGATGGCTGAATATTAATAATAGTAAAAATACTAATACCTATACTATTTATTTAATCTGTGCCAGAGATTTGGAGAAAAGGCCTTTAGGCAGTATTACCTCCATAAGTATGGCATCCTTATGTGATAGGTGCTGTTATTAACATCTATATGGAAAAACTGAGGCCTGAAGAGTAGTTTTCCCAAAGTCACATAGATAATATTGCAGGCATGCCTGACTTCAAGGCCTGTGTTCTTAATTTCTTATTGTTGAGATATTTATTCCCATTGAGAATCAGTCTGCCTAAAAGGTATATTAAGTAAATATCTGGCCTAGAAATTTTAACAGAATAGCTGAGCTCATCCTCAATCTATTACTGAAGTAAGTTTCTTTTTAGACTGAGTTTCTATAGTGGAAGACACTTGTAGATTTACCCAGATTGACTCGATAGTGGCAATGAGGCAAAACCAAAGAGCATATGAGGACAAGCAGTGATTTCATTTCAAGAGCAGTCACAGTGGCAAAGGTTGGATTAAGGACCAAAGGCAAGGCCACTTACTAGGCATCCAAAATGCAATATGCCAAGTGAAGAAAGAACTCATAAAATCATCATCAGTTAGCCATAACAACAACAATAAAGTAGTTAGAAATTGGTCCTTATCAAAGAATTACAGTGGTTCAAATGAAAAGATAGCATTGTGGGCTTGAATCATGCTACTCACTGAGGTGTGACTGTGTCTGAAAAGGTAAGCTCAACAAAACTGGTGTAGAAGGAAGAGTCAGACTTCACAGTCAGATGAGAAAACAATTACAAGGATTGTTGCAATAAGGAAAAAAGCTGTGATTCTAAATGGGATGAATCCATTTTTTTAACAAATACCTATAGTAGAGAAAGGCATATAAAACTTGATAGATACTTCTATTAAACCTCATTCCACAAGCCTTGCTGAATAAGCAAACCTAGGCTGGGAGTGAGGGAGTGGGAAGGATGCAGTGAGGATATCACTTGCAGACACCACGGTCTGCTTGACACACTGCTATCAAAGCTCTCTTTGGTGATTGAACTGATGCGTTCCAGGACTTAAACGAACACACCGAAATGTTTTCCTCATTGACTGCTGGTGTGGACACATGACAAAGGCTAATTGTCCTGCCTGTTGGATAGGTACAATGTCATCCCTGCAAATGACAGCTCAAATCAGGTTTTCCCCTCACCCCACTGTACCTGAAACCCAGGAAAGGAGGATCTGATAGGAGGATATCATCAAAGACAAGGGATTTAAAAACACATACGTACATATGTACACACACACATGCACACATATACCCCGAGTTCTTCTCTGGAAATAGTCTTTTTTTTAAAAAAAGAAACCTTTGTAGACTGAGCAAAACAAATAGGATTAGACATATGTATCTTTGTTTTTAGACAATTTTTTTCCTAAAATATACATTCTCTGAATGTGGGAGAGGTGACTAGGAGCACTTATGCTCACAAGAAACTGGCAATAAAAAATATTTTACAGAGACCAATGGGAGGAGCTTTCATTGTGCTTCCTGCCTTAGGGCTGGAGGAAGTAGCTGGGACCTTTTGGATGCTTGCTACCTGTTTATCTTTTCAGGGGGCAATTAAACATGGAATGCAGAATCTGTGTGCCTCCAGCAGTGATCTTGGCCAGATTCTTGTCTTGGGATGGAGTGAACTGTAGGAAGCCAAGCATTAGAGATTAGTTGGCAACCCGGCTGAAACATTGTTTCTCACCAATCAAATCCCAGCAGCATAGGAAAGCACTTCATCTCTACTCTTTTTATTTTTTTCCTTGTGTACGGGCCATGCTAATCTTCTCTGTATTGATCCAATTTTAGTATATGTGCCACCAAAGTGAGCACTAGCTCTACTTTTTAAATTTGTTCAAATTAATTAACTTGTAATATTGTAGGACCAGAAAAAAATCTAACAATTCCTAACTCATATGAAAAATTTAATTTTGTTTAGCCTCTTATTTTTTTCTCCTAACCCTTATCTCCTTATCTCAGACATATAACATATACCACATTTTCACCACATTACTCTACACACATGAGAATCTCTTAGGACAAGTAGAGTATATAATTATATGAGTATAAGTAAATATAATGATAATTTTTATAGCAAACAATTCTAAGTATCATTCAAAACGGATAATTTGATAAATGATGACTGTATAGTTATATATATCAGATATAGATGCATGAAACTTGGCTGTGTTAAACTTTATCTTCTAGAAACCTTGAGAAAACCATTTAATTTATATTTGCTTCAATTTATCTACCTGTAAGAAGATAATAATTTCAGACCAATTGTTGTGATATGATTAAATAAAACCATAAATCATTGTCAAGAAAACTATAAGATGATGAAAATCATTGAGATAATGGTTACCATCTTCAGTTCTAGGGGCTCTGTAACCAATAGCGGTGGTTTCAAGTGAGGTCTTCTACCTTTTAGTTGTGCAAACTTTGTAAAGTCTTCAGACTTGAACATGAGCTGTCTCATTTGTAAAAAGAGAATGGTAATAATATCTATCCTAGAGAGTTGTTTTGTCAGGTTTAAGTCACATAATGAATATTAAGCTGTTAACACAGTGTCTGGCCAGCAATTAGGACTTAATAAATTAACAGCCAGGGTCCCATTGGAGAATATATGGCTTACACAGTTTAGAGTAATTTAAGGAGCATTCAATAAAAGGATAATTTGCAAAAATATGCAGAAGACATTGGAAAACCACAAGAGATAGTGCAGGGCTATTACCATCAATATAGGAAGGAGTGAAGAGATGGAGTTATCTGACGCAGCAGAAGAGAGTAAGGAAGAGAAACCTGCCATAAGAGGTGCTGAGAGGCCTGGCATGTGTTGCTCAGTGGTTAGAGTGTTGGCCCATACACCAAAGGTTCACAGGTTTGATTCCCAGTCAAGGGCATGTACCTGGGTTCCAGATTCAATCTCTGACACCAGTTGGGGCACTTGCAGGAAGCACCCAATTGATGTGTTTCTCTCTCTCATCAATCTCTCTCTCTCTCTCTCTCTCTCTCTCTCTCTCTCTCTCTCTCTCTCTCTTTCTCCTTCCCTCGCTTCCTCCTTTCCTCCTTTCCAATCACTCTAAAAATCAATGAGAAAAATATCCTTGGGTTAGGATAAAAAAAAGGGGGGGGAGAAAAATAAGTGCTGAGAGCTTTGAAAGAGAGACTCCTTAGCCCAAGGAGCTCTTGCATAGAATTCATTCTTTTCCCTCTCTTCGATATCTAGCTCTTGGTTCCACTGACCTACCCAAGTAGAATTTAGAAGGCAGGGAAGCCATTGATGTAATCCAGAACTCAGTTGTTGTTGTTGTTTTTTATAAAGAGACAAACAGTAAATATTTCAGACTTTCAAGCATAGGGTCTCTTGAAAATAGCCATGTAAACAATGAGTGTAACTATGTTTCAATAAAATTTGATTTACACAATCAGGCTATAGTTTTCCAGATTCCTGATGTAGTCCATACAAATCAGTTTCCTGGTGGAGAGAGAAGACTGGAACATGGATCAGGAAGGGCAGATGGAGGACATCAGCTCAGAGCCACGTTAGCTGTGTTAACTTTTGCTATGCTTGCTCTTAATATGAATGCCATTTAAATTATATAGGAACCGAATATATTAGCATATTTTCTTCAGCTCTGTAGTGGCTTGTGCTTAATCATGACGATCTTACACAGGTGTGCTACAGAAAGCTGCAAATAATCAAAGCTGTATGTGCTCCATGAAGGTAGCGACTGCATCTTCTGCACAGCTGTAAATCTGGGCCTAGCTCAGTGTTCTGGTGTAGCATAGGTATTCAGCAAGTGCTGAATAAATTAATGAATCCCACAGGTATTAGATGTCCTAGGAAAAATAAGGTCATCAATTTGCATAGAAGTGTAACATGCACATAAAAAGTAAACATTTTAAATATACAGGCTCAATAAATTTTGACAAAGTTGATACTTCCATTTAATCATCACTCATACTAGAAAAAGAAAGTCATTTTCTGATATATGTATTGCAAATATTTCTGCCTACCCTGGCTTTTCGTTTTACTTTCTGAATGGTGTTTGCTGAAGATCAAAAGTTTATTCCAATATTGCCTGATTTATCAACTTTTCCTTTATAGTTTCCATTTAAGGCCTCTGTAAAAAATATTCCCATACTTTAATAACATTAGAATATTATCCTGTGATGACTTCTAGAAACTTTATTGTTTCTATAGTCTACAGAAATGTACTTTAGAGAAATATGCTTTTGTGTATGTTGCAAAATAAATGTCAAGATTCGGGCTTTGCTTATGGGTATGGTATTGACCCAGAATCATTTTTTGAAAAGACTACCTTTTAGTCATTTCACAGAAGGAGACTGACTAGGAGCTTAATAAGAATTATACATCGTAGAGGTAGTAATAAATATTGCTAAGAAGTAAAACAATATTAGAAGAGTTTCAGAGGCAAAATGAGTCTGTGGTGATAGAGAATATGTGTTAGAGACAAGATTTGGAAGCTTGTTTTATTGCACAGGAGATAATAGATGTTACCAACAACTATAAAGCAAGCTTTAATAGATATATCCCTTGCAATGGTTTTATTTTTGTACTTTTAGCTATAACAAAATTAAGAGAAGTGAGAAACCAAGGAAGGCATTTTTAGATGGGATAAAAAATGTCTTTTTGTTGATCTCTCCTTTTCCCCACCGTCCCCTACCTTCCCTCTGAGGTTTGACAGTCTGCCAAAGGACTTATATGCAAGCATACAGGCCTAACCAATGGACACAGACAACAGGGGGTGAGGGCATGAGTGGGGGGGGGGAGTAATGTGGGGATAAGAACACATATGTAATAACTTAATCAATAAAAAAAAATTAAACGATATCTTTTGTTTTGTTTCTTTTTTTAACCAAAATGGAAAAAAATATAGGGCATACAATATAAAATAAAGAGGAGAAACAACAAGTATGGCATAGGGCAGTTGTTTTCAAACTGCAGCATGAATTACATATTTAGAGGGCTTAACACGCAGATTTCTGGGTTCCACCTCCAGGAGTGTGATCAGATAATTTGCATTTCCGACAAATTCCTAGATATGCTGTTGTAGCTGATGCTGCTTGCCTGGGAACTGTATTTTGAGAACCACTAGTATAGAGTAACCTTTGAAAGAATAGTAAAAGAATCTCTCTATGTAAAAGCCTAAGTGTTCATCTGACCATCCAACCAGTAGCTATGAAGCACACTGACCCCAGGGCGTAGAGACTCAATGCAGGAGCTACCAGAACACACACTGGCCATTTTAAAAGAAATGGCACAGTTGACCTGGTGCTGACAAAGCAACACTTGGCTTCCCCCAAGTGGGTCACAGGCCCTGCCACCACCCCAGAGCAACACCCCACCAAATTGCAGCCAACGCTGCCAAGACCCCATGGCGCAAAATGTGGCCCACAGCCCAGCCCAGCCCAGCCAGGAAACGGTCACTATGGGCACTGGGTAATGACATCACATAGCAATGCCCAGCTTCCTCTCCCTAGCAACTGCTAGCCTCTGTGGAGTTTCTTCAGCCCAGGAACATGACTTGCTTTATAGCCAGGTGCAAACATTTCACACTTTAACCAAATGTCTGTGAAGCATTTTCCCGTGCCTTATCTCATTTGATCTTCACAGAAATCCTGGAGTAGGTAGATAGGAGACTCGGTGGAATCCTATTTTCTTTTCATTAGCTGGAAAACGGAGATTTAGAAAGTTTAGAAACTTGACCCGACTGAAAAGAAGTAAGAAATGGTGGAACTTGAAAATGACTTCAGGTTTTCTCACTGTGCAGAATAGAGTCAAACACTGCTACAGTTAAATATTTTACCCTTTGTTCTTCCTGCATGATCTACAATAATAATCTGCTTTGTGTTGATATTTACTGCTGTGTTGCTGACAATTACCTGAAAAAGAAGTTGGGGTGCTTCACTGGGCTGGACAAAGTTTAGCTAAATCAAAAAGCAGGTCTAATTAAGCAAGTTTATTCTATATCTATAAAAGACTAAGTCAGCAGTTCTTAACCTGTGGGTCGTGACCCCTTTGGCGGTCGAACGATCCTTTCACAGGGATCGCCTAAGACCATCCTGCATATCAGATACTTACATTACGATTCATAACAGTAACAACATTACAGTTATGAAGTAGCAATGAAAATAATTTTATGGTTGGATCACAACATGAGGAACTGCATTTAAAGGGCCAGAAGGTTGAGAACCACTGGGCTAAGTTGACTTGCGCATGCGGGATACCTATAAAGCTCTCACTGGTGCCAATCGCATGCATGTGTTTCAATTTGTCATTGTCGATTGTGAATTTGGTTGACACTTCTATTATAGAGAAAGGGCGAATAGTGATATTAAAATATTTTTTCTAATTAACTTTCTTTCAATGTGCACGAATCCGTGCACTGGGCCTCTAGTGTGTAAATAACAGCTAATAGAGTGATGATATTGAACAGTGATTTAAAGAATAATTCAAATACTTGCTTCAAATAATTGTAATGTGTTTTATTTGACTGAAGCATGGGACCTGGACATAGACTTTCAGCATGTAAGATCATAAGCAATGTGGGCCTAGGATTATGAAAGAATTTCTAATTTACTAAGAAATGTTATGGCCATATAGCTAGTAAGAAGTATAACTACTTTATAAATCATTTTTCCTGAGCCAGCATCCTGTTATCTCCATAACTTTGTAAATAGTGCAGTTTCCCTCTGCAGTATTTCTACCAAAAGTCTGTCTGATTGGTTTAAGAGCTGTGAGTAGCACTCCATGATAATTTAACAGATTAATAATTGTAAGGAACAAAATCACCATACAGCATTGTTTTAATTCCATACATTGTGACTTTCAGTTTTCATCGACTTACATTCCTAGGATAGAGATTAGTTGAACCACCACTATGATCAAGTGAATCTAGGTGAAAAGGATTTTCTTTAACATCTGGGGAAATTAGTTAACAAAAGTGTCAATTTAGAGTCAAGTTGATATTTCCATATAGAAAAACATTACATTTATATGTTTCTGGAAAATTAAAAGAAAATATAGCTTTGTGGCAAAATTAAAATTGTGGTAAACTTACAAATAATCAGCATACTGCTTCTATAAACAAAACGTTACATTGATTTTAAGCACTGAATAAAAAATAAATTTTGGGGAAAAATTTTAACTCCATATTCTTCAGTTTTTGATTGTAAAAGTCAGTTTAGGTGTCCTTAATAGTAATGCAGCTGTTTTCTTTAAGTGAAATGCATGTTTTAGGAAATCTGACATCTCTAAAGAAGGTGCAGACACCCTGGCAAGTCTCACTGACTATTGTCTCTGTCTAGTTTAACAGCTGGTGATGGGTTAATCCACAGCATTTCTGAGAATTCTCTTTTTTTAATTGATTTTTTTGGGTAACATTTGTTAACAAAATTATATAGGTTTCAGAGGTACAATTCTATAATACATCATCTGTGTATTGTATTGTGTGTTCACTGCCCCAAGTTGTCTCCTTCCATCATCATTTATCCCCCTTTACCCTCTTCTGCCTACCCCATCTCCCTTTCCTTCTTGTAATTACCATACTCTTATCTGTATCTATGCTTAATCCCTTCACCCTTGTACTCAGCCCCCAGGCCCCTTCCCCTCTGACAGCTGAGAATTCTTACATAGACAAAAATCACAGTGGAATTTGCCAGAACTCAGTACATTAGTATATTAACAATTTGAAAAAGGTACTGAATCTAGAGATATAATAGATGAAAACCTGGGGAAATGGCAATTGTGATAGCATCAATAATGAAATTCATTCTATACAGGTATAGCTGAGACTTGGTAAGGAAAATCTCTCAGCTCTTCAAAATGAGACTAAAATGTCCAATAGCTTTCATCACCCTCAACCTGGGTCTGATCTGCCAACAGTGAAGACGAGGCCAATTGAATTTCTAAGCTTTAAGCAATGGGTCAGCAAATCCCTTATTGGTTCTTGGCTCTTTAAAATAATTGAATGTGTGATTTTATTAAGCAGACATTAAAGACAGAGGAAGTAAAAGACTCCATGGAAAGCTGCATATAAAGAACCATTTAATTTAATCAAAATAGAATGTTCTTTTTTCCCCCTTTCTTTATTGATTAAGGTGTTACATATGTGTCCTTATCCCCCCATCGCACCCCCTAATACCTTCACCCCCTCCCCCGGTGTCTGTGTCCTTTGGTTATGCTTATATGAATACATACAAGTCCTTTGGTTGATCTCTTCCCCTAACCCCCACCCTCCCCTACCTTCCCTCTGAGGTTTGAGCATCTGATCAATGCTTCTCTGTCTCTGGATCTGTTTTTGTTCATCAGTTTATGTTTTTCATTATATTCCACAAATGAGTGAGAGCATGTGACATTTATCTTTCTCTGACTTACTTATTTCACTTAGCATAATGCTCTCCAGCTTCATCCATGCTGTTGCCAATGGTAGGAGATCCTTCGTTTTTACAGCAGCATAGTATTCCATTGTGTAGATGTATTACAGTTTTCTAATCCACTCATCTGCTGATGGGCACTTAGGCTGATTCTAAATCTTAACTATTGTAAATTGTGCTGCTATGAACATAGGGGTGCATATATCCTTTCTGACTGGTGTTTCTAGTTTCTTGGGATATATTCCTAGAAGTGGGATCACTGGGTCAAATAGGAGTTCCATTTTTAGTTTTTGAGGAAAGTCCATTCTGTTTTCCACAGTGGCTGAACCAGTCTGCATTCCCACCAGCAGTGCACAAGGGTTCCTTTTCCTCCACATCCTCGCCAGCACTTGTCATTTGTTGATTTGTTAATGATAGCCATTCTGGTGTGAGATGGTACCTCATTTTTATAGTAAAGCATCGAATTGTTTGTGGTTACCCAGAAAAATATTCAGTCATGGAAGTTACGACCTCCTTTAACATTGAGTTAAGCACAATGTGTCCTTCCAGGATGCTCCAGTCTTTGATGATCAAGCAGACTGACCAAAGTTTGACATCTATTTCTGCCATTATGTGTTCCAGCATAAGATATGTAACATCTCAAGTCTTAGAATTATGACTAAGTCTCTAGTCCCTAGTATTTCCTGAGACAGTACCACACCATGCCACCCAGTGCTCATCCTCCAAACAGTGGCTTGTGGAGGTGTTATGAGCCCCTAGCAGACTTTCGGCAATAGGTTCAAAGGGATTAATTCTGGGTCACACAGCTAGCAACACAAAACTGGGATTCTGAACCAAAGTTTCGGAGAATTCAAAGCCTTTTGTTCCTTCTGAACTGTGATAATCTGGCTCACACTATGCTTCCTGATAAGAATGAGAGAGCAGGCTCAGTGAATAGAACACTGACCTGCAGACTGAAGGGTCCATAGGTTCGATTCCTGGTCAAAGGCACGTACCTTAGTTGCAGGCTCAATCTCTGGCTGTGGTCTAGGTACATGCGGGAGGCAACCAATCGATGTGTCTCTCACATAGATGTTTCTCTCTGTCTCTGTATTTATCCTTTTCCTTTCAGTCTCTCTAAAAATCAATGGAAAAATATCCTAGGGTGAGGATTAACAAAATAATAATAATAATAATAATAATAATAATAATAATAATAATAATAACAATAATAATAAAATGAGAGAGCATGCAAAAAAATGACTAGCACATTTGGTGGCCTATGGTAGGTACTAAATAAATGTTGGTTTTCTTTCCCTCTCTAGAGAATCAATCCAAGGCTTGTTAAAGGCAGCACCAGAAAGATAGTCTGATAAATCTTCATGAGGAGAGAAGAGAACGGGAAAGAAACCTATCAGATAATATCAACACCTTTGAGTAGAAAATTCACTAGTTGTCTGTCTCTCATGCACGAGCAGTTTCTGATGGGCAACAAAATAGGGCCTGAGGCCTGATGCTTGCTGCATCCCTGAACTTTCCAGGGAGAACATGCCTGTTAAATTTTCAGCTCCAGAGCCCATCTCATTACTTTCAGTGGCACCTCTTAGTATGCCTAGACATTAGCAATATGACGTTTCTCTCCTAAGCTTGCATGCCTTCCCAGAGGTTCAGAGATAAACCGCAGTATGTGGCAAGGCCAGTGCTAGAAAGAGACATCTGCAGTCAGGACCCTGAGTAACAGCTAGTTCTATACCACCCTAAAGAAGGCAGCTGTCCTATGGTATCCCCTTGTTCTCCTTTCCTTTTTCAGAGAGAACTTTTCAGGGTCTGACATTCTTATCTAACAAGGGGATACTGTCAGGTCCTGCAGAACTCAACTACAATTACACAAACCAATGGATTTATAAGGAGATAGGTTTTGCCTTTATATTAGTGGAGAAAGTTTACCGTGGGTCTAGTCTTCATTTTCACTTACAGCAGAGAAATAATGGAGGGAGCTCTGGATTGCAGGTTAGACTTTTAGTCCATTCCTCTTTTCCAGACAAAGGTCCAAAGGGTCTGATCTGGATGATCAGGATCCTCAAAGATAGGGCTAAAGAAGGAGAGTTTGTCTTCCACTCTGCTCTTATGTACAGGGAAGGAGGTGTGTCTCAGGCACTTATTTGAGGACAGTGTTAGAGAAAAACAACCAAGTCATCTTCTAGGCAAGAGAGCCAGAAGACAGTTCAAGAATCAGGATGAGATCAATGTCAGAACAGGAAGATCTGGACAAATTATTTTCATGGGCTAACACAGCTAGAATTCTTACTTCTTCTAATGGAATATATAGAGTAAGACCATTTAAAGGGGCCAGGAATGAACGGACATACCAGAGACTTTTGACTAAAAGACCTTTAGCTGAAGAAGAAGAGATGAATATTTGCCTAACTCCTATGGATGAGGTAAGGGGCCTTGAGAAGAAAGGAGAGCCACCTCAGGTCAGGGACATTGAGGACCATCTGCCTGCCCTGATACACAGTTTTGATATACGTTAAAAAAACACACCCTTGTTACTTTCACCAGAAGACCTTCCTGAGAACATTGCTCCTATTGAGAGTTCTAAAGCAGAAAGAACACAGTATCTCTTGTGAAGTAAAGAATGATTATGGGGAAAAGAGAACACCTTTATTTGGTACAGAATAAAAGGTGGCACCTAGGGAACCATAGCTAAAAGGAAGGCAGCAGAAATATTAAGGTGCAGCCCTTCTTCTAAAACTAGGCCCACCAGTCTGAGTTGGAACTTACTGAGATGGTATTGGTGAATTTTCAGAAAAGTAATAAGTTTGAGGGGAGGAGTGCTGCTGGAATTGGAAACCCAAATCTAAACTGAGCTGGAGTTGTCTGTCAGCGATAGAGTTAATTTCTCCCACCCACGTCGTGCCTGGGGCATACAGAAAAGCAGGAGCAAAGAGGGCTGGCTGACTGCGATAGAGTGAGTGACCTCAAGAAGTAGTGACGCCGAAGCCGGTTTGGCTCAGTGGATAGAGCGCCAGCCTGGGGACTGGAGGGTCCCAGGTTCGATTCCGGTCAAGGGCATGTACCTGGGTTGCGGGCACATCCCCAGTGGGAGATGTGCAGGAGGCAGCTGATCGATGTTTCTCTCTCATCGATGTTTCTAGCTCTCTGTCTCTCCCTTTCTCTCTGTAAAAAATCAATAAAATATGTTAAAAAAAAAGAAGTAGTGAGATTGCTGTTTATGGAAATATCTAAGAAGAGGCAGGATGACCAAGAGCCTGGGTTATTGTAGAAAACCTCCTGCTTTGACGGAGAAATTGTGGAAGACGCCTAAGGTCCCTTATAACATCTATAATTGTGCATGAAGAATCTGGTTTTCTTATGGGGCTTAGTTATGTCAGATCGTGTCTGTGCATCCCTTATTATTCAGAGCTCTGTGAGTCCATGGCTGTTTTGAGAGTCAAAGAGATAACGGGGAGAAGGATGACACAGGCAGAGACAAACACTGTGAGCACGCTGCCCAGCATGTTCAATCATAGCTTTTCCCTATTTCAGTCCTTGCCATCAGGGGCAGCCACCCTGTCAAACTGCTGCTCCCAATCCACAGTGGCAGTGCTTCTTTTCATGACAGTCTAAGCCTGGGTGCTTATTCTGAGCAAAGCTTGAGATTAACGGATGAGGCTGCATTTGGTGTTTTTCTCTGTAAACTGTAATGGGCTGAGGCAAAGCATAAGAATCCCAGTGTACCTCCCTCTGTTCTCTCTCTCTCTCTCTCTCTCTCTCTCTCTCTCTCTCTCTCTCTCCACCTGCTCCAGAAGCAACACAATTCCAGTGCCCATACCAGGCTGGAGGCTCATGAGCTACTACCACAAGCAGAAGGAGCTGGATGTCATGACTTCCCTCTGGACGGGGGCCCACGGGCACAGCCGCTCTCCCCCTACCCAGTTGCAAAGCTTGGGCCCACAATGCAGCCTCCATTGGAATAGGGGCATTTTCTTTCCAAGATTCTCACGATGAGGCCCAGGCTCATTTGGATGCAGAGCCACCTGCCTCCTGCCAACATGAGTTTCCTTCCATTCTTGATCAATAAGTCACAGACCTATTTGGCCTTTCCCCAGCCATAAGAGAAGCACAGCTTGATTTTTTTTTTTTTTAAAAAAAGGCCAAAATAGACTCTTGCCTTTGCCTAGCATTCCTCTCCCACATTTTCCCAGCCCCACCACTGTGTCCAGGCTATAACTTATGTCAAAGGTGATACAAGAAAGGAAGGAAGAAAAAAAGAGAAAGATGGGAAGGAGGAAAAAGAGAGAAAGAGACAGGAGAGAGGAGAGAATCAAAAGTAACGTTGTTATGCGTTGGAAGATCTAAAATATATATTTTTCTATTCTGAAAATATGCCCACACATTCTTATTCTTCCCACTGCTTGAACCAGAAGACACAGTCTAGGCCAGTGGTCGGCAAACTGCAGCTCGCGAGCCACATGCGGCTCTTTGGCCCCTTGAGTGTGGCTCTTCCACAAAATACTGACTTCTGCACATGGACCACAAAGTTTCAATCGCACTGTACATGTGCACCCACACGTGGTATTTTGTGGAAGAGCCACACTCAAGGGGCCAAAGAGCCGCATGTGGCTTGTGAGCCGCAGTTTGCCAACCAGTGGTCTAGGCCCTTTACTGATCTCCACCAGCCTTCCCACTGCCCATTAGTCAGATCCCATTACCCAAGCCATGTCCCATTACAGTTCCTTAGGTTCAAAGGCACCCAAACTTGGGAGACAACACTTAACCAACCACTTTTACTTGACAAAATAATAGCTATTAGCTTATTGACTGCTCCCCATGATTCAGGCTCGATTCCAAGTGCTTCATAAGTATTCTTGCCTCTAGTTGCCATCTCCTCCCTGCAAATTATTATCAGCTCAATTGCAGGATGAAGAAACTGGGGCTAAGTCACTTGGCCCACAGCAAGGAAGAAGTCATAATTTAACCCCAGGCAACCTGAAGCTGGAACTCCTGCTCCTAACTCCCTTCCCTCAACCCTGGCCCCCATGAAGGAGCAGAGGGACATGACAGGGCTGGCTCAGACTCTGGAAGCCGTCTTCTCAAGCTCCAGAGTCCTCCAATGAGAGAAGAGAACCTCCTGAGAATCCGTGTGGGATGGCAGAGAGGCAGCCACTCTCCTTCCCCGAGGGCATGCTCTGGAGCAATGTGGAGCAGAAGTTTGGTTTAATCATAGAACCTCAGAGCTGGAAGAAAATGCATCCAAAGCCTGTTTTACAAATGAAAACAAGGCCCTCGAAACCTGAGAGGACTCATACGATTACTTTGCAGAGTATAACTAGGGTGAAAGCTGCAAGATCAAAGAACATCAGAACTAGAAGACATCTGATAATCCAGCTAGTCCCAGCCACTCTTTTCTACCTGCTTCTCTTTTACAGATGTGGGTGCTAAGAAATATAACTAACTGGTCTACCTCTGAATCATAGTATCTATTTTCCACAAAATGTGGAAGCAGCTGAAATCGTGGTTAATTTCAGAGAACTATTGAGGTCTACTCTAGAACAGATGGTGTCCAGAATGAGCAGATCAAATGAAGGATACAGTGTATAGTGCCTGGATATGGAAGGAACTCAATAAAGAGATATTGAATGGATGAATAATGTGTGATTAAAGGAATGGAAATTTAGAAGTAGAAGCAGAAACAACTGGTTGACTTGTGTGGTTCCAAGTAAACTATCTTAAAGTTTTCTGTAAGAAAAATCCTAGCATCTTCCTTATTAAGAAACTCTTTTCACTGGGATAAAGTAAGTGGGACACTTTGACACTGTGATGAAAGTATGAGTAGGATTCAAACTTGCTATTTGATCTACAATTTCATCAACCTTACAGCTTCATTTCACTTGCATTGGTTTGGCAAGTTAAAAACAGGAAACAGGCTTCAATTACCCTCTTGACCTTGAGACAAGATTCTAGGGTCTGGTGCCTTAGGCTGCCATCCTGAATCAAACCTCATCAGAGATGTCCTCACTCTTTGTGGATAACTCTGTTTGCCTCACTCTTTGTGGATAACTCTGTTTTGCCTCTGTTAGAACACCTGGTATTGTTAGCTATTATATTATGTATGTCTGCAAAAATTGAAGGAACATTAGCTCACACTGTAATGTAGTGGTTAGTTAGGACCTTGGGCTCTAGCTTTGCCAAGGTCAAAACTTTTGTTCCAATTGTGTCTCCATTACTTAACTATAAAATCCTCAAAACCTTACTGAATCTCTCTGAACTCTGTTTAGAGCTCATCTGTAAGATGAATGGGCTTTATTAACAGTCACTAACTTGCAACAGATTTTTGGTGCAGAGAATTAAATAGGATAGTTGTTTGTTTGTTTGTTTGTTTGTTTTTTGCAGAGATTCCAATTCTTCTTTATAAGAAGTTGTCCATATACTCCAGACCCAACCCAAGCAACTCCTCTCCTGACCACTAGTGGGCAATGATATAATGACCTCATCTCCCTTAGTTCTATTTTTATCAAACAAACTTCTTTTCTGGTTGATCATTAAGATACGTAATCCCCAGTCATTACCTATGAAGTTGGAGTCCAAATCAAGTCTCTTCCTCAGCGTTAAAAGACAATTTCAGGCTAGAGTGAAGACAAATTGCTTGAGAAAAGAGGTTTGATTTTATTTATGCATCTATTCACTGTCCCCATGGTCAGCGAACAGTGTCTCATTCAAAATTCAATTTGGAGAATTATGGTGTTTCTGAATGAGAGAAAGTGAAGAATAGATAAAATCACCACGGAGTGGCATTTGTCTATTTCTTACAGGTTGGATGAGTCACTGCAAATAGAAGAGATCTGCTCAGAGGTCTCTGCTGAGGGAATCCTAGGAGAGCAAACATGGGAAAAGAAGGTAGGCCCTCTCTCTCTAAAGCAGCGGTTTTCAACCTGTGGGTCGTGACCCCTTTGGCGGTTGAATGACCCTTTCACAGGGATTGCCTAAGACCATCGGAAAACACATATATAATTACATATTGTTTTTGTGAGTAATCACTATGCTTTAATTATGTTCAGTTTGTAACAATGAAAATACATCCTGCATATCAGATATTTATAATACGATTCATAACAGTAGCAAAATTACAGCTATGAAGTAGCAACGAAAATAATTTTATGGTTGGGGGTCACCACAACATGAGGAACTGTATTAAAGGGTCGTGGCATTAGGAAGGTTGAGAACCACTGCTCTAAAGAGTCTGGCTGGCACTGGCAAGCCCTGCCTCTAGCAGCTTCCAGAAAGGAGAAGAGTCAAGTATGGCTGGAGGGAGAAGCCGGAGAACTTTGCTCTGTTTTTTAACTAAATGATTCAGTTGCTTTCAGAGATGCTACATTAGACCACTAACCAAAAGATGCCCTGATCACAGTGAGTTGTCCTTTCTCTGTGTGTATAACAATTAAATATTTAACATCAGGTTCTTGTGTTTGAAGCTGCTCCTAAAACTCAGTTCTGGCATTTCATCCTTCTCAGGAGGGTCAATTAAAGAAAAATTACTAGTGTGATTTTTTTTTTCTATCTTTCACAGCACAGAAAGGCAACCCACTTGTATTGTGGAACAATAATTGATGAGCCGACCCACAGAAGCGAGGAAGGTGAAAACGGGCTTAGAAAATGAAATTCAGAGAGGAGGCAAGAAAGGGACATCTAAGCATCTACTGTGCAGCTGGCTTTCCATATATCTCCTCATTTTAGAACTCACCACAACCCCTGATGTGGGGGAATTATATCCATTTTAAATATGGGAGACCTGAGGCTCAAATAGCTCACACATTCAATAGCTTACCCAAGGTCACAGAGCTACGAAGTGGCAAAGTCAGGTTAGAATTTGTAGCCTGGATAGCAACCTTACATTAGGTCTCCAATGCCATAGTTAGTGCCTAGCTAGGGATGAAATACCTTAACAGTCAGCTAAAGTATGAAAGGAAGGGTATGTTTTGCAAAAATGAAACTTAGGGGTGGGAGTGGGGGAGATACAGTCATTAGTTCATTGTTCACTTTCATCCTTCACTCTTGCCTAATTGTTCTCTTTCCTAAGTAGAAGTGGCTATGAGTCAAACGGACCAAAAGAGAGGTTCTTCTTCACAAGGTTGCTAAATTATTGCAGCTGGAGAGAAATGTATTCCTTTTTATATACACAAATGGATGCATGCACACATATACATACATATCAAAGAGTTTAAGAAGGGTAATCAGAAAGTATTTTCCCCTCCTCTCTCTCCCTCCTCCTCCTCCTCCTCCTCCTCCTCCTCCTCCTCCTCCTCTTCCTCCTCTCCCCACTCCTCCATCTCTCATCAAAGTCAGATGCATCATCCATCATTCCAGAACCAGCCTTAATTAAATAGATAAGGAATCTCCTTAACTGTCCATTTGGGCAAATGTTTCCCTTATCTCTGAAACAGGACTTAGGCAGTTTTAAGAACCAGAAGGGAAACAAATTTTTCCAAATCTTTGTCTTTCAAGCAGCACCAGGCAGAGAAGACTTTTGAGGCCCCTGATGAATGTATATCATCTCATTCCTTCCTTCCTCACTCCTTCCCTTTCTTCCTTCCTTCCTTCCCTCTTTTCTTCCTTCCTTCCCTCCCTCCTTCCTTCCTTCCTTCCTTCCTTCCTTCCTTCCTTCCTTCCTTCCTTCCTTCCTTCCTCCCTCCCTCCCTCCCTTCCTTCTTTCCTTCCTTCCTTCCTTCTCCCAGAAAATATTTCCTGATTGCCTATGATGTGGCCAACACTGAACCAGGCCCTGGGGATGAAACTCTTATTAATGTCAGGTGTACCTGTCAAATAGAGCTTTGTGACTGGTGGGGCAAATGGGCATTAAACAACTGATCCCACAAGTCATTGTGAGGTTACAACTGTGTCAGGTGTACTGAAGCAGAGGTGCACAGGGCTTTGAAAGGAGGTCTGGTCAGGGAGGGCAAAGACAGCTTCCTGAAGAAGGGACACATAGCTTGCAATCTAAAGGATAAACAGGAATCAACTTTTCAAAGTAGGTAAAGAACATATTTCAGGCAGATAGAACAGCATGTGCAATGGTCCTGTGGTGAGGGGGGTCATGGCAACTTGGAGGAAGTGAGCAGATGCCAGCATGGATGAAGAAAAATATGGAGGGGACATTTGTTGGAAGATGAGGCTGGAGAGATGAATAGGACTATAAAGGGACATATAAGTGATTGTAAGAAGGTTTTCATGAAAGCCTCAGAAGGGCTTTCGAGTAGGAGATGATATGATCAGGTTTGTGTTTTTAAAATTTTATTTTTGTTTAGATGTGAAGAATCGATTCTCTGGCAACAATTGTGTGTGGGGTTGTGGGGTAGAGTTAGGGGACACATATAAGTTCTCCTGCCCATCATGTGCCCTGAATTTCTGTTCTCATTTAATTTCTATCATCCCACTCAACAGCATGCACCCTGTGGTTACAATTCTCTCTTTGATCCCTTGATCCCCACACTGGATATTTCCCTGTTTTCTTTAGTCCTCATTGCTAACATGAGCAGTATGTAGCATGTTTTCTACTAAAGCTTAGTGATTCCAGGGGATTTCTGCAGAGTAAAGATGGAGCAAAGACTGGATACTGAACATTAGACTTTAGTCTCTTAAAGTTCCCTGGATAATTTCTACAAGAATTATCATACTGGCTGCCTTTTACCTTCAGTCCCACATCACTGTTACCTTGCAACAACACCTTTCTTTTTTTTTTTTATCAGTAGAGATCTTTCTCCTCCACTGTCTCCAAGTCTCAGGACCCACCCCCTCCTGCCCCCCAAGCACCTGCCTACCCCTTATCTGCAATCAGAGGCAGGCTCAAAACCTCTGCATCCATTTACCTAAGTTCTTTATTAGGGCAGTGAAGAGTAGGACAGGAGATCAAAGATTTTGCCTTCCAGAGAGAGATTTTATCCAAAGAAAAAAGGCAAACCTGTGACTAAAAGGAATTTTTTCTATGAAGCCAAAGAGTTTAAAGTATAGTAGTCTTGCCCTGGCCGGTGTAATTCAGTGGTTAGAGTGTCAGCCCACACAGAAAAGTGTCTCTGGTTCAATTCCCAGTCAAGGGCATTAGAAACCCACATGCCTGGGTTTTGGGTTCGCTCCCTGTCCCCTGGTTGGGTGCATGCGGAAGGCAACCAATCAATGTGACTCATCTCTCTCTCTCTCTCTCTCTCTCTCTCTCTCTCTCTCCCTCTCTCTCTCTCTCCCCCTCCCTCCCTTCATTTCACTCTGAAAAACAACAGAAAAAATATCCTCTGCTGAGAATTAACAAATCCTATATAATAAAAGGCTAATATGCAAATTGTCCCATGGGAGTTTGATTGAATGGGAGTTCAACTGCTTTCTATGACATGCACTGACCACCAGGGGGTGGCATGGAATGAAGGAAGGCCCAAGCTGGCAGCTGGCATCCAGGGGAAGGAAGGCCCCAACTGACCCTGATCACTGGCCAGGCCTAGGGACCCTACCCGTGCATGAATTTCATGCACTGGGCCTCTAGTAATAATAATAAAGCACAGTAGTCTTTTAAAGTTGTGATTAGTTCTTTCCTTTACATGTACAAGAGTTACTTGCTTCTATGTGATTATGCTGTGATTATGCTGTTTCAACACCAAAATGCAAGAAGTATGAGGGATGTTTAATAAAAAATGACTGTAGCAGATCAAAACCAGACGATAAGAAATCAACTGGTTATCACAACACTTAGAAGAGAGGAGATAGCAAACATCTTTAGAAACAAGTAGATAAAATAGATCTGTGCATGAATTTGGAGATGGAAAAAAAATTTGCTGTAGGAAACATGTGCTCTCAAGAGACACTGAGAAGTGACAGCAATTGAGGCAGAAAGGAAGGTAAAAAAAAGAGAGAGCGAGAAAACATGAAGGTTGCGGAGATGAACAGGACAATCTGCCAATGTGTGTTATTTCTCTCATAAATTAACTTCATTGATGGGCTTAATTGTCTGAACAAATTGGATGAAGCTATTTTCAGACCAATTATTTTTTCTAATCACCAATTCCCTTACAGTGAAAGGAACTGCAGAAAAACCTGGATTTTCCGGGCTTCAACATTTCATTTAAATAGATACACATTCAAAGTACTTCTTGGGCCTTTAAAAGATAAGGGTTCATGGCACTAGTGAGTTTAGGTTGCTGCGGGTGGGCCTTCAGGAAAGAATCCGTCTCTTTGCCAACTGCCTACCAGCAAAGAGTTGCTTCCTTTTATTCAGACTGTATGTGTATGTGTGTGTGTGTGTGTGTGTGCAATTTAATTTCTAGAGTTAAAAACTAGGCTCTAGCATTAGAAAGTCTAGGTTCAACTACTATTTACCATCATTGCCAAGTAGCACAACCTTGGCCAAGTTACCTTTCCTCTCCAAACCTCAGTTTGCTATCTTGTAAAATGGGGATAACGGCACTTCCTACCTCATAGGGCTGGTTGTTGTGATAATTAAATAAGGAAAAGCATTCAAGCACACAGAATCATGGCTCTCATATAATAAGTCACAAAAAGTGTCAATTATTGTGATAATATTAATTCTTTTTGTTATGAGTTAGTAGATGAAGTGGCTTAGTTAAAGTACAGTAATACCTCCAGATATATTTGTTTTCGTGTGAGTTCCCTCAACTGTAGACTAGACGAGGGTTTGAGTGCAGGTAGTTTAAATGGAACATATAGAGATGCCTAGGGAAACAAGCCAATAATAGGAGGAGGGAAGGCTGTCAATACAAGCTGAGTTAAGTCAGCCATCGCACTACATGATGGGAGCTAAATCTTGCAGGGAATCCCCCCAAAATGCTTACACATCGCTTGAAAGTTGAGAGAACTGGTGCATTCATACACACACTTGCTTCACTAATTGATTGATGGTGCTAAGTCCCCAGCATTTCTAGTCAACTGTCAATGGGCAGAGCAGCCTCAAAGAAAGAATACCTTAAGCAAACAGATGCATCGATTGGCAGCTGGTTGATGTCCGGAGCACTGAATGGACGTTTGAAATTAATAATATCTCAAGGTCTTGAAGACAACAGCTTTCAGCACATAGCTCTGAACTATGGCAGATGATTCCTTTGTAATCTTAAGATTTAACTAGCCTTTGAAATGACCACATCACAGCCATCACTTTGCAGGTATGTTGATCCAAAAGAGAATCATACCATTTTTTTCAAAAGCAGTGTGGGATAAAATATTGAATACAAGTGCCATTACAATACAGCAAAATAGAAGTAATTGGGAGCTGAATATATGGATTTGGGTCTTGCTATGTTGTTTACTAGCTTAGAAGTTTTTAATATTGTGTTATCTTTTTGAGTCTCTCTACACATTAAATTGGAAATAATATTTGCCATTCATGGATGTCAAAATGCTTTACAGTTATAAGGTATTCTTACAGTTGTCATTCCCAGGTTACTAAAGTTGACCTCATTTTCAGGGGGCATTATTGATAGAAATGTTTGCAAAATACAAATCTAAATAAAGTATATTTTATAAAAATGATTGAATTATTTCTCAGAGCTCTTACACTGCAATAATCGTGGTTTCCAGGCTAATACTATATGCCATGCGATTTGCTTTCATTCTTTCCTCTCCCTCATGGTATGCTTGTTCTTTCTTATTCTTAATAGTTTCTATGGCAACTAAATGACTAAATTCATTAAATCAGTAACCCAAGGTAATACCCAATACTAACCGAATAAATACCAGCTAGCTTGAGAGTATGCACCAATGTAAATTAACTTTATGACAGCTATTTTCCTTGCTGTTCAGAAAAATGTTTTTTACTTAATTTCAGATTCTTTGTTATATTTGGATAGTTGAAGATTCCAATAATCTGTCCAAGTTAAAAAAAAGAAGTGGTATACTATATACATTTACTGTAGCATTAAAGAAGCTATTCTATAAATTCCTCATTCACTCATTAATTCATTCAATATCTCATTCATTCACTTATTTACTCAACAAATATTGCCTCCCACATGTATACTGAAAATATAATAAGGAATCAGAAATTTATGTCACCGTAAAGAAAAATATAGTTTAGAAATGCAAAACTAATCAGTTATATTAATCATTATGCTTTATTAATATTTATGTCCTAAAGCAGTTGCAGATAAAGTACTTTGAAATGTAGCATTTAAGGAGAGAAAAAATATTTCTATTTTGGGAGATCTACAATGACTTTGGGCCCTGGCTGGTTTGACTCAGTGGATTGAGCGTCCGCCTGCAGACCAAAGGTTCCCAGGTTCGTTTCTGGTCAAGGGCTCATATCTCAGTTGCAGCCTCTTCCCTTGGTCAGGGCTCCTGTAGCAGGCAGCCAGTTGATGTATTTATCTCACATTGATGTTTCTCTGTTTTTCCCTCTCTCTTCCACTCTACCTAAAAATCAATGGAAAAATATCCTCAGGTGAAGATTAACAACAACAACAAAAACAAACAAACAAACAACAAGAATGACTTTGGGCAGAGGACTTGGATAGACTTTTCTCCAAAGAAGACATATAGATGGTCAATAGACACATTAAAAGATGCTCAACATTACAAATTATAAGGGAAATGTTAATCATAGTGACATATCACCTCACACCTATTAGAATGAGTATTATTAAAAAAACAACAAATAACACATGTTCAAGTGTTGGTGATGATACAGAGGAAAGGGAACCATCAAGCACTGTTGGTGAGGATGCAAATTGGTGCAGCCACTGTGGAAAAACAGTATGGAGTTACTTCACATAATTAAAAATAGAACCACCACAACTGAGCAATTTTACTTTCTCTGAAGAAAACAAAAATACTAATTTGAAAAGATATATGCATACCTATGTTCATTGCAGTACTGTTTACAATAGCCCAAACATGGAAGCAACATGCCCGGCTAATGTGGCTCAATGGTTGAGCATCGACCTATGAACCAGGAGGTCATGGTTCGATTCCCTGGCAGGGCATATGCCCAGCGTGTGGGCTCAATACCCAGTGGGGGGCATGCAGGAGGCAGCCAATCAATGATTCTTTCTCATCACGGAAGTTTCTATCTCTCCCTTCCTCTCTAAAATCAATTTTTAAAAAAAGATATGGAAGCAACCTAGGTGTATATCAATAAATAAATGAATAAAGACAATGTGATATATATATATGTATATATATAACCTCAGTAATACATATAAAAATAATAAAACCTCATTTAAAACAGTTGAAACAGCACGAATTGACCTAGAGGATATTATGCTAAGTGAAATAAGCCAGATGAAGACAAATACTGTATGATTTCACTTATGTGAAATATATATATATATATATATATATATATATATATATATATATATCTCAAATGAACAACAAAACCAAACAGGAACAGATGCATAGACACAGAGAACAAACTGATGGTTGCCAGAGAGAAAGGATTGGGGGGTGAAAAAGGTAAAGAGGATTAAGAAGTACAAAGTTACAGTTACAAAATAAATAAGACATGGGGATGTAATGAAGAGTATAGAGAATATAGTCAGTATTATCATAGTAACTTTGTATGAGGGTCGATGGTTGCTAGATTTATCATGGTGATCATTGAAAAAGGTACATAAATGTTGAATCACTGTGCTGGACACTTGAAACTAATATAATATTGTATATCATCTATACTTGAATTTTTTTTTTCAGTTGATCAGCAGCCTAGCCAGGATCTCTAACCAAGTTCTGGTTAGGATCTCCAGCCAAGTTCTGTGTCCATGTTCTCTTGCTAGGTTCTCCAGCCAGGTTCTCCAGGTTCTCCAGCCAGGTTCTGTAGCCATGTTCCCTCGCCAAGTTCTCCAGCCAGGTTCTATCCAGGTTCTCCTGCCAAGTTCTGTTGCCAGGTTCTGTCCAGGTTCTGTTGCCATGTTCTCTCGCTAGGTTTTCCAGCCAGGTTTTGTCGCCAGGTTCTGTCTAGGTTCTTCAGCCAGGTTCTCTTGCTAGGTTCTGTGGCCAGTTTCTGTCCAGGATCTTTTGCCATGTTCTCTCCAGCGAAGTTCTTCTGTCTCTAGGTTCTGTGTCTAGGTTCTGTGTCTAGGTTCTGTCTATACTTGAATTTTTTAAAAAATAAAAAAATAAAAGAAGGACTTAATGAAAGTATTGAGGTATTAAACGAGTCTTTAAGAATGGGTAGAATGTGGATTTTGGAAGGTAAAAGGAAAGGCTGTTAATGGTTTAAAATAAAAAACATGAATAAAGGCAGAGAGGCAGCTCTTTGGGAAATATAGAACATGGAACCACAACTGGGAAGTTTGACTTGAGATAAATATAGAAAGACGTGGGAAATAATTTTTCTAAAGTAAGTGTGGCATTGAATAACCAACTAATAGGTGTGGATAATGAGAGGCACAAATAATTGTGAACAGGTGTGGGTAGAGTAGGGGTCATGGATATTCTTGGGATATTATTGTACTAGGTGCAGGAGGGATAGACTGGAGTAGGGAGAAAAATACATGTATTTTTCCGTGTATAAGACACCCCTCCACTTTTCCAACCCCAAATTAAGAAATCAATATTTTAAACATTTTGCTGGTTTTCCTCTTAAGGCCTTCTTCTTTTTGGCATTTTAAAGAGTTTTTCTTCCTGTTTTCTCCACTGTCTGATCATACACTCAGTGGGAGGAGGTCCAAATTGTCTCTCTGCATCTCTAGTTCCATGCTCTTTTGCATAGCTGATTACATTCAGTTTGAATTTTGCAGACTAAGATAATCGCTTACTGGTATTTATCGACATCTTTATGGGCTCAGAACGCTCTAGTACCTGTTGCATCTGCGCACTCTCCACCTCCACCTCCAATTATGGCATCAGCTGACTTCAGCAACAATAAGGATCATGATTGGAGGAAGCCTGTTTGATAAGGTATGGGCAGCTATGCACCCATGCACCCATGGGGCTCCCTCCTTGGCTGACTTCCATGTATAAGACACTCCTCGATTTTTAGTCTAATGATTTTAGGAAAAAATAGCATCTTATACATGGAAAAATACAGTAAGTGTTAAGGAGAGAGAAAGGAAATGATGAGAGAAGAGTTACTTCCCACTGGGAAGAAGAAACATGAATAACATCTCCTAAGGAAAAGACAGAGGAAAGAAGAGGAAAAGTCTTGGGATTTTTACAAAAACAGAGAACCACTCTGGATCATTCAGCTCCACAAATCATTTCCTTCCCTTGGAAATGAGCTTATTTATTATGAACTCATCCTGCTCTCCCCTTGTCTCTCATCAAAACATTAATGTCAAAATGATTGCTCCTTAGTCATCTCTCACCTTAGGAACAAGTGTATGAATCATAATTTCTACTTTACAGCAAGAAAAAAGAGGGCATAAGAAGTTCTAAAATTCACTTACTATTAAAAGTTCAGGTAGAAGCTAATATAATAACCCAGGATATTAATGAAGAAAAATAATCTAAGCAGAATAACAATAATAACAAAAACAACCCATGCATTTATTTAAGTTACTAGAGGCCCGATGCATGAATATTTGTGCAAGAATGGGCCTTCCCTCCCCTGGCTGCCGGCACCGCCTTTGCTCCAGCCAGAGCCGCCTTTCCGCCTTCCCACACTACCCAGGGGCCTGGAGTGGCTGGGGCAGTGCGGAATGCCTGTGTTGTCACCATGGCGACGACACACGCATCCTGCCCTCCCTCCCCCCACCACTCGGAGCCTGCATATGAAAATTAGCCTGCCCGCTTTGCTGGGTTAATTTGCATACTCACTCCTGATTGGCTGGTGGGCATCATGAAGGTACAGTCAATTTGCATCTTTCTTTTATTAGTGTAGATAATAAGGTATTTGGCAAACAGGCACTCGATAAGTGCATTATTGGTGACTTAAATAAATAAATTAGGAAGTAAATAAATTAATGAAAGGACATGCATCAGTAGGCAAATGAGCTATTGAAACAAAGTTCTAGATGTGACAGCAATGTTTCCTCAATTGTTTGTATGCATATTTTCCAAGTATTTCTATATGCATAACAATCCTCAAACCATTCAAGTCAAGTCCAACCTCATTCAATAAAGTCACAATTACCTATGTGTTATGATGAGATAGTCACTCAACAGACATTTGGCAACACTATGTGGCAATCAATGCATTATATATAAAGACATGCAGAAGGACTTTGATCTTGAGATGTCAACTATCTGGGGCGAGAACTTATTGAAAAATAAGCATAGGACAACCAAGATGGCAGCATAGGTAAACACCTATACTTGCTGCCTCTAATAACCACATCAAAACTACAACTAAAAGACAAAACAAATATCATCCAGAACCACAGGAAAGCTGGCTGAGTGAAATTTCTACAACTAGAAGGAAAGAAAAAAGTGCATTGAGACTGGTAGGAGGTGAGGAGCTACAGACGTGCAGAGGTATGGAGGTGCGTGCAAAACAGGCTGGCAACTGGGTGAGCTGTTGTTTTTTATTTTCAATTGGGAGGGAGATACAACCTCCCAATTGCTCTGAACTCCAGTTCTGGACCCACACTCATACGGGGAGAAACAGGACTGTCTGGCTTTGGGCCAGAAAGCAAGGGCAGCTTTCTCTCAAAGGTGCTCACAGCAATCATTGTTCCTGCATGGGGCTGCAGGACACAGAGACCCAGGGACCTCTCTATTGCAGGGCAGACTGGCAGCTATTGCTGTTTGCTCCGCCCTGTAGATTCCCTGAGACCCTGCACCACCCAATTTACAACCCCACCCAAGCTGTGCACAGCAGCTTTTGCATGTGAATGGCCTGTCCTTTTGTAACCTAAAACCTAACAAACTGCAGTTGGGTCAGAGAGCTCCAAAGCTTCCAAAAGAAGGCCAAGGCCCGGCAGCAGCAGCTTGCCTTGCTTCACAGCTGGGCCTCATCTGGGCACTTCCAAACCCCAAACAAAGAGGAGAAATCTACAGATCTCTCTGTAGCTCCTGCTGGGTAGTCTCAGGCAGCGGCTGACTTTGCACCTCCTTGGAGATCCAAGAGCCAGTGTACCCATTGGTCAGTGTGAGACCATACCAGATTACAACTCTTCACATCCATAAGTGACACACTTAAGGGGCACACTCAGTGAGCGCCAAAGCCCCACTGAAGCAGGTCCTGCCCCATAAGGGTGTCTCCAGCACAGCAGTTCTCCCATTTTAGACACAGCTTGTCCTCACAGCCAATTGGCCTGGAGGTCAATTCCTCCCAGTGATACCAACAGCAATCAAGATTTAACTACAACAATACTGGGCACACAGCTCACAAAGGGGTGCACCAAGAGTGTCCACCTCAGGTGATTGGGGATGCTGAGCCACTGGGCCCTATAGGACATCTAGCACACAAGGCCATTCTATCAACACAGGGAAGCAGCCAAAATGCAGTGACAAAGAAACATATCACAAATGAAAGAAATGGAGGAAAACAAACTACTGGATATAGAGTTCAAAACCACGGTTATAAAGTTCCTCAAGAATCTTCTAGAAACCTCCAATAAATTTAGTGAGACCATCAAGGATATGAAAAAGGACCAATCAGGAAATAAGCATACACTGACTGAAATAAAGAATAATATACAATCCAACAGCAGACTAGAGCAGGGGTCCTCAAACTTTTTAAACAGGGGGCCAGTTCACTGTCCCTCAGACCGTTGGAGGGCCGGGCTATAGTTTAAAAAAAAAACTATGAACAAATTCCTATGCACACTGCACATATCTTTTTTGAAGTAAAAAACCAAAACGGGAACAAATACAATATTTGTATTTGCATGTGGCCCGCGGGCTGTAGTTTGAGGACCCCTGGACTAGAAAATCCCAAGAATTAAGTCAAAGATTTGAAATATGAAGAAGCAAAAAACACCCAATCGGAAAAGAAAAAAACAAAAGAATCCAAAAATATGAAGATAGCGTAAGGAACCTCTGGGACAACTTCAAGTGTACCAACATCCGAATTATGGGGGTGCCAGAAAAAGAGAGAGAGCAAGATATTGAAAACCTATTTGAAGAAATAATGACAGAAAATTCCCTTACCTGGTGAAAGAAATAGACTTATAAGTCCAGGAAGCACAGAGAACCCCAAACAAGAGGAATCCAAAGAGGACCACACCAAGACATATCATAATTAAAATGCCAAGGGCAAAAGACAAAGAGAGAATCTTAAAAGCAGCAAGAGAAAAAAAGTTAGTTACCTACAAGGGAGTACCCATAGTTTCTCAACAGAAACTATGCAGGCCAGAAGGAAGTGGCAAGAAATATTCAAAGTGATGAATAGCAAGAACCTACAACCAAGATTACTCTACCCAGCAAAGCTATCATTTAGAATTGAAGGTCAGATAAAGAACTTCACATATAAGAAAAAGCTTAAGGAGTTCTTCACCACCAAACCAGTATTATATGAAATGCTGAAGGGTATTCTTTAAGAAGAGGAAGAAGAAAAAGGTAAAGATAAAAATTATGAACAACAAAGTGACAACAAATACATATCTACCAACAAGTGAATCTAAAAATTAAGTGAATAAAAAAATCTGATGAACAGAATAAAGTGGTGAATATAATAGAATCAGGGGCATAGAAAGCAAGTGCACTGACAATTCTCAGGGGGAAGGGGGTGTGAGGGATACGGGAAGAGTTTGGACAAAAATCTTACACCTATGGACAAGGACAGTGGGGGGGGGGGGGCGGTACGGGCATTGGGTGGGATGGGGTGGGAACTGAGTGGAGGGGAGTTATGGGGGAAAAAGAGGAACAACTTTAATAATCTGAACAATAAAGATTTATTAAAAAATAATAAGTATAAATGGTTCCTAAGCAGTTTAGTTGCCCTGTGGACAAAACTTCGTGGTAGAAAATATACCTCTCCTGTCACAACTTGTGGGTAAGGGCTATGGCTCTGTGTGTGATCTGTCCCAACTAACACCATTGACAATTTTGTTGGGGATTTCCAAAGGCACAATGCCTTAAGCAAATAATTTTCAGAAGTGCATTTTATGGAACAAAATTCTCCTGGGATATTTCTCTCTTTAATATTTAAAAAATAAAATAAAAGTAGGATGGTGTCTATAACTCAAGACACACTAGCATGCCAAAGGAGTTGTGCACATATGTTAAAAATAAATTAAACTATTATTTAATACCAAATTTCTGAACACAAAATACTTATTGACAGCCAGCAGAACCCCCTTTGGGAAACACCACCTTCCATGATGCTAGGAGTTACAGACACATTGGCAAATTGTTGAGACAAATAATGAACAGTAAGGCCGATTTTCACTTTCCACTCTATTCCAGGATGTATATAGATACCTGCTCTATTTGTGCATGATTATCTCTGAGATTAAGAGCTTTTGAAAAATTCTATTTTTATTGATTTCAGAGAGGAAGAGGGAGAAACATCAATGATGAGAGAGAATCATTGATTGGCCACCTTCTGCAAGCTGCCTACTGGGGATCGAGCCCATAACCCGGGCACGTGCCCTTGACCAGAATTGAACCTGGGACCCTTTAGTACTCAGGCCAACACTCTATTTGCTAAGCCAAACCAGCTAGAGCTATTAAAAACACTTTGATTAAAAAAACAAAACAAATAAAAAAAACACCTTTAAGCGGTAAAAATGAGAATGAGAGTAAATACGAAATATTGGACTAATGTCAGAGAGCCTGTTCCTAATTTTAAAACTAACTATACCTTTGTAGCTGGCTTGACTTGGGATAAATTTTCTCTCTATCCCTGAGACTTTGGGCAAGTCTATAATCTCCATGAGTCTCCACTTACTATTCTGATAAATGGGGGCATAGTAATAAATACCTTTCATGATTGCTACCTTTCATGAAGCTGAATGTAAAATGAAGCAAATACCACCTACTTGGAATGGCTATGGTAAGGATGATAATGTTGCATAAAAAGTACTCATCACAGCTGGAGCACAGTAGGTATCCAGTAAAATTTAGCTGAAAGTATGACCACTTTAACATCCCCGAGCATCACTCTTCTTTATCAGTAACCTGGAGTTGACACAGGACCTACCCATTACTCCATTCTTTCATTCGCTCACTCATTCATTTTTCCTTCATTCATTAAAGGCTACTCTCTAAATATGTTGGGGTAAGCACATGGCAGAGATGAATAAGGTGTATGCCTGGGATTCAGAGAGCACATCATCCAACAGAGAAGACAAGAGTGCATGTGACACAGTAGAAATTGTTTAGGGCTACAAGAGAGTTGTGCCACAGATGCGATGGGAGCACAATCAAAAAGAGGAGGGGGGCCCTAACTGGTTTGGCTCAGTGGATAGAGCGTCGGCCTGTGGACTGAAAGGTCCCAGGTTCGATTCCGGTCAAGGGCATGTACCTGGGTTGTGGGCACATCCCCAGTGGGGGTTGTGCAGGAGGCAGCTGATCGATGTTTCTCTCTCATCGATGTTTCTAACTCTCTATTCCTCTCCCTTCCTCTCTGTGGAAAATCAATAAAATATATTAAAAAAAAAAAAAAAAAAGAGGAGGGGGGATTATTCCTGCCAGAAAGAAAGAAAATGAAGTTGAGAATGTTTCCAAGAAAAAAATAATCTTTGAATTGGACTTTGTAGATTAAGGAAGAGATCGCAAGGCAAAGAAGTAATATAAATAAAAATTGCTACCATTATTGAGCTCTCTAAATATGCCAGGCATGTGGGAAATTGTAAATTCAAGTGCAACCAGCGCTACTATGGCATCCCTATGTGAACTGTCTTGATTAATCAACTATGAAAGCAGAATAATTTCTTTACTTTTCTATGCATTTCCTAAGGCCTTTTAAAACATTAACATAATGTTTAAAAATTAGAGCTATCGTTAATATTTACATATATGCTATTTTAGTGTATCTTCATTTTTAAAAATTGCATTCCGTTTTTAAACTATGCTAAATACAATTTTCATATGTTTGTTTGTTTTTGCTATTGTCTTTCGTTTTTGAGAAAGGAGGATGCCTTCTTGTGCCAGGTATGTTTAACACTAATTTAGCTCATGTCATCCACTTCATTAAGACTGAAATGAGATTGGTTTCCTTGGAATATTCCTTTGAGGGAATTAAAATTTTAAGGGAGTTCACATTCTCAAGTTCCCTTTTGATTCTCATTTCTTTAGTCTCCTGTATGTTGGTTCCCTGGCCCGAGTCTGACCTCTGACTCACCTAATCTCTCCAGACTGCCTGTCATTACCAGGAAGATTTGAGGGTCATGGTGAAGGTCTCATAGTAAATAGCAAATAGCTCATCCATGTATCAAGGCATTCACCTCAACAAAGAGTCGTTTAAATACTATACTTACTGGCCTTAAGAGGCAACTGTTTATAACTAATACTTTCCCCTTTCTATTAAAATTTTAGAGGCTAAAGACCCAATTTTCCACCTTGCTCATGCATTTTTAAAAAATATATATTTTATTGATTTTTTACAGAGAGGAAGGGAGAGGGATAGAGAGTTAAAAACATCAGTGAGAGAGAAACATTGATCAGCTGCCTCCTACACACTCCCTACTGGGGATGTGCCCACAACCAAGGTACATGCCCTTGACTGGAATCGAACCTGGGACCCTTGAGTCCACAGGCTGATGCTCTATCCACTGACCCAAACTGGTTAGGGCACTCATGCATTCTTTTGACAGATGTTTACTAAGGACTTGCCCTGTGCTAGCTGTACTTCTTCTCACTGGTGAAATTTCAGGAACAAAGCAAATTACCTACTCTGAGACTTAGTTTGGTATTGTTTTGTGTGTGTGTGTGTGTGTGTGTGTGCTTCTTTTCTGTGTGTGTGTGTTTTATTTGTACAGAAGTGAAAAAAGAAATCGCTACCTTGAATTTTTTTTAAGGCTTAAATGAGATCTGTGGATAAATGAGATCTGTGGATAAAGCACATAGTAAAGTGCCTGACGCATACTAATAAGAATAATAATATTGCCCTGCTGGTGTGGTTGTTGTTGAGCGGCAACTCATGAACCAGGAGGTCTTGGTTTGATTCCCAGTCATGATACATGTCTGGGCTGCTAGCTCACTCCCCAAAAAGGGATGTGCAGGAGGCAGCCAATCAATGATTCTCTCTCAATATTGATGTTTTTAGCTGTCTCTCCCTCTCCCTTCTGAAATCAATAAAAACATTTAAAAATAATAATAATATTACCACCAAAACCAACAATAACCTTAAGAAGAAAGTTAGACTTGGAGAGAAACAGAGAAAAACATTCCTTACATTCAGCCAGTGGTGGTGGCAAGGTACTTCTGATTAAGAGACAGATATTAAACATGTAACTCCAAAAATATTATTATAGAATGTGTAAATACTAAGAAAACAAGGCATGGAGAAGTTGATACGGGTGAGAAAGCTACCTGAGAACAAATGGTTCTTAACCACAGAGATGTTCATGATACACATAACTACAATTATAAAATTGAACAAGAAAACCACGGCCAGTGTGGCTCAGTGGATTGGGCATCGTTCCATGAAACAGGAGGTTACTGGTTCGATTCCTGGTCAAGGGCACATGCCTGGGTCTTGGCTTGATCCCCAGTCGGGTGTGTGTAGAAGGCAGCTGATGATGCTGTACTCTCACATCGATGTTTCTCCTTCTCCCTTTCTTTCTCTCAAAAAATCAATAAACTATTCTTTTAAAAAAAATCAATAGGAAAGAATGTCTATTAAGATATCTTTTATGCTTGCTAGATAATGATATACAAGTGTAGAGGGAGTGCCAAGATGGCGGCGGATTAGATGGAAGCTACACTGACACTCTCCCAAGACTAAACTGGAATTACAAGTAAAATATAGAAAACCATCCTGAATAATCAACTGAGAATGATATGCAAGTGTAGCTGTAGGAGAATTTAATCTTTTATTTTTTTCTTTTAAAAAAATTTATTTTTGCTTTCTATGAAAAATATACTATTGATTATAAAAATGAGAGGTGTAATTAGCATGATGTGTATACACCTAAAGGCTCCAAGGCATACACCACATTTGAGGAGAGGCACCTGCCACACAGTCACAATCTTGGAACCTAGGACACAAGGTGTTAGAAATCTGTGTGATGATTATTCCAAAATGTCAACCTACCAAATGATCACCCCAAGGAAAGGCTTTGCCCATCTCCTTCAACAGCTTTTGGTGCCAGTAGGAAGGACAACAGTAACAACAACCAGCCCTCTGTTCTTCCTAGAAGCCATTTTCTTCTGGTCCATTTGCATGTACTACGGAACGTGTACAGCTAGAGAGGATTGACAGGCTGGGTCTCACTCTGGGCCCACATGTGCTTTTAGAATGAAATCTCTGCCCACAGGTGGGAGTTAAGAACCAAGCAGAGAAGTTGGTCGGTTGTTTGGCTGGATGAGAGATTTCTGTTGATATTCCTTAGCCAGGATCCTTCTTCCTGGGATAGAGGTGAGAAAGGGAGTTAGAAGGATCTGCTGTTTCACTACATAATGGAGGTGGTTGTAAAAATGTACCAGCATGCCTGTGAAGAGTCCTAGCATATAAATAAGACAGACCTGCAGAAGATGAGTTGACTGGCACTCTAACACCCGCCCCTGAATTCTTTGACCACTTGGCTTCTCCTCTTGATTTCTTTATCCCATTTCCCACCTCCACAGGCTCCCTTAGGACCCACTCTGAGGTCTGTTATGTCCTTAGACAAGGGAATGTAAGGAGCCAAAATCAGTAACTTAGATGACTTACCAGTAAGAGTTTTTTACTTTCCTTCCACTGTGACCCAGTGTTCCAGCCCTAGGAAATAAACTTCTCTCCTATATTTGGCTAGAGATTCCATTTCCTGTGATAGGCATGAGAGCCACAAATGCAACTAATGAATCTGTGGATCTGGCTAAAGTTTCAGGGCAGAATGTTAAATATGTCAACTGACTTTTATTTTTAAGCTGATCATTATAAATTACGTTACTAAAATAATGAATTAAAAAAGGAATTATCCTCTATACAAACAGATTTTAAAAGAAATATAAAGGAGGCAAGACTATCTGGGTCAGAAAAGAAAACTATTTCACATTTCTGTTCTCTCCAGGTGGTAAAACCTTTTCAAAGTAAGAAACAACCTCAGGGTAGAGATCAAAACAAGGATGTGGCTGTAAGATCCTATGCTAAGACCTCAGAAAGCCTTAAGGTGGTAGCTACCAGACACTTGGAAGCTCTAAGATGTGGTTGCATCAAAAAATTTGCATGAATAATTTACCCACTTGGACTACAGGAGACAGTTCAAAGAGAAAAGAGGCCCATAGTCCAAAGTCTTTAAGCAGGAAACAGGATAACTAAGCCACTGAGCTGTAAACATGGAATAGTAATTACATTTTGGTAGGCATAGCAGGAGTCCAGAGGTCAGGTTCAAGAGCAAAAGAGAACAGGAAACTAAAGAATTACTCCCAGGAAGCAGAAATTGACCCTAAATGAATCTAAGAATATGTTCTCTCCCACAAATAAGAGGAAACAGGAGCCCTTCAAGTATGATGCCACAGATGGAATGAGACACTTGTGCCACTGGGAGATGATCCTAAATAGGGACCTTCCAATGGAGTTGATAATATTTTGCATGTGGGAGAAATGTGAATAATTTGTGTTCAGAGAGCCAGACATTTGCCAAATTTAGTAGTAAATTGTGATGCTATAAAATATGGCCATATTCTTCCACTCTTACTATATAAACCTCTGCAATACAACTTGGCCATTTCTCTCATCAGTATGTCGAGTCTACTTTTGCACCTCTTGCTTCTGGGCTGGCCTTGGGACTAGCTTTGACCAAAAGAAAGTGAGGGAAGCCATTCTAAGCCATGGCCTCAAATGGCATTGTAGGTTTTTTCCTCTCATAACCTGAAACCAGCTTGCTGTGAAAAAGAACAGAATGAAAAACCACCGGGGGAGAAAGAGGTTGGTCACCGGGGCTATTCCAGGCTTCCCATCTGACCCATCAGGTGACTGTGGCTGCATGAAATCTGCAGAAAAACCACCATTCAAACCACTGACTCATGAGAAATAATAAATTGTGGTTTTTTGTTTTAGAGCCACTAAGTTTAAGAGCTTAGTTTGGTGGTTTGTTATAGTCCACAGATTATTGAAACAACATGTGATGCATTATAAAAGTACTTAGCCTTCATCATCTCTAATTCACCTGTGATAAAGAAATTATAATATCAATTTTATCCTCTTTCCAGGGATATTGATATAATTTAAGGGGAACTTGAGTATTTATTTATTTATTTATTTATTTATTTATTTATTTATTATTGTCTAAAGTTTTACATATGTCTTCTTTTTCCCCAAATGACGCCCCTCCCCCAGCCATTCCCACCCTAGGCAAGCCCCCACTGCCCCAGTGTCTGTGTCCATTGGTTATGCTAATATGCATGCATACAAGACCTTTGGTTGCTCTCTAATCCCCCCCCCCCATCTGTCTCTGGATATATTCTTGTTCATCAAATTATGTTGATCATTATATTCCACATGAGTGAGATCATGTGATATTTATCTTTCTCCATCTGACTGGCTTATTTCGCTTAGCATAATGTTTTCCAGTACCATCCATGCTGCCACAAATGGAACCTGAGTATTTAAATACAGCTAAACAATAATGATTTAATTTATGTTGCCTCTTATATCTTTCAAAATTAGTTTGCATCCAAGTAATAAAGTTCAACCATATTTTAAAAACTTAGCTACAAATTTCTCAGAAGAAACATCTGAATCAATAGTAGTAAGGAAGTGGTAAATAACTCAAAAGCCAGGTGAAGGAAGGGAGGAAGGAAGGGATAGAAGAAAAAAAAGAAAAGGGCAAAATTACCACAAACTATCAACCAAGCCAGAAGTATTCACTGAAATTAATTTAAAAATTATGATTTCTTTATACTAAAGTATAAAGTTTGGGGTGAATTAAACTTTGATGTCACAGAAGCACAGATTTCAGTACTGGAAATGTTTTAAAAGACATTAGAGCTACCGTTAATATTTATATATATGCTATTTTAGTGTCTCTTCCTATACAAAATTTAGGCAAGTGAATATCTATGCTTGTTTGAACACGGGAATGAATAATTTGCTTTCTCCCCAAGTAATATATATTATCCCAATGCAGTTTAGTGGCACATATTTCTTCTTTTGCTCTGAAATCTGACAGTGAACTCAGAAAAAGTCTCCCTAGAGACTCATATTTATCTAAATCAGAGTTTTCCAGATACCGGTTTCAAATTAGATTGGTCAGCATTTCCTGTGATGCTTGGTGAAAATGCTCATCGCTAGTCCATTTACCTTGACCTACCTAATCTGCATCTCGAAGTGAGTATCTACATGTGAAATTTTAAGTAGTGCTCTAGGTCATTCTTATGCATACCAACATCTGAGAATCTTACCTTACACTCTAACTCCTCTGAGAAAGGAACAAAAATCTAATTTGATTTTGTATTCCTAGTCCTTGACGTAGTGTCTGATACATAAAGGGAACCAGTAATTTTTTTCTGAAAGAAATGTATGAATGAAAGAGTAAATGATGAATAAATGACATACATATAGTTCTAAGATTTGAATAATACCATCTCTTATCAGTCACTGCTTTAGTCAAGATATCCAGTTTAAATGGGGCCAAAGCATATCCCATCTAAAACTGCCAGGCACAAACATGTCTGAAGCTTTATGCATTTGCCCTCACTCCCACTATGTTCACTGATTTTCCTTCCTGGATTCTGCAACCAGCCCTGCCTAACTGTAGTCAGAGAAATTTTTAGGAACACAGCCTAATATTCTGGGCCTAGTTCCTGGCTAACACAAAATTATTGAGAGGTCTTTGTTTTGAAATTTTTGCTGGTCTATTTCTTATTACCAGCAAAATATAATTTGAGTAGTTGAGCTTCTGTTCTGATGATTGAGATTTTAGTTAATATTTTGTCCAGAAAAATTTTCATGACGCCAGTACCCTGGTATAAGGACTTGTCAATCTTTTTTTTTTTTTTAATATATTTTATTGATTTTTCACAGAGAGGAAGGGAGAGAGATAGAGAGTTAGAAACATCGATGAGAGAGGAACATCGATCAGCTGCCTCCTGCACATCTCCCACTGGGGGATGTGCCCGCAACCCAGGTACATGCCCTTGACCGGAATCGAACCTGGGACCTTTCAGTCCGCAAGCCGACGCTCTATCCACTGAGCCAAACCGGTTTCGGCTGGACTTGTCAATCTTTTACCAAAATCCTCAGATGGGACACCTGAGGTGTCGTGTTGACTTTCTGAGAACTGCTGCCTGACCCTGTGGTAGACACCTTCCCAGAACCCAAATAGTGCCCACTTTTGGGTAACCCACTTCTGTGATTTACCCACTAACCCTCCCTGAAGCAATTGCTGGCTTGATTCCACTGTCTGTTCCTATTTCCTCAAAAAACTGTGTCATAGCTCCTTCCACCATTCATAGGTCTAACTTCAAATTCTGGTCCCTTGTTGGCTGAATTCTTTCCTTGGCACAGAATAATATTATCATATTCTAAACTGACTGCTTTATTCATTTCCAGTTCATGGAATAGAGAACAATATGCCTTGAAACTAATAAACGGCCAGGGAATCATTTCTCTAATTTGATTTGAGAACTGAGAGTTTAAACTAATTATATCCTATTTTCCCTTTCTGATTGAACTTGGAATTTAGAGTCAACCAAAAATGGACTTGAAGACAGCTCTGCTTCTCACACCTACAAACTTATTTAACTCCTTTAAGGATCAGTTTCATCTGTGAAATAAGGAAAATATTAACATCTCCTCATTGGACTATTATCTGATTCACTGGGATAATGTGCTCTGCCCAGTTCCAGGTACATAGTAAATGTCTGAAAAACGATAGTATTATTGGGAGTTTCTGTGTGGTTCCTCTCCAGGAGGTTGTCACCTCACCTATGGCAACAGGATGTTAGGAAACGGGCGTTTTCCAGCACCCTCTATAAGAATGTAAGTGGATCATCTCTGGTGCATAGCTCCTCTTGCCTAAAAATAGAACACCTTCTGCTTTGTGTCAGGAACTATCATTATTCCATGGCTTTGCTGAAAGTCACAGGCAGCTCAGCAGAACCACTGTGTCTGCAGCTTGCTCTCTGGCCCCCTAAAGAACCCCAAGGGCTAAGTTTCATTCCACTTGCTGGTATATCAGACTACACATCCCTACAGCTCTCCTTGTCTCTTATAGCTCCTACCACACTAAGAAACAGGTATACATATATCACTCTTCTTTAAAGAATAGGAGATGACAGAAACCATCACGCTTATGATAATTGATCTATCAATTTATTCATTGCCAGGAAGTGACTAATTATAAGAAGCTTACAAACACACTGAAAAACAATTTATGCTTGTTGGAAAATTTGTGTTTGATTTCTTTCTGTGAGTGAGGCAGCAGCCCAGGCAGACAGGAATTGGTAGTTTGCATACTGTTGAGTAAATACTAATATTTGGCCCTGATACAAAATTTTATTCAAAAGAGAACTGCTACCATTTTTACCCCCAACTGTAAGGATCATGGATTTGGCTAAGCAAAGGAATAATTTAAGGCTTAATAATGGTGAATTAAAAATAATGATGATAAAAATGATTATAGCTTACATTTACTGAGTATTCATTATGTATCAGCCATCATATTACCAGATTAACATGTACTAAAACATTTACTTTGGAGAAACCTTAAGAGGTACATATTATAATCACACTTTATAGAAGAGGGAAACTGTGATGCTGAAATTTTGAGTACCATGTCCGATGTCCCATAGCTTGTGGGCGACCAAGGCAGGAACTCAACACTGACAACCTAGCTCCTGATCCACAGAATGAGCTTCCATGATGCTCAACACTGGGGTCAACAAACTTTTTCATAAAGTGCCACATGGTAGCTATTTTAGGCTATATGAGCCATGATGTCTCTGTAGAAACTAGTCAGCCCCACTGGCAGAGTACAAAAGCAGCCACAGACAATAGAGAAATGAATGAGCTTGGCCGTGTTACAATTAAATTTCACTTACAGAAGTAGGTGCATAGCTCGCCCCTGCTGGTTACAATGTGGGCACTGAGCTTCATTCCTCCAAGAGACCAGCAATCTCCTATCATAAATTTGACTCTAAATGTGTCTCATTTGACACAGGAAAGCTGTGCCTCCCCACCCTCTTTCCAGACCTCTCCTTGGCCCCGGCTAATGGTGGGGGCCTGAAGGAAGAAGTTGCGATTTTACTCTTGCTCCAAAAGAAGCCAGTAGAATATTAGCTGGTGACCAGCAGCCTGGAAGAAGCTGGGTCAGAGTGAACATATTTGATCCATCACCTCTCTGCTCACTCTTTTATATTTTCTGTAAACAAAGAAAGGGAAAATAAAGTGTTTGCAAACTGAAATCTTTATATGACCATCCCAACAGGAGAGTAAAAACAAACCTGAGAAAGTCTTTCGCCCCATTGCTGGCTACTGCACCAGAACCGCTGAGTAATTAATTGATCACTATTTGTCACAGAGTGGCGCTTCCTTACTAAGTAATTAGTCATTACAAAGCAGGATCTATCAAGCAGACCACTGGCTTCAACTGCTGGCTCTGGCACTTGCTAACTATATGACTTTCTGAAAATTAACTCATTTTTCTGTATCTCAGTTTACACATCTATAAAATCAGAATAATCATTAAGCTCATTTAGTTTGGTAAGGATTAAATGAGCTAATACATGCATATTAAATGCTTAGAAAAACCTGGTTCAAGATGACTACTTAATAAATGCTATTTTTATTTAAAAACCATAGGAGAAAGAATTTTTAATTTTATCTTTTTTTTTTTTTTTTTTTTTTTGGTTAAGAAAATACTGACTGAGCACATAGTTTGGGCTTTTCTTGGTTGTTATTCTAAATAACACATAGTGTCAGCCTTCAAGGAATGTACAATCTACTGGTCATTAAAATTTTGTGTTATTTCAGAGAGGTTTTAGGAAATAATACACAGGTTGCATTAAAATATTCTAAGCATAGTTGCCTTAATTCTGTTTCCCTTCTTCTTATATACCATAGACCTCTATCAAAAGCTTCAACAAGTTTACTACCTAAATATACTATAATGAGGTGGAGGAATGACTAAAATATGTTATTTTTGGAGTGAAATATTTTTTATAAAAGCTAGCAGAGCAAATATTGGGGGACTGGAATACAAAATAATGATTTTCTTGGACTATAATAAAGTTCATGCCATTGTGAAAATCTCATAACCCTCAATAGTCAAATTGTGTTATGAAATATTCTAACACATTAGAATAATTAGTGAGATTCATAATTCCTAGGTGGAACTAGGATCTAGTGGTTATTAAAAAGATTTTATTAGTGACAGTGGTTAGAAATTATGTTCTTTACAACAGATGCAACCTTGAGTAAGAACAATAATCTCAATGTCTATTTTCTCATCTACAAAATAAAAATTAAAATGATAATGCCTACCTCATTGTGTTCTTATACAATGTAAATGAGATCGTGCACATAAACTTCCTAGCATGGGGCTAATTCAAATTAGCACTTATTATTATCCTATCCTCCCTAAGAGCTCAGAAAAATCTCCTACCCAAAGGCGTTATCACAAAGGGGTATGTTCTATATTTATAATTCAAACCATTAAAAGTCTTAAAGGAGGCATATTGGAGTCCATTGGATACAATGGCGACCTTGAAAACATGCTGCTCAGGTCTCCTGCTGTGGGGAGTATAATTGGTTGACAGCCCTAGCAGCTGCCCTTCTGAATTTATCCCCACATTCACGCCAAGGCCCCACTTCCCGTGGGCTGCTCCCAGTCACTGGCTGAGCACAATGGGAATAGTACTGCAGGTCCCTCTTATAAGACCCAGCATTATTTTAACAAGTGCCTTGGGCTTCAGGACTCCCCATCAATCTGGCTGGAATTTTGTTAGAACTGCCCCCAGCCTGAGACTCTTCCTCATCCTGTTCTCCCACACAGGCACAGCAGTGTGAAGCCTCCCCTTCCTTCTCCAGCTTCCCCTCCCTTTTCATCCCTCACAGAGAGTCCCCCCAACAAATGCCTTGCAGTGTAACCCCATGGAGGACACAAGCTGACACAGACACCCAGAAGGTATTGATATAGATCCTGACCTATTTGGATTTACTAGTACCTGCCTTTCCCTCACTCCAGGCTCTGTTTTTCAACCATGTTCTATTGATTATTCAATACAAACCAAGTCAGTTGGACACATGATATATAGCTTTTTCAAGCCACTGACCTCCAATTCCAAGCGATGATATTTTCTCCCAGCCACAAATCAGTGCTCCCACTACTTTTATCAGCAGTACCACTTCCCCTCCTCCACACCCAACCCAGGCCACTGTTAACACCAGTGCTTCCCCTTGTCGTCCATTGCCCAGTGACTGCCAGGCTCCCTAGGAAGTCACTTTTTTAACTCATGGCCACCTTTCAAAATGGTTGGTATAAGTAAGAGGCCAGTCAGGATCTACCTGATTTCTTAATGGCACTTTCTAAATGCCCAGTCTCAGGCTGGGGGCAGTTCTAACAAAATTCCAGATCTAGAGAAACAAATCCTTTCTTGTTAGATCTAAGGAGGGTCTTAGAAATTACCTTTCCCAGTGAAGGGATTCAAAAGTACAAGCTGGTAGTTACAACACAGTCGCAGGGATGTGTAGTAGAGCCTAGAGAATATAGTCCATAATACTGTAATACTATGCATGGATCCAGATGAATACTGGAAATATCAGGCGGAACACTTTGTAAAGTGTAGGATTGTCTAACCACTCTGCTGTACACCTGAAACTAATAAAATATAATATTGAATGTAAACTGTAATTGAAAATTTTTTTTTTAAAAAAAGAAGTTATCTTTTTCAATCTTGGCTTTTTCCACACAAAGAATATAAGGACGAAGATACCAACTGACTTTCCCAAGGTCATACAAGGAATAGAGCACCATGCTCCCAAAGAGAGGAGTATCGACAACACATGTAGCAACTTTCTGAAGAGCTCCAGCTCCCATAACTCAGACAAACAGGAAGAAGTTTGAAGACGACATGTGGGGACAGGGTTTTAAAGAAGGGAAAGATGCATGCTTTTAAGGAGTTTGAAATAGAGGGGGAAAAAAAGAACTACTAATAAAACTGATGCAGAATAACGCCTTAGACGATCAAGTGCATAAGAAATCAATTTTAGTAATCAAAGCTTTTTGCTTGGACATTTAGCTACAGTCTCAAATAGAATACTGAGTGTTCTGATAATCACCATCTGCAAATGAAGCCACATTGCCCTATCAGGTAAGGATGATATAATTTAGTGAATAGACACTATTTTAAGGAGTTTGGCATAGAGAAAAAAATAACTCTATGACATAGAGAAAAAAACTAGGATTCAGAATAATGTCTTAGACAATTAAGTGCTTAAGAAATCAAGTTTAGTAATCAAAGGTTTTTGCTTGGACACTTAGCGACAGGCTCAAATATAATGCTGAGTGTTCTGCATCTGCAAATAAAGCCACATGGACCTACCAGGTAAGGAGAATATAATTTGAGTGAATAGACATTATTTTATTTCTAACAATAAAATTGGGTCATTTATCCTCAATTTTTTTTCCTATAAATAGTGATGAATGTATTTTTTTGAGGGTGAGGGTGTGGGGTTCTTTTGTCGCTGTCACTTATAGTTCTTCAACTTTAAGTATATACTAGCACCAAGAAATTTTCAACCCTGAGTATATGTTTCATTACATAATGTTACATTTGTCATTTTCATCTGAGATCAATAATTTACAAATCCTAGCTTAATATTATACATAGCAATTAGTACAAATTTTTGAGCACACATTTCTCAATAATATATAAATACTAGTTTATTTATAAATTGTGCACAGGTACTATACTAGTTGAACATATGCATATCATAATATATAAACCAAAATAGTACTTTACATAAGAATTAAATAACAAATATTAATGTAGAGTCTAATGTTTTTTCTTTTCTCCCTCATTTTGAATTTTTAGACCACTGGTCTATTTCATGAAAGTAGAAATAAAAACCCTCTGTATTTCACCATAATAAAATTCCATTTCATTTTCTTTATACAGTGGGGCCTTGACTTACGAGTTTAATTCGTTCCGAGACCAAGCTCGTTAAGGGCCTCGTTAACTCAAATTACTCTATCAACTCAATGCAAAAAAATCTGCCGAGAGACAGCTGGTATCTCAAAAAACTCGTTAGTCGGGACACTCGTAAATGAAGGCCCCACTGTATTTATATTCCCATCAGAATGCATTTGAATCATTTTTTCCTGCTATTCTAGCTCTTGACAATTTTATCCCAACATTTCTTTCCATCAAGGCTTACAAACAGGTGGGCAATGGGAAACCAAACCCACAAATACATTCTGTATAGCCCCAACAGTATTTCTTTAAAATCTAAAATCTAAACTACACAGGAGGGGCAAGATGCCCTCAGATCTGCATGTTTCAAATCAAATCACTCTTTTTTAAAAATATATTTTTATTGATTTCAAAGAGGAAAGGAGATGGATAAAGTGGTAGGCATCAATGAAGAGAGAGAATCATTGAGTGGCTGCCTTCTGCACACCTTACACCGGGGATCAAGCCCACAACCCAGGCATATATCCTGCCTGGGAAACAAACCCTGACCTCTTTTTTCATAGGTCAAGGCTCAACCACTGAGCCACACAGGTTGGGTTGTTTTTTCTGTTTGTTTGTTTGTTTTTTATCTCACACTGTCCTGCTTCACTCATTTAAAATGGCCACGGATGCTTTGGCACTCCTCCCAAGCAGGGGTGAGTTTTCATCTGCACTTGAACCTGGGTTAGCTCTGTGATGTGCTCTGACTGAGAATGCAATGGGAAATGATGCTGTATGTATAACTTAGGACATGTGCAGCTTCTATTTTCAAACATTTTTCTGTTAGATTTCAGATGTCACTCTCTAGGAAACCCAGGTCAAATGGAGAGGCCATGTGGAGGAAAACCAATGCCCTCCAGTAGAAAAGTCAGGTGAGCGCCTAGCTGACAGCTATCTCTTATTGGCGAACTACCTGAGTAAGTAATTTCAACTGTTTCCAGCCTCTGGACTACCTCCAGCTGCAGTTGGTACCATATGTAGCAGAGAAACAATCCTATTGAGCGCAGTCTATGCACCGAATTTTGAGTGATAACAGATGCTTGTTATCATTTGAAGCCACCAAGTTTGGGTTGTTTACTACACAGCAGTAAATAACCAAAACATACATTATCTTTAAATGGAATGTGAATTTGTGTACCTTGCCTATGCAAACTTTTCATTCCAGTCAAATGGGTCTATTAGTGGGTTTTTAATCTGGCTTCACATGTGCATTCATGCCTTTGCTTGTGATACAGATTTTGTGCTTATGCACATATGCAAATTCTAACCATCTTTCAAGGCAGAACTGGTTATACATTCTAGCTCCCATGTCCTAATTAAGTAATCATGGATGAATTGCTTCACCTCCCTAACCCTCTCCTTATTTATAAAATATGTATAGTAATAGTAACTACCTCACAAGGTTGTTAGGAAGATTCAAACACATACTACATGTGAAGGGCTAACACAGTGTCTGGCCCACAATAAGTATTCAGTGAAGGCTATTTATTATTGGAACACACTTTAATTAAAACCTACATAACTTTATTAACCAATGTCACCCCAATAAATCCAATAAAAAATTTTAAAAGCACTTAAGTAGTCTGTTTTCTTCATCTATTCCATGTTGTTTAGCTGAGTGATTCATTTTCAGAATTCTGTTACCAAAGATGTGAAAGAATTCCTATTTATCCCTTTAAACATTCGCTTGAAATCGATCAGTGAAGAGAGTTGCTGTCAAAGAGCTAAGAGTCATCCTTCAAAGTGGAAATACTTTGGTCAGGTTAAGCCCTATAAACAGTAGAAAGTCAATGAATATTTGTTGAATTAATAAATGAACAAATGAGAAGGCACAGCTGATGTTCACCAGAAAATAGGAAAAACAATCATTTCAGATGCTTTATGTCTTGTAATTTGTTGCCAGCACCTTATATACCATTCACAAATCGGATTGCTTATTAAGCAGACATGTTATTTGGGATATGCCCTCTGTTATGCCATCTTATAAAATGTATTATCCATAAATGTGTATAAAGTAAAATAAAGGAGTTAAATTTCATCAAGTCCACTGTCTAAGAAATGTTTTTAGAACCCATAAGAGCCTCAGGGTTATTTAATGATGCTGCTACATAGCCTAAGAGCAGGCCTAGTAGATGCTAATATTTAATGTCATTCCTAATTTTTGTCCCGTACTCTTACATTGCGCCTCACATTGAGTAAGAGTTCTAGCTACCCCACTGTCCTGGAAAATTAAGAACAGCAGAGGCGGTGCCTCTAGAGGGGAGAGACCAAAACAGAGCAGGTAGAGTGCCAAGACTACAGCTTAGAAATACAGAGATCTCCTATTTATGGATAGTAATTCACCTCTGAAACTCATATGCACTATGCGGGGAGGAAAGCCAAACAATACTTGGCAATCCTTCCATTATTTTATACAGGAAAAAAATATTTTCTGCCTCAACCCAAAACTCTCAACGTATTTCTAAATATGACTAAAACACAAACACGCTCGCGCACGCACCTGCGCGCGCGTACACACACACACACACACACACACACACACACAATACCTCTAGGAAATTAACAAACTGTCATGCTAGAATATAATATATTCAGGCTATAGGTATGTGATTATCAAATAATATAGTAATTTAAAAAAATACATTTTATACAGCAACATTTCAATTTCATTGCAATCACTTTCTCACTTGCTTTGTTTACTTCCCCACAATTGTCATGAATACTTCCTGTGTTTGGGGGTCACAATGTACAATTAATTCTTGGCAACAATATGAAAGACATTCGGGACCAATTCCCAGTGGCTGAGGATGGCTCCCCTTGACGGTGACACTGTGATGCCTTTCTTAGCACCAGACACTCCCACCCTCCATATCCTCTTTGTCAACACTCATCATAGTTTATACTTTTCAAAGCATTTACTATGATTGTGACATTATTTTAATTGTTTTGCAATATAACTCAAGGCTTTTCTTAAACATAAGTTTGTTTGAAATGTTGAATTGAACCCTAGGGATAAAAATATAAATTTTCTGATGCAAAGATAGGCTTGAAAATGTTACAATTGAGGGTTCTATAAGCTCCATGAAGGCTGAATATTAAACTCTAAAAGACACCATTCCATCGGGAAATATTAACTAAAGAGACACTCTGTAGGGCATATCTGTACAACATTGCCTAGAGTTAGTTATTAAAAGATAACGTCTATACTGAAAATATGTAAATTAATGTGGACTTTTTTTTTTTTCTCCCAGCATCAATTCACCCTTTTTTAGTAATAGCAATTTTATTTTATTTTGTGGAACCTCTCGTCACTCATTGTTAGTCTATGTGATTTCCATGGAACTGATCATACCTCTTGTCTTGGACTCTGAACAGACCAATCACAGCGTATTTAATCTATGGTCATGATTCATCTTCATGGACAGAGAGATAAATACATGACCCAAACAAATGTAATGGTATTCAATTTCAGGCATGTGTGTGTTTGTTCCAGAGAGAGAAAAACACTGCAATTAAATAAGCCTTTTTTATTAGATTGCTAAACTATAAATATAAGGAACCAGCTGTATTTTAGGGTAATAGCTTATCTAGGAATGGAGTCAACATAGAGATATGCAAAGCAAAGATGAGGAATCACCTAAGTCCAGCTATTCCTACCCATGGAGATTTAGACTATCATTTTTGTTTTGTTACTTAACCTAACTTAATTTAATTTATTTACTTTTCTGGTTTTACACAAGCCACATTGACTTAGAATATCAGGCAGGATTTAGAACAAGACTGTAGTAACAAGTAAACCCAGTGCTCAACAGAACAAAGATTTATTTCTTATTCACACAGCAGGCCGACTTGGATCAGACAACTCTCAAAGAAAGTTCTCCATACAATGACTCAGGGCCAGGCTGACTCAGCATGTGGCCTGCATAGTTACCACGAGAGGGGAAGAGACACCTTGAGGTGACCCAATATTTTGGCCTAGATGTTACACGTGTCATTCAAAAAGTGTGCTGGGGTATTGCAACCAAGTGTCCTGATTAATACAGAACGTTTTTCAAGTAAATTATAAATATTTCCTTTTCATAATTTCTTACTGAAAAGAGGGTTGACAAAAAAAGGTACTAGGGCAAAATGTGGAAAGAAAAAAAAAAAGAAAGAAAAAAGGTGAAACTGAGTCTCTCAAGAATATGCCCTGTATAAAATACTGGATAATCTCTGGCCCATGTGGCTCAGTTGGTTGGGGCTTCATCCGCTACACCAAATGGTGGTGGGTTTGATTCCTGGTCAGGGCACATACCCAGGTTGCAAGTTCAGGAAGAAGCTGATCGCTGTTTCTCTCTCACATGACATTTCTCACCATTTCCCTCATAAATAATAAAATAAAGAAAATATCCTCAGGTGAGGGTTAAAAATATATAAAATACTGGATAAATGCTTAATACAACTCATTTCATGGATGCACACTAGCACCACTGACAAATCACTTTTCAAAAATATTATTTTCCCAAACAACATAGCATTATGCATTAACCCAGACATCCAGTAATCACCCTCTTTTAGTTCTCTTTCCTAGTATCAATCACATTTTGTAGTTGAGAAATGACAATGGCAACATGGGCTCAGCTGTGAGGTACAGGGTTGAGAGTTTTCATTCATCTCTATCAGCTCCACCATCAACTTTATTGCCATTCTCAGCAGCACACCATGTTCCAGCCACCAAGCCTAGTATTATATAGTTTAATCTTTTCAGCTCCATTTATTCAACAAATCTTAGCAGTATTTCTTCCCCTTTATGACTGACAATACTCAAACCCAGGCTCCTGGTTTGGGCCAATATCCTTCCTTTTGGTTCTCTTGATTTTAGTCTCTCTTCTCTCTGACCCCGCTGGTTTACCCTTGCCAGTCTAATTTTACAAAAACACCCAAAACATAGTCATTCATATAATTTCATTGATTTCCTGGTGGGTCCCTATTTTCTACCAAACCTAATGTTAGGTTCTCATTTTATTAATATGACCCCACACTTTCCACCCAAGCTAATGGTGCATTACTAGTATTTCAAACATGTATCTGTTATTCTAGACAAGGGTGTCTCTAGTTCTTCAGAAGCAAGCTGGTTAGAAGAAAAAAAATCTGTGATGAATGAATCCAAGGAAATATTCACAGCAGTAGACTTGGACTCCAAGGTGGGTAATCAGCAGTCTAAATGTTCAGAGATATGGTAAACTCATTTATTATATTTAAAGGGGTCTATACTATTTATAAAGGTAGTATAGTAGAAGTCTCCAGGATAATGAATTATTTAAAAAAAAAACACAAAAAAAACCCTCAACAACACATCTCGAATATAATCAGACCACACTGTACTCTTTAAAGGGGAAAACATTACAATAAATGAATGTTGTACCTCAATAAAGATATTATTAAAATGACTAGAAGCCCGCTGCATGGATTCGTGCATCAGTGGGGTCCCTCGGCCTGGCCTGCAGGGATCAGGCCAAAACTGGCTCTCCAACATCCCCCCAGGGGTCCCGGATTGCGAGAGGGCCGTTCTCTGGTGATGTACCCCAGAATTGGGCTCCCTCCTCTCTGGTTCTGGGTGCGTCACCTGAGAACCACAGCTGCCAAGTCACCACAGCTCGGCAACTCCTGCATTGAGTGTCTGCCCCTTTATAGTGAGTGTGTGTTATAGCTTCCAGTTGGAGCATCTGCCCTATGGTGGTCATTGTGCATCATAGCTACCGGTCAGACCGTCGAATGGTCGGACAGTCGCTTAGGCTTTTATATATATATACTAGAGGCCCGTGCACAAAAATTCGTGCACTCGGGGGGGGGGGGGCGGGTCCCTCAGCCCGGCCTGTTCCCTCTCGCAGTCTGGGACCCCTCAGGAGATAACGACCTGCTGGCTTAGGCCTGCTCCCGGGTGGCAGAGGGCAGGCCCAATCCCTAGGTGCAGCCCCTGGTCGGGCTCAGAGTAGGGCCAATTGGGGAGTTGGGGTGCTGCCCCCTGTCATGCACAGAGCAGGGCGGATCGGGAGGTTACGATGCCACCCTCAGTCACGCTCAGGGTAGGGCCAATTGGGGGGTTGGGGCACCACCCCCTGTCACACTCAAGGCAGGGGGTCGATGGGGAGGTTGCGGCACCACCCCCTGTCACGCACAGAGCAGGGCCAATCAGGGGGTTGAGGCGCTGCCCTGTCACGCACAGAGCAGGGCCCATCAGGGGGTTGAGGAGGTCCCCCCTGTCACTCACAGAGTAGGGCGAATAGGGGAGTTGGGGCACCGCCCCCTGTCACACACAGAGCAGAGCAGATCAGGGGGTTGGGGCACCGCACCCTGTCACACTCAGGGCAGGGCCGATGGGGAGGTTATGGCTCTACCCCATCACACACAGAGCAGGGCCCATGTGGGGGGGGTGGGTGGTTGGGGCGCCGCACCCTGTCACACACAGAGCAGGGCCGATCAGGGGGTTGGGGCACCACACCCTGTCACACAGAGCCATAGGGCGATCAGGGGATTGGGGAGCTCCCCACTATCAGGCACAGAGCAGGGCTGATCAGGGGGGTTGGGGTGCCTTCCCCTGTCACGAACAGAGCAGGGTGGATAGGGAGGTTGTGGCCCTGCCCCCTGTCACACACAGAGCCGCAGGGCGATCAGGGGGTTTGGGTGCTACCCCCTGTCACGCTGATCCCAGTGCCGGGAGGCCTCGCGGCTCCACTGATCCCAGTGCTGGGAGGCATATTACCCTTTTACTATATAGGATAGAGGCCTGGTGCATGGGTGGGGGCCAGCTGGTTTGCCCTGAAGGGTGTTCTGGATCAGCGTGGGGGTCCCCACTGGGGTGCCTGGCCAGCCTGGATGAGGGGCTGATGGCTGTTTGCAGCTGGTCACACACCCTTCAGGGTTGGGGGTCCCCACTGGGGTGCCTGGCCAGCCTGGGTGAGGGGATGATGGCTGTTTTCAGGCTGGCGGGTGACGGAAGCTCCCACCCGCTCCTTTTTTTCTTTTATTTTTTTTTATTCTGGGCCAGCTTTAGCTCTGAGGCTTGGCTCCAGCTCTTAGGCCTCTGCTGCTGAAAGCATGTATCTGGTTTGTTTGGGTTCTATAATCGAAACACTGTTTCAACTCCAGCTCTGAGATCCCGGCTGGCTGAAAGCAGGTTTCTGGGGTTTTGTTTAGCTTCTATATTGTAATAATGTTTCAAACTGCAATCTCAGAGGCCGGCTGCAGCAGGCAGGGAACGTTGGAGTCCTCCATCACTCAAGCAAGCAAGCCTCATGTTTGCTTCAAGCTGCCTGGCTGCCAGCCGCCATCTTGGCTGGCAGTGAATTTGCATATCACCCTGATTAGCCAATGGGAAGGGTAGTGGAAGTACGGCTAATTACCATGTTTCTCTTTTATTAGATAGGATAGACAAAAGGCCCGGTGCATGAAATTCATGCATGGAGGGGGTTATCTCTCAGCTCAGCCTGCATCCTCTGCAATCTGGGATCAGGCCTAAATGAGCAGTCAGATATCCCTCTCACAATCCAGGACTGCTGGCTCCCAACCTCTTGCCTGCCTGCCTGCCTGCCTGATTGCCCCTAATCACTCCCCAGCCAGCCCGATGGACGTCTAACTGTTCCCCTGCCGGCCTGGTTGCCCCCACTGCCTTCCACTGCTGGCCCGGTCACCCCTAACTTCCCTCCTATGCCAGCCCGGTTGCCCCCAACTGCCCTCCCCTGCTGGCCTGGTTGCCCCCAATTGCCTCCCCTGCAGGCCTGGTCCTCTCCAAATGCCCTCCCCTGCAGGCCTGGTTGCCCCCAACTGCCCTCCCCTGCAGGCCCGGTCACCCCTAACTGCCCTCCCTTTCAGTCCTGGTGCCTCCCAACTGCCCTGCCCTGCTGGCCATGTTGTATCCACATGGGGGTGGCCATCTTGTGTGTTGGAGTGATGGTCAATTTGCATATTACTATTTTATTAGATAGGATTATATCTTGCCCTAGCTGGTTTTGTCCAGTGGTTAGAGTGTCAGTCCATGGAATTAAGGTTCATAGGTTCAAGTCCAGTCAAGGGCATGTATCTTGGTTGCAGTCTTGATCCCCAGTCTTGGTTGGGGAATGTGCTGGAGGCAACCAATTGATGTGTCTCTCTCTGTTTCTCCTCCTCTCTTCTGTTTTCTCTCTCTCTAACAAAAAAAAAAAAAAAAAAAAAAAAAAAATCAATGGAAAAAATATCCTTGGGTGAGGATTAACAAAAAAATAGTAATAATAATTACATCTCAATTAGGGTATAACCCTCAGAGTCAGATGTATGAGCTATAGTAATATTTGTCACACTTTAGTGTAGTGTCTCTAAAAGTATTTTTATAGTTTTATTGAGATATAATTCATATACAGTGCTATATAAGTTCAAGGTGTATGCATAATGATTTTACTTACATACACTGTATAATGATTACCACAATAAATTTAGTTAAAATCCATCATCTCATCTAGATACAAAAAAAATAAAAAATGTGTTTTTTGTTTCTCAAAGTTTTATTAATTGTTAAAGTTTATTTATATGCCAAGTTCAGGGCACTATATACAGAGATTATGATTTGATAACTTTATAGCAGGATACTCGATAATTGTACTTTTATTAATCAGTCTAAGAGACACTGTAGGAATCCCATGGCCCATACTTTAAAATAATAATAACAATACTACTGGTCTACACAACAACCGTCCTAGGAAGAGAAGCTGACCATGGCTGGAGGGTTTGCCAAAATACCAGTCCAATGTATTGGTCAGGGGAAATTCAAGATTTTATGAATGGGAATATAATCAGAAATATAAGAAAGACTCATTTCATTCAGATTACTAAATGGCAGATGCAGTGATTAAGGCAAGGTTGCAGTTCATTAGCTCAAAAGTACTCCCGATCAGACCTGAGGGATTCAAATGATCGGGCTTTATATAAGGCTTACTACAGTAAGACTAGTGTAGGCCCCATTTTTTCATGAGATGATGAAATGATCCCACACTGTTCATTTTGGATTGAAGTGACTGGGCAACTGGGATAGGTAGCTGCAGGTTGACAACCTCAGGGCTGGCACTTAGAGAAGGTTAGAAATATGAAGAGTGGCCAACAGTGCAACAAACACCCATAATCATTGCTCCTACCTCAGGAGCCTTTACTCACTCATACGCCATCTCTGACTGGGTAGTGTCCAGAGTGACAGAGCATTGGATAAAGTGTATGCCTGTAAGGTCAGTGCTGAATATCTACAAAGTGCTGACCAGCATAACCTGTGACTTCAATGATTTCAATCTAAGTCATCTTAAAAGTCACTATTCAATATATGACATAAAATCTCATGCCTTCTGGCTATTTCTTATTCCTTCTTATCAGGGCTTTATGGCAAGCATCATCAATTCTCCACCATTTAGCCCTAAATTGCTTCCTTCCTTTCACTAACATATCATGCATTCATTTAGTAAATACTTATTGAACACTTTATCAGGCTAACATGGCAAGGACAAGTTCCTTATTCTCAAAGGGCTCAGAGTCCAATATAACAAAACTTGACCCCAAATAAACAAGAAATATCTCAGTCAGTAACTGGACTGTATCTCCCAGCTGTGTCCACTTTAACATCCATCACAACAAAACTCAGTGTTTTCTTTGAATACGTTTGCTGATTTTTAAACACATTTATTAAACCCTGGCTTTCTTATGAAAATATTTCAGGCACTGTGAGTTAGGCTATGCCTCAGGGTGACCAGGGATTACAGTCTCTAACACAGGGCATGCCAAGCTCCACAATTAGTTTAAATCTTTTCATGGAAATTAGAACTTACATTTTAGAAGGTATCCATTACTCCTGTCTTTACTGTCAAGTAAACCGACCAGAGGGATTCCCAGATAGAGGAAATTGTAAAGGCACCAGACAGGTTTTATGGAATCCGTCTTAAAAAATACCTAAGTGTCACCATTATCTACATGAAGATGAGATTCAATTAAGTGGGGGAAATGATTAAATAGGAGGAAAACTAGCAGTGAATTAGTTGTTGGACATCAACAGTCTAAAACAAGACAGCTGGGAGATGGAATTTTTAACTTTTCAATCAACTTTCAGAAAAACAAGGTGCTAAATTGGCTGCCTCTGCTCATTACAAACAGAAAGTTAGGAGTTGGAGTCACATTTACATAAATGATTTATTCACCATCCTAGTATGTGTTACTATCAACCAATTTTAGCAGGCTTCCTGGCATTCAATGAAGTAAATGGTGGAGTCTGGGGCAAGGTGTGTTTGATAAAAATCAGTGTTGCTCTCTCTGGAGATCAACATTATATCATTATATTTGAACCTGGCCTTTCCCAGCAAAGAAAGAGAAGATTTAATTTCCTACACTCCCTATGAGCACGATGCTTATAGACTAAGACAGACACTTCTGAAATGTCTTTGGGGGAACAGCTGAGGGCAGCAGTTTTTATTTTCCAAGACCCTTACATCTATTGAATTAAGAAGATTCAGAATCTCAAATCATTGAATTATTTTGTCAAATGTTTACTTAATAATCATTTGGTCTGTTATATCAAAATAAGACATGAAATGAAACAAATTTAAGAAATAAGGCTCGTCAGGTCCTTTAAAACTGTTATGCAGTCTTGTTGGATTTTCTTAGTCAATCTGAGAGGAATATTTAAAATAATGTCACATAACTGTGTTTTGTTGAGGAAACTAAGTGTAACTCTTTGCAGAAGTGATTCATAATTCCTCCCCAATTGATAAGGGACTACAAATACCAAATATCATATGTTACCTATAATTGAATAATGTTTTTGGATAAATGTCATGACTTACCTAATCCCAGTCTAAGTTCCCGCTGAAACCCTAGCTAAAAAGGATTGCTGTGGGTCAGGGTCAAAGGAGTCTTTGGCTGGTTTCTGGTGCCCAGAATTTGCCTTGGAGAAAGAGAAGCATGAGAGTTTTGCACGGGCCTATGCATGAAAATGCGTCAGCTGACAGAGAAACTATGTTTATCTAAGGAAACTGGAAGAAAAAAGCTAGAATATGAGAAATGTATAATTCCATATGAAGGAGTGACTGTCAAATTGAAAAGTGAGGATCAACAGATACCCTAAACAGATTAAGACTGAGCCAATGTGTATATTGCCAGGAGAGGAGAGAGAAGCAAATTCTGCCTGGACACCCACTCTGCTTCTAATCTTCTAGGAATGAAAGAGCTACTATTGAGCAGCCAGTGGAGCAAACTGCTAAAGAGGTCAGAGCTATCAAGAGTACTCGATCACAGTTACCATTCAACTGCACTGTCTTGCCCTTTGCTACTTCAGCTTCTTCGGTAAACAGATACTGTCCATGAAGATGGCCTATAAGAGGGGGAGGAATAAATTTAGAGCCTTGTGTCAGTTCAGGAAGCAAATACCATGACAGAATTAGAAGTACAAGATATATTTATTGCAGCAAGGCCAGTGCAAAATTAAAGGAAGAGGGAACTGGAGTAGACAGGGACTGCCTGTACACTGGTGCAGGTCTGTGAGTGTTACAAGAAGCTCTTACTGGGTAGGGAAAAGGGAAGGGAGGGTAATGCAGTAGAAAGAGCCCGGTGTTGCACTGTAGCTCTGATAAAATCTCAGCCAGCTCAAAGAGCAGCTAGGGGAGTCTTGCATTGCGCATAAAGAGCCAGCATCTCGTCTCCTCTGTGCTCAGTCACTGGATAGAGCAGTGGTTCTCAACCTTCCTAATGCCACGACCCTTTAATACAGTTCTTCATGTTGTGGTGATCCCCAATTTCATTGTTACAGCTTGAACATAATTAAAGCATAGTGATTAATCACAAAAACAATATGTAATTATATATGTGTTTTCCGATGGTCTTAGGCGACCCCTGTGAAAGGGTCATTAGACCCCCAAAGGGGTCGTGACCCACAGGTTGAGAACCGCTTGAATAGAGGGATCATGGCCCTGGTGTGAACATGCAGCACATACCAATAACAATGTAGAGGCTGTCAGCTCCTATTCTCCTCCCAGGAGCTTCTCTCTTCTAATTGAACAGAACTCCATTGCTGCCACTGTCCACCCCTCACTCTATACAAAGCAACTTCACACAGTTTCAAAGCTATTGCTCTATTTTACTTTTGATCTTCTCTTCATAAAAGGAAGCTTAAAACGGAGAGGTTAATGGTATGAACTATACCCTCTACTGTTACTCTTAGTCTTGAAATTGTACCTGGTGATCTCCCTCCTCTACATTCTAAATTCCCTCTCCTCCAGTTAACACCTCTGCAAGTAGCTTTCCTGGTAGTACCTGAAGCTTCATTATTAATGGGTCTAGCACTAACTGTTAGGGGCAGAAATAGAATAGTAGAGACTAGTTATAAGAAATATTAATCATGCTCTGTTAACCATATTGTTTTGTTCTGATTAAAGAAAGCATATTCTGATCTGGCTGGGAGTTGTACACCCTGGGACCTGGGAGTTAACTTTGTAATGTGGTCCATTCTCTTCTGAAAACTGCTTATCATCATGGAAAGATTAACCACCTTGTTGCTGAAACAATGGAGTCCCAGAGGTGCCCGCACTTTGCAAACCCTCCCCCCATTGCCTATAATCTATAACCATTATACCCATTTTTATTCCTTTTGCCTACTTCCCCATGTAATCTTTGTCCTTCTACCCAATATAAGCAGTTGGCTTATGGGGGATGCAGAGTAGATTTTCATGGGTGACCTGCTGCTCTCCCATACTGCCAGCATTATTAGAATAAATGCTCATATGTGATTCAACTCTGTTTCTGCTTAATTGGCTCAAGTAGTGACAGGCAACCCAGACTCATTGATTGTCTGGTTCCATAAGTCCCTCTAATCATTCATATCAACAGCAATGCCCAACACCCCAGACATGGCTGTTGTAAGAAAGATGCCTTTGATTCATCATCATAGAAAAGAAACAGCATGTGGCCAGGCTATTACTGAATTTCCTCAGAGCAAACAGGATGTGGGAGGTGGGGAGAGGGTATGGGAGCTGTGCCTGTTGCTGATAGCACATTTTCCAGGAAGATTCCCCTAAACAAAGGGAAGTAGAGTCAGCTAGAAAGGTCTCAGCCCAATATTTTAATGGCCCAATGGGAGACAGCAAGACCTGGGCCACATATTAGGAAACAGGTGACCAAATAGTACTCAAGCCAATGAGGAATCAGAGAGGACCTAAATAAATAGGCTATGTTCCCTGCCCCAGGAGTGTGCCGTACAATGGACGCCTGCACTCAAGAGTGTTGTTAAAAGTCTCATTTTTCCATGTTTCTGTTTCCCAGTCCATCATTTGAAGTTTGGACAGTGAGCCATTTCTCAAAGCTGTAGACCCACAAAGGGGTGACTTCTTTGTAGAAGCAACAGCTCCCTTAGAGGCAGCGACTTCTATAGACACCTTAAAAGTTGCCCCTTCATAATCCACATTGGCTCTGACCTGTCCACTCTCACCAGTGCAGATAGACTACTTAGCAGCTGCTACTCTGACCCTCTGACTTAACTTTTTCAGACCTCCACTTCCCTACCTCCTACACTATTTGTCTAAAGTCTAACCTATATATATAAAAGCCTAAGCGACTTTTACAACTGGTCAGCCAGTTGCTATGATGTGCACTGACCACCAGGGGGCAGATGCTCAACACAGGAGCTGCCCTCTGGTGGTCAGTGCATTCCCACAGTCAACCTCCCTCAGTAGGCCATCCTCCTGCGGCCTCTCCTCCCCTCCAGTTGGCCAGCCAATCTCCCACAGTTCCTCCCCGTGGCCGGCTGGCTCTGATTGGGACTGGGCAAGACAGCCCTGATAACCGGCCAGACCAAGGGACCCCACCCATGCACGAATTCGTGCACCAGGCCTCTAGTTTCTATAATAAACCCCCAGTTTCCATAAAATTTATAATGGCTCTGTTTGCTGACAGATAGAAAGATGCCATAATTCTCATGCCTGCTACAACACTCTTGACAGATTTGGTACCTAAATATATTAAAAGCTAAATATGTTAAAAAGTATAGAAAACTTAGGAACTTATTTTTTTCTTTTGATATATAGATTTTATTATTGCTAACACATTGTTTAAAAGCTAAATATGTTAAAAAAAAAGTATAGAAAACTTAGGAACTTATTTTTTATTTTGATTTATAGGTTTTAGTATTAATAACAAATTGTAGCCAAAGTAAGTATTTAATGCCTTTAAGTGCTCTGAAACTCTTAGATATTTTTGAATAACAAGGACCTTAAAACCTACTTCCTCAATGCGTCCTTATGAGATAGATGAGAAAACTGATGTCAGGGATGCCAAGTATTTGCTTACAGTCCCTCAGAGTCAGTGACTTTCCATTCTGGTAGAAGCAGATTTCTTAATCTGTTTCCATAACTGATCATAAGAAATGCAAACCATCTTAGTCAGTAGATGCATTTAATTCAGAATATCCCTGCTTATGTTTTAAACAGCTTCCCTTTCTTATCCATGGTCCTTTTCCTTACTCTTTGCTCTACTTTCTTTTTGACCCCCAAGCCACTATGGTCTGTGCCATGAATGTGAATTGCATTGCTTTTGTTTTACCTAAATATATTCTGAGAAATTTCCCCTTCCTTATTTTGTCCTTAAATAATAAAATACACAATCTCCTAGTCATATCTGTCATTCAGAGCATTGCTTATAGAATGCTCTATTAATAATATCCATTCTGTGTTATCTTTGCTTACAAGATATTTCAATGATAATGGAATGGGGGAGAGTTGGTGAAGATTGGATTTTTCATGAATAAAACTATCAAATGAATGGAGCACTGAACTCTATTCAGGCAGAGGAAATGCACTCCGTTATAACAAGATGTCAGTGCATGGTGATGCGTACCTATGGGAATATAATTGCTAGAACTGAAAGTTTCAGAATACTTGAAGGCAGCCTTTTCTTAGGTCACTGTGTTGGAAAGTTTTGGAAATGATGCATTGCTCCCTCTAAAGTCATTGGTAACACAGTGGTCTTCTCCACAATTAAATCTTGTCCAACCCAAGAAAGAAGATACATTTCTTAAAACACCTCACCCGTCTTCCCCTTTTCCCTTTGCCCAGGGTATATTCTCAGGATAGTTCCTTTTTATTATAACTAAATATTGGTAAATTCCATCATTTATTTTCACAGATTTGTTAACTGTAAATTTAGTTTTTCATTATCTATTTTGTCAACATTTTCTCACTATCTCCTGTATACCAGACTTGGTGGAAAATGTTGGGTGTGGAATGTAAGGAAGTCCATTAGACTCTAAATTTTGTGAGACTGGGATCTTTTATTCACCAATAACATAGTCTATGCCTTAAATTTACCTGATACAGGACAAGTGCTCAATAAATAAATGAGTTTGTAAATTGGTTGATCAATTGATTGACTAACTGACTAACTGGTTGTAAACAGTCTGGTGGAGATAATTGCATTACCTATAATCTTCACTACTTGTGATAATAGTGATATCGATACTGAGTTGAGGAAGCTGAGAGGGGAAAAATCTAATTAATATTCTTACTTAGAAGTCCCACTATAGAGAGTGAGTTGGGTGCTGTGTTTGGACAACTGAAGAAAGAAACCCACCTGCAGTGAAACAGTGAAGGGGAAGGTCACTCCTGATCTCTGTCTAGAAGGGCAGGAGGAGGGAAGAATGCTCGAACGTAAAAGAACCCCAGACAAGTTGTACAAAATCCTACTTTCATTGAGACTCCCTAAAGCAAGAGAAAGAAGCTGGAATTCCTGAGAAGTGAATGGTGTTGCTAAAAACTTACAGGGAATTTATAGAACAACAAGGAGGCTTTGCAGTCTGACTAGCCAGCCTTGTTGGAATATATTAAGCTTCTTCCCAATAGATAGAATAAAAACAAACACTGGCCAGAGCCACCTAACCAAACAAACAAAATAAACACCACTTCATTGAATTACCTATATCTCTTCAGCTTTGTCAGGGAATCAGGGGTTGGATATAAAACGAACTGGTAAAGATTTGTATCCTGGCAAAGGAGATATAGAGAAACGGTTAAGTTCATACTAATGGGCTGCTGTAGCATTTTGCATATTTACAATAATGTCTAAAACGACTGCTGGTAAATCATAAACATTTTAAATTCAGTTAGAAAATTGAGGATATCTAGAATAGTAGGAAAAATATGAAACTTAAATCTAAAATTAAACCCACGAGTATAAACAAGTCGACCAAGAGCCAGGTGTTGGATGCAAAATCAACTACATTTTAGTGACTTCAGTGTTATTTGCGCTAGCAGAAATCATTTCAGGAGGCTGGAAGGCACAGCTTGCCATACCCAAGAGATTGTGCTTACATCCCAAACTTAGAACAGAGCCTTTCCTGGTTCTGCTGTTGGTATTTTAAGAAATATGACAGCCCCATCTGCCATCCATATGAGAAGTCACTCTTTCCAAGATGTCACTGAATTTATGCCTGCAACCCCAAACTAACAGGAAAAGGAAATATCATTCTCCTCCATCTTTTTCCAAGAAAGGTTTAATGTGCAATAGTCTAGCACTCTTTCCAAGAAGATAACCAAAGATTTTTTTCTACAAATATATATGAAAGAATACCAATATCCAAAGAGTATAAAAGGTGAAAAAGAGTAGCAATACCCACAATGATTATTTTTACCCTAAAATTTCCCTGCCAAACCTTCACTAATCACTCACATGCATTATGTAATTTAAATCTAATCCTTACACTGACTCTAGGAGATTAGTTGCAGCTATAATTATTTAGTAGTTGAAAAAAAATTCCTTAGAGCTGTGAAGATATCAGTCCACAAAGATAGCAAAGTTATGGAACTGGGATACAATCACACATTTTTCTGATGTCAAATTTTGTGCTCTGAACTATTCTGATACGGTGTCCCTATGATGACATTATTCCCTTAATTACAATCCTGGACAGTCCCCGTCATCTACAGCAAATTTTCTCATTCTGCTATCAATTGGCTGTGGATAGAATTCTGGGTGTCTACAAACATGGATGAGAAAAAAAGTTACATCTTTATTTTCACAACCTCCAATGCATTTGCTGCTCCTTCATTTATGAATGTAAGCAAAACACGAGAGCAGCATTGGTGGCACCTCTAACTCTGTCACTAATAGAAACCACAGATATTTTTATATCACTTTACAGTTACAAAATATCTCAAAATATTATTATCATCACCACTTTTGTAATCATGTCAGTTGTTAGGCCTGCCACTGAATCTTGTCATTTAATGCACTAATAAAGGAGCAATACATAGTATGATATCAATTTTAAAAATATTCTGGTTCAGTCCAAATGCCTTCCTTTAAAATCCTAATAGTCTTATTTTATGCCACTTAAAAATGTTATTCTGAGAAGAAGGGGTTCATTAGCTTCAATAGACTGCCAAAGAGGTGCATGGAACGCAAAAATTTAAGAAGCTCTGCTCTATAAAATATATCCAAGCTCTCTGATATGGCATCCAAAACTTTTCATAGAGCAAACTAGACAAAGAACCTTTCCTGGCCCATGTTGAGCTCTTCAGAACCTTTCTTAACAATTTTGGAGCTGGAACTCAGGATTGAGTCAGCTTCTCTCCAGGAACATAAATTTGAAGTTGTTGAGCTGTGGACTCTTTGTGGTGGCTGTGTTTCCCTTCTTGTGGCCAAAGTAGCCTCTATGTGTTAGGGGAGGATAAAGTTAAATAAGTATATCCATACATTTTTAAAAATCAGCAGCATGTAGTCACCTCTATTGCCTTACTGTTTCTCCCAGGGCTCAATTTAAAATTCTTCTAAGTGATTAGCCTCCAGCTTTTGTTCTCTTCCATGTCCATCCTGTTTATCATTAAGCACATCAGGTTAAGCTTTCTAAACAATGACTATGCTCACATCACTTCACGCCTCAAAATACTTCCCTGCTCCCCATTGTCTCCAAACCAAAGTTCGGATTCCTTTAATAAATTCACAGTCAAGAATTTTCATGTCATGAGCCCACCTTGCCTTTCCAAACTGAATCTCTCAACTTCTGTTTCTCTGTTGTCCCATATGATAGTCAAATTGGGTCAATCACTGCTTCCTCTTAGTGGCGCTGTACTTTCTGTACTTTCCTTCCTGTGCTTCTAATTATACTCTTCTCTTTGCCTGGGATGCCTCCTTAATCCTCACAGATCTAAATTATATTTACCTGTCAAGGTTCAACACAAATGCAACCATCTTCATCCAATCCTAATTCCTAATTCTTCCTAGTAACAATAAAGTCAATTTTCTGAACTTTATTTATAATTCATGTATACCTTCCACTGACCATTTATCCTAGTCTATCTAATTATATAATTATTCAATACATACATTTTCTCCCATAATGGTAATAGAGTAATAGCAACTGAGCATTTATCCCATGCCAAACACTTTAACTGAATTGTCTTAGTTAACTCTCACAATAATCCTGAATTAAAAACTATTATTGTGCCATTTTACATATGAATAAACGGAGGTACTAGTAATTAGAATATCTTGCAAAGGGATGGAAAGACTAGCCTTCAAACCAGAAAGTATGACTCAGCCATGCTCTGCTATCCAGCCATCTCAAATAGACTGTCAGCTCAGTGAAAATAGTTCTGAGTTGGGTACCACTTCATAGCCTATGTTTAACAGTGCTCTGGGTAGACAACCTGTTCTCAATAAAGGTTTGGGTACATCATTTTTAGACATTTACCTAAGGATCACAAAATGAAACTTAGAAAAAATGATTTCTCCTAAAAAAACATATTTAATTCATTTTTTTGGTGGTATTATCTATCATCTGTGAACCGAACTTTTAAAAATAGAGTTGCACCCTAGCTGGTTTGGCTCAGGGGATAGAGCATCGGCCTGCGGACTGAAGGATTCTGGGTTCGATTCCAGTCAAGGGCACATGCCAGGATGTGGGCTCAATCCCCAGTAGGGGGCGTGCAGGAGGCAGCCAATCAATGATTTTCTCTCATCATTGATGTTTCTATCTCCCCCTCTCCCTTCCTCTCTGAAATCCATATAGTTGCTAAGCTAAGTAAATTATGTAACACGGTGGCTACATATAATTTCTCAGTAAATGTTAGTGGTAGTTTTCGTTTTCCTTGCTGTTATTACTGTTCTTGTTACCACAGTGAGTTAGGAAGAAAGAGTTTAGGGCTCCCATTGCACATCAGAGAATACTGAATGCTCAGCAGGTTAAACAATATGGTGAAGATTATGGTCTAGCTGGTTTCAAATCCAAAACTGAAAGCAGTGGCTTTTCACTTTCAGCCTGCGGCTCAAACCCACAGACAGCTATCACCTAATCTCAGGAATCACATCTGCCTCTTTAACAAAGAGCAGAAATGAAATCCGTTCATTACCGGCCTGTGACAGTAGCGTTCAGAAATTCAATTTCTATGATCATCTTTATTCATTTATTTAAAACAGACATTGTAATGGGGAAAAAAATTGAAGACAATTTATGTGCTTAACTAGCCCCAGAAAATTCAAGATGTTATGCAACTTCAAGTTTTAAATAGCATTTTCTTCCACCTCAGAATCACAAGCTTAGGAAAAATAACCAGTCTTTGTTTTGAAGTCCCCAGCTTTTGTCATTTCATGGCAAATTTTAAAATGCTTAAAGATAACATCTTTGATTCATTCTGGTTGGAAAGATGAAGCCAGTCTAATAACAAATGCTGGTGTTCCAACTTCAAAATATATATACTGCTAAGTCATTCCCTATTTATGATCCACCATTCTTTCTGAAGAATAAAAAAGTTCTGCATAGACGGACAGAAGGGGAAAATTAAATGTAACAGCTTTCTGCAATAGATGCCTTCTCTGGAGACAACTCCAACTATTTTGACCGCAATAAGAAGTTAATTGTTAGTAGCCTTCCCTCTGCCAGCTTCCTTCAAGCTCAGTTCCCAAACAAGCTTTGATTGCCTTCAAAGTGAATAGAGATCCCGTGCAAGGATGGGCAAACGTGAGTGCTCAAGCTGGAAGCAATGACCCAAGTGCACCATATTCCATAAACTTCGGATTTTCACTGTGACTCAAAACAGATGACAAATTACCCTTGATTTGAACTCAGCAGCTGTCTGCTCTCCCCATCTCATTCTCACTCACTCTGTGGCCCTCCCCTTCCTTAACATAATCCTCTTCCAGTATATCCTCCCTTGGTTAATAAGACCATGATCTACCCAATCATTGTGACCTTTCATTATCTCTATAAAGGCCTCTATTTGATTATGCTGGTCCCTCTCCTAATACCTGCCCAGATACTAAGGAATTAGGTCCTTTCTTGCTATTTCTTTTACTACTTTCCCACCAGATGCTGTTCGCTTTATCACTTTAATGTTTTGTCAATAGCAAAAATAACTATCCCCATTACTGTCTCATATAAACTGGAGGGGATCAATTCCTTTATTCCTTCATTTTTAATTTATCTTTATTGTTGAAGGTATTACAGATGTCTCCCGTTCCCTCACACTCACCTCCCCCCACCCCCACCCCCTGCTATAACCCCCTTTGCCCCAGTCTCTGCCCCTCCTCAGGCCTTCACCACACTATGATCTGAGTCTATGAGTTTTGCATATATGCATATAAATTCTTTGGTTAATTCCTTCCCATCCCCCCACCACCACCACTTCCTTCTGAGAATCTCAGTCTGTTCCATGCTTCCATGTGTCTAATCTATTTTGTTTATCAATTTATTTTGTTCATTAGATTCCACATATAAGTGAGATCATGTAATATTTGTTTTTCTCTGACTGGCTTTTTAAAAACTTGCAAACCCAAATCCATCAAAGTGTAGCAGGAGGAGGAGGAATAATGCACAGTCCTACTAGTCTATGCATTGAAAAGACATGCTAGGAATCCATTGAAGGGAGCTGCTAATTAAGCAATACAATGCATGCAAACAGTGAAACTGATAGAGCATCATCAGATTCTAGGGAGGACAGAGATAATGCTGGGCCATAACCAGGAAAACCCTTTTTGGGAAAAGCAGGATTGAAATTGGGCTCTAAATGATCTAGAGAAATGAGTTAACTGGACATAATTTAGAAAGGGACTAACCACAAGTACAAAAGCAGTCGTTTTTTAAAAAAACAACAACAATCAATCTGACTAGGCCAGAGGGTTTTTTTGAGACAAATAATATATTTGTCATCCAGAAATGTACAATTTTACCTCTTTGAACTGATATCAAATAGCTTAGCATTCTGACCAAATGCTTTCATTTAGCTGTCAATCATTTCGTTACAAATTTTTATGCTCTAAAAACCAATTTTTAGAACTTTCAGGAATGAGACTACTCTGAGCATCCAGGACTGATAATTTTGAATCTCCCCTATAGCTCCTTAGTAAACACAGTATTTGAATTACTTTGATGAAAACAATTCTTTCTCATATTATATTTTAAAGACTGACCCTAGCACTTTACACAACATTAAAGTCTGTAAATCTTTGGTATCATTGAGGCTCAATTTCTTACATTGGCATCTAGAAGATGCGGTAACTAAATGATGTTTGGGGACTTTAAAATGGTGAGGAGTTGTACCTGTCACCTTATTAGCTCCATACATGCTCTCTGCTTTTATCAGATATTCTGAATTGAATTTTTTTTTTATTTTTTTCTCAGTTAAGAGGCCCTAGAAAAGGACTGTCTGGGTTTAAATCCTGGTTCGACTCCATACTGAAATATCTAACCTTAGGCAACTTTACTTCATCTGTTTCTGCAACTTTTTCTTCATCTGTAATATGGTGATGCCAATAATAGTACCTATCTTGTTTGTAGGGATTAAGTGAACTAATGCTAATGTATGTATTATTTACAATTACTTTCAGTTATGAGAACCAAAGATCAGAGAAAGAAGTCCATGGGTGAGCAATCTGGTATGGTCGCTCCATTGTATCAGTGAACCAACCTCTTTCTCTCTTGTTACTCTCCAGTTTCTGTTCTCATGGCCATTTGTCATTTCATTATCCCAGAGAGCAGTTAAACCTGGAGACATCACATTTCGGAAGGAAGGGGCAAAGGCGAGAGTATTTCTTATCTATAAAGAACACTTCATAGACACCCTTGTACGCAACAGCTTATCATCTCACCAAGCAAAACTTATCATATGATCTACACGCCAAGGAGATTAGGGGAAAAGTAGAGGACAATTATTGTATTCCTTTCAGTTTTTTTTGTTAGTTTGTTTTTCAAAATCCTACAATCAACAGATTTTCTTATCTACAATTCATTGTCATAGAAGTAGAGTTATATACAAGTTCTATTTAGAATCCCAATTAGTTACACACTAAATCAAATAAAGCTTTCATATGCCACTGGAATCACTGAAATTCTACATCTATTTTCTGGGTTCAACTAATGTCTGTCTCATTTTCATTAAGGAAAATGTCAATACTATTTTGCATTAATATGAGCCTAAAAATGTATCTTGCCTCATAGTGACCCACTGCAAGCATCACTTTGAAAAAAATATGAAGAATAGTTATTTGGAAATCCAGATTTATTTGTTGTCCTAAACTAAGAACTTTCCAGTTTATCCAATTACCATATATCATGTTTATTCATAAGCTTAAACTGGAATGTTGTAAATTCTTAGCACAGTAAATAGCCACCAAAAAAGGCATGCTTTTAAAGGACTACACTGCAATATGTCATCTGTTAACATTTTGAACAAACATAAAAGTCCATGCTTCCAATTTGTTTTACTGTCCAATAAATTCATTACTTGGGATGTAAGTAAGGTACCATTACTTCAATATCACGGATTCATATACTTAGTCACGTAGTTAACATGGTTAGAATAAAAACTTTCCAGAAGTGAATTTTTAGAAAGTTGACATCTTAAAGCAGCAAAATCACTTGTCATTCAATAAATAATATCTTCAGGAATTATGGCACCTGAGCCAGCTGAGAATAAACCTGTTCCAAAAAATACATGGTTAACTTTGCTATTTCTTTTCCCAGGAATAAAATGATTTACCAGCACTATCTTGGATAAAAATTTGTGTTCATGTTCAACATGACTAGAAGTAACCAAAAATAGACTTTTATAACCAGATGCTCCAAAAAAATAGTTATCAGAAAACTAACTAAAATGAGGGTTGCTGATAGCTCAAGGATTTACTATAGATATATTATGGTTGGTAGAAATAATTGTTTAAAATTGGGAAAAGGGTATTCAGAACTATAAATAGGACTAAAATGGGTGATAGACTATGGATATTTTTGCAAGGAAACTTTAGGAAGTCTAAAGGAAGGCAAAGCAAACTGTATATAAGCCAGGATTTGCAATCCTGAGTTTGTTGCTGAGAAAAAAAAAATTATGTGCATATAAGAAGGCAGTAAAAAAGATTGATAAAACCAGCTCTTATGATGGTTTCTATTGTGTTCTTACGTACTCTATAAAGTTCCTAATCCTGCAATTGGAAAATAATTTTGGGGGGAAAAACAGACTTTAGTATACATGGTTATTTCTCCCTAGCTATTTTTGGCTGGAAACCTGGGAAAAACAACTATTTTTTTCTCTTGTCTGTGGTCATATCTAGTGGTTACCGGAGCCACTAGTACTGGATAGCAAAAGCCAAGCATTAAATTCTCAGGAATTTTGCCAACTAGTTTTTAAACACAGCTATTAAAAAATTACATTATATAAACTTATAATTAAAAAATTATATTAAAAACAAAGTTAATATGTACCACAGTTTTCTAATCCATTCATCTGCTGATGGGCACTTAGGCTGTTTCCAAATCTTAGCTATGGAAAACTGTGGTACATATACACAATGGAATACTATGCTGCAGTAAAAAAAAGGGAACTCTTGCCTTTTGCAACAGCATGGATGGAACTGGAGAGCATTATGCTAAGTGAAATAAGCCAGTCAGAGAAAGATAAATACCACATGATCTCACTCATTTGTGGATTATAGAGAACAACATAGACTGATGAAAAGGGACAGACCCAAAGACTGAGAAACAGCGATCAGGCTATCAATCCCCAGAAGGAGAGTAGGGGAGGGTGGGGGTAAGGGGAAGAGATCAACCGAAGGACTTGTATACATGTATATAAGCCATACCAATGGACATGGACAACAGGGGGATGGGAGCATGAGTGTGCGGGGCGGGGGGGGGGGGGAGGTTAGGGGTTAATGGGGGGGATGAGGACACATTTGTAATACCTTAACTACTAATAATAAAAAAAAAAAAATGTAAAAAAAAAACAAAGTTAATAAATACTTAAGCTGATCGCTTCTTATTTTTATTTATAATATTTTATTATTAACTATGCTCTTGAGGTTATTTGCATCTATTTTGGATGTGTAATGGAAATGTTATGTAATGATAGATTTTGTGCCTCTCTTCCCAATTCCATATTCAGTGATATCACATGGGTAACTTGAAATTGGCCATGCTGTGAGTATTTATACTACAGAAACCATTAAATCAAGGGTTGATTTATTGTTTTGTTGTGTCTAGACTTAAAGTGATGGAAAATGTTAATAATTAAGATCACATTTAAAGTGGATCATGTTGCCCTAGTCGGTTTGGCTCAGTGGATAGAGCGTCGGCCTGCGGACTCAAGGGTCCCGGGTTCGATTCTGGTCAAGGGCATGTACCTTGGTTGCGGGCACATCCCCAGTTGGGGGTGTGCAGGAGGCAGCTGATTGATGTTTCTCTCTCATCGATGTTTCTGACTCTCTATCCCTCTCCCTTCCTCTCTGTAAAAATTCAACAAAATATATTAAAAAAAAACAATAAAATGGATCATGTTATAGCTCTTATATTATGAACTTATTCCCCCAAATGAGAAAATATTCTTCCAGTATTCAAAAACTATTATTTAATTCAGCAAAAACAAATCACTGGCATGATTAAAGAATGAATAAAGTTGTGACCAACATCTTCATTGTTTCACTTTTATCTTACTCATTAATGTAAATGAAAACATCAATCAACATTTATGTTGAATCTACACTCATTTATCAGTGTCATGAGTGACTCCTTTGTCAAATCTGAGAGTAATCAAGCATTTATTTGTAGTCTAATTTTGTCAGATGGCTGTTGAATTTTAACCATAGGTAGAAGACTGAAAGAAGAGTTTTAAAAAACCAACAAAGCATTTATTGAGAATCAATTGATTATGTGGAATTTATAATAAAGAATTTTTTATTTTATTATTTGTAAATGTGCTGTGCAGTCTTTATATAATTAAAGTTTTTATAAATTTAAGTATACATACATATGCATGCTCTTCTACTAGAGAGCCTATTCACAAACATCTCCCATACAACACTGTCAATTTCTAAGTTATAGAGCACTCCTTTAAAAGCATGCTACTCTAATAACAGTATGGCTTTGAGCTCCAAGAATTTATTTATTTTTATTTTTTAAAATATATTTTTATTGATTTTTAGATAGAGAGGGAGGGGAGGATAGAGAGACATAGAAAGATAGAAACATCAATGACAGAGGAACATCATTGATCAGCTGCCTCATGCACACCCCTTACTAGGGATGGAGTCCACAACCCAGGCATGTGCCCTGACCGGGAATCAAACCATCAACTTCTTGGTTTCTGGATCAATGCTCAACCACTGAGCCACACCAGCCGGTCTGGGCTCCAACAATTTCACCAATCTGTTCTTGAATCTATTATATTTTTGACCTGCATTTCCTTTTGCCCTTAGTAATCAATTATTATGGTATAAACTGCTGCTTCTCTCAGATTGTTTGAAAATTTTAGGTATGGTATTTAAGAATTTGTTGAATTTATGTTCATCCTATTCATATCTTGCCTGTTTGTGAGTCCATCTATCTTAATCACACAACCTCTTGGCTTCCATTATTTCAAAATGAAGATACCTCACCTACCTGAGTAGGCCTTTGTCTTTGCTCATTGCTGTTACTCAGAAATTCCCATATCAAAGCATGGTATGAATCCACTTGATCAAAGTCATTCCCAGATCATCCACTAATACTTCCAAGATCTGGACTCTAGAAAACCCAGAGAAATTTATGCTATCAGAGGTATCAACAACAGAAGGCAAGTTCTATTCTCAACCCTGTGCCAGAGACTGAAAATGGCAAATGAATAAAAAGATCAAGATCCAAGCAGAAATGAGACCATATTGGGAATAAGAAGAGAAAATAATGAGAGTATTGGAACATGATCAAGAAAGCATTCCCATGCCTGCAGATTAGCATTACTGATTTTCCAAACTGAGATGCATCCATAAGTAATTGGCTGGATATAGAGGGTTCTTTCATTTTTGAAATATTGGTAACATCTAAAACACACCATGCCCAGTGCTCGGTGCTACGGCTGCAACACTGAGCAAGACATACTTAGTGCCTGATACCAATGAGCCTACACTCTAAGGTTGGCAGGGATGAGGTTGTCATTTTGCTTCTTAGGGAAATATTTATTTTCCTTTTTTTTTGTAGTACTTGTCCTTTGCTTGGCCTTCTTCAGAGCTATACCATCCAAGCCCATTCTGAGAAATACCTTGATTTCAAATAGTTCTACAAATGTATTTTACTATATCCCACCAATTTAGTGTTGTCTTCATCCACTCCCTAGTTATTCTTCTTCGATGCTTTCACTTTACTCTCTGACCACATATTTTGTTAGTTTCCTACTCCTTCCCTCTATTTTAGCCATGCTGGCCTCTTTGCTGTTCCTCAGACATGCTAGGAACACTCCACATTTAGGGACTTTGCAGTAGATATTCCATATGCCTGAAAAGTTCTTTCTAGGAGATACTCACATGAGTAACTTTTCAGATCCTTCAGGTCTTAGTTTAATGTCACTTTCATAATAAGACCCACCTTGTCTATCTGTGATGGTTATTGTGTATCAACTTGGCAAGGCCTGGTGCCCAGTTCAAACACTTGCCAAACACCAGTCTAGATGTTTCTGTGAGGCATATTGTCAATGTAGTTAACATTTACAATCAGTTGACTCTAAGGCAATGGTTCTCAACCTTGGCTGCACATTAGAATCAGCTGGGAATCTTTTTAAAATCCTGGTTTCTGGGCCTCATCCTCCAGAAATTCTGTTTCTTTGTCATGGGGTGGGGTCACAACATTAGTAACAAAGAAACAGAATTTCTGAAGGATGAGGCCCAGAAATCAGGATTTTAAAAAGATTCCCAGGTGATTCTAATGTGCAGCCAAGGTTGAGAACCACTGCTCTAAGTAAAGGAGGTTACCTTCGACAATATGAGTGGGACTCATCCAATCAGTTGAAGGCCTTAGGAGCAAAAGCTGAGGTTTCCAGAAGAAATTCTGCTTCAAGATTGTAACATTGATCCAACCTGAGTTTCCAGCCGGCTGGCCTGTCCTACAGATTTCATTACTTGCCAGCTTCAACAAACATGCAAGCCGATTCCTTAAAATATTCCCATCTCTCTCTGTCTCATATGTATATGTCATATATATGTATATGGCTCTCTACATACACTTAAAGATTTAAAGGGATTTTAAAGGAGTGTGTGTGTGTGTGTGTGCGTGTGTGTGTGTGTGTGTGTGTACAGAACCAATGGGAGAACCCTGACTGATAAACTACCCTATTTAAAATTGCACTCCTTGGAACTTCCAGTTCTCCTTATTTTTCCATACTCATTTTTCTCCATAGAATTCTTCACATTAAAACATACTCTTCAATTTACTACTTTTTTTTTTAGTTTACGATTTATTAACTATCTCCCATCCACACTAGAAAGAAATTCCAAAAAGGCAATGAATTTTGTGAGTTTTATTCACTGATTTGTCCCAGTGAATAAAACCAAACAATGCTTGACACATGGTAGATACTGAATAAATATTTGTTGAATCTATTAATGGACTATGTCCTCCAAATACAATGTACAAGACAAAACTTGCAGTAATTATTTATATGACTTAAAAATAACTTTACTACAATTATCTGAATGTTTAGTACTATTATTAAAAACTCCTATGATTTACAGAAAAATTACACTATCTCATCTTCTTTTTTTGTCCTTTTGTTCTTTATCGCATTTTCTTATGTGTGCATTACTTAAGGTCACAAGAACCCTCTGAAGTAGATGCCGTGATTATTCTTAGTTTTCCAATGAAAATACTGATTTAGATAGTGATTTGATGACTTGCCCAAGCTCACAAAACTCACAAATGTCAGAATTTAGTGAGTGGACTAAAACTCATGTAGACCTTCTTATGGAGTCTATGCTCATTTTTAAATTTTTATTATTTTTTTTAATCCTCACCCAAGGATATTTTCCCATTGATTTTCAGAGAGATTGAAAGAGAGAGGGAAAGACAGAGAGACATATCGATGTGACAGAAACACATCAATTGGTTGCCTCCTGCATGAGCCTTGACCAGAGCCCAGGTCGAAGAGAAGCCTGTAACTGAGGTACGTGCCCTTGACCAGGATCAAACCCAGTCCGCAGGCTGATGCTCTATCCACTGAGCCAAACTAGTTAGGTCTGGAGCCTATGCCCTAATTATTCCAATACTGGAAGCATTTTTAGGTATTAAATCTTTGCATCAATTCTCCAAATTATTCCACACAACTGGAAAGACTAAAAAAGCTAAACCTGACTAATTTACTTTGTAAAGAGAGCAGGGTTTTGCCCTAATGAGACCCATCTCAAATACATACTTATCTAGTAATTTGTCTTGTTTTTATTCTGATCTAAAGAAAGACGGATTTTCTTTTAGCAAAACTTTTATCTTTCCACTCATATTTTTCCACTGTTTGAATAGTTCATCTGTAATTTAAAACTATGAACCATAAATCTTCCTAATAGCCATGCATATCTCCTCAGAAGAGCCTTCATACTGCCTGGGTTTTATTATTACAATTTGTCAGACTGGTTGGCAATTGAGAGACTGGTTCTTATCTATCAGCCCTAATAGGTAGTGAATAATAAGCAATTTAAGCACATATTCATTGATCATCTTTCCCCAGTTCTTTTCTGTAGTAAAACTCATGTGACTTTGAAATCAAGTAGCTTTACACACATTCAGAAAATAACCAAAGAATGGATGTGAAAAGAAGTGGCTCCTATTGAAGGTCTAATTCAAGAATATGGCCAGTATCATGAGGCTCCAAGCAATGTCTGTGCCTGAGGTAAAGTGATCAGCATGTATGGAAGAGTTCATGGTGGCTGCTGGGTTGTCTGCTTGAGCACACTTAAAAACTGTGAATGTGAGTGAATTTTATCTCCAGGATATGTGTAGTTTAAAGGATATTCAAGTTACATCTCAAATAATGGCATTTTCTTCTACTTTGATTATATTAAGATAAGACTTTTTCTAATGAGGGTCTAAATTTTCATTTCCTCATACAGGGAAATAGTCTTAAGGAAGGTACAAGCTCTAAATGATCACCTTAATCTACAAATATGCCGGTCTTAAATTCCAGTAAACTACCGTATTATTTTTATTGCAAATGATAAGAGAGTAAACTGGCTTAAGCAGAAGATTAAAAAGTACCGTCTCACATAACTAAAAGGTTCATCTCAGCAACATCTGAATCCAAGTGTTCTCCATTTCTCAACATGGCTTTCTTTTCTGCTGGCATTATTCCTAGAAGATGTCTCACATTGTAATAGAAAGCTGGCCACCACTAGCTCCAGATTTGCCTCTTCATAGTTTAGCAACTCCACTTGGGATGGGAGATAAAAAAAAATGTTTTAATGCTTTCTTCTGAAAATGTTTAGATTATAAGTTTGGACTTAAGTTCCATTGATCTGGTTGGTTTTGCTTGTCCATCCCTCAACATATCCGTGAAGCTAGGGAGATAGAATATTCTTAGTGATCAAGACTGTGTCATACGGCTACCTTCAAAACAGGACTTGGGATAGACCAACACCACCAAAAAACATAGGCTGGGAGTTGAGGAAGGGCATGCTTTTCCTCACCAGTCACTAAAATAGTGCACTGTTCACTCCACCTTCTTAAAGAAACAGAATCTCAAAACATAACAGCAAACCACTATCTATTACAATAGGGATAAATTTCTGCTAAGTTTAGGTTAGTTGTGTGTGTGTTTTCCTTTTCTGAGCGGCAGCCTTGTAAGAAATAAAGGTCAGTGATGTGAGAATTGTGAACTTCAAGTCCCAGTTCTGGCTCAGCTATCCCCTAAAATAAATGAATTTCTACAAGTTTTACTGCTTACAATTCAAGTTCTAGAAACAGTATGCCTGAGATGAGATCTGTAACACTGACTAGACATTTGGCCTTGCATAATGTTAAGAGTTGAATTGTGTTCCCCCAAAAGATGCTGACGTCCTAACCCTTGGTACCTGTGACTGTGATGAATATGACCCTATTTGGAAATAAAGTCTTTGCAGATGTACACAAGTTGGATGAGGTCATTAAAGTGGATCTTATTCAAACACTAGAGGCCTGATGCACGGAATTCATGAACTTGAAGGGAAAACTGAAACACAGAAACACAGAGAGAGAGAATGCCATGTGACAACAGAGACAGAATTTAGAGTGATACATCTATAAGCCCTGTTATGTCAAAGATTGACTGTTTCCAATAGAAAGTAGAAAGAGGCAAGGAAGGATTCGTCCACAGAGTCCTGCCAGGGTATATAGTTCAGCCAGTCCTTTGGTATCCAGATTTCCAGCCTCCAGAACTGTGAGAGACTACGTTTTTGTTGGCTTACACCACCATCTTGGTAATCTGTTACAGCAGCCCAAGAAAACTAATGCAGAGGCTACTGGCCTCTCTGTCCCCTCTGCGAAGTTCACTGGCATTCTGTTGTTAAAGGTTTTACTGCTTGTCACTTCAAGGAAGTGGGCTGGTGTGGAGTGTGGGTGAGAGAGTAACAGAATTATCACACATGAAAGAAATGGGAAGGCATTTTCTAAAGGCCACTCCCTGGGCTAAGTGTATTTCTGCTTTAATTCATGAACTCTTCAGCATGATGCTGGAAGGTATCATTTTAAACCCTTCTATTTAAATGAGAAAGCTACATCTCAGAAAGTTTAAGTCACACTTAAGCTCATTGTCATCCGCCTAAAACAGGGTGAGCCAGGACTCAAACTGAATTCCAATGCCATAAAGTTCCAGGGAGAATTCAAGTTGTATTCATTCACAATTAATATTTGCCATTTTATTTCTTCAGTTTTTCAAGAAAGTCTGTTATATCTCAATTCCAGGCATTAGTCTCCCTATATTCTCCTTTTATGTTTTATTAGTTTTATATTAAAATACTATGTATTTTTAGTAAATAAGTATGTGTGTGGTAAACATTTCATATATATATATATTTCGTATTAAAATTTCTTATTATATATACAGATGTATATGAATTTCTCTTTTCCTCTCTGAGTTCTCTAGCCTAGAGAAATTGCCATGAATTCACACATTCATACATATGGATATCATTGCTTTTCTCCCAAATGGCAGCAGCATACACAGCTGGTTCTACAACTCTCTGTTGAGTTTTCTTAAACTCTGCTCTTAGCTAGTCATAGAAACCTTCCAGCCCTTATAATGTTTCTCTCTTCCCTAAAATGCTATTGAACCACCCACGTCATCACTCTTATTCTTCCTTCTTCCTCTCTATGTCCTACTTCCTAAGGCTGGCAACTTTAATGTTATTTTGTTCCATTCTACTATTGTTGAAGAAACACTCAAGTTAATTAGAACGTTCAGTAAACCAGAACGCCTCTCTATTCCCCCACTCTGGCAATACCTTGTCATAATCTAGGTAACCAAATTTTTACTGCTCTAGAAGAAAATGTTTTACAAATGGACTGTGGAGTTCAGGGATTTTTGTTTGTTTTGTTTTTGTAAAAGGTTTGCCCTGAGGGTACCTGGTGGAGATTGCTCTCAAAGGAAGCCCAGATCTTGTCATGGAAAATCCATTTGTCATTATTCCTTCCTAAAATAAACTAATGCATGTTGGTGCCAAATCGAGCAAAAAAAGGTTAACTTTGTTTAAATATTCAGGAAAGCAAAGTTGTTATATTCCATTTGATTTTAAAAAAAAAAACAAACATGTATAGCAACTCACCTGACTTACATTTGCATCTTCAAAATCACATAGAACGTTCCTCGCTTACCTTTTTCAATACCCTAGAGCCAAAAACAACTGGGAGTACTCCTTAAGTTTAACAAATTGGACTTATTACAACTTGTAGTGAGGGAAAACACACACCATGAAAAATCATGGGACATCTCAAGGTTAGAAAGTTAGAAGACACAGATTTAGACTTGTTTTAGGTGATTTTAGGAAGAGTATAAAGAGGTGGAGGTTTGCTTTGGATTTCATGCATCAAGAAAGAGGAGTAATTCTATGACTAGGTATATTAATAAATCTTATCTAGAAGGAGGGAGGACTAGACTGAGACTTACACTTTTTAAGTGAATAACGAAGTAGCAGCCATTCCTATGGGCCAGGATGAGAAAATGTTGGTCATTTTTGTGGTCTGGACAATGTTCGTGTTTTGTCTTGGTTTAGACACAATAACAGAGTGGTCTTATTTTTGTCTTGAATCACAAAGATCACAGAGTGTCCTTGTTCGATGTTGATGTTCTGGGCAATTGTTTATGTTCCACAGAAGAATACCAAGCCTAACCAGCTGGGAGTGCTAGGCCAGCGGGCAGCAACCATAAATCCTAGCTGACAGCACCAGGCCAGCTTCTGGATGGCAGGGGCTGCTTACCTCTGTCTCTTTCCTCCTCTTCTGACAAAGGGCGGGACATTAATCCACACTACCCACATCTTCACCGTCGTGGAAATTTTGCTGAGCAAGTTGTACAGAGAATACAGTCTGTCGTGGGACGAGGGTTAGTCTCTCCTGCTCCTTTGGTTATAGGATGAGTGGCTGGACCCTCTGATGTGTCAAGGTCTATGCAAGGTACATCAGCCTACCTGCAACACAAGTCCATTATCAGAAACAAGCCTGAAGCCAGGGGCCTAGCTGGTAAAACCCCAGGGAATGAATCCAGCGGGGTCTCTTTGCGAAAACCAAGTGACATTTTATTTTTAATTATTCTTGGTTTAGTCACAAGCTTATTTACTTGCCTTACAAGAAGTACTTGTTATAGCATAAACACTCTTGGTTAGGTAAGAAAAAATCAAGGAGTATGTGATTGCCCATTAACAATGAATTTAGACTTGTTTGTTGGGCTTTCAGAGTAGCAGTTGTATATAAGCAAAATTTGGGATGAAAGCAAAGTGCTAATGGTAATTTAATAGTAACTTTGTACTTAATTTTATTGAATCCTCAGAGAAATTCTCTGAAGTGTTATTTATCTTCACTGGACCTCAGGTCTGTCTTGATCTTGTAGCATGCATCCCAGCTATTCTCTGTTGTCACCATGCTTCTGGAGTCAACTCCAATGATCCATTCCTTGGGTAATATGCCTGGAAAACGGCCTTGTATAAACCAGTCTTCTCTCACTATCACTCTCTATACCGGCCTGCTGAAGTGCCACTGCTTTGAGAGTCCATGGGAAAAAATATATATCAAGAGCTCCAAGTACTAGGCAGTTTAGTGAAAGGCTGGATGAGAGATTGAGAGATGCCATATGATGACCTTCATTCCATACCCATCATTTTGCCACCCCATTAATTGACAGAATAATATCCATTTAGAGGGGTTGCATGTATTAAAAGTCAAGACTTAAAACAAAAATTCAGAAGGCAGACATTTGTCCTGTCTTTTTCTTCAGTAAGTATGGCTACAGAGCTTTTGCATGGTTATTCATTTCACCCACTTTTTAAAAGTTTTTATTTAGTTATTTTAAAATATATTTGTTATTGATTTCAGAGAGTAAGGGAGAGGAAGAGAAAGAGAGATACATCAGTAATGAAAGAGGATCATTGATCATCTGCTTCCTGCATGCCCCGTACTGGAGATCAAGCCTGCAATCCAGGCCTGTGACTTTGATAGGAATCGAATCTGGGACTCTTCAGTCTGCAGGCTGACGCTCTATCTATTGAGCCAAACAAGCTAGGGCTATTTATTTTTATATTAGTATTCTATTTTAATTTTATTTTTCAATTACGGTTTTGTATTCAGTATCTTTAAATGAATTTATAGGGGTTAATAAAATTATACCGGTTTCAGGTGTACAATTCAATATATAATACATCATATGTATATTGTATTGTGTGTTTACCACCCCAAGCCATTATTTCACCCAGTTTTCAAAATGCTATTTTTAAAGCTTTGTTTAGTTAAAATGTTCCCACTGAAATGTAATAAGCTGTCAAACTCCCAACACTGCGCCATACCATTTAACTTCGTGAAGTGTGCTGATGGATACCCCCAGCTAATTAGAAAGAGGACTCAAAGACCAGATCCCAATGACTCAGAAAACCCACCTCAACTATTTCTTATACGTTAATTATTGGTTCGGGAATGCACATCTATTTTGAGGGCTAAATTTCCCTTTCTTGGAATAAACACCACAGATTTTTTGCATCCATGGGTCTGATTAAGCTTTTCTATTTATACGTATTATATCCTCACCCAGATAAATCACATTTAAAACACAGAGTTCCATAAAGATTCTTGTTTTTTACCCTGATGATAGGTTGGATACTAAAAAGGTATATGTAAAAAATGTCTAGGAATTTAAATCATATTATGAATATTTCATCGCATGCAAAATTGTTCCATTATAGAGTTGCTTTAAAGCCAAGTGTTGTTTTGAAAATTTTTCGTTTATCTGTTCCAAAAATTCATATGCTCCTATCTCAAGTTTTCCCAAAGTAGGCAGGCCTATGCTGTCGAACACATTGCAATTCTAGGGTGGAAAATGTGTATTCTTACAACACTGCTTACGTAAATATCAAATATGCTGCTGTGTAATCTAGAGAAAATGCTATGCAGTGTAGTCATGCAAATGCATCAGAATTCAGGAGTTATTTTTATTCTTTGGAACTTCCAAAGAAATGGGTGGCATTAAGTGTAATTTCACAGAAACCCGTGGCTGAACATAAAGCTCTAACAAATCTAGCATGAACATAATCTTTGTTCAAAATATTGTGGGCTCTATTAACTTATGTGTTCATCCTAATTTTATTTTTAAAACAATGCTCATTTCTAGGAAAATGAGATCCAAAAATCAGATCTGACCCATTCCAGATTAACTATGGCTAAGTATTTGTTTTGTTTTGTATATAATTCCATGTTTGAGATGCATTTAGAAGAGGCAAGACAGGAAAGGAGGAGAAGGAAGAAAGAGAAGGATACATTTAAAAAAGAGGAGGCAAGGGTCGGCGAGGACAAGGAAAGCTGACACTGATCTAATAGAAAGTGGAATAAAAGACCAAAGAGGAATCAGAGTTTGTTCCACATCCAGCAGTTCATGTGACTTCTAAATCTGGCAAACCTGAAATCATGGCTTCTCTCTACAGTGAAATCTCTTCACACTCTGAGGCTCCTCACAGAAAACCTTCTGGAAGGTAGGACTATCCATACTTCACTCTCAGATGTTCCAGAAAACATTCTGCAAATTTAATTAGACCTTCCTACTCATGAAGATAGGTACAAAGGATTTTTTTAAATGTCATTTAAGAGAAAAAGACCTTTGTAACGTGGCTGATGTCACAGTTCAGGGCAGCGCCCTTTTTATGAAGCCTGATTCAAACCCCATTCTCTCCACTAAGCATCCCTGGTCATCTCAGTCTGAAATAACCCATATTTCTATGCTCCCATAAGCAACCTGTTCATATTTATTTCAACGAAATACAACTAATACCACACTTATGTATTCCCGAGTTACTTAAGGATCCATGTCCTGCAGCCTTATCATTGGAGTTGAAAATCTGACTCTACCTCCTATTAGCCATGTGGTCTTGAACGGAACACTTACCCTATTGATTATCTGAGATATCATCAGTCATCTCAATTATAAAATGAAAACAATAATGCATATCTTGCATTGTTATTTTAGTATTAAAGTTGTTAAAACATGTAATCCTTGTAGAAGAGTCTCTAGCACATAGTAAGAACAAAATGAGTGTTAGCTATCAACGTTACTACTATTATTATCATTCCTAATAATAATTAGTATTATCTTTCTAATAATACTAATTATTATTATCTCTGCAATGGAACATATACTATAATATCTTTAAAATATTTTGACTAATTTTAATCAGGACTATAATTCCCACAAATGGCAAGTATCACACGCTATCCTTTGTACCCACCCCCTGTCAAAGATCTTTGAGATTTAGATGTGCTCATCAATTCTGTGTTAAACAGTTGAAAAATGAACTTCTTTATTGCTGTCAACACTAACTCTACAGGATGGGGCAAAAGTAGTTTTACAGGTGTGAGTATACAGAACACAGAGTTTATTCTTGTACTATTACTTATTAATTCTAGCATTTTTCCATACAAACAACTGTAAACCTACTTTTGCCCCACCTCATATAGATTAAATTTCTTTGCCATGAATTATACATAGGTTCCTGGAGGTCAGGAACTTCATTCATTTCTGCTCACACACCACCACAGCATCTACCATATAGGAAACAATACATATTGTTGGATTAAATAAATGAATGAATGCTAGAACATATGTACCATAAATGGCAGTACTTGGTTTTGTTTGCCATTGTATCCTTATCACTTCACACAGACCTGGGACAAAGTAGGCCTTCAGTACATCTAGATGAAGAGTCTATTTACTAATATTTGATGACTTTAAAGATTCCTTTGTGTAATCTCTGGGAAAAGGCAAAACCCCTGAAAAAGAAAATAGTGTCCAAAATGCGTATCACCCAATATCAAGTAAGGTTGAATACATACAGGAAGTATGAAACCATATTTGGACAAAAGTGACTGACATGACCATGCAGCAAAGTTATGAATGGCCTCAAATCAACTTCAATCCTACTCCTCCCAAGGTGACCTACTCCACTTGCAGGAAACAGCTACGAAGTTGCCTAGAGCAAGTCCCTTTCCCTAGTCTTCTGCTTTTGCAAAGGCCAAACGCTAACCTATTTGTCTAGAATGATGGCTCACGTAGCTAAGGTTTTAGAAGAGGCATAGACATAAAGCAAGATTAATATCCTCATCCAGCTTTTCTCTTCTCCAAAATGAACACTGGGTTGAACGCTAACAAATACCAGCCTCTGACTTCCCTTCTGAGATTTCCAAATCCACAAGTTCATGGTAAACCTACTTTTGCCCCCTCTCCTATAGATTAAATTTCTGCTCTCAAGCAGAAAATAACTTTTCTCTGTGCTGATATCTTTCTCTTTCATTTAGGCTTTGCAGCATCTTGAATAATATGCTGTATAATTGACCACAAAAGAGAAGGAGGCAGGAAATCATGTGCAGCCAGGAGCTTTGGGGCTCCCTTGGACTAGTGATTGTGAGGGAATAGTTTCTGGGCAACATTGTGCGTCTTGTGGTCTTTGTATATGGAGTTAAGTTACTTGCCAAGTGGTTTTCAGTTGTGGAGGTAGAAAATAGAGTTCATGAACAAAATATTTTAGAGGAATCCTGAGGACAAAGATGTTTTGACTTTATCTTATGTCTCCCTCTATAATAGCAGAAAAGCAAGCAATCAGTCACCTTTCTAAGTCAAATATGCTGAGCATTGTGCTAAGTACATATCACTGTTACAGGGAGCAAACGAGTTTAAGACATGAACATGACCACTGCTAGCACCATAATGCACAATAGAAACCATGCACATTGGATACACACACACACACACACACACACTCACACACAATGGTCTTCTGGGTTAAAAACACAAATGCAAGTAAGTAATTAGAAGTTATATCCACACTTAAAAAAATTGTATGATTTTCCCTAATTATTTATTCTCATTCTCTCCATGAAAGATGACATGTCCCTGCCCCATGGGCATCCAGCATGGTCATGTGTCTTGCTTTGACCAAAAAAAATTGAAGCAATGAATGCCACTGTTGCATGTTCTACTGTTGTTCTTTTTCCAGTGCCATGAGCCCAGATAGAAATTCCTCTTTGGCCTGGATCCTAGTGTGAAGAGGCATTGAGCAAAGCCACAGCTCACATGTAATATTAGTGAGAAATAAAATCTCTTTCTAGAAGGCACTGAGATTTGGAAATACTTTGTTACCACAGCAAAACCTAATATAAACTGATTATACACATATCCTGATAGATCAAAATATCTCATACTCAATTTATTTTGTTCCAGCTCCTTCCCTACTTCACATATTTCTAAAGTTCTTCTCTGTTTATTATGCAAAGTCAAAATTGTAAGATGGAATTCAATCTTCCATAGGATGTAGACCCTGACTTATCTTTAGCCTCATTTCCTGCCTTCCATTCCACCCATTACAGCCAAACTTATAGATCTACAATTCTTCCATCTTCCCAAAATATTTAACCCCTTCACTGGCTCATATGTTCCCTCTTCTTGGAATTTTATCCATCCCCAACCTCTGCTTTCACTATATCTGCAAGGTCATGTCTACTTCTTTGCAAGGCTCGACCCTTTTTACTCTTTCTCCCCTAAGCTTTCTCTGACCTACCCAAATAGTTACTCTCTTCCTATTTTTGTCATCACTGTAATATATTAAACTCCATTACAATTACTTTTTGACATTTTTGACACTAGTTATTCCTTGAGAGCAAACACTTATGCTATTTGAGTACCTGGTACACACTATGTCAATCTCAGAAGTTCCTACCTCTGAGATTTTTGCATCTTTTTCAGTATGACACCATCCTAACCCCATCAGTATGTTCTTTGCTTCATCTAGAATGTAACACTGAAGAGCCCCAGGTTCTATGTGAAACTTCTTTCCATCTTAATTTTGGAAATAAGTTTTCCCATACTTCTCCTCAACCAATTGAGGCCAATTTTATTTCTGGCCACATCATATTGCTTTTGTCCTTTTGTATTAGAAATACTCAAGATCCAGCTCAATTATAAACTGGTTATATGTCCCCAGTTGTGTCACTTACCCTTCTTTAGTTTTAGTTTCCTCATCTCTGAAATGAGAGTGGAGGGGGAAGGGAAATAATGCCATTTCTTTAACATTATAGCTATCAGAAACAAATCAGAGTGAATTAATTTACTTATAAATTTACAAACAAAAGAGGGGCTGGCTATTCAAATCTGGAACAAACTAAGAAAACTACAAGAAAAAGTTTTGAATCTTCCTTTGTACCCCAAACTGGAATCTATAGAACAAGCTGTAAAATCAGATAGACCTGAGTTGGAATTTCAACTCTATGTTTTCTTGACTATATGATCTTAGACAAGTTGTCTGACCCATGTGAGCTTCAATTTTCTCATGTACATAAAGAGGATACATTGCTTTATCCTATAGAATTTTTATAAAAATAAAGTCTCCACATCTTCTGGTTACTCACACTAAACTTTTAAAGTCATCTTTCATTTCTTTCTTTTTTTATTCCATATCTTATAGCTAGAAATTCATCACATATCCTGAATGCAAAAATTTCTCAAAACCTTCACTAGACCCATTAATCCTCACAAAAACCTTATGTGTTAATAGTGATGATGTCCCATAGGATCCCATAGGTCCCATAGGATCGGGCCTAAACCGGCAGTCGGGCATCCCTCTCGCAATCTGGGACCACTGGCTCCTAACTGCTCACCTGCCTGCCTGCCTGATCGTCCCTAACCACTCTGCCTGCCAGCCTGCTCACCCCTAACTGCCCTCCCCTGCCGGCCTGATCTCGCTTCCAACGGCCCTCCCCTGTTGGCCTGATCTTGCCCCAACAGCCCTCTCCTACTGGCCTGATTTTATCCTCAACTATTCTCCCCTTATGGCAGATCTCGCCCCCCAACTGCCCACCCCTGCTGGCCTGGTTGCCCCCAACTGCCCTTACCTACCAGCCTGATCTCGCTCTCAATGGCCCTCCCCTGCTGGCCTAATTTCCCCCCTAACTGCCCTCCCCTTCTGGCCTGATTTTGCCCCCAACTGCTCTCTCCTGCCAGCCTGATTACTCCTAACTGCCTCTGCCTGCCTGATCACCCCTAACTGCCCTCCCCTGCCAGCTTAATCTTGTCCCCAACCACCCTCCCCTGCAGGCCTGATCTTACCCCCAACTGCCCTCCCCTGCCAGCCTGATCTCACCCCCAATGGCTATCCCCTGGTGGCCTAATCTCCCCCCAACTGCCTTCCCCTGCTGGCTGATTTTGCCCCAAACTGCTCTCCCTGCCAGCCTGATTACCCCTAACTGCCCTACCCTGCTGGCTTGATCTCACCTCCAACTGCCCTCCCCTACAGGCCTGATCTCACTCTCAACTTCCCTCCCCTGCTGGCCTGATCTTGCCCCCAACTGCTCTCCCCTGCCTGCCTGATATCACCCTTAACTGCCTCTGCCTTGGCCCCCACAACCATGGCTTTGTCCGGAAGGAAGTTGGACATCTGGAAGATGGTCAGTTGACCTGGCCTACTTAGCATATTACCCTTTTATTAGTATAGATAGATTATATAGGACAGGATTGCTTAATGGGGGGGGGGGCTTTTCAGCAGGAGGAGATACTCTTGGCAGACAAAAATACATAATCTCTATATCTGGACTGATAGCCAGCCATATGCACTATACAGCCAAACTGGTCATTAAAAAATTGAACTGCTTTCTTACACCTTACACCAAACAGCTGTTGCCCTTAAAACCCCTCCTCAGCCCCCACCTTAGGTTCTGCCTTCCCAGATCACCCAGATTAGGTTCTGACTGGTTGGTTTCTATGCCAGTCAGCATCTCTGGGCCTATCAGAGAGGCGGAGCTGATCAGAAGCCCCTGTGGAGGCATGGCTGCTGGCCAGGCCTGGAGAGAAAGAGAGAGGCAAGGGCTGATCAACAGCTGCCATGGAGGCTATGGATCAGACCTGCTTCTCTCTCCAGGCCTCTCTCCGGGCCTGATCCGCAGCCTCCTTGGCAGTCAGTGCTGGGTCACTGCACTCGCAGTTGCAGCAATTAGTGCTGGATTGCCACAGCAACCCACCACTGACTTTAGGACTGACTTCTGGTGGGTTGAGCCTTCGGTCATTTTGGATGTTACAGACCCTGGGTTTTTATATATTAGGATACATTTTCTATCAACTTAACAAAAGAGGGAATAGAAAGTAGAAGTAAAAATTGATTTGTGTTCTAATGACAAAAAATCCTTTCAGTGCTATTAAATTTTTATTTCTCAGCCTTTGCATTTTTATCCTCAACAGTCATCCCAACTTTGTATTTTGTCTGCTCACCTCAGTCAGTCCTTACTCTTGTTTATTGACTTTTCCATCTTGACTAAATCATGTCTGGCCTGGCAGCTGCTGTTCACATAAAATTGGGGACTGTGCAAAGACTGAAATGATAATAACTCCTCCTTGAAGAAAGTGCCTGGAGTTTCCATAATAGGTTTTCTTGATAAAAATAAGTCTCTTCAATTCCCCCCCTCACTTCTACTGTATGCCGCTGCCTGCATTTCCAATCAAACCAACATGTAATACTGGCTTTCAAACCTACCCTTTAAAGTGTTTTCTGTCTGGTATCAGGATAAAGCTTTAGTTTATCATATCAATAATTAAAGGGCTTTCAGCTTTTCATCCAGCCAAGCCTGCAAATTACCATTTTTTGGTGAGGGAAGGAGAGTTTTACATTTGCCTTTGCTTGAGTTTCCTGGAACAGAAAGGACATTTGTATCTTTATATAAATCTCTTGCCACTATACCAGAAACAAAAGTGGTCCCAAATTTATTCTGTTGTGTCCAAACTTTGTACCCCACAGATTCAAGACAGTCTATGCTGGCCTGTAAGGCGTCTTCGGGGAAAGCTTTATACACTGATTCCTTCCACAGAATTGTCCTTAAATTTTAGAACCTGAAATTTCTTTTTTTTTTTTAATATATTTTATTGATTTTTTACAGAGCGGAAGGGAGAGAGATAGAGAGTTAGAAACATCGATGAGAAACATCGATCAGCTGCCTCCTGCACATCTCCCACTGGGGATGTGCCCGCAACCCAGGTACATGCCCTTGACCAGAATCGAACCTAGGACCCTTGAGTCTGCAGGCCGATGCTCTATCCACTGAGCCAAACCAGTTTCGGCGTAGAACCTGAAATTTCAAGATCCACTGTGGCTTCTCTAAATAGTATATAAAATTGCAGTCACTACATGGGGCAAGAACTTAGTGTCTTCTAAAGAAATGGAAAAGAGAGAAAATGTTGCCTTTTGAGAGTTAAACCATACAGATAATCAGTGCAAAAAATGCATCAAAGCAAAAGTATGCAGTCCTCTTAAGGAGGCAAAACTGACTACTAAGAGGAAAAGTGCAATGTCAACAACAATAATAACATTAGCAACAAATTAGAACAAACAATTTTTTTGAGAGAGTAGAAGAGAGACGAAAAGACAGAGAGAAATATCAATGTGAGAGAAACACATCCTCAAGCACAAGCCCTGACCAAAAAGGAGCTTGCAACTGGAATCGAACCCAGGACCCTTCGGTCCACAGGCCAACACTCTATCCACTGAGCCAAACCAAGTTGATTTCAGAAAGCTTTGAAATCAATGCACTCTATGTGTCAAACACTACATAAAGCACTCGTCATAATTATTTTATTTAATTCTAACAAAAACTTATAAGGAAGATGTCATCATGGCTCTCTTTTACTGATGAGAAAACAAAGGCTTACAGCAGTTCTCAGCTTATGGGTCAAGACCCCTTTGAGAGTGTAATGACCCTTTCACAGGGGTCGCCTAAGACCATCGGAAAACACATATATAATTACATATTGTTTTTGTGATTAATCACTATGCTTTAATTATGTTCAATTTGTAACAATGAAATTGGGGGGCACCACAACATGAGGAACTGTATTAAAGGGTCGCGGCATTAGGAAGGTTGAGAACCACTGGCTTAGAGCAATTAAAAGAGTTATTTTGCTCAAGGTTCACACAGGTAGTAAATGGGAGTTGGAACTTAAACCTTTAGAACCACTACATTCTATGTAACCAATCTAAGAGGAAGTGCAGACAATGGAAACTCCAGCAGACATATACTGGTAGATTTGTGCAAGGTAGCATGACCCCATAAATCATACCCATTCTTCCTGGAAGGCACCTTCCTATTGTGGAAATAGACAAAGAAGCCTGCACTGGGTTGAAGTTATTAAATGTAGCATCACAGAGCTGACTGCTCTTCTTTATTTCCTTGTGACTTTCCTATAGGGAAATAATGTGTTCAGGCTATTGGCATTTTAATTATCTGCTTCAGACTCTTATGCATTATTATAGTTGGTTCTATACACCTTCAGAAATGAGACACTAACTAGTTTGAATTTAAAGACCTGGGAAATGAGCATCTATTGTGTTTACCATCCTGGATCAGGAAACAACTTCGATCACCCCTTCACTGAGGAAATGTTTCTTTCCTCTCATTCTAAGCACATACGTTGAATGGACATTTCCAGGTTTTTGTAGAACCAATCTCCCCAGCCATAGTCAGCATCTGGCCCACCGCAGACCTATCATAGTATCCAATTGATCCAGTCAAACTGCCAGTCCAGAGATGTGCACCTACTGCAGAAAGACAATCATGGTTTCTCCCTGGGACTGCTAAACTTGGGATTAGAGGGATAGAGAGCATTTCATGTTCTTTCCTTAAATGGTGCTATAAGACTTTAGAGCTATGAGCAGTCACGGTCTCCATCCTGTGGGGAAAATCAGTCTAAATAAATAAATAAAGCTACACACAAAGAAAAGCAGAGATGAAAGAATGAGATCGAGTTATCATGGAGGCAATTGTTTCTTGCCCCAGCTGCACCACTACTCTACCATCTATTAACTATCTAATTATCCTCCTTTTAGGCCAAGTTTAGTTTACATTTGGTTTCAACTAGGAGTACTAATATATCTGTTCATCCAAAGACCAAACATAGAGCAGTAAAGGCAGGACCACCACCCTGCTGTGCACTCTGCGCCCTGCGCAAGGCTCCCCAGCTAAGGCGAGGAGCAGAGGCCAAAATCCAGTGTGCAACTTGGAATGAGGCAGCACCACCCAGAAGCAGTGACTTTAAAAAAAAAAAATCACTAGTCACAGGGCTAAAGTTGGTCCCAAGTGAAGTCATCAAAGTAAATGTTAACTTTTAAGTCTTTTTGTGAGCCAAGTATACTGAGAATACCCAGATCTCATCCTATTTCTTCTAACTTAAAAGTCTATTCCCCTGAAAGTGTGATTGTGAGATGTCAATATTTGAGAATGATGTATCAGGAAACCCCCAACACACACACACACACACACACACACACACACACACACACACACACACACAAGCAGCCTACTCCAATCTAAATAAACCCAAGACACAATTCTTTTGTTGCTCTAGGAGAAAAATTAGCCAGTTTTCTTCATCAACAATCATGTAAAGAAATTAAGTATAGTCTAACATGATGAAATTTCTTACAGATATAGAATGTTTGACATATATTACAGATTCAGCTGACAATTCCTGGGTTAGATGTGAGTTTCTTAAAAGTTTCAGGAGACAATGTATGCATGGCAATACCTATGTCAAACTCCCATCGTAAGCCATGTGACCTGTGCAAATGCTCAGTCACTTGGATATGACATTAACTGTTTCTAAGTCCACAAGCTACACTTATCCTATTTCCTGGGTATCTTAAGGTTTCTGTTGTTGTCATTGTGCTGAGTAGGCCACCCATATCATAATAGCCTATAACCACCAGCCACCAGCCTTAACCTCATCATAGCTATCTTTCATATTTCTTTTGACTATCATTAGGAAGCATAAAAAGATAAAAACTGAGCTGTTGGATTTTCCATTTACCCAGTGAGTCACTTTACTTCCAAGCCATACAGGGAATGGTAGAAAGAATGATGTTTTAAACCTTGACTGCATTAACAAGCAACCAAATGGGGAAGTAGGTCACAATTCTTATTATGCAGGCTTCTGAATGTCAGTCAAATCTCTTATCAAACATGGTCACTGAACTCCTGAAAATATAGCCGATGATATCAATTTACATTTCCATTCATTTGGACTAATTCACTGATCCTTTTGCTTAAGACACAGTATGATATAATGGCTAAGAGTACAGGCTTTCTAGTTGGGTAATGACCTTGGTAAAGTTATTGAAATTCTTTGGACCTCAGTTTCCACATTGGTAAAGCGATAATAATAGACTTATGATATAGAACTATGGTAAGTATGACAATACATATATAGTATCAAGAACCATTCCTAATATATGGCAAGGACTCAATAAGCATTATTTCTTATTAGTTTGTAAACATTTCATAAATATTTGTTAAGTTTTATCATATGCTGGGTATTATGTTAAGAAATAAATATGTTGAGCTGGTCTGGCTCAGTGGTTGAGCATAGGTCCATGAACCAAGAGGTCACGGTTTGAATTCCAGTCTGGGCACATGCCTGGTTGCCTGGGAGGTGAGAGGGAGGGGAGGGGAGGAAGGGAGGCTCAAACCTCATTAAGGGACATGCAGGAAGCAGCCAATCAATGATTCGCTTTCATCATTGATGTTTCTACCTGTCTCTCCTTTCCTTTTTTCTCTATGAAATCAATAAAAACACATTTTTTTAAAAGAAAGAACAAAAGGAAATATAAAACTGAGTAAGACAGTCTTGCTCTCAGAAATTCATATTATGTAGTGGGGTAAGAAAATACATAAATAATTAGCAGAATGAATTGTGTTAAATAGAATTTAAAAATCACATGCTAACATACTGTAGATATTTCAGGAATCTGATTCTAACTTGGGCTTCAAGAGAGTCTTCTCATTGGGACTTCTCATCTTAGGTATGTGATAAAGAGTAGATTATTTAATTTAAGATTAAATGTGGAATAGGAGAGAGAATGAAAATTTCCATAGAAATCCTTAACTCCCTTTTTACAGATCCTAGACCATAGTAACTGTTTGACTAATCTTTGCTGAAGGAATAACATAAATATTATATATTCTTGCTAACGTAAGTTTATAACACCTAAGCCTGCTCAATTAGTCTTCATTTGGGTATTCATCAACCTGAACTCTCACAGTAAACCTACTTTAAAAAAGAGTCAGAGGGAAACAACCCATGTTGTTGTGTTAGAAGCCCTGGTATTTCTCTTATGCAGTAATTATGTTTCCACACCAAAAATCACAAAACACTTTCCAGGTAATGAGACATTAAAATAAGAAAAGAAGGGACTTGTTCTGGAAATTCATACTAATATTATTCCCTGGCTTCCTTGCCTTTGTCTCCATGACCATGATGCTGAGAAAATGTTCCCATAATATTAGATGATGTCACTGAAAGGAAACTTAGAGTCTAATCACTTCCCATCCCATCTCTAATTGTACAGATGAGGAAACAGAGGAGTCAAGCTATCCACCCAACGCCACACAGCTCCACAGCTCGTGAGGAGCAGAACCAGCATTCAAACCCAGATCTCTAGCCTCAAGGGACTGGCCCCTTCACTATGTGGTGCTCCATCTCTTGGAAAGGTCAGCTCCTTCATTTCTTCTTACATCTTGAGGTTTTCTTCTGCCTCTTAGAGTGCCAGTTTAACTGATTCAGGGATACCTTGAAAGCTCCTTTGAAGAGCCTTTCATTCAACATCATAACTTCCTATTTAGAAGCAGAGCTGAAGAGCTGGATCCAGGAGCTGAAGGAACAGGCATCATCCCTTAAATGGACCCAGCAGATGGAACCACGACATGCCTCCTGCTTGAGGCTAAGTGGACGGCAGCATAAGAACACTGGACACATGAAAGGCCTCATTTATAAAATGTTTCCCAGAGCATCAGGAGAAAGGAATTGGAATCCACACTGCAAATGTTGCCATTCTTCTTGTGTAAAAAAAAAAAATGTTGTTTCTAGCCCCAAATGGTCCTCAGCTAAATACAAAATCATATAGTAAAAGGTATTCAAAATCTTAGGATTATGTTCACTGATTAGATGGCTATATTCCCTTTCCTATCTCAAAAATCTTGCACCTAGTCTCAGCTAATCTAGGTCAATCACATTTCAACGTAATAAACATTTTAATTATCACTTATATTTCTACTTCAATGCTTGTGAGTTTATCAGGTTTTTTTGCTCTCCAACTCTGTTAAACGTAGACCTATTCTAGAAACCTAAGACCAGAGGGAGCCTTGAGAAGATATCAGGCCAAGCCTGTAGTCTTCTAAGAAAGGCACTCAGGACTGGGAACTGCTTGTTATTTTCATGCAGATCTCCAGGATTAGGGACCCCTCAGTCAGGTGTCTTGGGTTTTATCACTCTGATAGGTAGAATAGACCTTTATATTTCCACTTAAAACCACACCTTTTTAATGAGTTTGTTGCATTTTGTCCTAGTTTTCATTTATAAGAAAAACAACTAACTGCCATAGGTCTACTCAGCCTCTAGGATTCCTCCCAACTTAAAGATTCCATGTCCCTATTACCCTCAGCATCTCCCATATAAACTTGAACAAAGTAATTATGTCTTTTCTCAGCTTCTCTAAGCTAAACTACTACTTTCATTACAATTCATTCATTTACTTAGGACATACCCAATGCCAGATATTTTGAAGAGCTCTATGGGCACGAAGTTGAAAGAAGGTCAACACTAGTTGCTCATGGTCTCAGTAAGGGGGACAAACAGGTAAAAGTGTTATGATCTGTGACAGAGATAAGCACAGGGTGCCATAGAAAGAACAGAGGCAAAGCAAAGAACTCACTGAGGCATTTCAAGCCAGGTAGATGATGGGTGACCAAAATGTCCAAAGGTGGCAACCAAAGGTTTGAGAGGAGAATGAATTCAGGTGTGAGGAATGGGTTAGGGAAAGTGATTCTCACCTAAGATTGTAAGACAGGTAGGTGCAGCATGATCAAAGAAGGAGGTAGGGACAGACAGACAGACAGAGGCAATCAGAATTAGAAAGAAGTATAAGGTCTTTATGATGATGGAGGGGAAAACCAAAAAAACAGACACATACAGAAGTGGGGCCTGGATACTTGCCAAGCAGAGAACATGGAGATAAATCACACCTTGGGCTTAAATTTAAGGCAGGGTGGAGGGAAAGGTGGCTTTATTTGTCAGGTTCCAGGAAGTAAAGCAGAAGTCACACATGCTAGTTCAGTAGCGGGATTTTAATAGCATTAATAAGCTATAAAGGCCGAAACCGGTTTGGCTCAGTGGATAGAGCGTCGACCTGCGGACTGAAAGGTCCCAGGTTCGATTCCGGTCAAGGGCATGTACCAGGGTTGCGGGCACATCCCCAGTGGGAGATGTGCAGGAGGCAGCTGATCGATGTTTCTCTCTCATCGATGTTTCTAACTCTCTATCTCTCTCCCTTCCTCTCTGTAAAAAAATCAATAAAATATATTAAAAAAAAAAAAAGCTATAAAGGTCTAGAACAGGGGTGGGCAACTCCTGGCATGCGTGCCAAACATGGCACGCCAGTAACTTTTGCTGGCATGCGAAACCCTCTCTTATAATCTTCCATTTACAACTTTTTTCTTAATATTGACTTTTTTATTTTTCAGATAAATTCAGTGTAGGTGCATCTTAGATAAATAAATAATTTTACATATCATGTATACATTAAAAAAATATGTATTTTTCATCATCATATACTGTGTTTTTATTGCTCCAATGAATTTTATTATTTCTTCAAGGTTCTTCACATACGTACACCTTAAGAGATATCAAGTAGGCATAACATGTTCTCAAAAAATTAGGGTTGGCACGCAGAAGAATTTTGAGTCAGAGATTTTGCTGGTTTGGGCACGCACTCACAAAAAGGTTGCCCACCCCTGGTCTACAACAAACTGAACATCAACTAGGAGATATGAGGCAACCCCAAGGTTAACAGTACCTGATTAGCATAATGATACCCTTGGATGTAAATATGAAGAAAAGCATACAGGAATAGATCTTACCAGAGTCTGGATCTAGGACCAAAAAGAGAGGCCTAACAGCAGGATCTGGAACCACAGAGGACACAGCACCTGGCAAAGATGTCACGGGAGCAAAGTACTGAAGGAAGGGACTCTGGCTCCTTCCTCTGATTCTCCAATCTCTCGCCAAAATTTTGATTGGCTGGACCTAGCAGGAAGCTGGCTCGCAAGTAAGTCTGAGAAACAACATTGATTGGCTCCCTGAGATTCAGAACAGATCAGGGACAGGAAAGGAAATAACCGGAAAGCAAAAAGGCAAATGACAGGCAGAGTAGATGAGAAGTCAGAGTGAAACCAGAATTCAAGGGCATGGACTTGAATATTGGACCAAAAAAAGGAAACGCACTCGGAAACTAAGAGTGGTACAACAAGTGGCTAAAGATTCCTTCCTGTTGAAAAGGTTCACAATACATTTTACAACAGATACTCAAAATATGTCAGTTAATTGCAACATCCTTATCTTGATCCGAGAATGGACAATGAAAGTAGGGTGATTGTCTTAAAGAAGAATAAATGCAAAGTAAATGGCCTGGAGACTTCTACAGAGAGCTTAATGCAGAGATAGTTTCGTGTTTTCAAGTTATGAGAGTAATAATAGCTACATTAACTGAGTGCCTAGTTTACAGTATATACTCGACATTTTGTGTTTCTAAATAGTACAAGATAGCACAATAACCACAATTTATTGTGAAAACTGAGACACTGAAAGATTAAGTGAACTGTCCAAGATGAGACAACCAATGACTTGGGAAACTAGTATTGGAATTTCAGTCTGTTTAACTAAAAAACCTGTGTTCATGACACTAAACCACTCTAGCTCTGAGAACTATAATGATTGATCTCAAATTCATATACTGAGAGAGAGTACATTTAATGGCTAATACATAGAAGCTGGAGCCAGATGGCTCAAATCCCAGCTCAGCCAGTTAATGATTGTATTACTTTGGTATTATTTTCCTGCTGCTGCTGTAACAAATTACTGCCACAAATGTAGTGACTTAAAACAATAGAATTTTTTTTTTATAGTTCTGGAGACCAGCAGTCAGAAATACATCCTACAAGGCTAAAATCAAGATGATGATATGACTGGCCCCTTCAGAAGGCTCCCGGGGAGATTCTGTTCCATGCCTCTTCTAGCTTCTTATGGCTACCTTTGGCATTCTTTGTCTTGTAGCTGCATCACTCCAATTACTGTTTCCATCATCACAGAGCCTCCTTCTTTCTGTGTGTGTCTATGTCCCTGCGTTCAAATTTCCCTCTTATAAGAGCCCCGGGCTCTATCCGGTTTTGCTCAGAGTGTTGGCCGTTGGACTGAAGAGTTGTGGGTCAAGGGCATGGACCTTGGTTGTGGGCTCCATCTGACTGGGGCTGAGTGCGGAAGGCACCAATCGATGTGTCTCTCTCACATTGATGTTTTTCTCTCTGTGTCTCTCCCCCTCCCTTCTACTCTCCCTAAAAAAAAAAAATCAATGGGGGAAAAAATCAACGGGGAGTGAGGATTAACAAAAAAATAAACAAACAAAAAGAGCATCAGTTGTTGCATTTAGAATGCTCCCTAATCCAGTATGACCTCATTTTAATGAATCACATCTGTAACAATCCTATTTCCAAATAAGGTCACATTCTGAGGTTCTGGGTAGACATGAAATGTAGACGGACTGCTCACCCCTTTATAGTACTTAATAAATATTTAATTGTCTGAATGAATTAGTTCTGATCTTCAACTGGCCAAGTGGTCTGTTGCTGTAGGCAATATAGAAAAAAGGAAGGCAGGATACTAGAGTGGCTCAGATTTGAGTGTGTGATCCTTGATGGGAGAAACCTACATTTGACCTTGGTTCATGGCAACAAACTCGAAATCTACCTGGACTGAAATGAAGGGCCATGTGTCCCTTGTCTTCCCACACATAAACACAAACAAAAGTTTGAGAGTTTTAGCTGGTACTAATAAGGAAATTATCCGTTTGTACATAGGCTCTACGTCATGAAGATAACATTAACTGGGGACATACATTTATGTCCTCTCCATTAAATCCTCTCCATTTATAGAAGTATATTTTTAAAAGTATATATCCAACTCGAATAGCCCACAGAAATTAAATGAAATTAAATGAAGACACTGGAAAAACTGCAAAAAACCCTTTTAGTTCATTTTGGTGGAAGCAGCATTATTCTATTGATCTAATCTCTCTGCAATGATAAACTTGGAGAACTCCTTTACAATATAGAATTCACAATATAGACTCTAAAAATACATCCTACATGCACACACCTATAGTGACTAGTAATTGGTCATTGCTTTATCCATCTCAAGAACCAAAATGGGATATATACCATATATTAATAAAACAACAACCAATGTAGATTGGCTAAAAATGGTCTTAATCGAAGATGGGGAGTAGAATGGTATCAATTGCCCTAGCATCCAGCTACCTATTACTTATTTCTCTCCATGTGTGTGGCCTCTGTAGAAGACATTGTTAATATGCCATACCACAATAAAAATAATTACAATATACATAATTTTCCACTTAGAAAATAACAACTTAATTAGCTTAAAATTTTAAATTTTTTTTAAAATTTCTGTATTTAAAATTTCATCTCAAGATTTTAAAAATCTAGTGAAAACAACTATTAATGGGCATTAATATTTACTTATTATTAGTGTTTTGGTAGGTAGCTCCCTTCCTATTCCTGTTTTGGTTCATATTTTTTTCTACAAAAATTCATTCTTATATGCAAATCGGTAACCAACATCACCCATCATCCCCTTTGCCATAGCATCTGGTGTACTCCAGTAGCCAAAAATATCTGCTTCAAAGGAGGAAGTTGTGTCCCTAATGCATGTAATTGCTCAATACAACCCTTAGTTATCAGAGGTAGAGAGGAATCGCTTCCTGACATGAATAAGTCATTAGTTTATACTGGACCTTAAATTCAAAAATTAGCATCACCCCATAGTTCAGGGTACAGAAAAAGACTGGGCTGGACCTACAACACAATTCTCCTGAAAGTGAAAGAGGAACAAGAACTGTATCCTCTTGTCTGGGTTGCTTCTTGCTGCTGAGGCGCAATTGCTGCAAGCAGCCAGATCTTTCAGAAACAGCAGGCAGATTGCTCTGGGGTTTGGGACCGGCTCCTAAACACACACTCCTTCTCTGATTGAATATTACAGCAAGTTAGCATCCTCTGAGGCTACGTCAGCAGGCATTGCACATCTGACCGCCTCAGCTCAGTGATCCCTGTTGTATTGCCAAAGACATTGGGTCAGTGGGGAGCTGAGAACCCAATGTGGGAGAGAGGGGGAGAGAGAGAGAGAGAGGGAGAGAAGAAGAGAGAGAGAGAAAAAAGAAGAAAAAGAAGGAGGAGGAGGAGGAGGAGGAGGAGGAGGAGGAGGAGGAGGAGGAGGAGGACTGGACTCTCTCAGGGAAATTACATGAACTTATAATGTAATATATCAGTGCATCTCCCAGATGAAAGAATAATTGGATATAAAGAGGTTTTTTTGAAGAAGTAAACCAGATCTATAATACAATTTTACAAAATATAAAAATAGTATTTTATCATGTCTTTTTCAGCTTTGTATTCTGAACACTATGATACTCTCTGAAATAAACAAATTACTAACATCAGAGCAAAACTGCTCATGAAAGCATTCTCAAAAGAAACTATCAGAAGAATTCATGTCTGCACTAAATGTGTAAAGGAATTTTTCTTCGTGCTTCCAGTGCTGTCAAGGGTATTTGTTTCCAGATCAATTCCTTTTGAAAGATGGTTAGATACTTAATAAGTTGTGCCAATCCTTTATTCATTTCTCTCCAACTTCTGTCTCTGCTAAAACCTTAGCCTTTGACACGTGCCTCCTACTAGATATATGTATCCAGTCTTCACATTAGTTTGCCATTATGAAAGATCCTTTCTTGCTCTGAAAGCAAATTACTCAAGTAGCATTTGCCATCACGATACAGAACCATGGGCTGGGGACTTCTGTTTTATCTACTCTACTGAATGCTTTCTCATTATCCTCCTTCTTATGTCTAAAATTGTTTGTGCAAAAATGGGCAACATTAGAAGAGTCAATACTTCTACACTATTGGTCCAAAGTTGTATGCCAATAAGATGCTTGGGCAATTAGACAATGAACACAATAATATCAGGAAAAAAGTGAGACTTATATACGGCTTATCTTCACACTATCCCCATAATTAAAATTCCTCGGACTCTGAAGCCATTCAGGATTCTCCACCCTGAAGTCCTACTTTATAATCCACTCTCTTGAACCTTGCTAGAAGAGAGTCAACCAATTTCATAAATTCATTTGTTTCATTGTTTGATGGGTAATGGTGAGATAATTTTTTATGAGATTAAAATTAGATCTCTGTCAACTTCTGGTTCTCTAATGTAATGAAAACTCTAATGATAGATACTCAAACAAATGATTAGACATCTAGTTATTCTCAACTGTATCTTTTTCAAGCTTCTAGTCCTGAACTCTGGTACTGGAATCCAAGAAAACTGGATGACATAGGCAATGGCTATAGCCATTAAAACAAAACAAAACAACCACAAAGAAAGAAAACAAACAAACAAACAAAACACAGAAATCAGCCTTTGTAGAAAATGGCTACTATTCCAATATTAAGGGCTACTGTGTCCTAGAATTAGTTGTACATTTTATAGAAAACACATCATTTTACTAGTTGCCTGTGTACTGGATTGAATAGTGTCACCGTCAAAATTTATGCTCACCCAGAACCCAAGAGTTTGACCTTATTTGGAAGTAGCGTCTTTGTGCATATAATTAAGGTATCATGAAATCATACTAGCTTGAAGTGGGTCTCAATCCAATGATTGATGCCTCTGTGAAAGCACAAATTAGAGACAAACACAGAGAAGGCCATAAGATGATGGAGGAAGAGATGGGAATGATGCACTTAAAGGCAAGAAGAAGCAAGGAAGAAGCAATCAGCAGAAACCAGAAAAAAAAGCAAAGCAGGATCCTCCTCCACAGCCTTCAGAGGGAGCATGGCTCTGCCAACACCGTGATTTTAAACTTCCAGCCTCCAGAGCTGTGAGAAAATACGTTTCAGATTTTTTAAGCCACCTAGTGTGTGGCACTTTGTAACAACAGCCAGTTTAGAAGTTAATAGAGCCTGTGATTATCTCTCTACTCAGTGTAATCCTCTCCATTCAAATCATACTAGGAATCTAAAGATGAAGCTAATTTCATGGTTTTTCTAATTAGGAAGAAACAACCTCCCAAAATTCCAGAGCCTCTCTTTGCCATATCTCTTTCCTCTCATTAAAGACTGTTTCAAATACTGGCCATGTCTAGTCTCCTGAGAGATCAAGTCTGGAGAGAATTCTGAAATAGAATCATTATAATAGTGCTATTGTTTTATTATAAGACTAGAGGCCTGGTGCATGAAATTCGGGTAGGGTCCCTAGGCCTGGCCAGCGATCAGGTGCGATCAGGTCCGATCAGGGCCTTCCGGCCAGGGCCTTCCTTTGTTCCGCGCTGCCCCCTGGTGGTAAGCACACATCACAGCAAGCAATAGAATTCCAGTCTCCTGGTTGAACTCTCTCAGGGACACTTTGCATATTAGCCTTTTATATATATAAATTATCCCACAAAATACTGTTCTCTTAATTCACCCAACCCAAGAAAATAGAAATATCTGCTGACCCCAGGGATGTCACCCATCAGTGGACAGTGCCAGGTTCTCCAGCAGTTCAAAGCAGTAAAAGTAGGCAGTTTCTTTACTGGCAGTTCCCATAGTGGCTGGGGTCCTCATTATCACAGTTTACAACAGCCTCTCCTCAAGGTAGGGGTTCCAACGACTGACAGCATCTAATAACAGCAACTCCTCCTCTTAGCAAGGATGATAACTCCCAGGCATATACAAGACCAGGCATCATGCAATAATTCACAACCATTGTACCAACTAAATGCTGTTAGCAACCCTGAGTTAATATTATAATTAAAATGTCCTGGGAGATGCACAAAGCAAGACATTTATACAAAGGAAGCTCCAAACCTTTAGCACCTTTTTTAAAAAGTATATATTTTTATTGGTTTTGGAGAGGAATGGAGAGGGAGAGAGAGATAGAAACATCAATAATGAGAGAGAATCATTGATCGGTTGCCTCTTGCATGCCCCCTACTGGGGATTGAGCTCACAACCCAAGATGTGTCCTTGACCAGAAACAAACCAGGGACCCTTCAGTCCCCAAGGCTGATGCTCTATCCACTGAGCCAAACCAGCTAGGGCAGTGATGGCGAACCTATGACACGGGTGTCAGAGGTGACACGCAATCTCATTTTTTTGGTTGATTTTTCTATGTTAAATGGCATTTAAATATATAAAATAAATATCAAAAATATAAGTCTTTGTTTTACTATGGTTGCAAATATCAAAAAATTTCTATATGTGACACGGCACCAGAGTTAAGTTAGGGTTTTTCAAAATACTGACACGCCGAGCTCAAAAGGTTCACCATCACTGAGCTAGGGCTTTGTTGCTGTTGTTCATACAGGCTGTGACTAGAGCCTGGAAGTGTCCATTTCCTAGAAAGTAATTAATAAAATAAATCACTCCCCAAACTACAGTCTACCTAAGAACTCAAAATCAGATTTCTCTACCTCTTACATTTTAAATTAAATCCAGAATATCCACGGTGCTATTACTAAGGTGATTTACTTTCCTTCCACAATAAACGTTTGCTCCTGAGAAAACAATGTTGGTATAATTCAGGCCACCAAACAGAGGTCAAGTGAGGGTCACCAAACAAATATAAAAATCCTTGAAAAGTACTAACTTTAATTCCACGTATGATAGAAGCAGTCTCCAAATAGCAAATAAAGACAAGTTATTGTGCTACTTAGTGAAACTTTTACTATAGAACTGCACACATTGAACTCTTCTTACAGGTTCTTCTTGCACAAAAATTGGCTCTAGAAAATGGACTTTATAGCAAGTAAACTTGAATTTGACCTTAGGCAAGAGAAGGAAATCTACCCATAGTTACTAGAAGAAAGGATTAATATTCATCGAGTAGCTACTACATATCAGGCATTTCACAACAGCCTATGGTGTTTTGATTCAGTGCAAACCACCCTTGCTATAGATATTATTAACTCTATTTTCAGTTAAGTAATTGTGTCTCAGGTATGTCAGCAAGATGAGATCTTAGAAAGCACCTATGGCTCCAAACTAAAATCTACTTCAAGGAATCAAGGAGTCTGATTTAGTCAGCTTGGGATGCTCTATCAAAATACATAGACTTAAATAATAGAGCGCTTAAACAATAGACATTTATTTCTCACAGTTCTGGAGGCTGGGAGGCCCAAGGTTAGGACAGCAGATTTTGTTCTTGGTGAGGCCACTCTCCCTGGTTTGTAGACAGCAGCCTTCTCCTACATCATAGGAACATTGCAGCACTGTTCAGCATGTCCCAGACTATTTCTTTTATTTTTTAAAATATACATTTTATTTAAATATAGTTGGTGTACAATGGTGCCTTAGTTATATTGGTTTTAGGCATGTAATACAGTGGTTTGATATTTTTATACCTTACAATGTGACCACCCATTAATTCTAGTGGTCATCTGTCACCACGTAAACATCACAATATTATTGACTATGTTCCCCTTCACCATTTTCACCCATCACCCACCACCCCAACCACTAAAACTGTTTCTTACATGACCTCCCCTGGAGAAGAATTCTGCTTAAGTCAGAGCACTCTCTACCTATGTAATCATTCGATATATTTCAATCACTCACAATACATAATATTATCCTTTCTAGTCTTGTTCAAATCTATTTTAATGCTCTATTCACTACTTATCCTTCTAAAATGCTTCAAATGCACTACATATCTCCCTCTCTCTTTTTTCTACCACCTTGCTTTCTTCTTCCTTCCACTAAAGTTGCTTTAGTTTGCTGTTTATTTGAAGACTGTTTTTCTGAATTCCCATGCCAACACCATCCCTTTCCCCTAAGGGAAGGTTTGTACTTTTTCTTTTCTTTCCCCCAAATATGACTTTATTAGGGCCTTTGATTTGTTCCTTCTGCTTCTACCCTGATAGAAGTAAGTGTCACTCTTTGGAAGCAATGGTCTTTGATCTCAACTGGGTCGGCTCTCTCAAACAACCTAATGAGATGTGGGTTTTGGTTGAAAATAGAATAAAAAGCTGATGACTTAAAGGAAAAGTGAGATAATCAGAAAAAGGTTGCCTTATTCCTAGAGTAGTCGTCAATTAATATTTATTCAATAACCTCTGGGTCATGAGATAAAACTAGATAAAATAAAAACTTTATGATCAGCTAACTGGATAATTACAAATCTGTTTAATTGTACTTTAAATAACCGACTCCAACATTGCCTTTTTTTAAATCACCAAAGAGGTTAAATGACTGGCCCTGAATCACACAGGTAGTTAACGCCAGAACTGCCATGTAGGCTCAAATGTCTTCCAGTAGCATTGTGGTCTGGGAGAATTTCAAGAAGTTTTTACAAAAAGAACTGGTAGTCAGAACAAGTTTGTAGGTTACAAAGGTAATCTCAAAGATTTGTGAAATAAGGCCAGGGAAGAAACATCATCATCCCCATTTTATATTTTATTAGTTAAAACATGAATTCAAATCCCTGCTTCATTTACTAGGTGAATAATTTGTGACCTTGGGCAGATGACTTAGCCTGCATCTCAATATCCTTAATATAAAATAAATAACAACAATGTCAAAAGCTAAATCAGAGTAATAAATAATGTAACGTGCCTATATTCTTTAGAGATTGCTTTGGCTGCATGTTTATAAAACTCAATTACAAAAGTTTAACTAAATCAAAGACATTATTCCATAAATTCAAAGACGAAGGGTAGGCATTCCAGGGTTAGTACAGAGGTTCCAAAATGCCCCAGGATCCTTGTATCTTCCTGCTTCATAATGCTTTACATGAGCTTAAATTCTTCCATACTCCAGGCAGAAAACAGAAAGAGGAGATAACAAAGGAGGGACAGGGCTTTGCAGAAATCCATAGCAAATTTCTGAATCTAAATCTGTTGTCAGAACATGGTCACATGGCCATTCCTAGTTTCAAGAGAGGCTAAGAAATGTACTTTGTAAGCCAGGCACATAATTTAGGATTTTGTTAACACAGAAGAATAGATATGGAAAAAACAATTGACCCATGTGTGCTCCAACAATTTAAGTAGTTAGCAAAGCCTGGCCAGTGTTGCTCAGTGGTTGAGCATTGACATATGAACCAGGAGGTCACAGTCTGATTCCTTGTCAGGGCACATGCCCAGGTTGTGGGCTCAATTGCCAGTGGGGGTGTGCAAGAGGGAGCTGATTGATGATTCTCTCTAATCATTGATGTTTCTATCTCTCTCTCTTCCTTCCTCTCTCTGAAATAAAAACATATCGTAAAAAAAAAAGAGTTTGCATAATGCCTGGCATATTGTAAGTGCTTAAGAAATATGAAATGTTATTATTGTTCTTATTATGAATAAAGAACTTAGGCAGAAAATTACTGAGTTGGGATTCAAATGCAAGTCCATCTGATTCTATAAGCCCACTCTTCTGACCATTCTGCTATTCTTCGACAACATTTTTTTTTGCAAGAATGGTGACACCATAGACACTGTACTATTTTCTAATAAGATCTTTGGGGAGGCTTAACTCAACTGTATTGGTCATACAGAGACAGGGAACATTTTTCCTGCCAAGGGCCATTTAGATCTTTATAAAATCATTCACAAGCCATACAAAATTATCAACTTAAAAATTAGCTTGCTATATTTGGTCAAACATTTAATTAACTCACCCCTAATGTCTTGGCAAGGCCAGACCAAATGATTTCACGGGCCTTATATGGCCTGAGGGTTCCCCACCTTTGATAGAGCTGAGGCCTTTCTAAGCTGTGAGGTGTGAGTATAAGCATTTAGAAATGAACTTAGGAGCAATGTCAGATAGAAAGCACAGGCATCAGATCCAAAGAAACATTCCTAACAGACATCTGATTCATTTGGAGACTGTTGCACAGCACACACAGCCCCCACACACTCAGTACCTTAGAACTGAACAATGCACTCCTACACCTCATTCCTGAGAGGACGTTCAGGGTTCTTACTGCCAATAGGAGATCAATAGAACTACACTGCACAAATTAATCACATAGCAGTCTTGTTGCTACATCTATACCACAGAACTCAGCGGTCTTGTTGCGGTCTGAGTTTCTGGAAGACCTTTACGAGGTAGGATTTCTCACTTCCTTCCCAGATGTGATGAGTACTTGGCTATACATTTTTAATCTCCATGAAATTCCCTCAGAAGGTCCACAACATTAAACAGGTGGGAACTGTGCTCTAACACTCTATGGTAATTTATTCCTGACTATTACATAAAAGAGGTGTTTTAAACCAAGTTAAATCAGTACTCCAAAACCACCATTTGCAAAGTATTTGAATATGAAAGCTGACACATGATTTGAAGGGCTTAATAATATGGAAAAAGTGTGAAGATATTCCCCTGTAGCCTACAGATGTCAATAAATATAAAATGGTTTCAATAGGTTAAGAATAAAAGTACTGAACAAAGAAACCAGAATGCAGATCAAATGTGTGAAACGTCTTTTATAGGACTCTTTTGAACTAGTAGAAAAATTGAAGTGGATGGTTATCTAAGGAGACCTTTCACTAATATGGGCACAATAAGTCCTACAGCTTCTTGCTTAGGTGTTTATACTTTTATGTTTCCAATAACAGAAGCCTCCTCAAAATAGTTGAAATAATGGAGGATTTATTATATCTATTATTTAATCCAAACCTACTTATTCAGACCTCCAATGTAAAAACACTATTCTACAGTGTTGGGAAAAGAGTGGTGAACCAGATAGACAACGTACCTGTTGTCCTGTGGTGTGTTCTAGGGCAACCTGGAAATAAACAAATAAAATAAAAGTCAAACATGTAAATCTCATTAGCACCCATTTATGGTGCCTAATGCCACAAGGAAAATATGGTAGAGTGATAAGAGGTAAAGAGCATGACAACAGAAACTCTTAAGGGAAGACTTCTGCTATCTGATGACGTTCAAGCTAAGACCAATATAGCAAGAGAAGTCAGCCATGTTAAGACTTGGAAAAGTATGTCCGTGAACTCAAGAGTAGAAAGTACATAGACCAGAACCAAGAATTGAGAAGTTATCAGGGATTACAAAGCTATTGGGAACCAAAATAATCATGCTCTGGGGGCCAACCCACCCTGATTCTGCTTCTCTCTGTGATCATCCTTAAAACTTCTCCCTGCACACCAGTTTTGTCAGCACTGCTTGGCAAAGGTTCATCCAGGTCATTGATGAGTCACTATTTAACAAACCCAAATTTCAAAAAGAATCTTGTTTGGTCCAACATGGGCCCCCTGATTGCTCTTGAATCAGTTGGGCAGATTCCAAGCTTCTGCTCTTCATGAAACAGGGTGAGAAGAGAATAAAGTTGGTTATCTTAAAGAGGGGTACCAAGTTGAATAAAATGGATTGGCTGAGAGCATTCCATTCTTTAAATCTCCAATGGTTCATTTAATTTCTCCCTCATTCATTCATCTAAATTAATATATTATCATGGAATTGACTATATCTATTACTCTGTATTTGGGTTCAGGGAATGTGGTGAGGAGAGGAGTGGTACAGAATTGGCATACAAATATAGAAGCATAGGGTCTATTAGGAAAGCTAAGTCATATAGAGGGATACTAATAATATATAGATAAAAGTGAAAAAGTAGGCACACAAATAGAGAACTAAGGTATTTTGGCACAGAGAGAAAGATACATAACTTTGTCCATAAACTATATATTTTGTCCCATTTTTCACAGGAATGGTGGAATTAAAGTTCTAAGCCATTGGCAGGATTTTGGATCTATCACTGCTTTCCTATGACATACTGAAAAGTAATTTCCATCAGAAAAGTAAGCATAGCAGATGTGGTCAAGGGTTCTGTCAGGGAAAGTGTTAGAAGGCCAGAAGGCTAAGTGTTATATCAATAATAAATGTATGAATATTTGTGATTAAGCCAGACTTTTCAAAGAGTCAATAGGGCAGGCTTTTCAGAAAGCCAATTATTTTTGCCAGGACACTAGTGTGCTGGTAAAAATAGAACAGAGTGTTTTTTTTAATCCTCACTGGAAGATACGTTTATTGATTTTTTAATTTTTTTTAGGGAGAGAGAGAGAGAGAGATAGAGAGAGAGAAAGAGAGAGAGAGAGAGAGACATCAATGTGAGAAAGAAACATTGATTGGCTGCCTCCTGTACACATCTCCATTAAACCTTCAACTTAGGTATGTGCCCTGACCAGGAATCAAATCCACAACCTTTTGGTATATGGGACAACGCCCCAACCAATTGAGCTGCTGGGCCAGGGCGGGGCTGAGATTTTTTTGATGGATTATACTGGTACAGCACTTTATATTTCCCCAATTGCATTCACATACATGATCAAATTTGAGTCTAAAAACAAGCAATTGTATTAGGAGTTTGGGAATCAAAGCTTTGTTGCTATTGATCATGGAGAGAAGATTTCTTAGCCTCATTTCTAGGTGAAAAATATCTGAGCTGATGCTTAAAAGTCTAGGCAGTGGTCGGCAAACTCATTAGTCAACAGAGCCAAATATCAACAGTACAACGATTGGAATTTCTTTTGAGAGCCAAATTTTTTAAACTTAAACTATATAGGTAGGTAAATTGTTATTAACTTAATCAGCGTACTCCTAAGGCTTAGGAAGAGCCACACTCAATGGGACAAAGAGCCACATGTGGCTCGCGAGCCGCAGTTTGCCGACCACGGGTCTAGGGTATGAATAATTGTTGGTCACTCTATATAGATGTAATAGAATGTGAAGTGTATTTTTAAAATATTCTTTTAAAGTTCTATAGAGGCCTAAACAGTTGAAGACAATACAACAGGCAGCAGGCCACATAATCAGGTCATGTTAAAAAATTATATTTAATATTTAATCCTTAGTTCATCAAGAACCTTGAGACTGAAGGTTTAAGGTGTGGATGGAGAAGATGGAACAGTTTTTCTACTGTGCTGAGTGCAAGTGCTATCAACCATCACTCTCAATGTGGGAAGGAGAGGAGTATTTCTCTTTTATCTAAAGCTAAATGAGATGAGTGTTAAGAGAAGCATTTAAGAACTTGGCTGTGGCTTTAGTGGCCAGTAGTAGCAGAAAAGGGGGAAGGAAGAAGCTAAGGAGAGATTTATAAGTGACCATACAAAGAAGAACCCACCTTCATAGCTGTATCTGCAATTGGAGGGGCTCCTATAAGGAGACATCTTGAAGGCCCCAAAAAGGGGCCAATAAGAAAAAAACAAACCCAGCTTTGGCACTACTAAACACAGGCATCAACAAAACCAGACTATGTTTTCTAAAACTCCTTGCCCCATCCCACCAATGACTGATTCTAGAGGAGTCTCCCAATGGTAGCAAATGAACAGGAAAATAAAATGGAGAAGAAGGCACAACAATTGTGGTGGTAAGATGATAAATTTTGATATTCTGTACAAGAATCGCAACCGGTTAAAGTGTAACACAACCACTATTTTTCCCTCCCCATCCAGTCATAGGACCAGAAGCCTAAGCATCACCTCTTCTTTCTGTGTTTCAAAAGTAACTGAAATGTCTACAGATATGGAGGAGACAATCTGGCAGGAGTGGAGCCATTGTTGTTTGAAGCTACAATGACACATAGTATTTTGCATAAAATTGAAAAAAACATCTTTCACCTATATAAAAAACACAGGGTAGGGATGATGAAGATGATGGGAGGGAGGCTAAAGCCACTTCCTCCAGACACGCACAGTCACACACACATACACTGAGCCCTCCTTTGGACTTGGCACCAACACCAAAAGGTATGCAATTTGCATAACACCAAATGGTACTAAATGTTCTTAGATTGGACTGTTTCTGAAAGTAGAGGTGGCAGGTCACAGGTGCAGAGAAGACAGGAGCCCAGCTTACAAGAGAGTTTAATATAAGAGGATCACGAACATGAAAGGGCAATAAACATTTTTCTGTGTGTTCTTCAGTAGTTTAAAGTCTCACCCTCATTGGTCTTAATTGAGTCTCAGACTCATCCCTGAACCAACCATTGTAATTGTTACATGATATATATACAATATACTTGGGTTCACAAGCTAACCTCTAAATGGTTGTGAATCAGTCCCACCCAAACCCATATATTGAATATAAGGGTAACATATTTTCCCTAAAGCAAAATTGGATCTAGTACTGTCAAAGGTGGGGAGTGGACATAAGCACAAAAACTAAGGCTGATTCTACAGGTGACTTTTCCCAAAGATGCATCTGACTTGTATGTTTTTCGTGGTGAAAAATAGACAAAGCTGGCTTCCTGAGCTTCACCATGATCCCAGGACCCCTCATTAAGAAATGTTAGTCATAAAGTCTTGGAGAATCAATATCCTTGAAGAACTGAGATAGCACATAACTCATTCCCTTGGAAACTTTTCAAAAATATCACCTGGCTGGTGCAGAGGAGGATTTCTTTGCCTACTAGAAATTGGGGGAAGGGGGGAAGTCAGAGGGAAAAAATCTGAGCTGCATGACAATTACCCTCACTGTGCATCACTCACACTGCAATCACGCCCACGCCCCTGTGCCAGCACTCCAAGCACAGGCACACACGCTCACAGAAACCTCACACACACCTACCACCTCAGAGTCAGCCCACCAGGCTGACAATCACTCTGGCAACTGGGTACAACCAAAGCCTTCTTCCCCCACAGCTCATCATTTCCTAGGTTACCAGCTCCCCAACCCAGAGGCGCCGCAGAGAGGGGAAGGAAATGTCCCACAGACATAAAGCAAACCTAGCTACATAGAAAATATGATCTCTGTAGGTGAAGAAGTCCTTCTACCAAATCTCCCCAGAGGACTGGCTGCAGGTGAGGAGCCTGCTGCTGGTGATTCACTTCCACTCTCCTTTCTGAAGCTCGAGATGCCAGAGGCATTGGCCAGATTTCAATTGGTGACTCCTCAGCCAAGGGCCATCCTAGCTTGTACCTGAGTTAGAAGGCAAAATGAGTGCAGGCATTACTGGGAGAGATGAGCAGTGTGTGAGGAGGAGGAGAATGAAGACAGTGCCAGGAATTCCAAAGAGCAGTCCTCCCCCAGGGAGCTGCGCGCCAGGCTCTGTGGGATGGGCAGGAGACAGAAATAGCATCTCCTGGATCCCATGGGGCTATAGTGGGTGGGCAGCTGGAAGCCTTGGTGACCCAGTTAGAGGAAAGCTTTCCGAGGGCTGGAGCTGGCCCCATGTACAATGAATGTAATAGCAATGGTGATGGTATTATTTCCTCCGCTGTAAAATGATGATAACAATATTTAATTTCTCCCTCGGGGTAGTGTTGTGAGGGTTAAACAAAGAATTCATTAAACATCCAGAGCTCATTGAGTAGTGCCTGACTTACAGTAAAAGTTTAATAAATATTATTTAATAATAATAATGAGAGGCAGCATGGCATAATGAAAAAAAGCAGACCTAAGTTCAAAACCTAACCCTACACTTATTTGTCCAACTCGACCTTGCATACCATCTCTGAGCTTCAGTTTTCTTACTTATTTCATAGGATATTTTTAAGATAATATATTATAGACGTGAAATATCTTTTTCTATTATGGATAAATACAATTTTAGTATTAGGTAGCAAAATCATCATTATCATCATCACCACCACCATTCACCTTTGTACTTTTTTCTTAACTATACATTATCTCTCACTTTCCTTCACTCAATTCTGTATAGAATGTAGGCATTACCTTCATTTCCAGATTATAAAATTGGGGTCAGAATGGTTAAATTACTTGTCTATAACCAAACAATGAGGTGGAGGCATTTGGGATACATGTGCCTTTTGGATTCTTAAGATGCTGCTCACTGTATTTTGCCACAACACCTCCAAAGGACAGGTCCCATTCTAGACACTCTCCCAGGCTTGAAAATGATAAACACAGATGTATCCCAGGAAATCTTGTCAGCCGATCCTTATAGGTGACCTACAATCTATTTTAGGTCCTCATCTCTCCAAATATCACTTCTCTGCAAATGCATGCTTTCCAGCAAGGCCCAGTCTCCACCTAACACACATAGGTACCTTCTTATGCACCATTTGGAAGAAGCAATTTCTGCATAGCCTTCCAGAGTTTTCCTCTTGCCTCCTCCACTCTCCTCCCAATCTTAAAAAAGACTCTTTCAACCTCACAGCCAGCTGGGTGAGTCATGGGGGAGGAGGCTAGCTTTCTTCATCTCCCCCAAACAAGGACTCGTTTTATTTTGACTCTGGCATTCTGTGCACCCGTGTATTAGCAGAACTGGGAGATGGTCTTGGGAAGTCCACAGCAGCAGGGACATGTGCCTCCATCCATGCGTCAGGAGGATCCCAAACCCCTCCAGGTTCTAACGCCTCCCTCCCTCTCCTGAGGTAACATTCTACTTGGAGTACAATCTAGATTATTCTACCATTCGAGAGTTCTTCATTTTTCTCAATAAGAATACTGCTCATTAAATGGTCTCTTGATATTGATGTGGGTGTCAAAATGTAGGTTTGTTTGATGAGTGCTCTAACACATAAGCAATTTTTTTATAGCAAATGTTAAAAAAAATAAAATGCTTGGAAATCAACTAGTTATGTAGTTTAACTGTACAAGGCTGATAAGAAAGATCTATCCTTAAAATAAAGTGTCAGATCTGACAAGATAAGGAAATTCAGAGAAGGATTTCAAAGGCACACAAGTGATACCAAGGCTTGATGTTGCTCATCTGACATATAAAATGAGTCATATTGATCAGAGGCTTTTCTAGGAGAAATCAGAGGTAAAATCAAGCAGTGAAAGGTTGTTATTTGCTTAAATGCTGTGTGTTGCAAATTGGAAAGGTAGTACTCATTTTCAACAACATCCATTAGTCTCCTACCTAGCTCAAATTCTCTGACCAGAATTTATAAGAACAAACCTTTCAGCAGTCCGAAAAGTATAATTTTTAAAATGGTTTCAGAACCAACTCTTACAATTTCTTTCTTTTGCTTGACCCACACCTTGACCTGAAAATCTCCTTACCCTCCAAATGAATCCCAGATTTGTGTTCTCTGTTTATGTTCCTCATTTCAGGTTAATGTTACTCAGGGAATGCCTCTGGCCATTAGAGCTATGAGAAGTGAATTGAAGATTTATGTTTGTTTGACACATGAATAGGCACTTGTGGTTCAAGTTCCACCAGAAATTAGTCATTGTGACCACGGGCAACCCATTTTCACTCTCTAGGATACACTTGTCTCGTTCATAAGCAAAGGCCATTGAGCAGAGTAGGAGTTGTCAGTTGAAGAATCTACAGAAATCTACAGAGATAAACACAGAAGGTTCTCGGGAAAAACAGAGTCACATATCTGGGTTTTAGGAGGCAGGCAATGTCCAGCTTCAAAGGAGCAGCAGTTTTACTGATTAACTTTATCAGTAGATAGAATTTTGAACTTCAGTTATTCATTCATTCAGTAAACACTTTTTGGAAATCTGCTATGCATAGGATATAGTCATATGATCATAAGAATACAAACACAGGCAAGAAAAACATTTCTACCCTTTTGGAGTGTATATCCTGATGGGAGAGGCAAACAATAAACAGGTAAATTTTAAAGACATAATTTTAGGTAAGAATCAGTGCTATGAAAACAATAAAGATCTTCGTCGCCAGCAGTATGGGGACTGTGAAAAAACACAGCCCAGGCAAGTGCAGGGTCATTCCAAACTCTATGGCCTCCCATCCACAGGATATCAATAGATCCCTGAATGGAGACATAAACATGCTTAACACTAATGCTTCATGAGGAAGTAAAGAAATAAAGAAAATAGACAGTAAACTGAAACCTGAATTTTACTCGATAAGCCAAAGAGAAAGCTGAAGTTCTTCTACAGCAGATGCCAATATGGTGTGTACCTCTGCATTAAGCCAAGATTCTCAAAAGGAAGAAAATGCTCCCCAAAAGTAGGACTAGCTGGCTCTAGGCAAGAAGCAAACACAAATATTCCCTAGAGCATCCCTAATTCAGAGCCTCAGGATTTCATATTTAAAGTTCAACCAAACATGATCTTTTACCTCAGTTAGAATGATAACTACAGAATATAAAAAATGTATGAAAAATTCAAAGAACTAAAAAGACAGACTAAAAGAGAAGTAAGCAACAAAATACTATCAAAATGAGTCAGTTGGATGAAAAAGAAAAAGACCAAACCTCTGCTGAAAACAAAAAGAATTATGTTGAAATCTTCTTAAACATGTTCTGGTTTTTTTTGTGTGTGTGTGTGTGTGTTTTTAATTGAAAAGATAGAAAGGATTTGCAGGGCCAAAATCTAAGCTAGCACTTCTCAACTTACAGTCATCCTATGCCAGGAACCCCAAGACACATTCAGATGGTCTATGAGGTTAGAAGTATTTTCATAATAATACTGAAGTATTATTTTTCTTTTCACTGGGTAGATATATATATTTTTTTAATCCTCACCTGAGGATATGTTTTTATTGATTTGAGAGAAAGAGAGGAATGGAAAGAGAGGGAGAGAGAAAAAAAATGATGTGAGAGAGAAACATCACTCAGTTGCCTCACACACCCCAACTGGGATCCAAACTGCAACCCAGGTATGTGCCTTAACAGGGAATCAAACCCACAACCTTTTGGTGTATGGGATAATGCTCAAACTAACTGAGCCACCCAACCAGCGCTGGGTTGACATTTGTAATGTTGATACAAAAAAAAAAATGGGTGGGGGACAGGTAAACCACTGGTACCTTAGCCCAAATCAAGGCAGTAGCCTCAATAGTACTCAAATTACTGGCATTCAAAAGCCAGTTTCACTTAAGAATACCTTAAAATGGGGGGTAGGGAGGGTGCTAGAGAGCAATCAAAGGACTTGTATGCATAACCAATGGACACGGACACTGGGGCAGTAGGGGCTTGCCGGGTTGGGAATGGCTGGGGGTGGCGGGGGTTCAAGCTGAGGGGAAAAGGAGACATATGTAAAGCTTTAGACAATAAATTTAAAAAAGAATACTTTTAAATGAATAGTATAAAAAGGTAATAACGTTTAGGATTTTGTGTGATGAAATGGGTGGAATGCATTACGCATTTTTGATGCATATTAAAGTATAATGTTTGCTGAGAGGAAAAACATAATGTGTTATTTGAGCTATGAGCTCTACTAACTGCTTTTTTGATGGATCGCCATTTTTACTTGAAAGAACAGATAAACGATGACTATTTGGACTTGGGTGTTTTCCAAGATTTTTCTTGAAAATGAATGAAACGAGCCTGTCACTTCAAGGAAAGCAAGTAACAGTATTCGTTGCCAATGATTAAACCTCAGATTTAAGCAAAAACTAAAATTTTGGAAAACTTGTATCTGCTACCATGAGCTTGACAGCCTCCCTATACATAAAGATTTTTCTGTTATCAGTGGTGATATTAACAAATGCAATTTTTAAAAAAATCATATACTTTATTTTTTGAGGGAATTTTAGGATTTAGAGAGAAATTGAGTAGATAGTACAGAGAGTATTTATATACTCCCTCTACCCCTGAGTGTTCCTTATTGTTAACATCTTGTATTAATGTGGTACATGTATAAGTTGATGAACCAATATTGATACATTACTATGAATTAAATTCCATAATAAATATTAAGGCTCACTCTGTGTGTTGTAGAATTCTATGTGTCTGGACAAATGCATGTTAACATGTACCCACATTATAGGATCATGCAGAATAGATTCACTGCCCTAAAAATCATCTGTGCTTCACTTACTTATTCATCCCTTTTTCTCTCCCCCAAATTCATGCTCTTTTTATTCTCTCTTTAATTTTGCCTTTTCCAAAATTTCACTATTGCTAGAATCATATAGTATGTAGATATTTCATACTGGCTTCTTTCATTTAACAATATGCATTTAATTTTCTCCATATATTTTTGTGCCTTGATAGTTAATTTCTTACACTATATATTACTCCATTGTCTATATATACCAGAGTTTACATATCCATTCATTTACTGAAGGATATCTTGGTTGCTTCCATTTTAGGAAATTATGAATAAAGCTGCTGTAAAATCTTGTGTGCAGACTTTTGTGGGAATGTCAGTTTCAACTCATTTGGGTAAATCTCTAGGAGTGCAATTGCTAGATTATATGATAAGACAATGTTTTACTTTGTGAGAAACTGACAAACTCTTCCAAAGTGGTTGTACCATTTCTCACTCCTTCTTACATGGAATGAGAGTTCCTATTATACCACATCCTTGTCAAATTTTTAGATTATAGTCACTCTAATAAGTATGTTGTGGTATCTCACTGCTTTAATTTGAAATTCCTTAATAATATATGATGTGGAGCACCTTTTCATAGGCTTATTTGTCATCTGTATATCTTCTTTGGTGAAGTGGCTTTCAGATCTCCTGCCCATTTTATAATTGTTATTGTTGCTGTATTTTTTTTGTTGCTGAGTTTTAAGAGTCCTTTGTATATTTTGAATATAAATTCCTTATCACGTACATGTTTTGCAAACATTTTCTCCTAGGCTGTGGTATGTGTTTTTTGTTCTCTTAATTGTATTAATTGCAGAGCAGCAGTTTTATTTTTAATGAAGTTTAACATCAATTTTCTTTCAGGGATCGTGCTTATGGTGTCGTATCTGAAACCTCATTGCAAACAGGAGGTTGCCTGGATTTCCTACTCTATTATGCCCTAGATATTTTATAGTTTGGCATTTTACATTTGGGTCTATGATACATTTTGACTTAATTTATGGAAAGGATACAAGATCTGGGTCTAGATCAGTGGTTCCCAAACTTATTTGGCCTACCACCCCCTTTCCAGAAAAAAATATTACTCAGCGCCCCCTGGAAATTAATTTTTTTTAAATTTTAATAGCAATTAAGATATATGTATTAATGTTTCTACCTTTTTCGTAAAATATAGTAAAGAAAGGTGTAAATTAGAAACATTGAAGTTTGAAATTATGAAACTATTTATTGAACTCAGAATAGAAAGGTAATACAAAAAAAGTTAAAACAAATGCACCTGTGGCCATCACCGCCCCCCTGGATCGCTGCAGCGCCCACCAGGGGTCAGTAGCGCCCACTTTGGGAATCACTGGTCTAGATTCCTGTTTTTACATGTGGGTATCCAATTGTTCCAGCGTCATTTGTTGAAAAGATTGTCCTTTCTACATTGAATTGCCTTTGCCTTTGTGAGAGATCAGTCAAGTGTACTTGTATGGGTATATTCCTGGACCCACTACTCTGTTCCATTGATATATTTATTCATTATCCTATATAATAAAAGCCTAATATCCTAAGTGTCTGGTTGATCGGTGTTCAACCAAAGTGTAATATGCTAACGATATGCTAAGGCCTCTCAACCACTCGCTATGATATTTACTCGCTATGATATGACCACCAGGGAGCAGACAGTCAACCAGTCACTATGACATGCACTGACCACCAGGGGGCAGATGCTCCAACCAGTAGATTAGCTTGCTGCTGTGGTCCAGCCAATTGCGACTGAGCAACACATCCAGGAGCCCTCCTGTGGTCCCTCCTTGGCTGGCCAATCTCCCATGTCTCTCTCTGGCTCCAATCGTGCACCAGTGAAGTGCCTCAGCCTGGCCTGTACCCTGTCTCAATCCAGGACCCCTCGGGGGATGTCAGAGAGCCTGTTACAGCCAATCTCACAGGGGGAGCGCTGCTCAGCCAAAAGCCAGGCTCAGGGCTGGTGAGCGAATTGCAGTGGTGGGAGCCTCTCCCACCTCCAGGTAGCACTAAGAATGTCCAACTGATGGCTTAGGCCCGCTCCTTGGGGGGAGCGGGCCTAAGCCATCAGTCAGACATCCCCCTAGGGCTCCTGGACTGCGAGGGGCTCAGGCTAGGCTGAGGGACCCTGCTCCCGAGTGAACCGGGACTCTAGTTTCCTATAATTAGCCCACCTTGATTACTAGGATGACCTTCCGAACGAAGCTGGGGCTGCGAGGGAAGCCTGGGTCCCAAGTGCCTGCTGGTGGCTGGAGGGAAGTCCGTGTCTGGTGCCAGAGGGAAGCCCATGCCGGCAGCTGGGGAAAGGAAGGCCTACTCTTACATGAATTTCATGCATGGGCCTCTAGTGGTTTTATAAAAAGTCTTAAAGTCAGGTCAAGTCAGCCTTCCAACTTTGTTCTTTTTCTTCAGCATTCTGTTGGTATTTGAGACTTTTGCCTTTCCATATACATGTAAATTATTCCTTTAGAATAAATTTATCTAAATCTACAAAATAACTTCCTAGGATTTTGATTGGGGTTGAATTGATCTATAGATCAAGTTGGGGAGAAATAACATCTTAATAATCTTCCTATCCATGAACACGAAATATCTCTCCACTTATGTAGACCTTAGTTCCTTTCATCCATTTTCTAGTTTTCCTCATACAGATTCTTTACATATTTTATTAATTCTATGCTTAAGTGTTTGTTACCTTTTCTGGTGCTAATAAAAATGGCATTGTATTTTTAATCCAAGTTCAAATTGTTCCATTTCTGGTGTATAGGAAAGCATTGACTTTTGTATATTAACCATATATCTTATAACTTTACTATAATTGTTTACTAAACCCAGGAGTTTGGGTTGTTGGTTTTGAGGGGTTTTTTTTAGTTGTTGTTCTATAGTTTGTCAATACTTGGGATTTTCTACATAGACAACTGTGAACAAAAACAGTTTATTTCTTCTTTCCAATCTGTCTACCTTTTATTCCCTTTTCTTTTCTCACTGCCTTAACTTGGACAACTCCCCAATTATTTAGAGAGCATGCTCCAGGAATGATGAAAAATTGACTATAATGTATTTTATTTCTTAACCAGAAGAGATTTTAAAAAAGAAGTGTTACTATGGTAACTTAATCTTTTGTGATATTGATTTACTTTTGATACAGCTAACTGGAAAAGTTTATAGTACTAGTATATATGCAGCTATAAAGGAAGTTAACTTTAGGGAGAAGGAATTCTCTGTATTACCTTACAATCTAATAGGCTCTGTACTTCCCTAACATAGCAACCCAGGATCTCCTATATGATCATACCCTCTGGTAACAAAATTAATGTCACCTAGACATTTAACATAATGCATTACATTGGATTAAATGCAGAGATGGTTTATACCGGGAACTAATACATATGTTTGGCAGCAGTTTTATTCGTATGGGAAGAAACAGCAACTGAAAAATATCAGTGTCAACTGGGTGACTATAACTATATCATGAGATCTCATTTCACAACACCAGAGGTAAAACCGCAGGAGGCTAATTCTGCAATCATAATTTAGGCAAAGCTCCAACAATGCAAATTGCTCAATTCCATGTAAATAGGAATAGGAAACTCTGTGAGGAGTTTGGAGAAAGAAGGGGAAGCATGAGCCATTATTCCACCTTATTATAAAATAAAAGGTTTTCTCTCCTGAAAATCAGGAGCAGTCATTGAAGCTGTAGTTACAGTGTAAAGAATGACTTCCCCTAGGAAATCCCTCCTCTTTTTATTCATGAACAGCAGAGCAGTCTTGTTCTGCCTGCCTTATTTCTGTTAATTCCTTCCAGGTTACCTCAGTCAGCAGCATGGGCACTGAAGTATGAGAAACTAGACTGGCAGGCCACTTAGCTGGGTAATCCTGGGCAAGTTACCTAACTTTTCTAATCCTCTGTTTCTTCATTTGTAAAAGTAGGAAAATGGGTGGATCTACTTCAGAGTGTTCAAAGGATGAAATGAGCTAATAATGCTTGTAAAATGCATAGTATGGTACCTGGCACATAGTAAGATCTATGTAATATTATTGTTGATATTAACACTAACATTACTGTTGGGGTTTTGTTGTTATTTTAATCTGTCACATTCTCCCTTTTTCTCTATCTCTACCTTGTTACAGACCTGGAGTGTCCATTACCTGGCCCACTCTGATAGCATCTATTCTGTAGCCTTTCCCTCTGTTTTATTTTACACACAAACGCCAAGTTAATCTCTCTAAAGCATACCCTGTTTAAAACCTTTATTGGGGCCATAATGTCTACAGAAAAGAGTTTACACTTTTTACTCTGGCACACAGGGCTTCCATAACTTCACCATAAACTTCAGCTCTAAATTCTCTACCCTGCCATGTATTTAAGTTGCAGCCAGACAACAGGACAGCCGAGCTCAGACTTGATTGAGCTTCACAGTTTCCCAGAATGGTCAGGAGGGAAGGCAGCCAGATGGGGAGTGTGAACTGCATCCAGAGGAGCATGCCAAGGTTTAAAACTCCAGAAAAGAAGCCAGATCTGTAGACAAGACCAAGGGCTAAATTGGGGATCAGGAATGATAAATAAAGCCAAGAAGGCCTGTGGGTAATAAAAGCAACCAGACTGAAATCAAAGAACAAAGACAGGGAAAGAGGTGAGTTTAAGACTTTTTATGTGACTACAGCTAGGACTGCCAAAATGTGCTTTCATTCAATTCTGTCTCTAGGATGTGAAGAGTCAGGGTAGTTCAAAATATGACTTAAGTAGGATTGGGAAAATTACATATTGCATAAAAAATTATTACTGTAACATGTAGCAATGGGAAAGTTCATCACAGTCCATTTATGTAACATAAAACTGGAAAACATATATGTATATGTAGGGCTAGGTTTCCCCATCTCTCCCTGAGCGGGTTGTGTGCTGGGGCCATTCAGCCCCTCTGCCTCTGAACTTCAGATTTCTCCTGAAGTTGTAATTCCCAATGGAAGGGAATTATTTCATTCTTGAGGAAGAGGGGGTAGAGTGACTTCATTAGTGTCCTGGCTGCAAAAAAGCAAAAACAAAAACAAAACAAAACAAACAAACAAACAAAACTCTCCAATTCGCTAGAAAAATAAGTACTAAAACAAATTCCTTTGTAATACTGGTTTATTTTGTCTTACCGAGCCCTCCCCCAATGCAGCCATTTGTGGGTATTTAGGCTCTTTAGAGATGAAATGATGGGAAAGCTTTATTTTAAACTTCTTTCTAATAACCCACTTTCACCATATCCCCAGCACCTACTACAGTGCATAGTCCACATTTAATAAATATTTGATTGACTGATTTGTAATTGTTTCTATGGCAATTTTCATGAGTCTTTGATGCAAGTTTTTATCATACAAAAACCTATTTTTATGCCCATCACCATCGAGTCCAGGACTGTACTGGCCAATACGGTAGGCACTGGCCACATGTGACTAGGGAGCATTTAATGTCATTAGTTCAAGTGAAAATATGCTAGACACACCAACTTTCACAAACGAGTACAAAGAACATAAAATATCTTGTGAAAAAATGTTTACATTGGTTACATATTGTATGTATGAGAATATTTTGGGTTAAAGTAAAAAATTAACATTCCTTTTTTAGTTTTACTGTTTTACAAACATCCTTAGTAGAAAGTTGAAAACTACATGTGTGGTTCACATTATTTCTCTACTGGACAGGTCTGGTCCAGATAAAATGAGATTACCTTTTTTTAAAAATCCAAGTAATTTGTTCATTTTTCACAGTAAGCCCCCAAAGAAAAGAATCCAGGTGGGATCCATCTGAAGCAACGCTCAGTCAATATATCAACATGATACAAGATCTGGGGAAACTACTGCGTGAAGCCTGGGACCAATTAGGAAGAGACTTGGAAGAGACTGCAGAGTTTCCATGAGAACTTCTTACATCTCGTCTGCCATAGCTTTAGTCAGTATCTTAACATCCTGACTCAGAGCCCTATGGGAAATTGTGGTAGGATACACAGTCCTGTTGGCAGTGAGAAACACTGGGGCTTACAGAAGACATGGGAGTTGAGACTGTTTGTTGAGAATGGCCTTAAGTTACAATCACAAGAAATAGAACCTATTCAGTGAAGCAAAGTTAGAGGTAAACCAACTAGGTGAATACAAATGAAAGCTCTCAATAGTTTCAGATTAGCTAGAAGATAGTCATCAAGCCTATAAAAGCATTTGTGTTTCACTTCCCTGTTTCATTAATTCATACTTTTAATATTAATATTTTTCATATTTTCCATTTAAAGTTATCTATTTGATAGAGAATTTTCTTGAGCAAAGAAGGAAAAAAATCCCTTCTTTAACTTAACAAAATATTTTGATAAATATGACAATTCATCCTTTATGTTAAACCATTACCCTCTCTTTCTATTTTTGTTGTTGTTAATCCTCAGCCAAGGATATTTTTTCCATTGATTTTTAGAGAGAGTGGGAGAGGGAGAGACAGAGAGAAACATTAACGTGAGAGAGACACAACAATTGGTTGCCTCCTGCACACCCCAACCGGGCCAGGGAACCTGAAACCAAGGTATGTGCCCTTGACCAGAATCAAACCTAGGACCCTTCAGTCCAAGGCCGACACTCTATCCACTGAGCCAAACCAGCTAGAGCTCTTTCTTAACTAGGGCTCTTTCTTAACTTTGTTCATTGCACAGGTCATCTCATAAAATGTAGCACTTTACCTTTGAGAAAATTCTAAAGTCTTGCTAATTATTTTCCAGAGTTGCATGGAACAATCCCTTTAAAGTCTCTGGCACTGTTTTGTCATCTGTACAGTAAGTGTAGCAATGCCTTCTATGTTTACATTACTCAGCCATCCAATAGTAAGTGACAGTCTCCTAATAAAAAAGAGGGGAGAAAAACATGGATATTTGAAAGAATTTGTGTTTGAAAGTTAATCCTGATATGAACACTGCCACTTTCTGACTTAGGAAGGTTACCTAACCTCTCTGAACCTTGGCTTCCTTTGTTTTTAAAAAAATGTAATAGTTATATATATCTTGCAAGATCCCTGGAGGATTGATTGAGACCATTATGTGATCTTAAATACAGAACCTAACCAGTAATAGGCACTCAAACCAAAGTAGCTGTTATTTAGAACCCATGTACTCAACAATGAGGCTGATATTCTGATACGTGTGTACACATATATATAGATAACAAAGAGGTATTAATTAGGTATAGAGATAGATTAAATGACTGATACTATTCCTACCTTCAGTTAACTCACAGAAGAGAATTGCTAATGGGTCTAGTCTCAATGGCATTTTTTTCTCTTTCACTTAAATATAAGTAAATTCAGTGTAAAACATCATGGGTTAAATGGAACTTTGTGCATAATGCTAGATTTTCTTAAGTGAACTTACAATTGGGAAGCACAAAGGTAGGTCACTATAAGGAGCTGCCAAGAAAAATGTTCACATTCCCTCTGCAGAATTCTGGACAATGCCCTAGAGGAACAAAAACTTCCACCTGGTTAAAACTTTCAAGAGCCACAGAGTTAATCACATGGACCTCTCCTGGGCTTTCTGAATTAACCAGAAAGAGGTTTCAGTATCACCCCGACTCTTAGGGGGGAAAATCACCTCTCTCATGAATACATTTATTATTGTTTCTTAATAGAAAAAAATAAATAAGGAAAGAATAAAAGGGTGAAGGAAGAGAGGAAGGATGGAAGGTAAAAACTAATCAAAGATTCCTTTGCTGGGTCTCTATTCAGACATTTCCTATTGTCTTCTTCCTTCACTATGTTCATCAATGACAGTTTAGAGCACCTTAATCAGAATCTATGCTCTCCCAGTAACATCTGAGTTTTAAAAACAGGTCATTGTTGTTGTTTTTCAAAGGCAGTTAACTTGTAAAGAAATTTAAAAAAAATAATTAAAAATCCAGCTTCCATGGTTTTGCTTTATCCTGCACAAATTTTTATAAATATGTCCTTTATTAAATTTCTTTAAATTAACCTGATTTGAATATACATCTACTTCTTGCTGATATCTGAACCAATCCATGGACTAAGTAACCAGCTTTTATATTCTACCTTAAAAGTCTCAATCTGTCACCAATCCTACACCAATGGCCCAGTGGAGGCCCACTGGACCATTGCAAAAATTACCCAACTAGTCTCCCAGGCAAACCTTTCCAGTGAGTACTATATCCAATAGCCTGATTAATCTTTTCAAATGACAAATTTGATATTATTTTCCTCTTTAAAGACTTTAATTTATACCTTTGACCACCTTCTTCCAGTTATAAGATAAATAGGTACTGGGGAAGTAATGTACATGATTATAGTTAACACTGTCATATGGCATATTTGAAAGTTGCTAAGAGTTCACATCACAAACTTTTTTATAACTATACTAGTGGCCTGGTGCACAAAATTCATGCACAGGGGGTGGGTTTCCTCAGCCCAGCCTGCACTCTCTCCAATCGGGGACCCCTTGGGGGATGTCTGATTGCTGGTTTAGGCCCTTTCGCAATCTGGGACCACTGGTTCCTAATCGCTCATCTGCCTGCCTGCCTGATCGACCCTAACTGCCCTCCCCTGCTGGCCTGGTTGCCCCCAACAGCCCTCCCCTGCCAGCCTGATCTGGCTCCCAACTGCCCTCCCTTGCCGGCCTGATCTTGCCCCCAACTGCCCTCTCCTACAGGCCTGATATCATCGCCAGTTGCCCTCCCCTGCTGGACTGATCTTTCCCCCAACTGCCCTCCCCTGCCAGCCTGATTGCCCCTAACCCCCTGCCGGCCTGATCTCACCCCCAACAGCCCTCCCCAATGGCCTTATTGCCCCTAACTGCCTCTGCCTCAGCCCCCACCACCATAGCTTTATCCAGAAGGAAGTCGGATGTCTGGAAGATGGCTGGTCAACCCAGTCCAATTAGAATATTACCCTTTTATTAGTATAGATAGATTATATAGGATAAGACTGCTTAAATGGGAAGGGGGGGAGGGACCTTTTTCAGCAGGAGGAGATGCTCTTGGCAAACAAAAATACATAATCTCTATATCTGGACTGATAGCCAGCCATATGCACTATACTGCCAAACCGGTCATTAAAAAATTGAACCACTTTCTTACACCTTACACCAAACAGCTGTTGCCCTTAAAACCCCTCTTCGGCCCCCACCTTAGGTTCTGCCTTCGCAGTTCACCCAGATTTGGTTCTGATTTGTCGGTTTCTATGCCAGTTAGCATCAAAAGCTCTTCCTCCTAGGCAGCCATATTGTGATGGCATGATGGAGTGAGGGTTAATTTGCATATTACCTCTTTATTATGTAGGATAAGATAGATTACCTTATTGTGGTAATAATTTATATATATATATATATATATATATATATATATATATATATATATATCTCAAGTCATTTTGCAGAACTTTAAACTTATACAAGGCTGAATATCAATTATAAAGATCCTTAGACACTACAACAAAGCCTTTAGTGACATCCTATCTCCTTCAAGTTGAAGTCCATGTCTCTTGCTCGCAAGGCCACACATCTGCCCCTTCATTTCCCTTCCACTTCCCTGCCCTCTTTCTGAACCTACCACACACTTCTGAAATAAGGACTCAGAGTAAGGTGACCTATTTGGGAGATGATCCCAGAAGTGGAAAAAAGAAGAACAGAAAATTGAGAAAAATATCATAAAATGTGCATTAAAAATTCAGGCAGCTGGGGTCAATGCCACTGGAGAGCTCCTGTGAACATGTGGGGATTGTGCCTCAGGATTTCCCCACCAATGGACAGACAAGGGACTAAAGCACTAACCACTGACCGCTGTCTCCCACTGGTAGAGGGCTGCTCCAGGAGTTGTTACCTCTCCCACACTCCCAGGTTGCACCAATCTCCAAATGAGCAAGTGTCTCTGTTGCCAGAGAAAATCCCTAGGCAGGGAAGCAGAGAGACTTGGAATAATATCTACAACAGCTTCAGGTGAACACAGAGATGAACTTGAGAATATGGGTTGAGGCATTACCAGCATCTACTCTACCCTCCGCCCACACCTTGCAACAACACAACCTGTATTCTGGAAATGCCTAACTACTACTTGTCTCATGCCCTTCCACCTCTGCAAGAATATGTTCATTCAATTCCTTTGATTAAAGTCCTCTACTCCTACCTCTTTCTCACACAACTCCCAAAGCCCAACTACAATATTACCTTGAGGAAACATCCCAGAAACAACAATTTGTTTTTTCCTGGATCATTTGTTTATGATTCTATTTTAGAATAGAGATACATAAACTATGGTCTTTACATAATATTTTATTTCTCCCCCACTGTATTTATTAAGCTGGATAATCTTGGCTTTAGTAACATACTTGACCCTCAGTTTTTATATCTGAAAAATTAGAAAAATCCATTCCCCATATGTGGGGAAAGTTAAATGAGTGTGCACAGAGTACCCAACACAGTGTCTGGCCCATTGTAGAGGATCCAAAACTTCTAGTTCTTGTCACTCTAACTCTTTTCCTTGATTTCATCTTTGTACCTCAAACACCTAGCACAACCCCAGCGTGCAGTAAACGCTCACATAGTAAGAATGGCTCAATAGCACTAAACCCATGCATTCTCATAATAACTGTTACAGTCAAATTAAGGATGATGCCTCTTGAAAAAAGTTTACATTTAAAATAATAGGCAAATTAATATTTTGTATAGAGCAGCAATTGTCAACCTTTTTCATCCCATGGTACACATAAACTAATTACGAAAATTCTGTGACACACACCAAAATATGTATTTTCTGCCAATCTGACAAAAAATAGGTTTAATTTTCATTTATTCACACTGGATAGCAATTGTTGTGATGGCTGTTGTCATTTTTTATTTGACAATCTAAAGCAAAAAAGGTCAGTACTCCCAACTAAGTATTTAGGTACCTATTGCACATTTTAAAATTTCTTGTGGCACACTGGTTGAAAATCACTATATAGATAAAAAGGGAAAAAAAGCAATACAGAGTGTCCCCGAAAATGCATACATACTTTTGACCTATTATTAATTCCAATGGGTTAAATCTGAAAAGAAAGAAACATCAATTGAGCTATCATCCGTTAAAGTGTGTATACATTTTTTTTGGGGGGGGGGGCACTATATCTGTGACATTTCAAAATAAAGAGTAGAAACTCTTCTACAGAGAATTTCAATTAGCTGTAGCAATAATGGGCAACTGGATTCCAGGAGTTTTGAAATGACCTAACCTGTGGTGAGTTGTTTAAAATATTTTTTTCTTTTAAATGCTCACTTCCTCCTTCTGAGAAGCAATTTCAAGTACAATATGGGTTAACCAAATGGCATACATTTAAAATAATTCAATATAAATATATTAAATAGCTCAGATTGAGTTTCCTTTGCCCTGAGAGTAGGATAAGTTGACATAACGGCCTTTTAAAAAACTAAGATTTCATAAAATTTTTGTTAGAAATAAGATGTGACCCCAGGATCTTAAACCATCTTAGAGGAGAGAAACCAAGGGCGTCAAGAAGGTTTCAGGAGTCACTTTATTTAAAATGTGGCACCAGCATTTTAATATCATGGCAACTTGACAGCACTCCTAGGATTGGATTGTGTGATCTCTGCTACCCTCACCTCTGAGGGTATCACCTGAGGTTCCCTGTAGCAACCTGGGAGCAATTTGTTTTAGTGGAGAATATAAATGGGGTCTTAGGAGGCCTCAGCCTTGTTGAATGAATGACAATGAAATAAAGGCTTTAAGAAAATCATCCTTGACCTTCATGTCTTTGCAACTTAAGGACAGGGTTAGAGGATGATCTCTAAGGTACTCTCAAATGTATCACTTTAAATCCATATCTATGTCAAGTAGACATGACAAGTAGAAAGAGTCTTTCTGTCACTCCAGGTGCTTCTGCCTGCCATTGGGAGAGAGGAGAAGGCAGGGATGACTTTTTCTTTCTACAGAGTAAGATTTATTCATGGATTTTTGAGGCAACGATGCTTATCCGTTGAATTAAAATCAGAATAAAGCCTGGCCTGGGTGTCTCAGTAGTTGAGCATCAGCCCATGAATCAGGAGGTCACCTTTCAATTTCCAGGTTGCAGGCCAGATCCCCTGTAGGAGGAGTGCAGGAGGCAGCTGATCCATGATTCTTTCTCATCATTGATGTTTCTTTCTCTCTCTCCCTCTCCCTTCCTCTCTATGAAATCAATAAAAATATTTAAATAATAAAATCAGAGCAAAAACAAAGTAAATGATAGATTAATGGAAGTCTGTGTACAGGGCATAGAATAAACTGACTACACTAAAGAATTTGGTGTTTGCAGAGGATGTAATCCATCAATTACTTATCTAAACAAGTCCCGAAGAAGCAGGAACGCACAACTAAGCTGTGTTTATGAGAACAGGTTTCTAACTACATCCCTTTGGGTAAATTCTGATTCTGTACCTATTAGCTGGACTGCTGTTAGCAAGTTACTTGAACTCTTTTTTAAAAAAGTATATATTTCTTTATTGATTTCAGAGAGGAAGGGAGAGGGAGAGAAAGATAGAAACCTCAATGATGAAAGACAATCATTGATTGGCTGCCTCCTACACGCTCCCTACTGGGGATCAAGCTTGCAACCCGGGCCTGTGCCATTGGCCATGAACTTGGGACCCTCAGTCTGCAGGCCAATGCTCTATCCACTGAGCCAAACCAGCTAGGGCTACTTGAACTCTTTAAGTCTAGTTTCTTCTACTGTAAAATAAAAACAAAAATAGTATGTTATCTAACAGGATGCTTGTGAGTATTCAACAAGTTGACACATATGAATTGGTTAGAATGGTAGCTATTATGTGATGAGTCCTTAATAATGACTGACTATTATTATTTCTCGTCTGGTATCATTCAGCTTCCATAAAGCACAAGGCAAATAAATCACATCAATTTTTAAAAATATATCAGAAGTGATCAATGAATTCAGACTTAGTTGGAAGAATGTGTTTGAGAGTCAACTAGTTATAAATTATTATTATTAACCTTGATGATAATGATGATGATAATGACCATTCATGTATTGCCTGCCTCATCTTATAGGAGCTATCCAAGGAATTTCATAATTGCATCCTACCAATAAACCTACAAAATAAACTATAATTATATAAATTAAAAATGTGAGGTTCAGATATGCTAGTAAAATGTCTTGTAGTTATAAAGTTAGAATATTGAAGAATCACAGCTCAAAACTATTCCTAAAGGATCTGGAGCTCATCCTTTTTCCATTTCAACATACAGAACATTATTCCCATGAGATTAAAATCTAACTAGATGGGCTTCAAGAAAAAGCAATACAGAGGTTTTTTTTTTTTTTAATGTAGAAAAATTACCCGATGGGTTAAATATTAAACCTCGCTGAGAATGACCAAATATATATATGGGGATATATATATATATATATATATACAAATGGGGATGGATATATATATATATACATCCCAATTAAAGGGGGTGGTGGGGGAAGGGGGCTGGTTTTGAAGAGCTTACCAGTTACTCCTGTGACTGCAGTGTCTTTTAACTGTGAATGGTCAACACAGTTGGAAGAGACTTGAGAAATACCACTGGATCAAGGGCACAAATGAAATGGGGAACAAAAGATAGAATGAAAATAGAGATATAAGATGCCTCAGGAAACTAAGGAAAGAGAGTGGGGAAGGAATCTAGCTGGAAGCCAGAGTCTCTGCATCAAATGACTTAATTCCCTAATTAATCAGAGTTTACAGGGAAGTCAATGACATGTGACAGTGACTAGAGTTAGCATTTTTGCAACAGAAATGTTGAGAATTTTCATATTTGGAATATATATTTTCCAAGTAAATATGCTACAGTTCCACCAGTTATCTATTACAATGTAACAAATTCCCCCAAATCAGAGTCTTAAAGTAACAACTATTTTTTTGCTCAAGATTCTACAGTTTGGGCTGGGTTCCACTGGGCAGTTTTTTTTTTTTATCTCTCCTAGAGTCCCTCATGGAGCTGTAATCACCTGGCAGCTCAACAGGAGCTGGATGGTACTATGTGGCCTCAGTCACATTTCCATCCATTGGTTATCTGGGGCTGTCAGCCAAAGAACCTTGGTAAACCTTCAGCAAAATAACCTAGGCTTCGAACATGGTGGTAACAGCATTCTAAAGGGTAAGCCTCAATGTTCCAGTACTTAGCAGGTTGTGGGACAGGATAAAGGTAACATTGGACTCTATCATGACTGAAAGAACTCTGTCTTAGAGGCCTGACTATGACTCCTTGCTCTCATCGCACCAAAAAAATTAAGATACCTAGGAATAAACTTAACTGAGGAGGTAAAAGACCTATATGCAGAAAACTACAGGACACTGAAAAAAGAGATAGAGGAAGACATAAACAGATGGAAGAACATACCGTGTTCATGGACTGATAGAATCAACATCATCAAAATGTCCATACTACCCAAAGCAATCTATAGGTTCAATGCACTCCCAATTAAAATAAGAATGACATATTTCACAGACCTAGAATGAACTTCCCAAAAATTCATCTGGAATAATAAAATAAAAAAAAAGACCCCGAATAGCTGCAGCAATCCTGAGAAAGAAGAACAAAGTAGGTGGGATCTCAATACCAGATATCAAGCCATATTACAAAGACACTGTTCTCAAACCAGCCTGGTACTGGCACAAGTACAGACATATAGATCAATAGAATAGAATAGAGAACCCAGAAATCGACCAAAACCACTATGCTCAATTAATATTCGACAAAGGAGGCATGAACATACAATGGAGTCAAGACAGTCTCTTCAATAAATGGTGTTGGAAAAATTGGACAGATACATGCAAAAAAAAAAAAATGAAACTAGACCACCACCTTACACCATACACAAAAATAAACTCAAAATGGATAAAGGACTTAAACAGAAGATGGGAAACCATAAAAATACTAGAGGAATCCACAGGCAGCAAAATCTCAGACATATGCCGAAGCAATTTCTTCACTGATACTGCTCCTAGGGGAATGGAAACTAAAGAGAAAACAAACAAATGGGACTACACCAAAATAAAAAGCTTTTGCACGCAAAAGAAACCATCAACAAAACAACAAGAAAGCCCACTGCATGGGAGAACATATTTGCCAATGTTATCACTGATAAGGGTTTAATCTCCAACATTTACAGGGAATTCATTCAACTTAACAAAAGGAAGATAAACAACCCAATCAAAAAATGGACAACGGACCTAAATAGATACTTTTCAAAAGAAGACAGAAGAAAGGCCAAGAGACATATAAAAACATGCTCAGAGTCACTAATTATCTGAGAGATGCAAATCAAAACGACAATGCGCTACCATCTCACACCTGTTAGAATGGCTATCATCAACAAATCAACAAACAACAAGTACTGGAAAGGATGTGGAGAAAAAGGAACCCTCATGCACTGCTGGTGGGAATGCAGACTGGTACAGCCCCTGTGGAAAACAGTATGGAGTTTTCTCAAAAAACTAAAAATAGAACTCCCATTTGACCCAGTGATCCCAATTCTAGGAATATATCCCAAGAAACTAGAAACACCAATTAGAAAGGATATATGCACCCCTATGTTCATAGCAGCACAATTCACCATAGCTAAGATTTGGAAATAGCCTAAGTGCCCATCAGCAGATGAGTGGATTAGAAAACTGTGGTGGTGGGGGGGGGAGGTTGGGGGTTAATGGGGGGGATGAGGACAAATTTGTAATACCTTAACTAATAATAATAAAAAAAAAGAAAACTGTGGTACATCTACACAATGGAATACTATGCTGCGGTAAAAAAGAAGGAGTTCTTACCATTTGCAACAGCATGGATGGAACTGGAGAGAATTATGCTAAGTGAAATAAGCCAGTCAGAGAAAGATCAATATCACATGATCTCACTCATTTATGGAATATAATGAACAACATAATCTGATGAACAAAAACAGATCCAGAGACAGAGAAACATCAATCAGACTGTCAAACCTCAGAGGGAAGGGAGGGGAGGGTGGGGGTAAGGGGAGAGATCAACCAAAGGACTTGTATGCATGCATATAAGCATAACCAGTGGACATAAGACATTGGGGGATAGGGGAGGCTAGGGGACTGTCTAGGGCGGGGGGATAAAATGGACACATATGTAATACCCTTTGTAATACTTTAAGCAATAAAAATTAAAAAAAAAAAATAATAATACAAAAATAAATAAATAAATAAATAAATAAAGACAGTAACAGAAAAAAAAAAAAAAAAGAATGTATGACAATAACATCCTTTTTCATTTATGTTCTTCAAAGTAATTGTTTTGTTCATTAAATAATAACTAGAATTTTTGTACAAGTATTATTTTATAGACCCTTTGAGTGGTCCACTGACCATGGAAAACATCTTATGACTACTCCTATCAACCACCACCAGAGGATGATATTGGGACAACTGACCTCATCCTTATTCCCAAGACCTACACCCACCCAAAGGCCCTTACATAAGCCACCCACAAGAACCCCTTGAGGAGCTCAACTTCTCTTTTCTGGTCAATTCCCTTGTGTACAAGCTCTTTTCAACAAACTATCTGCTTGGTCTTATACTGAGTTCAGTGCTCATTTCTATGATATTGAGACTCAAGAATCTGATTTAAAGTCCAGTAACAGTTGCTGTTTGTGTCATGTGTGTTGGTATCCTATTGACTAAAACAAGCCACAGGATCAAGCCCAGAGTCAATTTATGAGGAGACTATCCAAGGAAATGGTTATTGGTGGGTATAATTAACTGAGTATTATTGATGTATCTAGAGCCCTGGTGCACAAAATTCATGCTCGGGTAGGATCCCTAGGCCCAGCCAGCAATCAGGGCTAATCTGTGGGGCAACCAGCAGGGTGATCAGGGGGTCCCTGCTGGCACCCACCTAAGCTGGCCTGGCGCTGCCTGCTCACCAACCCCCCACCCCACCCGTGCCACCACGGGTCACCTCTCTCTGCAGGGCAACTGGCGGGATAATTGGGGGGCCCCCACTGTCACCTGCCTTGGCCAGCCTGGGGCCTGCAGGCTGGGGGAAGCTCCTGCATCAAGCATCTGCCCCCTGGTGGTCAGTGTACATCATAGCACCCAGTCATTCCACTGGTCGATCTGCCATTCAGTTGATTTGCATATTAGGCTTTTATTAAATAGGATAAGCAACCATAATGATGAAAAGAATGAACAGAAATCTATCTATCTGTCTACCTATCTACCTCTCTATTTCCCTCATGCCTCCCAACCAAAATAAGTCAGATCATACTAAAATAGAGATATCAGCCACCATTAGTCACAGGATTTTACATTAACTTCATTCACTATCAAAAATAAGGTTAAGTGAAAACTATTACCTGCACTGCAATCAGCACAGAAAAGAAAATTATATTATTCAAAGGTCTTTTCAATCCTAGATAAGGTGCTAACTCACTTCGCAATGGGAGGGTAGCTGAGGGCTTGAACCCAGAAACTGGGACTACTGCCCCTAAGAATGGTAGGTTATGTGTTCCAACAAAATAATGACTTCCTTTGTCTTACTTGAAATACAAAGGACACATTTCTTCCTAATTAATGTAGGATAAGATAGCAAAGGGGCAAACAAGACATATTTCTACACAAACTTTAAACAATGACTAGCAAATGTTATAAGCAAAATTATAGAGTATTTATTGAGGGGGTAAAGTAATATAGAATACCTTACTTAGTAAAACATTGGTTAGAATTTTTAGTACCATCTGTTTTTGTGAGAAGAAAAATATATTACTGAGTAATGTCTCAAGCTGAAGGAGATAATGACTACGAAAGAGAAATTCAGTCCAAGTAGGGTAAAGTTTGTGAATAAGATTCTCTTTACTCCTCTACAAAACTCTGAAGATCAAACAGCTCCTGCAACCACTTCTCTTCTCTGAATCAAGGTTAGTCAAATAGTAAGAAATTCTGCCTCTGGAGTGATCTAGATGCAGTAAGTACATGGAACACTGGATTTTCCCCCATGGGAAGGGATAGTGTGCTCTGGTTTGGAAAGCAGGGTGCACTAGTTGTAGGAGAGGGGGCGTGTGGTAGATGGGAGTTAGTTTTCCATCAAAGACTTACGCTCCCTTCAGTTGTACAGAATCATTGCCAAGAAAGGGCTGGCAGATTCAACACTACATTTTTCAACCTACTCTGAATCCCTGTAGGTAGTGTAATGTGATAGACAACTGGTCAATTCAATGGCTGGCAGTGGAAGTGATGTGTACTACTTCTAGACCTGGCCAATAAAAAAATGCCATGAGATTTCTTTTTATATCCTATAATATAATGATTTATAATGAGAAATATATTTTTGGTCTTCAACCCCACTCCTGGCACAGTGATCCTTAAACCTTTGGAATTATCTGTGATAAAAAGCAATACTGTTGTCTTTTGTTATGTTAATGAAGCGACTTTTGCAAAGTCCTTAGGTAACCTTAGGCTTGGGACTGGTGACTAGGAAGTCAACCATGTGATTACAGGGTTTGAACTTTCAGTAACTCTTTACCCCAACCTCCAATCTCTGGAAAGGGGATTGAATCAAGACCAATGGCCAATGATTTAACCAACCATCACTCATTAATGAAGCTTCTAGAAAAACCCAGGAGAGGATATAGAAAGCAGAGCGCCTGGGGAAGGCATGGAAGCCATGCCCTTTCCCCATACCTTACTTTGCACATCTCTTCTCTCTGGCTGTTCCTGAGTTAGATCTTTTGAAAATAATCCAGTGATCTAGTGAGTAAATGGGTTTCCTGGTTTCTATGAACTGCTCTAGCAAATAAATCCAACCCAAAATGGGGATCATGGAGTCCTCTGATCTACAGCCAGTCAGTCAGTAGCACAAGTAATAACCTGGTCTTGCTGATGATGTCTGAACTCCAGGACATGGCTCTTTGGAACTTCAATATAGCCAGTGTGTGAGAAGCACAGGTAATGAACAACCATGGCTTGTGATTGGCATCTGAAGTGTTGGGGTTGGGGGGCAGTCTTATAGGCCTGACCCCTTAACCTGTTGAATCTGACTGTCCCCAGGTAGATAGTGTCAAAAGTGTGTTGAATTGAGTTGCATTCTCGCTCATGTCAAAGAATAGCTTGTTGTTAGTGTGAGAACTCCCCCTTAAAAATTGAATTTGGCCTCAGGAATCCAAAATACATCTTTGTCCCCTAACTGTGCTGACTCATTGACCCTCAGGACAACCTTGGAAGCTATGCTGTAATGATGGCATACCTCCATCAGCTTAGGGCCCTGAATGACAACATAGAACAAAACACCAACCTATCCCCCTCAAACACTACCCGCCCTGGGATTTATATGAGCAAATGAACTTTGTGTTAAACCACTGAAATGTTTCATTTTATTTGTTTTAACAGATGGCATTACCTTAAAAAATATGTGGGGATGTCAGGAAATTTAGCCTCACTGGAATTCTGATGTCAAGTGAATTAGATTAAGTGAGTTGGCAAATAGAAGAGCTGGGGAAAAATGAATGTGCAGTGACAGGGATCAAAGCTAAAAGCAGGGATTTTGGAGCCAGACAAATCTGGATTTGAATTCAAGATTCACAACTTATAAATAAGTAGAGTGACTGCCATGAAGTAATCTTCTCCATTTAATTCCTACGATTGCCAGATAGCGTTTTAAGCGCTGGGGATATTGCAGCAAATGGAATAGAAAATTCCCTATCATTCTGATGTTTATATTCATGTCAAGGAGGTGGATAATACACAGGCAAAAAAAAAAAATATACGGTACAATGTCAGGTAGTTATAGGCTCTATGAAAAATAATGAAGGACAAGGAGATAGAAGAGCAGGGTACATTAGGTAGAATCATATTCAGAGAGGGCTTCTCTAAGTAGGTGACATGTGATTAGAAATGTGCATAAAGTGAGGGGGTGAGCCTAGCTGCTATTGGGAGAACAGTTTCAGGTGTAGAAAAACTTAAGTATAAAAGACCCAGAAAATGACATCAGCTTAGCATATCAAGAAACAGCAAGGAAGCCAGCAGGACTGGAATCAAATATGTAAGAGGAAAAGTAGTAGGAAATGAGGTTAGCGAGGTATGCGATGATAAGATCATACAGTACTTTGCCTTAATTCAGGTCTCCTGGAAGCAGAACCTAAAACAAGAATTGGTGTGAAATTGATTTATTAAGAGAGTCCTCTCAAGAGAATGATAGGAATTAAATAGTATAGGCCAAGAGGAAACAAAATAAAACAAAGCAAAAATGTGAGCTCTGCGTTGGCTAGAGACTAGTCTCAGTCCCACGCCACAGGGAGCTCTGGAGAACTTTGTAGCAAGAAGAATGGCCTTTTGTTCCCTCATGTCATCAGTCACTACCAAAAGGCTGCTTCCTAGGTAGGCTGCTCCTCCTGTGTAACCAAGGGCAATGCTCAGGAGAAATGGGCAGCTCTGAGCCATTAGCAGCCACAGTGAGTTAGGAACATTGGCCTGGTAAATGATACATTAATAGCATCCACCACATTCCACCCTTGAACCTCACATATCCACATGAACTTTGGTCCATCCAGACATATTTGTCCAGAATTCTGGTTGGTCACAATTTCAAGAAAAGTTTATACAAGGAGGGGTTAGTACTGCTGCTGGTGGTCCTGTGGATGTAACTGATATTATCATCTCCCTCTTTCATCACCCATTCTAGATTCCCCGCTGGTACATCTAGCTCTTTCACTGGACTGCTAGCTTGCCTGACCTACAAGCACAAAGTATCCAAAGAAACCTGATGGCAGTTGTAGCATTGTGTCCCCTGGAAGTACCCTTCCTCTCTGGGACCCAGGACCTCCACAGCAGGGATCAGCAAACTTTTTGTAAAGAGTCAGAGAATAAATACCTTAAGCTCCTGCCCGGCTGGTGTGGCTCAATGGTAGAGCATTGACCCATGAAATAAGAGGTCATTGGTTCGATATCCGGTAAGGGCACATGCCCAGGTTGTGGACTCGGTCTCCAGTGGGGGGGTGGGGGTGGGGGTGAGGAGGGCAGCAGGAGGCAGCCAATCAATGTTTTGCTTTCACATCACATGCATGTTTTTATCTTGCTCTTCCTTCTCCCTCTCCCTTCTTCTTTCTCTAAAATTCAATAAAAACATATTTTTAAAAAAGTATTTTAGGCTCTTAAGGCCTCATATATATTATTCAGTCTCTGTCACTATTGCTTTTTTTTTATAACTTTACTAGAGGCCCGGTGCATGGATTTGTGCACTGGTGGGGTTCCCTCAGCCTGGCCTGTGGGGATGGGGCTGAAACCGGCTCTCCGACATCCCCCGAGGGGTCCAGGATTGCAAGAGGCTCCCTCCTCTCTGGTTCTGGGTGCATCACCCAAAAACTACAGCAGCCAAGTCACTGCAGCTCGGCAGCCCCTGCATTGAGCATCTGCTCCCTGGTGGTCATTGCACGTCATAGCTACCGGTTGGACAGTTGAATGCTTGGATGGTCACTTAAGCTTTTATACAGATAAATAAAACATAAAAACTGCCCAGTCAGTGTGGCTCAGTGGTTGAATGCCAGCCTATGAACCAGGAGGTCACGGTTCGATCCCAATCAGGGCACATGCCCAGATTACGGCTTGATCCTCAGTGGTGGGCATACAGGAGGCAGCCGATCAATGATTCTCTCTCATCATTGATGTTTCTATCTCTCTCTCCCTCTCTCTTTCTCTCTGAAATCAATATATATATATGTATATATAGATATATATCTCGATATATATATATATATATGAAAAAAATAAAATGTAAAAACGATTCTCAGCTCATTAGGCTATGGTAAAACAGGTAGTGGGCAGGATTTGTTCCTTTGGCCCTGGTTTGCAGACCCCTGCTCTAGACCTATCAAGCATACAGTTGTGGGGACAGGAAATAGAAATTACCTTAATGGGTCACTGGGAGTGACCAAAAGCACGGTCACCCTTACTTTTATCCCTAGGTCCTTTGATCCATATACCCTACCTACTAGAGACACATAACACCCTGATGAGAAGGAGCACCTGCTGTTGGCTCTATACATAGCCTTTGACTCTGCCAGTGTCCTTTCCTCATTCATAATCCACTGTGTAAACACTGGGGTCCTATAGTGATCAGGAACAGATGCTGGCTGATGTCAACTGGCCAAGTCATTTCATCCACTTGATTACTTAGTGCCTCTTTTGCAGACACTCTTCTCTGGTGGCCTTCAAATGCAATATAAAGACAGTCATATTTTGAATTTGCCCTTCAAATTTGACAATGTAAAATAGCTACAGCTTCCCCTGAGTGATCAGGCTCCTCTATTCCTGTTGTTAGACATTTAGAGGAAGGTGAGGGGATGAAGATCAGATGAGAAACTTCAACTCATCGAACTCAAATGCCAGGGTGTCACTCTTCTGTATTTTCCTTACCTTCCACCTGCCCCTCCCTTAGTTCCTCTTCCTCCCACCATGTTGTCAGATAAAAATACAGGAGGCCCAGTAAAATCTGACTTTTAGATAAACAAGTAATTTTAGTATGTGTGTGCCCCACTCAATAGTTGTGACACACATCTACAAAAATATTACTTGTTGTTCAGCTGAAATTCCCACTGAACTAGTCATTCTGTATTTTTATTTGCTAAATCTGGCATCCAAAGACCACCACTGCTGCTGCCCTGTGTCATGCCCTAATACAATTTGCCTTTATTGTAGTTCTCTTAGTCATATTCGAACTCTCTTAAATACTTTTAGTTTCCTTAGCACACTTTCATATCCCTCTGCCTCTGCCTGCTGCTATTTCCTCAGCCTCGAGTCCCCTTCCCCATACACTTCTATATCGAAGAAATCCAATTCATTCATGAAAGCCCAGCTCAAATGTCTGTGAAACCCTCCCCAAGTCTCCCTGTCAAATTCAATTGCTTTTTTATCTTTGCTCCCATAGCATTATTTACCTGTGGGGTAATACATACTTCATTCAGCCTTACATTTTCATTAGTTGTTTGTATGCCTTTCTTTTTCATTGGAGTTTCCAGCTCTCAACACCTCGGTTTTTTATTAGCTCATCAAAACCAAACAAGCACCGTATCTTGAATATAGAAAATAAAGAACATTTTCCTGTTTCAATTGGATTAGACCACAATGTGTCGATCTAATCTGGCCACAGACTAAATGTGAAGCATGGTTCTGCCAATAACGATTAGCATCAATTGTAAAGTGACAGCCACTTTGGTTGTGTTTTTCTCTGGCCGATAGCTTTAGAGACAGTCTAAAATCCATGGCCAGAGCAGGTGCACGTGAGAAGGGCCAATGTTAAATGGGTTTTTAAAAGTCATGATGATTCCATAACTCAGGGAAGACTATTATTGATGTAGATCTGTTTCTAACCAGAAATATTTTTATCTGTGTGTATATAAGCTTTCTATGTAATTGACATCATCCTATATTGTTATATATTTGAGCATTTTCACTTAATTGTATACATAAGTATTTACCCATGTCTTTAGGAGATTTTTGAAAGCATTTTATTGGTTTATTAAAATATTCTAACAGATAGATGTATATTGGAGGTTTTTGGGGCATACATTTGTTTTAATGGTATTACTGAAGTATGATTGATAAATATGTGCAGTAAGCTGCACATATTTAAAGTGTTTAGTTTGGTCAGTTTGACATATGTATGTACCTATAAAACGATCGCCACAATCAGGATAGTGGCCCTAACCATCGCTCCCGAAAGTGTCCTCGTGCCCTTCTGTAACCTCTCCCCTACCTTGCTAACCCCTAGGCAACCACGGATTTGCTGTCTGTCATAGAAAATGTGTATTTTTTTAATGTTATATGAATGAAATCATACAGTATAAATTATAAATTTTTGTCAGAATACTTTCACTCACCATTATTATTTTGAGATTTATCCAGGTTGCTACATATGATTAAGAGTTTATTTCTGTATCACTATGTAGTATTATTTCATTGTATGGATATACCGCATAGATATTTTGGTTGTTTGCTGTTTGGGGTTAAAGAAATAAAACTATTATGAATGTTCTTCTTTGAGTCTTTGTATAGACACATGCTTTTCTTTCTCTTGAAAAAATACCTAAGAATACATAGAGTGACTGAATCATATGATGTATATATGTTTAACTTTTGAAGAAACCATCAAACTGGTTTTTTTTTTAAAAAAAGAGAGATAGTGATGAAAAACCCTGTTATATCAACAATACAATGTAAAAACTCAACATTTAAAAGTGCAACCATTAATAGAACAAAATGGCATGGGAAACACACAATGAAGGGTACGATTCTTTCATAGTCACTGCAAAACCCATCACACCTCATTTTAGAAACAGTGTTACTGAGGGAAAGTCCTGGGTTTGTCCTCTCTGCTAATGAAACCAGCTTGTCCCTGCTCTGTGGTCTTTGATCTTGCTTAGCTTTTAATCAGTCATGTTAGAAACGCCTCCCAATTCTAGGAAGCACAGCTGGAAAAAATTTAACCAATAGTAGCAGGTCGTAAGCAGTATTAAACTAAGATATCAGCACATCTCTGGACAGGTTAAAACAAAAAGCACCAGTCTTAGCATATAAAAACATGGGGCGGAGTCCCATCTCTACTACTTCCTAACTCAATAACGATAACTGTGGCCGACCTACCTAAGGTCCATGAACTTTAGTTCCTTCATGTAAAGTTCATCAGTTTTTCTGGGGATCAAGCATCATGACCTTTAAGTAAAAATAGTGCATGAAAGACATTTTTAAAAAAAGGAAATAGTTGTATTTACAGATTGAATTAATCTATAACCAAAGGGTTTATCATTAAAGTCATCAATCTCAGCCCCTTGGCCCTGGTAATAGTATTTTGATAACTGTGCTCATTACCAAAAATTTCACAACCCAGTAAACTGGCGGGAAGAATGTTTTTTTCCAGCATCTGTCCATGGGGCAGTTGGACAGCGAATATAATCAACTGTCACCTTGTGGGCTTAATAGCCTCACTCCTGATTTTGAGAAAGTGATCTACGCTAATCTACACTCCCATTAGCAACTCCCTGGAGCTGGGATGGACATAGGTGCCAGCTCTGGAGAGAGGAGCCTGGTGCTTTTGCCTCCAGCAGCTGCCTGGAGTTTCAGGCCTCAGGCGCTTTGATAGCAGATGGCAGGCCTCCAGCTCTGGAGGAAAAGGGAGAAAGAAAAATGATTCATTCTTCCTTTGACTAGTAGTGGTAACAGACAGAGGGATGCAGGGGAGGTAGGGGGAGAGGGAGAGGGAGAAGGAGAGGGAGAGGGAGAGGGAGGGGGAGAGGGAGGGGGAGAGAGAGACATTATTTTTCCTCCTGGCTAGGATGAGTTTCTCACAACTTTAATCAGCAGAATGCTTTTTTCACCCAGAGACTTGTGCAACAATAAATGCATCCAACCACTCAGGTTCAAAATAGGCCATTTCTTTGGTGTAAAATTGCTTTTGGGGTTGCAAAAGGCAGGTAGGGAATAGATTTTTATGGCAGAAAGTACACTGGGGACTAGCCCTACATCTGCTATTATGCTCTTTTAGAAATTCTGATAATCTACAGTAAGTATCGTCGCACAGATTGGATGTAGCCCCACTCCAGCCCCAGAGCCAGGTGCCTTATACAGCCTGTGGGCTCAATAAATAAGTTGTACAAATGAACAAAAATGAAATAAACAAGCATCACCTAAGAGAGAGAAAAAAATTAAAGACGTATAAGACTCTCTTCTCTCTGGAGGAGACTTTCTCTCCAGGGAAATAGCTGCTGTTTCAAATACTGGGACCTGTCTCTCTATCTAATAAGCTTACCATCCTTTCAAGTGCAATCCAATCACATACTGGGCATAAAATTAGTGACATTTAATTCTCTTCACTCCTAAATGGTCTACACAAATAGATGAAATAACCTCCACATGATTATAAAAACAATGAATATTCTAAAACAAAAATATAACTGGCTTTGAAATGAATCAAGACACATTAAAATACAAGCACTAAATGTCTCTCTGCAGCCATTGGCTTGTGACCTCCTTCTTTCCAACACACATACAGATTGACTGGGGCAATACGGATGTGGCATGCCCACTTGTTTGTGCGAAAGAAGTATTCCAGCACTCATCCACTCAAAATGAGTTCAACCTTGTCTTTTTAGCTTAAGTGCCCTGCACTAAATGCCTCTCATTTCTTTATTTTATTCTATCAACCCTTATTATCGATTACAGTTTCAGACTCTGCATTCTGCCTTTGGGATAAGAAAAAACGGATCAAGAAACAGCAGTCTGCTGAGGGCAAGCAAAATGATAAAAACAAATAGAGAAGTCCCTGAGGGCAGATATCATGATTCCCTGGGCTTTGCATCCCAGTGCCTAGCTCAATGTCTGGCACGTGTATCATAAAAGTTGATGGAAAGAAATGCTTCCTAACAAAGATACATACAAGTGCCCTGGGCCACAGAAGAGATTCAGGGTCAGTTTCAAAAAAGCTGAGGCCTAAAGGATGGGTCAGCAGGCAGATGAAGAGCGAAAGGACATGCCAAGGAATAGTGGCAGGTGTAAAGGTGGGAGAAATGAGAGCTTGGTGCCTGGTGGGCCTAGGCAGGGGTGGGCAAACTTTTTGACTCGAGGGCCACAATGGGTTCTTAAACTGGACCGGAGGGCCTTAACAAAAGCATGGATGGAGTGCTTGTGTGAACTAATATAAATTCAAAGTAAACATCATTACATAAAAGGGTACGTCTTTTTTTTTTTAGTTTTATTCATTTCAAACGGGCCGTAGTTTGCCCACGGCTGGAGAGTAGAAAGTAAGTAGGTGTGGCTTGTGTGTTGGTATCAGCTGTGCTTGTAGTAGTAGTAGTACCAGGACATGAGCAAGAGAGGAGTAGTAGGAGACATAAACAGGGGCCTTGACAGTGTTTTAAGAAGTTTGAACTGGCCCTAACCAGTTTGGCTCAGTGGATAGAGCATCATCAGCCTGCGGACTCAGGGGTCCCAGGTTCGATTCCGGCCAAGGGCATGTACCTTGGTTGCAGGCACATACCCAGTAGGGAGTGTGCAGAAGGCAGCTGATCGATGTTTCTCTCTTATCGATGTTTCTAATTCTCTATCCCTCCCCCTTCCTCTCTGTAAAAAAATCAATAAAATATATTTTAAAAAAAAGAAGCTTGAACTGTCATATATCTTAAGTTAAACCACAATTTCTTTGGGGCTAATGCCTTTGTAAAAGGTCACTTTTGCACAACAGTGCCATGCACAGAAGGAAATCATCTCATAACCATCGCTGTCACTATCTCCAACATTACCCTCATCTGATATTCTCTGAGCTCTTAGCATGTGCCAGAGCAAATACGATTTTTAACAAACTTTGACTTCAAGTTTTATGCCCCATATACTCTGCCTCTCTTTATAAACATCTGTTGATTTATTGGATTTATATATTTTCTCTCCCCCTTCCCCCAGTTGTTGCATTTGATGATCAATTTAACTCTAGCTTACTGAGGTCCATTTTCTTTTCTTTTAAGTTAATAGTGTGATGAGGTGGGCACTGTAAACAGATCACGGCAATAAGTCAGCCTAGTCACTGACCTTCCAGGACAGGTCTGATCTTCACCCCACCCCACCTCCATCACTCATCATAGACACTTATTCTGAAAAATCAGAAAGGGCAGCAGTCTGACCTTAGTGCCTTTCACCATCTTAAATCAGCCTTCTCTCCTCTTTACCTTCCCCCCAAATGACAGATATCATTAAAACCTCCTCCATAAAACTTTTTAGCAGTTAACTAAGTCCCAATCTCCATGGGAAGAATAAATGAAGACACATTTTTTAAACGTATAAACTGAATCTTCAGAGGTACAGCGTTGGAGGTTGCCATGGAAACCTTTCTCTCTTCTTCCTACTGTTTTTGGCGAGTTTTTCCTTAAACAACACACAAAAAAATTTAAATGCCCTCATTAGCCCCATCTCCATTTCCAACAGAACCAGAGAGCATTCTCCCAAATGTCTTCCGGCCCAAGTCACAATATACTGAACACTGAGAAAAGTATGTACTTAGTTCCCCAATATTAAGAATTGAGGACTGAATTCCTTCACTCATCCATTCAATGCATCTAATCTAGGACTCTCTCTCTTTATCAAGGTTTAATCTAGGCCCTTTGTGAGTACCGATTTGCGAAAAGGCCCTATATTTAAAGGAGTCAACCATCTAGTGCAGTGGTTCTCAACCTTCTGTCCCTTTAAATACAGTTCCTCATGTTGTGACCCCCAACCATAAAATTGTTTTCGTTGCTACTTCATAACTGTAATGTTGCTACTGTTATGAATCGTAATGTAAATATCTGATATGCAGGATGGTCTTAGGTGACCCCTATGAAAGGGTCGTTCAACCCCCAAAGGGGTCGCGACCCACAGGTTGAGAACCGCTGATCTAGTGGGAGTGAAAAAAAATGAGTACATGGCTATGATTTAAGGCAGCATATGAGAGAAGTTTAAATGCTACAAGGGTTCACAGGAAAAAGCAATCTTATCCGGCTAGAGCCAGTAGGCAAGGCTTCTGGAAGTGCATTTCAAATGATTCTTGAAAGTTGACTAAGAATTTGAGGGCTAGAAGTCAGGTTTAATTATACTGGGTCTTCTATGGCAGGCTTAGTTTTTACTTAGCAGAAAAGGAGTTTATTAGTATGAGTCACGGTGTGGTATGATATATGATATGATATATCTGGATCATAATTCTGAAAGGGTGGTAAACTACTGAATTGGGAGAGATCCTAAAGGCTTAGGTAGGACCGAAAGGAGAAAAACAGAGAATTTAGAAGGATCAACCACTATGGGGACATGATAGTGTTTCATTTCCTATATATCAACCTGGAGGTAGAACAAATTGTTTTCCCCCAAAATTAACTGATAGAAAAAAAATCACAGAAACATTTCTTGTAGCAGTGCTAACTGAAATCCTAGCCAAGGATGGAACTAAACCTTTTCTGAAGCATAAAGAAAGAGTTTTAGGAAGAGAGGCCCCATGGTTCTTTCTTGATAAATAATGGCTAAACTTTTCTATATGAAAACTAGCCAGATTCCTCATTTTCCTTGATCATACATTTTATATCATATTTATTTCATGATAGAAGTTAGAAACCAAAAGTGACTCTTAAATAAGGGATGCGTAAAGCCTGCTCTCCCTACATGGTCCTTTCATAGAGGCAAAGGGCAGAAATGCATTTGTCTGGCGCCCATTAATTCCTGGCACTTAGCAAGTACCAGCAAACATTTGTGCATTATGGCAAAAATGCTTCTTGAACATTCAGCTAAGATGCTAAGATGCTGACCTGAAAGTATTATTAAAGGTCTCCCCCAACCTTCTCCTCTTCAAAATCAAATCATCCTCTGGCCCCTGTGAACTCCTGAAAGTTAACCCAAGAGCTATGACTTGGATTATGTCTGTGGTTCAGTGGTTCCTAGCCTAAAATTGATTTTTTTTTTTTAATCAGAGAACAGTAGATTTTCTTTTTGTCACATGAGGATATTTTTTCCATTGACTTTTTTTTGGGGGGGGCGGGGGGAGTGATGGAAGGAAGGGAGGGAGGAGAAGAGGAGGGAGAAGAGAGAGAGCCATCGATGTGAGAGAGACACATCAATTGGTTTTGATGGGGCAGGGATCCTGCAATCCATGTCCATGCCCCTGACTGGGAATCAAACCCACGACCCCTTGGTCCTCAGGCTGACACTCTAACCACTAAGCAAGACTGGCCACGGCAACAATAGATTTTCAAGAGCAAATTTTTGATATATTTAAAGCCTAATTGAGGTTCTCCATTTGCATATGGTAAAACTAGAAATTTTCTTGCTTTTCACTGGATATAATTATCTCAGGGTGGTCACACTGCTTATATCTCATGCTGACCAGGAGCTTTATCTGGCAGCTATTTAAGTCCCTGGTTAATTAAAAATTGGAAAACAAAGTAATTATTACTTAATATATGCAGTTGGCTTGATAGATCTTTTAGAACAGTGACTCCTTTATGAGGATATAAAAATAAAAAGGAAATGATCCTTAGGTATGAAAATCTGGGAACCAGATAATTCTTGTGACAGTTCAACTAAGTGCATGTTGCCTCCATTATCATATTAAGACGAATTCATCTTTCACAGGCACTGGGACAGAGGGCTGGAGCAGATAAGCTTTGCTGTAAAAGGGGTTGGGGGATGGTGGTGAATAACTACAGCACAACTTGATATAAGGAGGCCAGGAGTACCTGGGGCATTGGATTCCTGAGCAGCAAAGCCAACTTGTACTCTTTCAACTTGATTTTAAACTGGCCTTGGTCTAAAGCAAGTACTTGCATATCATTAAAATAGCAACAATACCAAGCACGGCACATAAATGGCTATGACTAACAGATTATGTTGGAAGAAATCTCAGAATTATTCTGCCATGATGGTTTGTGTCACAGCTTAATAAAAAGGTCTAGTGAACTTCCAAATCAAGCTGAGATATCAATCAGGTCTAATAAATTATGATTCAGGACTCAAAATCAGGAAATAATGGATTCTCTTAAAAATATATTTTATTGATTTTTTTTACGGAGAGGAAGGGAGAGGGATAGAGAGTTAGGAACATCGATGAGAGAGAAACATCGATCAGCTGCCTCCTGCACACCCCCCACTGGGGATATGCCCGCAACACAGGTACATGCCCTTAACCAGAATCGAACCTGGGTCCCTTTAGTCCCTAGGCCAATGCTCTATCCACTGAGCCAAACCGGTAAGGGCAAATAATGGATTCTAATGGCTGCCGATTTACTGTGTGACCTTAAGCAAGTCATTTAACCTCTCTGTGCTTCAGCCACTCCTCTTATAAAATGAATGCAGTTCATTCTAGTCTCTGAATCACAGGATGCAATGGAGAAAATTTATTCATTGGCTATTCTGAGTTCTGAGCAAGATATTTAGATTCTTCTGGCTCCAAAAGCTAATAGCTTTTTTGCCTTGGGGTATTTATCTTAATTGATATTTCTCCAGCTTTGCTAATACCAGGGAGGCCAGCTATGTCTAGACTTCTTCAGAGCCATTTCATGTTGCTGTTACCGAGCAAAATTATTAAGGCGAATTCACGGTATAAATGCATTACCTTTCAACCATACATTAAAAATCACACCAGCTTCCTTAAATTTATACTGTAATTTTCTTTCAAAGAGCTCTAAGCCCTTTTAGCTCATTTTGACCTCAAAACATCCCAAAGAGAGACTCGTACTAAAATCTCCAATCCCCATTACAAAAGGAGAAACTTAGATTCCGAGATAAATAACTGGTTCAGGGAGATTAAATGAATTTCTAGTAGAAATGAGATTAGGACATATATCTGTTGTCTTTCTACCTCGAAAGAACAGCTTGCTTGGTAGATTCAACTGAGAGACAGAAAGGTGTATCACTCACAAAATAGGTCTCTTATAAGCTTCCTAAAGCATCTAATATTTGCCCTGATCCTATCCTTAAGCTACTACTGTAGCTAATAGTAATTGAGTTTGTGCCTCTTGCTGAGGCAGGAGAGTAAGAAGCTAGGGAAATAACTTGGCAAGTGGTATGGGGAAACTAGCTGATTCAAACTGGCCTCCAGCACCCTGACTCACCTGCCTCCTTCTGCCTGGCACATCCACTCCCTTAAGCATTAAGACAATGAGGTTCTGATCAGCATCAAATAATCTTAGGAACAAAGCCTCAGGTCTGTTGACCACAGAGATAGAGTTTTGGTCAAACTAGAGATGACATCTAGGCCTCTGCTGTGTTTCACTCCAGGCCCAGAGAAGCCACAAAACCAGAGGAAGCAATGCTATGGCTGATGTCAGGACCAGATGCAAAGACTAATGACCCCCCTGTCCTAATGCCAATCAGTATGTAGAGACAGACCTTGAAATGACATACCTGGAAAGCTCATGAATATTCTATTGAGATAATCACCTGTGACCTCTCCTAAAATTTCTGCCTTTAGAAAAACAGATAAAAACTCTTAAAGCCCTGGCCTGGCTGATGGTTAGAGCATCAACCCCCACACCGAAAGGTCTCAGGTTCAATTCCTGGTCAAGGGCACATACGTGGGTTGCAGTTTTGACCCCAGCCTGGGTGAGGGGCATGGAGCCCGGCTGGCGTGGCTCAGCAGTTGAGTGTCAACCTAAGAACCAGGAGGTCACAGTTAGATTCCTGGTCAGGGCACGTGCCCAGTTTGTGGGCTCGATCCCCAATGTGGGGCATGCAGGAGGCATCTGATCAATGATTCTCTCTCAGTCATTGATGTTTCTATCTCTCTATCTCTCTCCCTTCCTCTCTCTCAAGAAAAAAAGAAAATCAATAAAAACATAAATAAATAAACAAATAAATAAATAAAATGGGAAAAATATCCTCAGGTGTGGAAAAAACACACGTTTAAGGCAAAAGGATCCTGTACACACGTACATGCCTACACCCTCCCTCCTTCTTGCCTCAGGCACATGTATTTCCTTTTCTTCCCTTAAGCTCTAAAGGTTTTCAGGATATTTACAACTAGGGGACCAGCTCGTGTCGAGCTAACTCCCAAGTCTGTCTCTAAGGGCCCTTCTTTTGCCTCTGTAACTTGTTTCCTGAGTCCACACAGCCCAGCTGGCTCACTTCTTCTGCCACTATGACTCTTTCAAAAGGGCCAAGGCAGCCAGGCCTACACTCCACTATTCCTCACATTTCCAAAGCTCAAGGCAGCTCCACCTAGGCTCACTCCTGTTGTTAGGATCTTGCCTCTTCTATCTTAAGCACTTCCTTTGCCCCGCTTTAATAAATGCACTCTCAAAATCACCTGGAGATGTTTTCTGAAATCTTTCCTACACGGAGTCAAGGCCGAAAGCCCATGTCACCTCTAATAGTGCCAAACATTCACAACTCGTGTAATTCTTACAACAGTCCTAGAGATGTGAAAAATGACATGTAGCAAGGTTAAATAAATTCCCTTGAGGCCAGACACCTAGTGAGATAGGCATTAAAGGTCTTTATTAAAGGGCAAATATGTGTCTAGGTAAGTTGACCTGTATTGGGAGTGGTAGGGTGGTTTGCAGAAGAAGGGTGAAACTCTGAAGTCAAGTAGATCTGAGTTCAAAACCTAACTCAGCAGTTCATGAATCGTGAAACCTGTGGCATGCTACAGGTCAAAGCAAAATGAGAACTGAATCATGTTACTCCCTGCCTGAAACATTTTTGATGTCCCATTGCTTTAGGTCCCTGCATGTTTCAAAGTTCGTGTCTCTCCCGCTTCCTGTCCCATCAGTGTCCTATTGCTCCCTGGGTCAGATCGTACACTACCACCTTTCAGTTTTTCAAACAGGCCATAATCCCTCTTCTACCTCAGAGCATTTCATTTCCTGTTCCCTTTTACCAAAATGTATCCTCCACTCCACCTGTCACCTTGCATCAACAGGTGAGCACCCCGCTATATACACCCTGCTACACATATCAGGGGACTTTTACCTTGGTCAAAATTTTGTTATTCCACAACTCTGTATGGCACACATTATTTTTCATGCATTTTAGACAAGGATACATATAAAGTATTGTGATAGGGAATGATCCTGGGACAGGGGCTACTTTATATAATCTCTTCTTGGAACCTGGGACTCCCTGAAGAATACAAAGAAGTTTCTTCCATATGCAAAGATTTGGAGGAGAAAACTGCAGCTGGAGAGGATTACAAATGCCAATGTGTGATTGAGTAAGGCATTTGATGTGATCAAACTACTGAGGAACGAGATCAGGGATGTTTATTATGGGGGTTGGAGAAGGACAGTAAAATGAGAAAGCATTTATTCAGTCAGTTAAAGAGAAATGGCTTTACTTATGCTTAAAGCCCATGATCCCAAATCTAGATTGAATACCTGCCCTAACTGCTGTTTCAACCTTTCCTAGAACTATAATCTTGCTCAATCAGTGTGGAATTTTCTGGTCAGCCCCCGGTAAGGTAACCTGACACATGGGCCCTCCCTATTCCCCTTACCCACCATAGAAAGAAGAGGCACTCTGCATGATAAAAACTCTTGAGGTTCCCTTTCCTGGGGTAGGGGCTGGGGGCGGGGATGGGTTGGCCTAAAAATCCCATTTTCTTTGGTTAATAGCTCCCTTGCCCCACCCTTCTTCCTACAAAAACCTTCCATTTAGTACAACCCTGGAGCACTCTTCTAGTTGCTGGGTGGGATGCTGCCCGGTTCAGGAATTACTTAATAGAGCCAATTAGATCTTCAAATTTACTGTATTGCATTTTGGGTTTTAACAAGTTATTCACACACTTTTTCTGAGCCCCAACCATTTGCTAGGCTGAGGATAAACAAATGACAAAGACAGAAGCCCCTGCCGCTCTGGGGTTGACACTCCAGGAAAAGTTTGGAGCAACAGGCAGGCTTCAATCCTTAGGGGTTTTAATAAGGCACAGAAAAAAGTTTGGAGTTTATTCTAATTGGAGCGTAACCCCGGGAAATAACTTGAATGATGAATATTTTAACGGCTCACCCTGGTCTCCTCTGTGTGATGACAGCCAGAAACCTCTAGAATTGTTGTTGTTGTTTTGACAATTATCAATAATAGATACCCTGGGTCTCTCTTGCTTATATTTTTGAAGACAGGAATCTTGTCAACGCAGTGACAACAATTTCAAACCACTAGAGGGAATCGTTTACAAAAGGACACCAACCGAGCTTGGTCTTCTTTGCTCTCAGAGCGATTTTCTCCAGATAATTTCTAAGCTAAAACTAATTATCATATTAGCCAATAATGCTTTCAAGGCAGAAGCCCCCTGAGGTAATTTGGAAGGGAGTGAAAGAAACAGTGCCCATCTGTAAATATAGAGGTAATTTGTAATCAATCGTATCTCCCTAAGCTTTTACAATCCCTTTCTAATCACAGACTACTTTAGAAAGTGAGGAATAAACAAATTCTATTTGATTCTTTAATGTAAGGAAACAGGCAGCTTTCACATCCTCTTGCAAGAAAGTGGACTAATTCCCTGCCTCCTTTGCTTTTGGGAAATATGGTTCTCTCCTGGAAAGAATATGGGTTTGGACTGTAAAGTCCTTATTCATATCCCAATTTCAGTATTATCTGTTGAGCTTGGGTGCCTTACTTAACTTCTCAAAAATGAGGAGTTGGAAACCCATTTAAACTAAAACTTGTACATGAATGTTCATAGCAGCACTATTCACAATAGCCAAAAAGTGAAAATCACCCAAATGTCCATTAGACGATGAATGGACAAACAAAATGTGATGTAGCCATATAATGGAATATTAGTTGGCTGTGAAAAAGAAATGAAGTATTGAGACATATTATAATATGGATGAAACTCAATATTATGCTAATTGAAGGAAAGCAGACACAAAAGGCCATATGTTATATATTTTAATTTATATGAAATATCCAAAATTATTAACCACTTAGAAACAGAAAGCAGAATAGTGGATCCCAGAAGTTGAGGAATGGCTAAGGAATCACAGCTTAATGGGTACAGGGTTGCCTTTCTGGGTGATGAAATGTTTGGGTATGAGATAGGGATAATGATTGTGTAGCCTTGTGAACATACTAAATGCCATTGATTCGTATACTTTAAAATAATTAATTCTGTGGTGTGAATTTTACCTCACCTTTTTAAAAAAGTGGGGAGTTCCAGGAGCCTTCCCCAATTTTAATAGTTATAGCCTAAATTTGGCACAAAAGTTAGGTTTGGAAACTGATTCACTGTTGCCTATAGTAACTCATGGCTCTCGGTGATCCTGGTACAAGTATTTCTTCTGCTTTATACCTTGATATTCCATGTAAGATTTAATATCTGTAGGGTCCTATGAGGGGATTTTCATTTTAATCCCATAGTTATCTACTCTTAAACCAAAGAGGTTACTGAATGATAAACTAAGGACTTTAAGATGGGAGTCTATATTTTATTTTATTTTATTTTTTAATATATTGTTATTGATTTCAAAGAGGAAGAAAGAGGGAGAGATAGAAACATCAATGATGAAAGAGAAGCGCCGAAACCGGTTTGGCTCAGTGGATGGAGCTTCCGCCTGCGGACTGAAAGGTCCCAGGTTCGATTCCGGTTAAGGGCATGTGTCTGGGTTGTGGGCACATCCTCAGTGGGAGATGTGCAGGAGGCAGCTGATCGATGTTTCTCTCTCATCGATGTTTCTAACTCTCTATCTCTCTCCCTTCCTCTCTGTAAAAACTCAATAAAATATATATATAAAAAAAAATTTTAAAGAAAGAGAATCACTAACTGACTGCCTCCTGCATACCCCCAACTGGGGATTGAGCCTACAACCCAGGCAAAATGGAACCCAGGACCCTTCAGTCCATAGGTCGATGCTCTATCCACTAAGCCAAACCAGCTAGGGTAAGAGTCTATATTTTATATTTAAATGATCTCTGTTTAAAGTAATTTGACACTTGAAAGGCTCTAAGAAATTAGCCCTGTGTTCATTGAGTAATTGGTGATTTGTGACTTCTGTTTGAAAGTATAATGCTATTTAATCTTGGTAAATAATTTCAGATTCACCATATGTAATCTGTTAGTTTTTCTGGAATTGTGTGGGTATTTGGGGAGGTTTGGGTTGTTAGTCATAAATTTGAACTGTTTAAAAAAAGAAATAGAATAAATAACACTTAAAATATTTGAGTGAGCTTAATAGACCAAGTTTGTAAATGAAACTGAACTAATCAATGATCATCAAAATTTGCTTGAGTTATACATAGAATAAGATGAACCAAGAAGCTGGAGGAAAAGTAAAAAATAAAATTTCTGAATTTATGTTTAATAAATTGAAAATTACTTTTAAAAATAACCAAATATAGCCTTATCTATGCATATAAAAAACCTTCACTTTGATATTTTCTATTCAATAAAGCTAGCCACACACTCCCAATCTTCTCTCACCAATGCACATATATGTCATCTTCCTTATCTAAGCCCATACTTAACTTTTTGAACTTACCGCTCAATCATAGTTAGTGTAGTCCAGCAATATGACCCTGTACTCATGTGTCTGCATGATTTTGTCACTTTTTTTCTCATAAAACAATTTAAGCAATCTTTTTTTCTACTTGAAGGAATGCCAAAAAAAAAGTGCTTCCATTTCTTCTCCTCCCAGACTCAGAGCAGTCACCATTAATTGATCACAGTGCACGTTTCCTGCAGAGCTAAGCGATTGCCTCTGGATCTTTCTCAAATAGCCTTTTACATAACTGCTACCAAATTATCTGAAATAATGCACCAAATGAAATCTGTTTATCACTCACAGTCTTCTCTCCTGACTTATTTTTTCAGCCTCACGTCTACATCTTATACCCATCTTATTCTATTTATGCAGAATAAAACCAACATTCTATACCACATCTGATCTGATATATGTGGTTGCCTGGACAGGCTCCATTAAAAAAAAATAAAAAAACTGTTTGACAACTCCTCTGTTATATGCTCAAAATATATTGCTAGGCACAGAACTGTAATACTCTCAACAATAACAATTTTTAAAAATGGGGCGGTGTTCTATGGAAAGTAATCTCACAGGGTGATCTGATGATAAATTCCTAGCTGGGCAGGTCATGGTGGGTAGTCATGCCCCAGGCCTATAACTTCTTTAGTGAAGTTTTAAGCCAGCCCTATCCATTGTTCTTGTGCGCCTAGGATGATGCGCCTTTGGAATACCAGAAGTAATACTCTCGAAGGGGGTACTAAGCCTCAGGAGAGCATACAATCTTGTTAACTATCCTGTAATCCAATCCCCACCTTGCTTTATCTCACCTCCATGTACATTCCCTACTTAATTTCAAAGACATAGAAGAAGCTGAAACTATTATTCTCTGGAGCATTTGAGCTCTTGCTTCCCAGCATATGTCATAAGTTTGGCTCAAATAAATCCATACAAATTCTCTACAGATTTGTATTTTTTTTTTACATCAACAGAACCCATTCAAATTAATTCCTGAGAATATCCAAAGTTAGGCAGCAACTCCAAAATAGGCTTTTTCCTGTTTTGCAGGAAAATACTAGTATATCAACTTCTCCATGCTAGGCCTATCTCTAAAATTTCCTATGTCTAAACGATGAAACAGTCCCTCATATCATTGCACTTTCCAGACTTATTAAATGGAATCATCTTTAGGACCTATTGTTCCCTAGACAATCCCTCTGGAGGAATATAGTATAAAAGCTCTACTCCAGTGGATTATTATGGGGTGTTAATCTGTCATCAGGATGCATTACCAGTAATTCTTTCAATACATTAGTGACTACATGGAGGTTTACTAAAGGTCATTCACTTCATCAAATGAGTTTCCAATGGACAGGATCACTTAAAATTATAGAACAAAGAGTCCAGAGCAAATTCATTACTGGATTTTATTCTCAAGATAGTCCCACCCATGGTTCCTAGAACATTTAACTAATTCTGTGCTGGAATTCAGACACTTGCAGATTCACATTTCTTCAGCACTTAACTCCTATCCCCAGTACACACACACAACACACACACACACACACACACACACACACACACACACACATTTTTGTGTCTATTTCTGGATGGTTTTTACCTCGAAGTCTCTTTATTTCATAAAGTCTTTTATATTCCGTGAGTCTTTTCACATTACACAGTATGAAGTCGTAAAACCAGGACTGTGATGAGGTGATCCAAAAAGCAGAACAGATTCCAAAGTTACTTTCTAGAACTCCTGTACCTATGGCAGCGATTTGTTTCCAGCTCAAAGGGTCTCTTTAAGAATATAATGTTGTCTTTATACAATTTTATCTAGTGTTTATTGTATACAGTTTAAAAATAGATACATGGAAGTAGATTTCAAATAACTTTAGCTGGAAAATTGCCCTTTAAAAGTCAGAGATGTTTGCCTTGAGCCATGATGGAGTAACTGGTACAGAACTTGCCCTCTTGCCGAACACAGCTGGAAAACCAGACAAAATGCACAAGAAAGGCAGGGCTGTGAGCATGAACAGAGGGAAAATAGCTGAATCCTAGAACCATCTAGGCTTTCTGCCTGGTGGAACTTTCTGGTCCACGGATCAGGGAAGAGAAATTCAGAAAGATCTCCACATTCTCACTGAGTAGAGGAAACAGAAGGCAGACTTGGGGGGTGGGGAGGAAGGAGGCTGAGATGGCTGGAAGGAATGGAACTGAGTACCAGAAAAGAGAGCACTTCACAAAGCAAGACCTATAGAGAGCTTCATAGAAATTCCCTAGAAAATCTGGCTTAATGCTAAGCACTCCTGCTTAGGTTAATCCTCCATGATGCTGGGCAAAGAACGATAACTTGAGGAGTACAGGATTGGCACAGAGTGGGATGACCTTGGAGTTTCCAGCAGCCAGAGGAGAGTCCTCATTCAACACACAGGTCACATCGTGAAAACTCTGGACAGCTCAAATCTTAGTATTATGACTAAAGCATCTTTAGAATAATCTGTCTACACCTGCCATACCCAAGATTAACAACTAGCCTTGAAAGAATAAAATTGATTAGCAAGTAACTTATTTGAGGCAATAGTGCCTGAAAATTTTCAATATTTGGTGAAAATTAGAAACCCACAGTGGCAAGGCTCTCAATGAACACCAAGGAAAATAAACCACTGATAAAGAAAAATCTTAAAAGCAGCTACAGAAAAAGAAACTAGATACAGGGGAAATCAATAAGAATGGTTGAATCCAGCTGGTGTGGCTCAGTGGTTGAATGTCAACCTATGAACCAGGAGGTTGCAGTTCAATTCCTGGTCAGGGCACATGCCTGGGTTGTGGGCTCGATCCCCAGTGTGGGGTGTGCAGGAGACAACCAATTAATGATTTTCTCTCATCATTGATGTTTCTCTCTCTCTCTCTCTCTCCCCTCTTCTCTGAAATCAATGATAATATATTTTTAAAAAGTTTGACATCACATCAGAAAAAAACTGCAAAATATAATACATTTAAATATAATTAATATAATCTCTATAAAAGCCTAAACGACCGTTATGACCAGTTGACTGAACAACTGGTTGCTATGATGTGCACTGACCACTAGGGGGCAGATACTCAATGCAGGAGCTGCCCCCTGGTGGTCAGTGCGCTCCCACATCCAACCTCCCACGGTCCCACCCCCCGGTGAGACAGCCTCAAAAGGCCCAATCACCTGTCAGGCCAAGGTGCCCCACCCATCATGAATTCATGCACCAGGCCTCTAGTATAATATATAAATGATATATATAATTATATCATGCTAAAATATCCTTCAAAATAAGGTGAAATAAAGACTCTGATAGATAGATGGAAGGTGAGAAAATTTGTCGCAGATTAACACTATAAAAAAAGTCAAAGGAAATCTTTCAGCAGAAGCCTAAGGAAATAATACCAGATAGAAATTGAAATCTATAAAAAGTAAGATATAGTGACCAAAATGATAAACATGTAACTAAATAAAAGAACTATTTATAAGTATGATATGATCCCAATAAGCATTCCAGCAAGTTTTGTGTTTTTTGTTTGTTTGTTGTTTTGTTTTAGGAATTGACATGGCAATCCTAAAATCTATATGAGAATGTAAAGAACCTGGACTAATCAAACTAATTTTGAAAAATAACAAAGTTACATAACAAGAACTATACTCGTTAATTTTAAAACAATATAAAACTACAATAATCAAGAGAGTGTGAGGTTGGTGAAAAAGTAGAAATCTAGATGACAGGATAAAAATACAGAATCCAAAAAATAGACTCATGCAAACATGGTTCAGGTTGGTGTTAGAGAACTGGATATCTATTTTTTTTTTTTTTGGGGGGGGGGGCGGTGGGCAGGAAACTTGACTTTGATCTAAATATAAAAACTATATTATAACATTTATAGAAGAAAACATATGGAAAAATCTTACTACCTAGGGGCAGGCAAAAATTTCCCATGAAATAAAATGAATTACCCAGAAAAAAAAAAGATAAAGTAGATTTCTTTTCTTTGTTTTTTTAATCCTCACCTGAAAACATGCTCATTGATTTTTAGAGAGAGAGAGAGAGAGATAAACATCAATGTGAGATGAGAGAGAAACATCCATCGTACACACCATAACCTGACTGGGGATGGAACCACAACCAAGATATGTGCCCTGACTAGAAATCAAATCCCTGACCTGTCAGTGTACGGGACGATGCTCCAACCAACTAAGCCACACAAGGCAGGACCAAAGTAGATTTCTTTAAAATGAAATGCCTCTGTTCCTTAAAAGACACCTTTCAGAACATAAACAATCAACCCCACACTGGAGAAAATATTTACAATGCATATATATAAACAAGAGACGTAAACCAAATACACAGAGAACTCTTACTACTCCATATTAAGAAAACAAATAATCTAATAAAAAATGGACAAAAGATTTGAAAAGGCCTTTCATATGGCTTGATATACCAATGGCCATTAATCCTGTAAAAAGATGCTCAATATCATTAGTCATCAGGGAAATTCAAATTAAAACTATAATAAGATAACTCTGCATACCCACTAGGATGACTGAAAATAAAATATATCAAGTCCTGGGGAGAATTTGGAGCAGCTGCAATTGGTGAGAATATTAGATAATAAAAAAACTACTTTAGAAAATTTGTACAGGGTTAAACCTATAATTACCATTTAACCCAGCTATTACACTATTTACCCAAGAAAAATAAAATAAAAATACCTTCACATCAAGACTTTTACACAAATATTCATTACAACTTTATTCATAATAGCTAAAAACTGGAAACACTAACGCCCAGGACTAAGTGAATAGATAAATACATTGTGGTATGTCTAAACAATAGTTTATTCCTCACCCATTAAAAAATACCGATACATGCAACAACTTGAATTAATATAAAAAAAAAGTCAGAAATAAGCCAGCTACAAAAAGTGTATCCTGTTTGATTTCATTTATAAGAAATTCTAGAATAGGTAAATCTCATCTGCAGTGATTGAAGGGTGAAGCATGTTTTCTGAAGCCAGGGATGGTGGGGATTGACTGCAAAGGGTTTGAGGAAAGTTTTGAAAGTAATGGAAATGTTCTCTACCATGACTATGGTGGGGTGCTGGTTATATAGGGGTGTATATTTGTAAAAACCCACAAATTGTAAACTTAAAATAGATGCATTTTACTGAACGTAAAAAAAATCTATAGATATTAGTGTTAAGTAAAATATTGCTTAATCTTTTGTGGAACCCCAATATATAAACACATAAAAGCAGAGATTCAATATCTGATAAGGGATAAAAGGCTTACAGACCTACCTACTGGAATTTCCCCTTATACAGTGAACTTTAAGAAACCTTAAAGGATCATGAGGATCCATTGACTAAAAAATGAAAACCCACCCTCTACAGTACCTATTTAAGGAATGGCTATAAAGAAATTTAACTGTATATTTGTTTTATCATTTCTATATTTCTTTTCATTTTTAATAATTAATAGCCTATATTATCTAATCATAATCCACTTAACAGAAGAATAAGTTTTCAAAAAGACAATGTCAGAAAGATTACTTTCTGAAAGTATATGGAGTGATGCTAAAGATCAAGGTATCTGCCTGCAATGTTTTCTCAACAAGTGAAATCTGAGCTATGACAGTCGTGGCATCCAAGGCAAGCAAGGCAAGGGTACTTACAGAGAAGGATATACTTGTGATGGAAAGTCTTTCATTTAAGGGTGAGTGAAACCTGGAACATTTTCCTGGCTTCTTCTTTCACAATTGAATTGTACCAATGTCTGGCCTTCACATTTAATAAAAAATGTAGTTTTGTGTCTTTCCATTTATTTTTGATTGAGCAAGAGACAAGTTCAAATAAACTTGACACAGGCCAAAGCAAGGAGAGTCGTGCCAAGATTTTCAAAAGATGCAGAAGTTCACTAATGTCAATACTATTTGGCTTTTATCTATTTGTTGCCAGAACTAAAAATTCCATTGATGAGTAAACTCTTTGTACCAACTGTTGGAATGAATTAATATTTTTTTCTTTCCATCAAAATTCTTCGTTAGAAGCGTTTAGTTGCAAGGAAAAGTTATATATAAAATAAATATCAACCATGATGGAAATATAGCAAATATACAAATAATATGTGACTCAAAAATTTAAACATGTATTTCCTTTCAAGCTGAAAGTATTTTCTAAGTGAAATATATTGTTCATTGAATATACCAATTATTTCCAAATTATTTGTTGAATTTTATAAATTGTTAATGTGCTTTTGATGGGCACAACTTTCACTAGCTAAGTCATGTCCTTGTCTGAGACATAATTCATTGTGGTGAACCACATCGACGCTTTCAGCAACTTCTCCAATTATTTGATAATTATTCTATGAATAATAGTCTTCATAAATAGGGAATTTTAGTAAACCCACTAAATAAGTAAGCCCACTTATCTCATAGTTGCTCTCTGAACCTTAGTCCACTGCTCTCTACAGCAGGAGTCTAAGTTGAAAGAAAGGAGATGAAGGAAAAGAAGGACTCATTGAGGGAGAGGCCCCATTAGTAGGTGGGTTGGTAACAATATAAACACTGCCTGGCCTGCCCTGTAAGGACAAGTAGGTGAACTCTGGTGACATATCCTTGTGTTCTAGGCCATCTCCTGTAAGATGGCCCCAGCAGTGTCAGAGCACCTGCCCCTCACCCAGCCAGCCTCAGTGGATATTGAACCAAAGAGCAGAAGCATGGAAACTAGATGATGTTTTGAACTCCATCACCTTCTACTCCTATGTCCAGTGTGAATCAGGATCAGGAAACCTTAACTTTCAAGACTGTTTCGGCTGACTAAGGACCACTCATTGCCTTCCCTCTGCTTATCTTGAGCTCATTCTTTATTCCTAATATGTACCTGTATTCCAGTCTGACCAGATCAGTCTGACTGCCAGTGCTATTTCCTTCCCCTGAGTGTTTACTGTACTCACTGTTCTTAGCACTTGTCTGACCCTTATTGTATGTACAAGCCCCTGAAGCCTTCATTTGTTATAATCTTAAAACTTGCACCAGTTATATTTCTATTTTCCTCATTAATTTATAAATTAAATATAATCTTGGACACAGGTTTATTTTAAATTTGTATGAGAGTCTTGATTTTACCTTTCTAAAAACATCCTTTAACATGATATTATTAAAGCCAATCTACATCAGTACTGTCTCTCACCATGAATGCTTCTCTTCTCTCCCTGCTTGGACCTGCCACTTGGGTGAGAAAAACACAGGAGGGCAGAAGCTGAGGGCATAGTGGCCTCTTCAATACTTGCCCATCTTCTTCCTCTATTTCTCCCCCTTATCCAGCAAAGCTCCTCTGGCTTCTCCAGAAGTAGAGTAGGCAAGGGAGACTGTAGGGTCAGGAGAAGCCTTACTATCTGACGTAGTTACATCTGCATTGAGGCCCTCAGAGTTGGTCAACTGGAAGCTTGTTTTATATCTAGGCATTTGGGGGTCCTCAGAGATCCCCTGACTGCAGCTTCTTTGATGTAGGTGACATCTTCTCTTCTGTCCTCAAGTGGTCCACCCTCCTGTGGGGCCTCCTATCCCTTCAAGTGGTCCTGTTGGGTGGCGTGCCTTTGGAGAAGCCACTCCTCCTGCCTTCTTTTGTGGGTTTACCTATGCACACATCCATTCCCCGCAAAGCTCTAGAAATTCAGGTCTACCTCTTTCTCTGCTGACGCAGACCACTTCAGGCGGGAGTTACATGCCAGGCTTTGCATCATAAAAATACCAGAGGACACAAGCCAGGTTCTCTAAATGATTCTCTTAAAGAGCCCTTCAGCTGGCTTCAGGATTAGGAAGGCCTATCCCTCACTGCTTCACAACAGGATGCAGGAATCATTCAGTATACTTACAAGCCTCTCCCAAAATAGTCACATTCTGGCTGCTCTAAAGAACTCTTAGTTTTCTAGGAGTATATTATGTAGTCTAGACTTAATATGGGAAATAAACTAATCCTGAGAGGGATTATTATTTTTTTTTACCACCCTATTGACTATCCTATATTGACGGTCAAGAACTTCAATGGAGGTATTTAACAAATAACATCTATTCTTCTCATTTATGAGAACTCAGCTAAAACTCCAAGTCAAGACCATTTTAGCATCCTTTCATGCATGCATAAACACACACTGTTTGTTTTTAAAATAATGGATATTCTACATATGGTTCTGCAACCTGTTCTTTTCACTTAACATGCCTTGCATGTCTTTTCATATTTCATATTTCTCTTGGTCAATAAATTTAGATATAACATAGTACTGTAATGATTTGTGGATATCAACATACATATACCTCTCTAACCCATATATTAAAAAGTCATTAGAAAATTCGGCAGACTTTAGGAGGGCTTTTCATTTTTCATAGTGTAATAAATGTCATCGGTGTGATTAAAAGTTCAGCTATTAACTGTGAATGTCATAATTATCATATGAGTGACAGGAGAAAAAGTTGTAAAAGGTTGCATTAAGACAACTGAGCATCTAGGACATAGTGAGCCACCCTGTGCAGAAAATGTGAACTAAGAAGCAAAGCTGTAGATTTCAAAAAATAATACCTAGATTGTGCATGTTCTAAATTGCAATAAAATGGAATGGAGAAATAGTGGTTACTACTCTCAAGCCAAGATGCCAAATGTTTTGTGTATATTATGTCAATTAATCCTTCCACCAGTCAGTCGTTTTCTTGGATCTCATCTTCTCTTGTTTGCTTCCTCATTGCATGGCTCCAGCCAAACCAACATGTTCAGGTCTTTGCATATCGCCAATCCCTCTACCTGGCATGCTCTTCCTAGAGAGATGCAAGGCTCCTACCTTTACTTCATTCATGTATTTGGCCACTGTCTCCTTTATAAGGCTCTGTATACAATAGCACTTCTGGCCTCATAGCACTCACTGGTCCTAAATTTATGTAATCTTTTCCAGGCAATTTATGACTATCAGGGGGAAAATACAGATTTCCCCCTGTATTTTCTTACGATAAGAAAAAAAAATGATAATTTTTTTGTTAAAAATGATCAGTTCCTGTGGTCCTGCATGACCTCTACTGGGATGTCCCACTTTCTAGGGCAGCGGTTCTCAACCTATGGGTCACGACCCCTTCGGCGGTCAAACGACCCTTTCACGGGGGTCGCCTAAGACCATCCTGCATATCAGATATTTACATTACGATTCATAACAGTAGCAACATTACAGTTATGAAGTAGCAATGAAAATAATTTTATGGTTGGGTCACAACATGAGGAACTGTATTTAAAGGGCCAGAAGGTTAAGAACCACTGTTCTAGGGTGTTCCAATTGACCTCAGAGAGGCTGGGGTCTACATCCAGGAGAGTAATAGTAGCCTCAGCTTTATTTTTTAAATTCTTTGAGGGCATGCACACACATTAGAATTGGGTTCAGGGACCTAATTTAGGCTAGGTAATCAATGGACGCCAAGTCATCAATTACAAAATCTATAAAAGTTGGTTAAAGCACAGAAGACCCAGTGTAAAGCAATTTAAATGTTAGACATTAATGATCTCATATGTTAAGAGCTCTGGAGATAGAGAAATTCTAGGGCTGATGAAATGGCTCTGCAATACCATCAAAGCCCAGGGTTCCTCTAACTTATTGCTCTGCCATCCACAATAAGACTGCATGTTTGAATTCTTTCCTCAGAATTACTGCCAAGCCTCTGGGGCTCACATCCTTGTAAGTTTTGCCTCAAATATCTTTTATTGTTATACAATTTTGTTGGCTGAAATACTTAAAAATCAGGTTTGGTTAGCAAGGAAAAATGGTGGGAATGTCTGCTGGATAATAAGACCTGCTATAACCAATGTGTAGGATTGTATCCTTACCACCAAGTTGTTTTCAATGCCCAAAGATCTAGAGCAGGGGTGGGCAAATTTTTTGACTCGAGGGCCACAATGGGTTCTTAAACTGGACAGGAGGGCCGGAACAAAAGCATGGATGGAGTGTTTGTGTGAACTAATATAAATTCAAAGTAAACATCATTACATAAAAGGGTACGGTCTTTTTTTTCAATAGTTTTATTCATTTCAAACGGGCCGGATCCAGTTTGCCCACGGCTGATCTAGAGCATCTAATCTTTGTGGACAAAGGATAAGGACTATGAAAATGAGATCATTTTTCATGTAGGTAAGATGATTAAAGCCATAGAGATACATTTAAAACAGAAGCATAATTCCTCTTTCAAAATGGTACAGAATGTATGAAACTGAAACTCTAGTAAAATATAGAATTTTTTTCTGAATCTATATGGCAATAATTGTAATTAATTGGGTTAATTTATTGAAAGCCACTGAAAAATGAATGTGGTGTCAGAAAGAGATGAGTTTATTGGATTAATACTTTCAGTCTTGACTAATTTTTATTATATTAAATAGAGGACTATCCTGAGTAATAAAAGGATGCTAAATCAGGTTAGAGCACTAACATAAGGTTTTAAATAAGGTCCTATCTACTCTGGCCTGGTAGCTCAGTTGGTTACAGCATTGCCCCGATATGCCAAGGTTGTAGGTATTTCCCCAGTCAGGGCATATACAAGAATAAACCAATGCAGACATAAATAAGTGGAACAACAAATCAGTGTTTCTGTGTGTGTGTTTCTCTCTCTCTCTCTCTCTCTCTCTCTCTCTCTCTCTCTCTCTCTCTCTCAAAATTAACAAATTTTTAAAAGTTTAAATGGGGTCCTAGCTATATTAACTTGGAAGTGTATAATTTTTGTCTCTTGTTCAAACCTAGCCATTTCCCCTCAATCTGAGATTTTGTTTCCACAACAGCCCCCAAAAGTAATTTGTATAATTTACATACTTGTACACTATCCAGAAAAACTCACTTTTTCAGTAGAAATTATCCTCTCATTTTCAGGATTAAATAGGGCATATTATAGGAGAATGTAGATTCATAGAAACTTTAAGGACTCTTCTTCTGAAGCTTGCATAGAGAAGTTAGACTTGGTTAAATAAAGGGACTTTTAATTATCTTCAAAGACATAAAACAGTCACTCAGCTCCACAACAGGGAGAGATGCCTCCCCCCCCCCCCAAAAAAAAGTCTATATAACATTTCAGCACTTGAGAACCTTTCAAAAATACAGAGTGTGACATTAGGAAAATGTGAGCCCTGCTCTACATTAAAACAGTTCATATGCCAAAAATTTGCACACAAAAAAGGGAACAGCTCAACTTAAATTTATACCCATGTTTCAATATAGTTTCTCTATTATGGTCCCAAATATTCCAACAACTATTATGCAATTGGTATAGAAAGCAATATGGCCTTTATGCAAACTGTTTATTGATGATGGCAAATAAGAAAAAAGGGAAGACTAATTTTAAGAACTATGAAAAGTGTCATTGTTTTATACTGATATCAATTTCTGTCACATATTTGGAGTATATCAGTTAGAGTCCAATTACAAAAATAGAAACGATTCTAGGCATCTTAAAAAATCAATTATAATACAGGGGGCTGATTACACAGATGCTGGAAGACTTAAAACATAAAAAGATAAAGATAACTATAGAAAACAGCGATTACTGCCTTGGATCAGGAGAGAAAAGAGTAGATTTGGAGTTATCAGAATCTAGCATTTCAAAGGAGGATCCTCACACATCTGGGGCTCAGACTTCTGAGGAGGGGACACTGCCCAGGCTGTCACCACCTCAGGAGCTCAGGGGAGAAGCTTGTGGGATAGAGAGTCTTTTTTCCCTCTCTAACCCCTTCACTTTTCTCTCCCACACTTTCTCTTCCTTTCTTTCTTGTCATATTCATTATATCCCATAAAATATCTTGGAAAGATTAATTCCAATATGAATCTTTTTTAAAAAATTTATTTTAGGGAGAGAGAGAGAGAGAGAGAGAGAGAGAGAGAGAGAGAGAGAGAGAGAGAGAGAGAGAGATATGAGGGAGAAACATTGATCAGACTCGACAGCCACCCTGATCGAACCTGACAGGCACCCTGACACTCCAACCAACTAGGCCACACTGGCCAGAGTCCCAATCTGAAATATTTAGGATATTATATCAATTTTAAAAATCAAGTTCATTTATTTCATTCAAACTTCTCTCTTTGAGAATGTCCAGCATGAAATCAATTAAACTGAGGCCCTGATCTTTCCATTCCCAACCCATGCTTCCTTTCACATACACAAATCTGCTCCACTATGTTCCCCTCTCGGAAATGGATAATTCCATTCCTTCCATTGCTCAGCCCAAGAAACTTGGAATTATTCTTGACTCCTCTTTTTCTCTTATACTCTGCATCAACTCCATCTGGAAATCCTAGAGACACTATCTTCACATCTATCTTCAAAATATATCCCAAGTCAAGACACTCCTTATCATTTTCATCACTACATCCAAACCACCATCACTGTGTTTGGGATTACTCTAGTAGTAAGGTTGTTTACCTGGTTTCCTCCTTGCCCTCATGAGGCAGAGTGAGCCCCTGAAGATGTGGGGCAGATGACACCTCTCCTCAGGTCAAAACCTATCCCTCTTTCACTCAGTGTAAAGGTCAGACTACAATGCCCACAGCCCTGATGATCCTGTTCACGCTCCTCCTCACTCCTTCTACTCCACCACAGAGAATATTTGTTATTTCTCAGACTCATGCTCCCACCTCACCTCCAGTGCTGCTCATTTGCTTCCTTTAGCTATAAGAATCATCTTCTCCTAAATATCTGGGTTCTTTACTCTTCTGCCTTCTTTAGTGTTTGCTCAGATGTCACCTCCTCATGGAGCCCTCACCTGATCACACTATTAATATTGTAGTTTTTTTATTTTTAAGAACTCATATATGTTATGAATAATAACCATTTTCTGCAGGTATGTATATTAGTCTTTATCTGTGTTCCCCTCTCCTTATGATATCTATTAATCTGTACAGAAAATTTTTAATCTTTTTTAAATCAAATCTGTCAATGTGTTTGTTGTTGGTTTTTTTCCTTTTTTTCTTTATTGATTAAGGTATTACATATGTGTCCTTATCCCCCCATTGCCTCCTCACCCCTCGCCACTCATGCCCTCACCACCCCCTGTTGTCTGTGTCCATTGGTTAGGCTTATATGCATGCATACAAATCCTTTGGTTGATCTCTCCCCCTTACCCCCACCCTCCCCTACCTTCCCTCTGAGGTTTGATGGTCTGATCGATGCTTCTCTGTCTCTGGATCTGTTTGTGATCATCAGTTTATGTTGCTCATTATATTCCACAAATGAATGAGATCATGTGATATTTATCTTTCTCCCACTGGCTTATTTCACTTAGCATAATGCTCTCCAGTTCCATCCATGCTGTTGCAAATGGTAATAATTGAACTTCTTGTACTTACAATCACATTCTTCCACCCCCACCCTCCGAGGACTTATCACTGATAAATATACTATATATTCTTTTTTTAATTAAATTTATTTCCTGACTTTACTCACTAAAATGTTGGCTTTGTTACAGCAGGGAATTTTGAATGATTTTTTTTTTCGTCAGTGCTATTAAAAGTACCTACTGGTACAGTGTCTGGAAAATCTACAATTGTTAAATGTATTAAGCAGTGAACAAATAAATAGGTAGAAATAAGCATTTCTATAGTTCTGTTTTCATTTCAAACAATTCAGGATATACTATTGCCCAGTCTTTTAATTTCACCTTTTTTGCCCAATCTCCAACAACTCCATTTTTTATTTATAAAATCATTGCTAGTTTAGATGTATCTCTGTGTTTCCTTTTTTTTGTATGTATATTTTATCACATGTATTTATGTCTGTATGTACAGTTGACCCAAATAATGCAGGGGTTAGGGGCATCTACCACCACTCCACAGTTGAAAGTCCACGTATAACTTTGACTTCCCCAAAATTTAACTACAGTCACCCCTAGGTATCCATACACAGGGTATTTGTTCCAAGATACCAAAATTAGCAGGTACTCATTCCTTCATATAAAATGGCCTAGAACAATGCATCTAGTGGGCCCTTGGTATATGGAAGAAATTCAACTATAGATCTGAGGATGAAATCTAGGGATATGAAGGTCCAAATGTATATTTGTTGAAAAAAATCTGCATATAAGTTGACCCTAGCAGTTCAAACACATGTTGTTCAAGGGGCAACTGTATTTTACTCAATAGTCATTCTTGTTTTTCTTCTGTTTTTTTTAGTCCTCACCCAAGGATATGTGTATTGATTTTAGAGAGAATGAAAGGGAGAGAGAGGAAGAGAGAGAGGGGGAGAGAAGAGAGAGGAATCGATGTGGGAGAGAAACATCTATCAGATGCCTCCCATAATACTCGCCCCAACCAGGAATGGAACCCACAACCTAGGTATGTGCCTTGACTGGGAATTTTACCCGTAGCCTTTCAGTGCACAGGACAAGGCTCCAACCAACTGAATCACGCACACCAGGGTTCAACAGTTATTCTTTTATCTCAAACCTTCTTTCTGAGGTCAGTTTCCTTCTTTTTAAAGTATATCTCATTTAGATGATGTCTATTATGTAAAGTGAGTAATAATCTTTCCTCAAAGAGTTTCTGTGTGTTTTATGAAATTCTTACTGGCAAAAAGTAACCACTCAATAAATATTAGTTTCTCTCTCTCTGAAAACCAAACAATAGAGACAATATGTGTATTATAGAAGGGAAAGAGAAATATATATAATAATAGATGTGCCTTTTCAAAATATAACAGATTATGTTCTGGTTTGTAAGTGCATTTTATTTCTAAAATTTCATTCAAACAGGATTGCTTGGTTTTATTCTTTAATGGTTCATGTGTATTTAACAAATAATTTCTAATTAATCCTATGTACTTTGAGCCAAATAATTAAAACAGCTGAAAGGAGCTCTAGCTACACAAAACTGAAAGATTTCATTTTGAGAAACTCAAAATTATAGCAGAAAAGAGAAGTTGTTGGGTTTCCTTTTAGAAGTCTGCTAAAATTAAAGGATGCTATGGAAATTGCCCCATAATAGAATTTCATTTTTAATATATAACAGTTCATAGAACATTTTATTATATTAGTCATATGCTTTGTAAAGAAGCTGGAAAGTAAAAATGTGCTGTTAATTAAATAATAGAATGTATAATTTTGGAATTATACCTTGTCAGAAAATATACCACACAGTTGTAAGTACTTTGCACATTATGGCACAGACAGGTTCCATAGATGTCACCATTCTGAAAGTGCAGATTTTCCATTAAATTATTCCTAGTATAGCTAATGCTCTATTCAGAAAGAGTCATGATGGATGTAGTAATCAAGTTGAGTTCATTCTTCCACCATGATTTTAAATGTTCTGTAAAATAATTGATACCAAATTCCTCATTTTAGTTTTATTGCCTTGAGTGTTACATTTTTTATTTGACTCTAACACAATACTTAATCTTCAATATTCAATGTCAAAAAATGCAAACATGAAGAATGGAACACTTACGCCAGACTCATCAAGAAAAAAAAAAGAGAGAGCCCATGTAAAATCAGAAATGAAAGAGGAGAGATTACCACTGACACCACAGAAATACAGAGGATCATTAAAGAATACTGTGAACAATTATATACCAACAAATAAGACAATATAGAAAATATGGATAAATTTCTAGAAACAAACAACCTTCCAAAACTAAACCAGAAAGAAATGAAAAATCTAAAGAGACCAATTAAAAACTCCCAACAAACAAAAGTCCAGGACCAGTTGGTTGCAGAAGTGAATTCTACCAAACAGTTAAAGAACTAATATGCATCCTTCTCAAACTGTTCCCAAAAACTGCAAAGAAAGAAACACCTCCAAACTCATTCTACAAAGCCAGCATTATTCTGATACCAAAACCAGACAAAGACACTACAAAAAAAGGGGATCAGTGGGAATTACAAGCCAATATCTCTAATGGACATAGATGCAAAAATTCTCAACAAAATACTAGAGCATGTTGAATTAGAGCAGTTGAGGGAGAATCTGCTCTGACAAATCATTTTATTATTTTTTAATTACAGAGAATTATATAAATAAAGTTCTGAAAAATATCCTGCAGAGTGACAATCTTTAACTGCAACCCACACCTGTCTAAATCTATCTGATAGGCATAAACTGCAACCCCCACGTGAGTGGCCATCTGTCTCATGCAAAGAAATACAGATATTAGCCAGAAGACAAAAGCCATTCCCCAAAGAAGGGATCTAACTCCTCCCAGATTTAATAATGTGTAAACTTCCCAAGCTGTGATTTTACCAGTGCTGGGTTGTGGGGATTTCTTATAAAGATGGAGTATGTTCTTGGAGGATGTTTTCATAGACTGTGATTCCGTGACTGGTTGCTTCTTAAACTAGTGCCATGCATCATTTTTATGAACCAGTGGGGTTAAAAATAGAGTGTTGCACCCTCTACTTGCCAAAAATAAACCAGACTTGTTATTTTTATTGGTGAAAAGTAAATCTACTGAATTCTAAATCCAATGTATAGGACTAGAAATAACTCAAAGTGCATGTCTGCTGAAATAGGCAATTAAAATTGATACAAAAACAAAGACAGCTCTTTCAAACAATGCATTAACTCTAGCAATTCTGAATAACCACACATTCATGCACATATGCAGGCTTCTAATATTAATTTCCCCAAGATAAGAAGACAAAATTCTCAAACAAACTTATATTATAAGCAATTGGATTCTGTGTATCAATATCCCATTCAAGGTCTGCAGAAACTTAGATTTTTGATGAGGGAGTCAGAATGTTACCCAATGTAAATTGATTTTATTTTACAGGGGGAAATAAAAACTTTTACAAATTGACTTAGCATATCCTTAGACAAGACAATAGCAGTTGGATTCCAGATGCCTTGACAAGGAACAAAATAGAATTTTTAGGGAAGGAATGTTTCCTTAAACTTATTCTAATATGTGTTTCTCTATTTTAAATTATACTGTCATAAACTGCAAGCATTTCTGGGTAAAAACATTGCAACTGTAAGCAAATAGCCACTTCATGCAATCTATGCTGATAGGTAATCTTTACGTATCTCAACAGAAAGGATTCGGTGTTTTGTTGTTGTTGTTTAATAATTGACATAAAGTTAATGGAAAAATCTAAGCCCTCCAACCAAAGGAAATTTGGGGAGACAAATGAACTTTTCTTTTCTCTTAAAAAAAATCAAAAAGTAAAACTTTTTTTCAGTTATATCAGATTCATAGAATTATTTCATCTTTCATTTTTCAAAAATATAAATTATTGTCTGTATCTTTGTGTGGAAGAGCTGAATATTGCAACCAACACAGTCTTTATTTAATAGCGAATACCCCTTTGTCCATTTGATGTATGAGGAAAGGATTGAATTTCTCTGGTCAATATAAATCTTGGCTTTTATTACCAGACACAAGAGTTGTATCAAAAACCCAAATACAGGGGTTTGGCATTAGGATGTTCCCTTTACAACTAGCAAGGGGGGAAGTTGCAACTTTGACTTTTCAGAGTACTGAGAAAAAAATGATTCATTTATTCAGCCATTCTCTATCAAAAGTTCTTTCATAGATGTTAAAGACTCTCTCAGCATTAACTAACGACTTTAAGAACTGACTTAATTAAAGGGAATGAATCTAGGCCTAAACTCACAGGTGATTAATTCATTGAGGGTCTACTTATGCCAAAATATCAAAGTAGGCATGTGTTTTCTTTTTAGTAGAAAGGCAGCTTAATATCATAGAAATAATATTGGTATTATGGACTGATTTGTGTGTCCCCAAAATTCATGGGTTAATTCACCGACCCACAATGTAATAGCATGTGGAAATGGAGCATTTGGGAGATAATTTGGTCAGGAGTATAGAACCCTCATAATGGATTTAGTGCTATTATAAGAAGAGATGAAGTATATATATATATATATATCTATCTTCTCTCTATGAGGACACAGCAAAAAGATGGCCAACTCTAAGCCAGGACAGGGTCCTTACCAGGAACTAAATTAATTGATGCCTTGATATTGAATTTCCTAGTTCCAGAACTGTGAGAAATAAATACCTGTATAAGTTACACAGTTTAGGGTATTTTGTTATAACAACCTGAGCACACTAATATAGTATTGGGCCCAAAAATATTTTAATTCAAATTGCAACAAGGCTTCTGAATAGCTTCATGAATAAGCAAGCTAATTCATCTCTCTGAAACATAATTTCTTCATTGTTAAAATGAAATGAGTATTTTTCAATGTTTAAATGAGAGTATATATCAAACTACTTAGCAAAATATTTGTTGCCTACTAGATGATCAGCAAATTTTAGTTTTCCTCCCTTGCTTGACATTTTCAACCTCTCTCATTATACCTCCATTCAGAAGACTCCTTTTCTACCTTTATTCATTTTGTCTTTATTCAAGAGACAATACAATCAATTGCTGATGGCATAACAATTTTTAGTAAAATTACTAATATATGTTTATATGTTCTAGATAACATATTTGCTTTTTAATAGCAGCCTCTGAAACAATGGCTAAAACACAAAACAATGGTTTACATTTTAAAAATGGGTCAGTGTTCAAATATTTGGGGGGTAGTTGGACCTTTGAACATCTCATATGTTTTACAATGTGGATAGTAGTTTTATTGCAAGTACATGGAGAAAAGCCATTGGGTGCAAAACATAGAAATGAAGCAGTCATTTGGATCATTCATGATTTGATCATTGATTTTCTCTCCCTGCCTAATGGTAATGAAAGCTCAATAAGATGAAGGACCTCATCTGTATTATTCACTGCTCTATTACCCAGTGCCTTGAGTTTTGTCCAGAATCACAGCTGAAATCACTTAAGATTTTATTACCAAAGTTGGATAAAAAATGAACAAACTTAGGAAAAAATATATAAATCCTATCTTAAACATGACCCTAAATTCTTCCCTCACAAAATACACACAGACACTTCTGTGTTCTATAGGACCCTACATGAACTAATCATGACAATTTCTCTGATTCATGTTGCATTGCTCTCCCTCTCATTCACTGTATTCCAGCTACCAGTCTTCTAATTGTCCTTCAAGCACACCAGACACATTCACTTTTAGGGCCTCTACACTTACTCCTCTTACATGTTAGAAGTCGATAAGTGCTATGGAAACAAAATCAGGGCAAGGCAATCAGAAGTAGAGGATTACAATTTTGATCATTAGAAAGGTGACATGTATGCAAAGATTTGATAGAGATGAGAAAATAGTCATTCCCGTGTCTGAAGGACTAACATTCCAGGTGGGGGAATCAGCCAGCATAAAGCCTGAGCCTGGAGTATAAATACTAAAGGAAGTAAAATAGAAATAAAGGGCAATGGGAAGTCTGGGAGACATGGGGATTCATAACAGATTTCCAACTGAGGATTAATGTGATATAATTCACTACTTTAAGAAATTAACCTGGGCGTTGTGATCAGAATTTATGAATGTTTCTCAACTGGCACTATTGATATTCTTGGGAGAATAATTCCTCGTTGGGGGTTGTATTGTGCATTTTAGACTATTTAGCAGCATCCCTGGCCTCTACTTACTAGATATCAGTAGCAAACACCCCCTACTGTCCCACCTGAAGGTATCTCCAAATACTCTCAAATGTTCGAGGGTGGGGCAAAATCATTCCTAGTTGAGAATCATCACTGTAGGAGAAAAGAGTGGAGGCTCAAATGTCCCCCTACAAAGGATGACTCCCTTGTCTGCCCAATCTAAAGCAGCACCCACCAGCCCCCAGCCCCCTCCATCACAGCACCCTGCTTTGTTTTCTTCACAGCACATATCGGACTCTGAGAAATTATCCTAGCTTTTCATTGATCTACTTTGTTTATTGTTTTTCTCTCCCTGCCTAATGGTAATGTAAGCTCCATAAGATTAAGGACCTCATCTGCATTATTCACTGCTCTATTACCCAGTGCCTTGAGTTTTGCCGAGAATCACAGCTGAAACCACTTAAGATTCTACATTATTTTTCTACTGCCTGAGCAAGCCATGTACACACACTCTTCCACAAATATAGAATGCTGTGATTCCATGATGAAGATAGAAAGAGATGTGGACTGCATTCTGATGGCTCATAAAAGAGTAGCAAACAAAATTGGAGCAAACTTTACTGCTTGGGGTGGGGAACAGGGAGAAGAAGGTAAATATCAGTCAGCATGATGATCAGTTTGGCCCATAATTTTACCCTCCAGTTATTTTTTAAAAATAAAATTTATATTCCATGGAGAGTTTCTTTGAGTACCTGAATAATATTCTATTGCTGAGTAATATTTTATGTTCTATTCTACATTCAGATGTTTGTAATCTTTGTGTTCACCTTACCTTTTATAGATCAGGACTAAATTTAGAGATCTCTGGGTTCAGAACAGTAAGGCTGGAGGCAGGATGCCGGCCCTGCAAAAATCCATATAAAAGGAACACTCAGCTCTTTATTGTCCAGTGAAGGGCCTCAGTAAATCAGGTCACCCCAGGCAAGACTCTTGAACAGTATATTATAGACTCTCTATCTTCAAGCCTCACAATAGCACTATGGTGACTCCAGAGAGAATACCAGTAACAAACTAGAAATAAGAATCTTGGGTTTTACTGTCAATCTCTTTTCACAAGAATCATAAGAGGTTGAGAAATGAAAGGATTCACTCATTAATTCATTCACCTTAAAAATGTCCACTGAGAACCTCCTTGTTCCAGGTATTAAGTGAAGCACTGAGCAAAACTGAAGGTCTTGTGTAGTTAGTCTAGTCAGGGAATTATAAGTTAATTATATAATTAAACATTCTGAGGAGTGCTATAAGGGGAAAGTAGGATGCTATGAAGTTTATTAGGTAGGCTAAATCTAATTTCAGAAAAATCAAGAAAGACCTCCCTGAGTAAATAACATTTGAAGTGAAATCTATAAGTTGGACAGGAGCTAAAAGGTCAGGATGGGGGTTCCAGAAAGAGAAGTAGTCATATGTCATAGTAGTCCCATTCTAGAGAAATAAGGGAACTTCATCTGTTCTCTATAAATAAAAAATGTTTTAGTGTTTGTCATGTGATTTTAATCAGTTCACTTACTGATTTTTTCAAATGAAGAATCTGGACAAAGCTTTAAACAGGATTAGCTTTACCTTTATTAAAAGCCCATTAAGTGCTAACAGGATTCCTGGAATAAGGAGATAGAAACTCAGTAGACATTTGTAAGATAAGGGAATTAATAAATGAATCCTTTCATCTCCTGGTCTCTTGCGGTTAATGCGAAAAGAAGTTGGTAGTAAAATCTAAGATTCTTATTCTTACTCTATTACTAGTACTTGAGGCCTCTCTGGAATGAACATGGTCATATTGTGAGCTTGAAGTCAAGCAGAGAGTCTACAATACAGGGGTGCTTTTCCTCAAGGGTCCCACCTCACTTGACCTGATGTTTGAGATACTGCCTATAAAACAGCGGGTATCTTTTATATGAATTTCTGCACTACCAACATCCTTCCTCCTACTTTTCTAAACCCAGATACGATATCCATAGGTTTAACCTTGACTTGTGAAAGATAAGGTGAACACAACAATTGCAAACAATCTCAATACAGAATGAAATGTGAAATGTTACAGAGCAATTGAGTAAAGATAAGAATTGTGTTTTTGGAGATTAATTTTGCAAGATATTAAAAACATAAATTTGAATTAGGGAAAGACTGGGGTGGTGGGGACAGGGAAAAAAGGGTCTACTGGAATAAACCACAGAGAGATAAGGATAACTGAACCTTTGAAAGTGGACCCAAATATAGGGGAAGGGATAAATTTTAATAAAACCGAAGAACTAGAGTTAATATAACAGAACAACTGATTGGCTAAGATGAAGGAAGATTGCAGATGTTTATTTTAATTACATCAATTTGCTCTTTATGTGGTTAAAAAATTAGACCAGGTTTTTAAAACCTGCTTCTCACCATTCCTCACCATCTCCTAAAACCTCCCCTTCACAGAAGCAGAAGGATTATTGAGGGGAAGTTGCCTGGTTGTTCTCTTGAATCAAATTAATTTTCTTCATCCCCCACATGCCAATCGTTACACAGCCTGTTCTAAATTTTGATCTGGTGCATTATTGATGAGCTCTTAAAAAGATTAGAACAAAGATCTCCCACTCTCTTTCTGGAAGAAAAAAAAAACTTTCTGCAAAAAGAACTGGCAATTTTGACTAACATCAACCATCTAACAAAATATGCTAACCATATTGTGACAATTTTTTTTCAAAATCTAATATTAATTTATTGGATGAGTGTCTTTGAGGACCTACTGTGTAAAGCATTATGCCAAAAACCTGATTTACTTGACATTTGATTAGATTTATAGTAGCATTCCATGACTGGCATGTTGTGAAAAAGGAACAATTTGCCCTTAGCTAATCTTAGTTCTAAAGATGTTTCACTAGCACCTAAAACTGAGCAAGTCTAAATTCCTTTCAGTAAAGAATCTCACAGTCCAGCACATCTTTCTTTTGGGGTGCAAGGGATTTTCATTTCTCAATATTATTTTTTATTTGTAGTTATTTCTTGGTAAAGTAGAGTGTGATGTGGTTGTTTGTTTGTTTGTTTTTTGTTAAACCTCACCCAAGGATAATTTTCCATTGATTTTTAGGGGGAGTGGAAGAGAGAGGGAAAGACAGAGAGAAACATCCATGTGAGAGAAACAAATCGACTGGTTGTCTCCTGCATGAGCCCCGACCAGGACCCAGGCCAGGAGCAGCTGCAACTAAGGTACATGCCCTTGACTGGAGTCAAACCTGGGACCCTTTGGTCCACAGGACCATGCTGTATCCACGGAGCCAAACCAGCTAGAGAGAATGTGTTCTTCTTTTCATTAAACTCTCTATGCCTGAATTTGAACACTTGGATTTAGAATTGAAGTTCTGTATTGCCAATGTAACAAACTGAACAAGTAACTGATTTGGAAGTGTACAAGATGTAATACAGATTGTTCTCATGTACCATATCTGCTAACAGACAGGCATGACCAGTCAAACTTCAGGGGGAATAATGTTTATGTTTGTAGAAATAACCTTAACTGAGTTTAAAAAAGTAAACATTAATTCCTTTCAAAATTATTTTTCTTGTGAGGGGGTGGTGGGGAATAAGGGGGGCCAAATATATGGTGACAAAAGTTGGTTTGACTTTGAGTGGTGGGCACACAATGCAATATATAGATCATGTGTCATAGAAATGTACACTTGAAACTCATATCATCCTATTAACCAATGTTATCCCAATAAATTTAATTAAAATACATTTAAAACATTATTTTTCTAGATGTGGTGAAGGTTTTTTAATTATGGTATTTTAAACTCATTGATGAAAGTTTAAAGTTTAATGCTTATAGGAGAACATTTTTAATAAAAAGGGAAGAAGGAGAAGGAGAAGGAGAAGGGGAAGGAGGAGAAGAAGAAGAAGGAGGAGGAGGAGAAGAAGAAGAAGAATAAGAGTACTAGTACATTCACTATCACAGTACTCAGAGGGAGTTACTGTTTTGGGTTCTTTCAAATCTATTTTTAATGATAGATTTTTTTCTCCAAACTAAAATATAATCATATTATACACACTGCTTTGAAACCTGCTTATTTTCCTAAATAAAACATTCATGTCAGGCAGTACTCGACAACATACTTTTTAGTGATTAAGTATTATTTAGAAATTATATATAATTGTATACACTGTGATTTCTGTAATCAATCCCCAAGACTTTGGCACATTGTTTCTAAAATATATGTTATAGTAAATATATTTGTCCTTATGCACTTGCAATTCATTTGAATGTTTTCTTAATAGTTAGAAAACATTGTCCCTATCTTAGGAGCCTTTAACCTGTTTCCAACTGTTGCTACCTGCATCTTTATGGCTGAATGTTTTTTGCATTACTGGGGAAGTCATTCAGCCCAAGTCCATAGCAGGCTGGGATTCCAGGGAATTAACACTTCCAGAAGCAACTCTCTACTAGTGGCTCAGGGCTGGTGTAGAAGTACCCCAACTCCTCCCTTCATCCTTTCTTAGTTATTTCATAAATGACTTGCATTTGAATTTTTCTTTCTTTTTAAACTGAGAATGCTCCTATGTATATTTATCTAAACATGAGAATAGAGTCCAAAAAATGAGACTGTTAATTAAAAAGAAAGTATACTCTGCCCAGTCTGTGTGACTAATTGGTGGAGCATTGACCAATGTGGTTTATCACAGTGCGATTCCTGGTCAAGGCATATGCCCGGGTGTGGGCTTCATCCCCAGTAGGGGGTGTGCAGGAGGCAGCTGATCAATGATTCTCTCTCATCATTGATACTTCTGTCTCTCTCCCTTTCCCTTCCTCTCTGAAATCAATAAAAATATCCCATCTAATAAAAGAGAAACATGGTAATTAGCGTACTACCGCTACCTTTCCCATTGGCTAGTCAGGGCAATATGCAAATTAACTGCCAGCCAAGATGGTGGCCGGCAGCCAGGCAGCTTGAAACTAACATGAGGCTTGCTTGCTTCAGTGACGGAGGACTCCAACGTTCCCCGCCTGCTGCTGCAGGCCTCTGACCTGCAACTCTAAGCAACTATGTAACAAATATAGAAGCTAAACAAAACCCCAGAAACCTGCTTTAGTCTGCCGGGCTTCAGCCAGCAGGATTGCAACATTGTAAACAAAGGCCAGAAACCACTTTCAGCAGCGGAGGCCTAAGAGCTGGAGCCAAGCCTCAAAGCTAAAGCTGGCCCAGAATAAAAAAAAAGAAAAAGAAAAAAAGGAGCGGTTGGGAGCTTCAGTCACCCGCCAGCCTGAAAACAGCCCTCAGCCCCTCACCCAGGCTGGCCAGGCACCCCAGTTGGGACCCCCACCCTGAAGGATGTGTGACCAGCTGCAAACAGCCATCAACCCCTCACCCAGGCTGGCCAGGCACCGCAGTGGGGACCCCCACTCTGATCCAGGACACCCTTCAGGGCAAACCAGCCAGCCCCACCCATGCACCAGGCCTCTATCCTATATAGTAAAAGGCTAATATACCTCCCAGCACCGGGATCAGCAGAGCCATGAGGCCTCCCGGCACCGGGATCAGTGTGACAGGGGGCAGCGCCCAAACCCCCTGATCGCCCTGCGGCTCTGTGTGTGACAGGGTGCGGCGCCCCAACCCCCTAATGGGCCCTGCTCTGTGTGTGACAGGGTACAGAGCCCCAACCCCCCTAATAGGCCCTGCTCTGTGAGTGACAGGGGGCAGTGCCCCAACCCCCTGATTGGCCCTGCTCTGTGGGTGATAGAGGGCGGCGCCCCAACCCCCTGATTGGCCCTGCTCTGTGCATGACGGGGTGGCACCGCAACCTCCCCATTGACTTTGCCTTGAGTGTGACAGGGGACGGTGCCCCAACCCCCCAATCAGCCCTACCCTGAGCATGACTGAGGGTGGCATCGCAACCTCCCGATCCGCCCTGCTCTGTGCATGACAGGGGGCGGCGCCCCAACTCCCCAGTCGGCCCTGGTCTGAGCCCGACCAGGGGCTGCACCTAGGGATTGGGCCTGCCCTCTGCCACCCGGGAGCAGGCCTAAGCCAGCAGGTCGTTATCTCCCGAGGGGACCCAGACTGCGAGAGGGCACAGGCCGGGCTGAGGGACCTCCCCCCCGAGTGCACAAATTTTTGTGCACCGGGCCTCTAGTAGTATTTAAATATATATATAGATATAGATATAGATATAGATATAGATATAGATATAGATATAGATATAGATATAGATATAGATATATAGATAGATATATAGATATATAGATATATATCTATATATATCTATCTATATATATCTAGATAGATATATATAGATATATATATGTATATGTACATATATATTTTTTTTTTTAAGATTTTTTATATTCATTACTAAGATGCCCTCTTACATTAGTCTCATACAATCTAGCCAAAAGGTGAATATATCATTTTTTAAATGCCAATTTTGATAGGTAACATAGAAACTTAAGTTTATTTTATTATTAACTAGAAGCCCAGTGAACGAAATTTGTACTGCGGTGTAGGGGGTGATGGTGTTGGTGGTGGTCGTGGTGGTGGTGGTGGTAGTTCCTTAGCCCGGCCTGCACCCTCTCCAACCCGGGATCCCTCGGAGGATGTCCAACTGCCTCTCGCAATCCAGGACCACTGGCTCCTAACTGCTCTCCTGCCTGCCTGCCCGCCTGCCTGCCTGATTGCCCCTGATCCCTCTACCTGCCTGCCTGATCACTCCTAACTGCTCCCCTACTGGCCTGATAGCCCCTAAATACTCCCCTGCTGGCCTGATTGTCCCTAACCACCTCTGCCTCGCCTCGCACCCGGGACCCAGGATTCCCTCATCTGGCTGGTCACAGGCACCCGGACCTGGGCCAGCTTCACCCGGAGGGCTGTAGCAACAGGGGACCATAGTGGCAGCTTCACCTGGGCCCCAGCCACTGGTGCCCAGAACAATCCGGCAGGCCGCTTGTCCCTCTCCCAGGCTGCAGGTGCAGCCGCTGGTGCCGGGGACTGCAGAGCAGGTGGCTTGTCCCTCTTCTGGGCCGCAGGCGCAGGTGCAGCCGCTGGCACCCAGGACCACAGGGCATGCGGCTTGTCCCTCTCCCGGACTGGACCCAGGCACAGCCACCGGCTCCTGGGACCGATGGTGGGCGGCTTGCCCCTCTCCCAGGCTGCAGCCTGGCTGGTCCCCATTTCTCTCTCTCTCTCTCTCTCTCTCTCATTTGTGCCTGGCTGGTCCCCATTCTTCTCTCCCCAGTGTTGAGTGTCTAAGCCGTATGGTATGACAGCACGAGAGCTGAGAGCATGAGACCATTTGCATATTAGCTCTTTATTATATAGGATAAGACTGTTTATCTTTTCATAGATGTTAAAAATATTAACTCTTTTCTTAAGATACATTTTAAAATTAGCTAGTTTTGATTTTTTTTTGCAATCACATAGCATCAACCTTGCAACCAGCTAAAGAATTAATCTTCATGTGGGCTGTGTCTTGCACATTGTAGGAAATACACGTGTTTACAGACAAATCTTTATTAATAAATGGATTTCTTTGGGGAGGGGACTGCTACAGTAGTTCAGTTCTACTGTTAGAGTTTTAGAAAACACACCTGCTAAATACTGAATTCTCTGTTTGAAAAAAGACCGTGTGTTCTCATTACTCGGACACATGGATGCATTCATTGTCTAACTCTGAATTACATAATCTCTCTGCATTTCTACTGCCTCATCAAAGGACCACTATTATCAGGTCACATTTCAAATACCAATAGACATTCCTAGGAATAAATTAGCTTTTTATTCTCTCTAACAATTCAGCCATTCTGACTAATTTTGTGATCCCTAACCCTGATTAAGACAATTTCAGACATTATGGCTTTGTAAAAGCATTTCTACTGATGTATCACATTATCACCTCTGGGAACTTTAAAAGGTTTCTGACACACATATGTCACTGTATGCAACACAGTCTGAGTTGTGTGAATATCCTCATTTACGGAGCTGGCCTGCCTTTGACTTGGTATTTCTGCATCAATGAGTCTGGCCAGGCCTACTGTTCAGACCATTTACTGTATTAGTGCTAATCCGCTTTCTTCTTTTAACTGTCACAATAATTTCTAAATCTTGGCCAACTGCCTCTCCACTTGGGGCCAACATTCTTCACCATAAAACATGCAACCAATTAAGCTTCAACAATTGGCAGCACAGATAAGTCAAAGGACTTGCAGATTTATCTGCTCATCCAGGACCTCGCCTCACAGCTCCCTGAACTCTTCTCCATCAGGGGCTTGTTGTACACAGGCTTAGTTGATCTTATCATTGGCAGTGCCTTAAGGCTCAAAAGGAAGCACACCTTTCAGAGCTGTGTGGGACTACACATCCATCCTTGATGTGTATTCAACCCGTGATGTTCAACCTCAATGGAAGCCCAGCAGGTCAGAAGGGGAAGCTTCTGTCCCATTTGGCACCTGTGGGACTAACCAGTAACATAAATAAAGCTGATGACGATATACTCTCACAACTGCTACCCAGAGATTGCGCTAAGCATTTTCTAAGTATCATCTCAATTAATTCTCACAATCATATGAGGTACATATTATTATTACTTCCAATGTATAAGTGAATGAACTGAGGCATAGTAAATCAGGACCTCACTCAAAGCCATGTAGCCAAAGAGCTGGGTTCCACAGTTGTACCCAGGCAGTCTGAATATAGAGTCTGTGCCCTTCAATATTATGCTAAATATATAATAATTAAAATTAAAAGGAAAACAACAAATTGGGAGACACTATTTTCAACATATGTAACATGGAATTATCATTTTTAGAATATAAAGAGATAGAAAGGCTAGGAAGAGGAAATTTATGACAGAATTATAAAAGCTAACAAGCATGTAAAAGGTCTACTTAAATACATAAAGAGACTTTAATATATATTTATATATAAATTTTTACCAATCACATTAGCAATTTTTTAAATAAACCAGTAATGTATAATGTTGGCGAGAGTGTAAGGATAATTTCCACATTCATAATCCGTGATAATAAAAAGCGTTTCTCATTTTTGTAAAAGACGTGGCCTTAGAAATTGCCTATTCTTTTGCTCCAGCAATTTTACAACTAAGATATATATGTCAAGGAAGTAATTGTGGATGTGTAACTGAACTTTATCTACATGGATAATCATTGCAGCATTGCTTACAATAGTGAAAAATTAAAAACAACCTAAGTATCAAAAATTAAATGTCATTACAATAAAAAACATCCAGATAATAGAATCCTATCCATCATTCATATTATTATATGGTGGAAGAAAAGTAATGACATAGAAATGTTTAAAATAAAGGTTAAGTAAAAAAGAAAAAAACTTGCAAAATGTTGTGTACAGTGTAAACTTGTATTTCAGATGCATGTGGAAGGGTTTGTACCAATATGTACTGATAGCTGTAGAAAACTGTGGATGATTTATTTTCTTATTTGTGTCTTTCCCATTACCTAAACATTCTGCTATAACATTTATTATTTTTACACCTAGATAATTCTATTAAAATCAAGTATAAAACAAGCCTCTTTTGCCCCAGTTCTAAAATGGACCAATTATATGTTTCTCACAGGAGAGGCAATATAGTATGGCTACTGTAGAGGGAGAGTGGAGCAAGTTATTTATGTCTCAGTTATCTGTAGGAAGTCATCCAGCTCTTGCTTTGGGGTAGGACAACCCTCCATCTGGGACAGCTAATTAGTGATGATAGCTGCAATCTGCAACTTTGCTGTTTTGCTTAAGTGAGAATCGGCTCTTTTCTTGGTAGAGTGCCAGCTTGCTTTAGAAACTATACCCTTCAAGTTTATCTTAAAAAAAAACAAACCTCAAGGCTTTGAATTTAAACTGAAGTCTCATTTATTAATCAAGTTATCAAATAAATAAGATGAAGGAAGGAAGGAAGGAAGGAAGGAAGGAAGGAAGGAAGGAAGGAAGGAAGGAAGGGAGGAAGGAAGGGAGGGAAGAAGGGAGGGAGGGAGGAAGGGTATAGAAAACTCATTTTAGTTTAATTCTCAAATCACAAAATGTAAGTATGGGGATAAATTTTCAAGGATTTTTAATTCAGCTTCTTCATCAAACAGATGACAAAACTTAAATCACAGCAAGAGGAGAAAACACTGGTGTATGGCAAGATACAGATTCAGGTAACAAGGAAGCAAATGCAGAGGGGCCACTTAGAAAAACTTGTTTCAACTCTGGGTTTATTTTGCAGTCTTTATATTCACTGCTAGAAGGCCCGGAAGATTCCCAATAGCATAATATCGTTGTCCTAATGGCCAAAGCCATCTTTAAATGCTTTATTTTCATCTATGAAGTTCGTGTCTAAAAAGGCAAGACCCCAGACAAGCCCTGCTCCATCTTGAAATTTGCCTTTTGATGAAACTCATACACACAGCTCCGTGAAACTCAACATGGATTTGCCAGATTGCTTGCAACTGAAAACCTCAGATTTGAAAAAGAAAATCAATGTGGAAGATGAAATGCAACTCAAAAGAAAATCGAGGTTGAAATGCCTTTTTGTCATGTGCTAAAGACTAGAATCAAAAGAAGGAGAAACCCACCCACAGAACCCTGTGTACACCTCCAGACTTCCAGGCAGCCTAGTACATGAAGGGAAGCAGCAGAAAGGACTTAGAACTTGCCGTCTGTTGGACCTACTTGGAAATCCTCCTCAAGCAGGTGGCATTCCTGAGCCTCAGCTTCCCTTATGTATAACAATGAGGACAGCAATTCTTATGAGATAGTTATAAAAATTAAATATATGAATGCATGTATCTAACACATCCTAGGCACTAAATAATATGTCCTTCCTTCCTTTCAGTCTCCACCTATTGGTTCAGATTCCACCTGAGTCCCATTATGCCCCACACTGAGAACCTATCTTCTTCTCCAGTTCTATCATCTCATTTCAAACATTGTTCACCCTTCATGCTCTGCAGCCTGCTTACCATCCCATGGTACACTGCACTCTGTACCCTGTAAATACATTATAATATTTCAATCCCCATCCTAAAGTGTGACAACAAACACTAGCCTAAATACTTAAGTATGATTGTTCCTAAAAAGGAAAGATTAAGATTTATTTCTAATGTTTTTGATCAGTGCAGCCTCAGATCAATGGTGGTGGTGGTGTGTGTGTCCACTGAGTCATACTGATTCATTCAGACAAAAACCTCTAAGACTTTTTAATGCATGATAATAGTTAATGTTTATTGAGCGCTCTTTATGTACCAGACACTGTTCTTAGTCTCCTACATGAAGTACTAATTTAATTATCAAAGTGGTCCAGAGTGGCCATTATCATTATTCTCCCATTTTATGGATGAGAAGACTAACAAAGAGAGATGCTATGTTTCAATTTACTAAAAAAGCTAGACTCTGAACCTGTGCAATCTGGTACCAGAATCACTATGCCTTCTCGGTGATAATAGGTAATTAAAATGTCACATAAAGATCCCTCATATTCCCTTAGGAAAGAGAAAAAAAGTCCTGCTCCTGATATGATATATGTGCAGGCCAATCCATAAACCCTCACATGATGAAACAGAACCCTCAAGGTTCACATAACAGAGTCAAAAACTAGGAAACACGTTATTTAATGACTGAAGCCAGGCATACCTAGAAGTGTGGGAGGACTTAGACCAAGGTGGCTGTGTCTCCATCAAAGGCATCAAGACTAGACCTTGAGCCCTTCAAGCTCAGGTTCCTTGGAATGAGCCCATAAGCAAATGAGGAAGAATCTGAACAGGCAGGTTCTCCAAGGTTCCAAAACTCAAATTCAGCCTCAGCAGCCCACTCTCTTTGGTTTTATCACATAATAAGCTGCTCCATAATATTTTATTTGAAGAAGTGGTTTTTGTGTTCTGAAAAATTTGAAAACCATTTGTAGAAACAGTATTTAGTTAGGGTCTCAGGCCCCAGTGACTTCATATGATTACTTTGTGACCTGTGGTCAGGCCCAGCACTTTCTCTGACCATTAACCTCAATTCAGACTTGCAGGATTATTATGAGGAACAAATGTGACATTTAAGAGAAGCACTTTTAACTTACTATTAAGCATAACAATGTTTGGCATATTAGAAACACTAGAGAGCTGTGCCAATATGAGTGGTTTTCATGGCTCATCGACAAGAATACTTATGACCCTTGGTTACTCATGAGAGACAGTAATGCTTTAAAAGAATGAGAAGTTGAGTCAGAATCAGTTGGAATCAAATACTAACTGACTACTGGGTGTGATGAGTGGGAAAGTTACTTCAGCTTCCTAAGCCTTTGTCCCATACCTGCAAACAGGAATTAACAGCAGGGTGGTTATGAAGACTTACTTCAATGAAATTATGACTCCATTTGCTTTCATGCTTTGAACAGGGCACAAGACAGTCTATAACGGGAAGCACTGATGATCTGTTAATATTCTTGTCAATTCTTATCTCTCAAGTTTACTACCTGCCTTGTGAGGGGGGCTCAAGGGGAAAAAAGACTTTAGGCACACTCCTTTCTACAGGAATGAATCCTGAGCACCCCCTTCTGATATCCCTTTGCCAACAGGCATAAATATTCTGTAATTGCTTTGAAGTGTACTGGTAACAACATGGCCAACTGTTCACTGTGATGACTCAGGAGTTGCTCTGAAACAGAACGGGTGTGAGCAACGGGAGGCTGTAAAGCTCTCAAGTCTGAGTCACTGCGATGGCCACGGCCTTCCAGCTCCGATGATCACAAGTGCCTTGAGAACTCCACCACTTGGCCGAGGAGACCTGGATACTCCTTACTCAGTGAGACAGTGCAACTCACCCAGTACCTGCTACTCACTCTCCTGCCTCCTGATAGTCTAGTCAGCCCATACCAGGATCAGCTCAAATGCCGCCTCTTTCCAGATGAGCCTTGTCAATACAAATGACTCTCTTAATCCCCACTCAAGACATTGCAAGCCCATCGATTTATTTTATGCACACCTGTGATTTTAAGGTGTCCATTTTGACTTGGTCTCAAGAAAACTGTTTTAGGTAATAAGTTTGTTGACAGCAAACATGTTATTTTATTCATTCTATATTCCCCCATCAAAGTGTAATGTACACAGGGAATGTTTACTGGTAATATACAATAAAGTTAAATGAAAGCATAAAATACATATGACTCTTCAATCCAGGACTTATGATGATATGTGACCTCACATGACATGTAAAGATTTAGAATGTTCATAATAAATTTAATCATGTTTTCTTTTTAAAATTCAGTATTTTAAGTAAAAGCTGAATCTTAAACTGATAAGATCCTTGAATTTTTACTGTGTACTATAAAAGAAAAATGATCAGAATAGTTTAATTGAGGTATTGTATTTATTTTCTCCTTTAAAAATGAGCTGACATTTAAAAAAAAAAAAAAGCTGACAAAGCTACAGGTTTCTAAATCAGTAATTGGCAGGGAGGGTAGTCAAGGAGTTCTGGCTTCTGAATGTTAATGGTGTTACTACTTGAAGAGTTTCCTGTCAGCACAAATTTAAAGTAACTAAAATTAGCTCGTTAACCCTTCCAACAGCAGTTCCAGCTCTCAATGTCCCTGACTTTGTCAGTAATAACATCCTATCTGCCCAATGGCTCCAAACTTTGGAGTCAAGTACAGTGAAAAAGAGAAAGCACTACATAGATATATCTAGTGTATTTTTACCTACGAACGTTTAGCAATTCCCATTAAAATTTTCTGCAAAGTGTTTCTCCTTTCATTTATCTCTTTCTGTCCATATTCCTGGACACAGATTCCCCCTTCCTTACCCCCCAGCCATGGCTCACACCTGGATTACAGCAGAGCTCTCCTATCAGCCTCCTTGACTTCAAGCTCCCTTGATCCAATCTATTTTAAGTGTAGCTTCAAGCATTTTCTTCCTTAAATAGCACTTTCATAATGTTGCTCCTGTACTTAAAGACCTTTTATGGTTTGTGAGTTCTTACAACTTCACAGCTACTCTCCTCCCCAAAGCTGCATAGGCACCTTATTTTCCACTTGCTTCTCTAGATAGATGAGCTCCTGACCCATTTCCCTAACACAGGAGCTCCCAGGAATCAAGTGAACTCTGCGCCAAGCACTGTGCGAACTGCTGCTTGAATGAGAGGCCACTGACTGAGGATGTCATGATAAACCATGGAAGTCAGAACACCATTAGATTATGTAAACTCTACACAATGTAGAATTGTGATGCTTAATTATGAACAAGCACAGAGACAGTCTTCCCTATGACCTTTTTCAGATCCCCAAGAAACAAATTTCTCCTCTTGTTATAAAGTTATGTATATACACATATACATAACTGTTATATGTTATGTATATACAGATATGTAAGATGAGGATATAAAATTCAATGAGGGTATAAAATAGAAGGCTAGCAAAGCGGATTGAAAAGGAAGGAAGAAAAAATTATGTCAAGATGGTGGAGTTCTCCATGATCTATTGGAAAGGACAGAGCTGTTCGCTTTCCAGCTTTCACCCGTCCTTCACTCATACTTTCCTCGCCCAATCTATACTCAACCATCAATGGTTAACTCAAGTCCCACCATTGTGAGTGAGAAGATGGCTTAATTTGTGTTTCTCCAGACACAGATCCTGAGACAAAGATTTCAATGAAAGTAGTTTATTAATGCTAAGATCTCAAGAACAATCTAGAAAGGAGTATCCTATCTAATAAAAGAGAAACATGGTAATTGGCGTACGACCGCTACCCTTCCCATTGGCTAATCAGCGAGATATGCAAATTAACTGCCAGCCAAGATGGCGGCCGGCAGCCAGGCAGCTTGAAACTAACATGAGGCTTGCTTGCTTCAGTGACGGAGGACTCCAACGTTTCCCGCCTGCCACTGCAGGCCTCTGAGCTGCAACTCTAAGCAACTATGTAACAAATATAGGAGCTAAACAAAACCCCAGAAACCAGCTTTCAGCGAGCCGGGATCTCAGAGCTGGAGTTGATACAGAGTTTCGATTATAGAACCGAAACAAACCAGATACCTGCTTTCAGGAGCGGAGGCCTAAGAGCTGGAGCCTCAGAGATAAAGCTGGCCCAGAATAAAAAAAAAAGAAAAAAAGGAGCGGTTGGGAGCTTCCGTCACCCGCCAGCCTGAAAACAGCCATCATCCCCTCACCCAGGCTGGCCAGGCACCCCAGTGGGGACCCCCAACCCTGAAGGGTGTGTGACTAGCTGCAAACAGCCCTCAGACCCTCACCCAGGCTGGCCAGGCATCCCAGTGTGGACCCCCACCCTGATCCAGGACACCCTTCAGGGCAAACCAGCCGGCCCCCACATGTGCACCAGGCCTCTATCCTATATAGTAAAAGGGTAATATGCCTCCCTGCACCGAGGTCAGCGGAGCCACGAGGCCTCCCAGCACCAGGATCAGCATGACAGGGGGCAGCGCCCAAACCCCCTGATCGCCCTGCGGCTCTGTGTGTGACAGGGGGTAGGGCCACAACTTCCCTATCGGCCCTGCTCTGTTCGTGACAGGGGAAGGCGCCCCAACCTCCTGATCAGCCCTGCTCTGTGCCTGATACAGGGGAGCTCCCCAAGCCCCTGATCTCCCTGCGGCTCTGTGTGTGACAGGGTGTGGCGCCCCAACCCCCCCACCCCACGGGCCCTGCTCTGTGTGTGATGGGGTAGAGCCATAACCTCCCCATTGGCCCTGCCCTGAGTGTGAGAGTGGCGGTGCCCCAATCCCCTGATTGGCCCTGCTCTGTGGGTGATAGAGGGCAGCGCCCCAACCCCCTGATCCGCCCTGCTCTGTGTGTGACAGGGGGTGGTGCCCCAACTCCCCTATTGCCCCTACTCTGTGAGTGACAGGGGGGAGCTCCTCAACCCCCGATGGGCCCTGCTCTGTGCGTGACAGGAGGAGCTCCCCAACCCCCCTGATGGGCCCTGCTCTGTGGGTGACAGGGGGTGGTGCCCCAACTCCCCTATCGGCCCTACTCTGTGAGTGACGGGGGGAGCTCCCCAACCCCCTGATCGACCCTGCTCTGTGCGTGACAGGGTACAGAGCCCCAACACCCCTGATGGGCCCTGCTCTGTGCATGACAGGGGGTGGCGCCCCAACCCCCTGATCGGCCCTGCTCTGTGTGTGACAGGGTGTGGCCCCACAACCTCCCTATCGACCCTGCCTGGAGTGTGACAGGGGGTGGTGTCCCAACCCCCCAATCGGCCCTACCCTGAGCATGACTGAGGGTGGCATTGCAACCTCCCAATCCGCCCTGCTCTGTGCATGACAGGGGCAGCGCCCCAACTCCCCAATCGGCCCTGCTCTGAGCCCGACCAGGGGCTGCACCTAGGGATTGGGCCTGCCCTCTGCCACCCGGGAGCAGGCCTAAGCCAGCAGGTCGTTATCTCCCAAGGGGTCCCAGACTGCAAGAGGGCACAGGCTGGGCTGAGGGACCCCCCTTTCTCCCTCGAGTGCACAGATTTTTGTGCACCGGGCCTCTAGTATTATATAAGAAAGGAAATAATATATAAAGGTTTCATTATCAAGTAACTACCCCTATGGGTAATCACAGCTTAATCCCAAAGGTCAAATCCTAGAAAAACAGTATAGAACACACACCTCACAGTTATCCCATTTGAGGAGCAAGGGAGTTGGGGTATTTATACACCAACTTCTATCAGTCATTGTTTGAAGCTTCAGGAGTTTTCATTTTTAGCCTTTCCAATTTTCCTTGCATTGGGGCAGAGCAACTTCCCTAGTTCAAAATCATCAGGTAAAGAGATGCCAGTGCAGGTAATTAGAAGTCTTCTTTGGAGCCCTGACTTGGTGAGGCCAGGAGGATATGACCCAGCACCACCAATGCCCTCTACAAAATCTGCTATGATCTCTAATGATGGGGATGCCTCTGTCTTTTGTTATGTACTATAGGCCCGGTGCACAAAAATTTGTGCACTCAGGGGGGTCTCTCAGCCAAGCCTGTGCCCTCTCACAGTCTGGGACCCCTGAGGGGATGTCCACCTGCTGGCTTAGGCCCATTCCCCGGGGGATCAGGCCTAAGCTGGCAGTCAGACATCCCTCTGGCAGCCCGGGAGCCCTCAGGGGATGTCCACTTGCCAGCGGGGAGCAGGCCTAAGCTGCAGTCAGACATCCTTAGCGCTGCTGAGGAGGCAGGAGAGGCTTCTGCCACCACCGCTGCATTGGAAGCCGTCAGCCTCGCTTGTGGCTGAGCAGAGCTCCCCCTGTGGGAGCACACTGACCACCAGGGGGCAGCTCCTGCATTGAGTGTCTGCCCCCTGGTGGTCAGTGTGTGTCATAGTGACCAGTCATGCTGTTAGGGTCAATTTGCATATTACCTTTTTATTATATAGGATAGAGGCCTGGTGCATGGGTGGGGGCCAGCTGGTTTGCCCTGAAGGGTGTCCTGGATCACTGTGGGGGTCCCGTTGCGGTGCCTGGCGAGCCTGGGTGAGGGGCTGAGGGCTGTTTTCAGGCTGGCCACACCCCCTTCAGAGTGGGGGTCCCCACTGGGGTGCCTGGCCAACCTGGGTGAGGGGCTGAGGGCCATTTTCAGGCTGGCCACACACCCCCGGTGATCCAAGCTCCCAGCCTCTCCTTTTATTCTTTTTTCCTTTTTTCTGGGATTTATTAACTTCTATAATTGAAACTTTGTAGTCTGGAGTAGAGCCCAGGTCTGGCCAGGGCAGGCGGGAAGCTTGGCTTTCTCCATCACCGGGGGCAACCCAAGCCTCCTGCTCGCTCCAGCTCCGTGGCCACCGCCGGCTGGAAGCAGGTATTTATCTTCTATAATTGAAACTTTGTAGCCTTGAGCATAGCTCAGGGCCTGTCAGGGCATGTAGGAAGCTTGGCTTCCTTCATCACCAGGGGTAACCCAAGCCTCCTGCTTGCTCCAGCTCTGTGGCTGCCGCCATCTTAGTTGGGTTAATTTGCATACTTGCTACTGATTTGCAGGTGGGCATGGGCCTGTGGGCGTGGCTTCAGTGTAGCAAAGGGACAGTTAATTTGCATGTTTCTCTTTTATTATATAGGATGTGCTTTTGAGGAGGTAAGTTTTCTGAGTCTCAGTTTCTTCATCTTTAAAATGGGGGATTCGTATTATTGGTGATTTTTCCAACTTTTTAAATAGCAGAGCCATTGATCTTCAGAGAAAATCTGGCATAGAATCCTAATTTATACAAGGAAAAGCAGAATTGGGCAGGTTGAAGTACTGGCAGGTGTCTCGATTAAGAGACATCTCCTTGGGTACCTATAGTTTCCAGAGACCATACCACACTTCTGCATTGTATGTGTGTATGTGTGTGTGTGTGTGTGTGTGTGTGTGTGTGTGTGTGTAATTTCATACACCAATTTTTATTTAGTTATATATATATATATATAACATTAAAATTTTAAAATATATAAATTTGTATATAGCTGCCTATTTAGATTACATACTGTAATAGGCAAAATAATGATGCCTCAAATATCTCTATGCTCTAGTCCCTGGAAACTGTTAATATGATAGATTGTATAACAAAAGGCAATTAAGATTGAAGATGGGATTAAGATTGCTAATCAGCTGATTTTAAATATAGGAAGATTATCCTGTATTATCTTACCTGGGCAGGCCCAACCTAATTGCATAATTCCTTAAAATTAGATGAGAGTTGCTTTTCACAGAGATGCTATATAAGAATTTGATCCTCCTTTGCTAGCTTTGAAGATAGGAGGATGATAGCAGCCAAAAGCCAGGGATTGTGGGTAGCCTCTAGAAATAGAAAAATACAATGGATTCTCCCCTAGTTTATCTAGAAAGGAAAGCAGCCCTGTGGGCAACTTGATTTTAACCCAGTGAGATGTGTTTGGAGGTCTGACCTACAGAACTTAAGATAATATATTTATACTAGTGGCCTGGTGCACAATTTTGTGCACATTGAAAAGAAATTAATTAGAAGAAATATTTTAATATTGCTATTAACTCTTTCTCTATAATAGAAGCGTCAACCAAATACACAAATGACAATGACAGATGGAAACACATGCATATGATTCGTGACAGCGAGAGCTTTATATGTATTGCACATGCATGAGTCAACATAGCCTTTTATAGATATAGAATAAACTTGCTTGATTAGACCTGCTTTCTGATTTAGCTAAATTTTTCCCAGCCCAGTGAAGCACCCCAACTTCTCTTTCAAGTAATTGTCAGCAACACGGCAGTAAATATCAACATGAAGCAGATTATTATCGTAGATCACACAGGGAGAACAAAGGGTAAAATATTTACCTGCAGCAGTCTTTGACTATATTCTTCACAGTAAGAAAACCTGAAGTCATTTTCAAGGTCCACCATTTCATACTTCTTTTCAGTCAGCTCAAGTTTCTAAGCTTTCTAAATCTCCATTTTCCAGCTAATGAAAAGAAAATAGGATTCCACTGAATCTCCTATCTACCTACTTCAGGACTTCTGTGAGGATCAAATGAGATGAGGCATGGGAAAACACTTCACAGACATTTGGTTAAAGTATGAAATGTTTGTACCTGGCTATAAAGCAAGTTGTGTTCCTGGTCTGAAGAAACTGCAAGGAGAATAGTCATCACTAGGGAGAGGAAGCCAGGCATTGCTACGTGACATTATTACCCAGACAGACACTTAGCATATTAGCCATATACATATATATATATAGTTTCAAATATATATATTGTTTTAAATATATATATTGTTTTAAAGCAGTGGTCGCCAAACTTTCGGACCTCACGGACCACCAGTGGTTCACAGACCACTGGTTGGTGACTGCTGTTTTAAATCACTTAGTTGGTAGTGATTTGTTACAGCAGCAATGAAAATCTAATACATATATTCTGGCTTCTACTGGATAAATTATTCTATTTTATTTAAATTACTATAGGCTCGATGCACGAAATTTGTGCAAGAGTAGGCCTTCCTTCCCCCGGCTGCTGGCACTGGCTTCCCTCTGGCATCTGGGACATGGGCTTCCCTCTGGCACCCAGGACCCGGGTTCCCCTCCGGCCACCAGCAGGCACCCAGAACCCGGGCTAACCTCATAGTCCCAGCTTCATCTGGAAGGTCATCCAGAAGGACATCCACTCTAATTAGCATATTATGCTTTTATTATTATAGATTTTATTTAAATGTAATTAACTTGGTCGTATTTGAGTGGCTTCACCAGTCAAGTTTTTGAAAAGCTGTAGAGAAGAAATTTGATTCTAACAATGACCTCCAAGAAAGTGGCCTGATCAAAACACAGTGCAGACTTGTGCAGTTGTACATATTCAGAACAGCATGGAATGCTCACTTCCCTCATTGCAGACTCTTCCAAGGCAACCTATTTTTATCTCAGTGGAAAAAAAATATAGTTACAGGGCACTGTAGATTCACACTAAAGTATTAATAAACTAAAACCTCTACATTGTGTTTCACCTAAATTGCTTTTAAGCCACTTCTGCATTATATGGCAGAAATTTTTTGAATCCCTATATGGAGAGGATAAAATATGTTTGAGACATTAATGGGATCATGAGAAAGACAATGGCATCTATTCCGGGCCTAGACAGCGAAATTGAGCAGCTCTGATCACTTACTACAAACAGGTAATGTTTTGCTGAGATTCTTTCCTACTTGTGAGCTCAACAATTCCCTAGTCAAATGTTCAATGATTATGCCTGATAACCTGACCCAGAACCATTTTGACTTAGAAGACATTGGAACGTACATCCCTGGTTTACAGAACTTAGCCTCCTCTGCTCAATGATCAGAATCTTACACTGCCTATTCTTTGAAGTCCACAGCTTGAGAGGAAGGGTGCCCCCCCCCCTTCTCTAGTCTCAGCCCACAAGACACATACCAACTTAGCCAGTAGCCCTCCTCCTTTGCCTACCACCTTCCTGTCCAGAGAAAAGATTTAAAAAGGTGTCATTATTGTAAGCAGTTAGACAGCCTTGGAAAAGAAGTCAGAACCAGGAATAAACCTGGTAGACAACCTCATCTAGTGATTAAGGGTGCGGACTTCAGAGGTGAAAGATCTGAGATTAAAAATCAGAATTATAGCCATGGCTGGGTAGCTCACTTGGTTAGAGCACTGTCTTGATACACCAAAGTACTGGGTTTGATCACTGGTCAGGGCACATGCAAGAAACAACCAGTGAATGTATAAATAAGTGGAAGAACAAATTGATGTTTCACTCTCTGTGTGTATGTGTGTATATATACTAGAGTCCAGTGCATGACATTCATGCACTGGGGGGGTGGGGGGGGGCGGGGGGTGTCTCTCAGCCTGGCCTGTGCCCTTTTGCAGTCTGGGAACCCTTGGAGGATGTCCACCTGCCTGCCTGCCTGCCACAGAGGCAGGAGAGTCTCCTGCCACCACCGCAGGGCTCACCAGCCCTGAGCCTGGCTTCTGGCTGAGTGGTGTTCCCCCTGTGGGAGCACACTGACCACCAGGGGACAGCTCCTCCATTGAGCGTCTGCCCCCTGGTGGTCAATGTGCATCATAGTGACCAGCCGTTCAGTTGATTTGCATATTAGGGTTTTATTATATAGGATATAATATAGGAAAATCAGAACCACATAATAGCTGTATGGCAGTAGTTAAGTTACTTAAATCTCTATATGTCTTCTGTAAACCAGAAATAATGGCACAGGTATGGTAGGGACCATATAAATTATAGTTTATGTAAAACCCTTAGCACAGAGCCTAGATCACTATAGGTACTCAATAATAGTGACAACTTGGATAATGAAGCTGATTTTGGAGTCATATACATAGTATGTTACTTGAAGCCATATGTGCAGATAAAATCATGAAAGAACCATACTGGGGGGGGGGGGGGTGGAGTGGGGAAAAAAAACCCAGAACCTTTGGGAATACCTATATTCTGATTATGTTTGATTATATTTTGCATAAATGACCATAACATTTTTATTACTCCATCAAGAATTGGAGTCTATTTCCTTTCTTCTTTAACCTGAGTGGGACTTTGTGATCAATTAAACAAATATAACACATGAGAATGTATGACTTCTAAGAAAGGTCATGAAACCTTTAGTAACATCATTGCCTCTGCAATGTGGAAAATAAGGAAATGTACTAACCGAATGAGCTAGGTAAGTGAGATTTCCAGACAAAGCATTGAAGTCGCTGCCTGCCTTCTTGCTGCTTATAGCAAAGTTGCAAGAGGAAAAAAGAACCTAAGGAAAGAATTGTTAAATAGAAGGAAGCAAGGACTTACTGAGTAAATAAAACACTTTCCTTCCAAGCTTCTCTGGAGAAAGAACAATTCTAAAATTAGTAATGTCTTTGTATATTTAAAAAGTCTAGCATACAATTAGGAGACATGGTCTAAAGGCAAAGTAGGAGTATGACTACAAAAACCTATGTTAAGAAAAATTTAAGGTGATACCTCAAACAGACAAATGACCTAAGAATGTTGTCCTGTCTCACGGATTCTTTCTATTACACAATAGGGTTTCCAAGAATCTGAAGTGTATTGCCACACAACAATCTCAAAAGAAGCTCAGGGTGGCACAGGGATTGCCCTGAAGAAATTCTGGGTGTGACTTTTGTCTAATATAATGAACTAGAAATCGTTGCATTTAAAAAACATACACACACACACACACAAAGCTTTTAAAAAAATTATATTACCTTGGACTAAAAAGGACAGAGTCCCATTGAGCTGCAAACACAGACTACATTTCACGGAAAAGGCAAAGCCAAGAGTTGCATAAAACCATTCCCAGATAGTACAACTAAACCTTAATCAAGTACTTGGCAATATATCCCCAGCTATTTTTTCAGAATTGCTATGGACCAAAGACTGCTGTGCTGCCTATGTCTCCCTTTCTGAATTGGAGTGTCTATTGCAGTTATTCTGGGTTTGTACCACAATTATATGTTGGTTATGGGGGAAGACACAGATAGTTTGTCATTTTAGTTTACAGGTCTTAGGTCAAGAAGAAAGATAGTCAAGAAGCTACACCCAAGGAAGCACGCCGAAGAGACTTATCCACACCTAACCCTGGCTTATAGGCTGAGATCCTGGCCCCTCAAGCATGAGCCTAATGCCAAAATGGAGTGAAATTTGGGGGAAGGTAGTCTTAGGGATAGATTGAATTTGTTTTGCATGTATTATCGGGACCAGAGTACTGTAGTAAAAATTATCTTCCCAATGTAGCCATAAAAATATTTCTGGTTTTACAGGCTCTTTCAGAATCTTGTCTCGCCCTCATTGAGAGTGGAGTTTATTTCTCCTCTCCTGAACCCGAGCAGCCTCTGTGACTGTACGGATGAATAAAATATTTCAAAAGTGATAGTGCATGACTTCTAAAGCTACATCATAAAAAGTTGTTTCTCTCTTTCTCAGAAATGTATCTTTGAAGCTCTGAGGCACCAGGTAAGAAGTATGGTTGCCCTGAAGATGCTGCACTTAAAAAACTATGAAAAGAGACTCCCTAGGGACACAGAGAGATACCCAAGGATCCGCAACTGCTGCATCCACCATCTAGTAGCATCTCCCCCTCCTCCCAGGAGCCAGACATGAGTGAATAAGCCTTCAGACAATTCCAGTGCTGCATTCCTGATTGTAATCACGTGACAGAACCTAAGTGAGAACCACCGAGTTGAGCCAGTCAACCTCCGCGGATAAAAATACAATATTTGTTGTCTTAAGCCAAGAAGTTCGGAGGCGGTGTGTTATGCAATGATGGCTAACCAGAACACACAGTTATTCTGAAACCAGGAGGAAGTGGTGCAGTCACATAATTGGGAAGAACTATTATGATAGAGCCTGTGGAAGCCAATGGAAGAAATTTAAGAAAGAGAAAGTGCACATCATTAGTGAAGGCTGCAGAGAAGAAAAGCAGAATGAGAACAGAAGAAGGTTCACTAGAAATTAAATGCATTTGTCATCTCCTGTCTAGAATGTAAAACTGACTAGCCTCTAATGCAAAAACAGTATCAAATACAGTCGTCCCTCTGTGTCTGAGGGGGGTTGGTTCTAGGACCCCCACATATACCAAAATCTGCAGATGCTCAAGTCCCTTATATAAAATGGCATAGTATTTGCATATAACCTATATGAAATCCTCTCACATATTTTTTAAAATCTCTAGACTATGTTACCTAATACAATGTAAATGCTGTATAAATAGTTGTTATACTTGTATTATTTAGAGAATAGTGACAAAAAAAAAGTCTGTACACATTCAGTATGGACACAACAATGGTAAGCCTAACTATATAGTACCCATTGGCAACAACATAACTTTTTAAAATAATATTTTTGATCTGTGGTTGGTTGAACCCACAGATGCAGAACCTGCAAACACGTACGACCTGTTGTCTAAGAAGCACCAGCACATGTTCCCTCTACCTGGATCATCTTGTCCCTCCTCAAGTCCTTCTTCTCCAACCCCATCCAAAAATCTAGGATGAAAAGGAATGCAACCCTCCTTCTATATCAGTTAAGAGCAAGGAACAATGTAGGTACTTTAATTTCTAGTAATAATAATAGTAAGTGAGTGTCATCCTCATGTTACTGATGATTAATATAAGATTTAGACAAATTAAATACTTTGAAAATAGACATATAGCTAGTAAATGGTGGACCCACTATATTAACCTAGTCCTGTGTGAGTCTGATAGTCAGAATGGAGATAACTATGGTCAGTTCTTTATGAGAAAATCTAGTTCAACAGAGACTAAAACGGGTTCTGATGATTTAAGCGCTGGTCCTCTCTGAACCCTTCCTTCCTCCATCTGGCATCCTCCAGATGGTTGGAAGCTCGAGAGTGATCTGTGGCCATCAGTTCTTCTCTCTCCCCACCAAAGCCAATTCATGTATTGCTTTCCCATAATGCCTCTGACTCTGAGAGAACTGCCTTCTGTAGGCACAAATTAAACTTGCTCCACAATAGCACCAGTAAGCCAAGCTCAAAATTCTAAAAATGAACTACAAAAAGAGTGTGTTGAATAGAGGAACTGGGTTCCAGATTGTGTCCTGTTTACAAAGGCACATATTGTGCTGATAGTAAAAGCAAGTAAGTTCTACCTTCATTATGGCTTAAAATGAATGCCACCCACCCACACCCACACCCTACCCACACTCACACTCCGTGAGAGCAATTAAATCTTAAATTCACCTTGCTCTGAACTACACAGACAAATAAAATTCTGCGCACATATTTGTGTGGTTTATGTATCATCTTCCACAAATTGCTTTACCAATTGAAATGAAAGGACTAGCTCACGTACATATGTATTCTGGGCTTCTGAGTTTTAATTCAAGAGACAAATGCATTCTCATAGTGACTATGGGAAACCACTCAGTGGAAACAGGTGTCACTGGTTACCAGAAGCCAGCACTTTGAACTGCACTCCAGAAAATTCTAGGGTCATTAAGACTCTGATACAGTGATGGCGAACCTATGACACGCGTGTCAGAGGTGACACGCAAACTCATTTTTTTGGTTGATTTTCCTTTGTTAAATGGCATTTAAATATATAAAATAAATATCAAAAATATAAGTCTTTGTTTTTCTATGGTTGCAAATATCAAAAAATTTCTGTATGTGACACGGCACCAGAGTTAAGTTAGGGTTTTTCAAAATGCTGACACGCCGAGCTCAAAAGGTTCGCCATCACTGCTCTAATAGCTATTCAAAAAGAATAAGGTTTTGTGGTCAAATAATTTAGGAAAACACAGCAGCTCATTCTTTTTATTCTTTTGGAAATTCACACTGCCCACTAGCCTGTGAAGATGTAAGATATTCTGTAAGGTATGAACCTGTTTAACTGTTTAAAATATAATTTCCTAAACTTATCTTACCATAGGCCCTTATTATCATACAATACCCACTATATTTCTTATCGATCATTGTTCAAGCAATACATTAGGTGAACACCATTCTTATTCGTTGGCATGTAATTTTTATTTAGATCAACCCGTGACCCCCCAGTGGATGCCTGAAACCATGAATAGTAGTACTGAGTCCTATATATACTGTTTTTTCCTATCCATATATACTTATGATAAAGATTATTTATAAATTAGGCACAGAAAGAGATTAACACTAATAACTAATAACAAAATAGAACAATTATAACAATCCTCTCTCTCTCTCTCTCTCTCTCTCTCTCTCTCTCTCTCTCTCTCTCTCTCTCTCTCTCTCTCTCTCTCTCTCTCTTCTCTCTCTCTCTCTCTCTTTCTCTCTCCAAGATGGCTACTAAGTGACTACAGGACAGGTACATGGATATGCTGTACAAGTGGGTGATTCACATCCTGAGTAGAATGTAAAGGGGTAGCATGAGATTTCATCATGCTACTCAGAACCACACACAATATAAAACATGAATTTTTTATTTCTGGAAATTTTCATTTAATATTTTTGGACCATAGTTGACCACAGGTAACTGAAACCACAGAAAGTAAAATTGGAGATAAGGGGGGATTGTAGTTATTTCAGGGAAATAGCATACTATTCATATGCTATATGTGATAAAAAGATTATGGGCTTTAGAATCAACATGGTCTGACTAAACTTCTATTTCTACACTAATTAGCAGAACGAGTGCTTTTAAACACTTGTTTGAAGCAAGGTATTTAATTTCCATGTGTCTCAGTTCCTTTGTATGTAAAATAGAGATAAAAATATCTACCTTGTAGGAGGGTTATGAGAATTAAATCAGGTATAGTATGTAAAATGCCTGACATTGTAGGCATTAAATAACTGATATTTTTCCTTTCTGGTTAAGTTACTTTAATTTGTCATGTAAACAATTTTATATTGTTATAATTATAATAATGGTCCTATATGATCTGGACATGAATTAAAGTTATAGGCATTCTAACTCGGGTTCATACAGCTACATAAATACCTTAAACAGACAGACAAAACGGAAGACTGATAAACCTCTCTAGGCCTCTCTGGTTCATGTTCTGGTAATTCTAAACAATCATAAAGGAACTGTCTAAAAGGAAGAACTGTTCTGTTTTCCCACCATGTCTTCCTGTGCACCTGAAACTCAATGTTTTCCTTCTCAATCACTAATCCCAAACGTATTCTGCCATTTAAAAATTCTTAGAAGCTAAACTGGTGTGACTCAGTGGCTTAGCATCAACCTATAAACCAGGAGGTAATAGTTCAGTTTGATTCCTGGTCAGAGAACATGCCCAGGTTGTGGGCTCAATCCCCAGTGTGGGGCATGCAGGAGGCAGCCAATCAATGATTCTCTCTCATCACTGATGTTCCTATCTCTTTCTCCCTCTCCCTCTCTGAAATCAATAAAACTATATTTTAAAAATATACTAGGAAATGATATCACTGTATTAACATTTTCTTACTAAGAGTTCCATGTAAACTTACCAAAATCTAAATCAAGGTATTCACCATGTCTTTTTCCTTCCTCACAGCTCCCACAGAATCCAGCATAGTCCTGAGTTCATACTAATCTCTCAGTGAATATTTATTGATTATTTTGAGCCACTCACAGTTGTAGAGAGGAGCTATAGACAGAATTGTAACCCCTCCCCCCAAAAATTCATATATCAAAGTCCTAAGCCCCAATATGAAATCATTCAGCTTTGGAATACATAATTAAACAAAGAGAGGTGAAGAATGCAGAAAGTATCTGCACCTGGATAGCTTCAGATAGGAGCCTTCAACTCAAAGTCATAAAATAAGCAAGTAAGATCTATTAGGTAATCCAGTGGACATCAAGCAGAGAAATAGAACAAATATTGCTGATGTTTTTTCTAGAACAACTCTAGTTAATTTAAAAGCAAAACTTGGAAAGACACTAAAGAAATAATGCATTCCACCCACCAAATGGCAAACTATCAAAATTGAGGGAAAGTTTTAACTATTAAGATGAATAATGTACACCAAAGAGAAAAAAAGGTATTAGGGATATATACCAGGTTAGCAATATTAATATTGTATTATATAATTATATACTTTTTTGTTTTGTTTTGTTAATCTTCACCCTATGATATTTTTCCATTGATTTTTTTTTTTTTTTTTAGAGAGTGAAAGAGGAAGGGAGAGACAGAGAGAAACATCAATGTGTGAGAGACCCATCGATTGGTTGCCTCCCACATGTGCCCTGACCAGGGTCGGGATTGAGCCTGCAACCCAGGTACATACCCTTGACCGGAATCAAACCTGGGACCCTTCAATCTGCAGGACGATGCTCTATTCACTGAGCCAAACTGGCTGGGGCTCTACTGTCAGCAGTCAGACAATCCTAGCGCTGCCACCGAGGCAGGAAAAACTCCCACCACCCTGCACTTGCCAGCCATAAGCCCGGCTTCTGGCTGAGCAGCACTCCCCCTGTGGGAGTGCACTTACCACCAGGGGGCAGCTCCTGCATTGAGTGGGGTTTTAGCAGAAACCAGCTCTCCAACATCCCCTCGGGGGTCCTGGATTGCGAGAGGGTGCAGCCCAGGCTGAGGGACCCCACAGGTGCATGATCAGGGCCAGGGAGGGACACAGGAGGTTGGCCAGCTGGGGAGGAACTGCGGGAGGGCTCTAGGGTGTGTCTGGCCCATCTTGCTCAGTCCAGATGGGCTGGACCCCAGCAGCAAGCTAGCCTACGGGTCGGAGCGTCTGCCCCCTGGTGGTCAATGCATGTCATAGCAACTGGTTGACTGGTCGACTGTCTGCCCCCTGGTGGTCAGTGCAGGTCATAGTGAGTGGTTGAGTGGCCTTAGCATATCATTATCATATTATGCTTTGATTGGTTGAATGGACGACCAGATGACCAGACACTTAGCATATTAGGCTTTCATTATATAGGATTATATTATATTATTGAGAGGAATAATGAACTGATGTCTATAACTTAGTCTAGTACTAAGGCATAGTAATAACTCTGCACATTAGTTGATGTGAGGCTGGCGATAATGATCTAAATATAGCAGTTGGCGCACTTTATCTTGTGTATATTGACATAAAGAACTCATAGAACAGAACCCCTCTGGTCATCCCAATGCTCAGTGTGTATAAATTAATTAAGAGGAGAGTAGTGTTGGTGCCCAATATTATCCTGTACAGCTCCTACCCTGTGATAAACATTCAGACAATAATCATAGCCCTAGCTGGTTTGTTTCAGTGAATAGAGCATTGGGCTGTGGACCCAAGGTTCGTGGGTTCCATTCTGGTCAAGGGCACGTACCTTGGTTACATGTTCCTCCCCAGCCTGGGCCCTGAAGGGCATGTGCAGGAGGCAATTGATCGATGTGTTTCTCTCACATCAATATTTCTCTCTGTCTTTCCCTCTCTCTAAAAACTCAATGGAAAAATATCTTCGGGTGAGGATTAATTTTTAAAAAAAGAGATAGTAATCATAAATAAAACCTACTTTATATACATATCCATAAGGAGTTTTATGAGCTAAAAAATCCATAAAAATATTGTGATATATAAAATATGTAAGATGTAAATCACTACTACAAGAAAGTTAAAGTAAAAAAACATAGAAATACATTACATTTTATATATACGTTATATATATTTTTTATTTGTCTAAAGTTTTACATATGTCTCTTTTTCCCCGATTAAGCCCCCCAACCTCCGCAGCCATTCCCAACCTGGGCAGCCCCCACCGCCCCAGTGTCTGTGTCCATTGGTTATGCTAATTACATTACATTTTTAATGTGAAGATGCTTAATGCACTCCACAGGGAAAGAGAGAAAACTGTGTTTTTCATGTAAGTGTACTTAAGTATTCCAGAGAACTTCATCACCAGGAGGTTATAAATATGTCTAAGTAACATAGAAAAACTGGTATTCTCTCTGAACACAATTGGAAAAGGGACAAATAATCACCAAATGAGGACAAATCTTTGGTGTTTCTATAAATAGATTGAAAAAATGAGATTTCTCAAAATTTTAGGCATATAATTCAAATAAAATCAATCTATAGGACAAAGAAGCCTTGAAAATAAAGCCAGACAGAAAGTGGAAAATTCTTTTTTAAAAAAAAAATATATATATATATTTTATTGATTTTTTTACAGAGAGGAAGGGAGAGGGACAGAGAGTTAGAAACATCGATGAGAGAGAAACATCGATCAGCTGCCTCCTGCACACTCCCCACTGAGGATGTGCCCTCAACCAAGGTACATGCCCTTGACCGGAATCAAACCCAGGACCCTTGAGTCCACAGGCCAATGCTCCATCCACTGAGCCAAACCGGTCAGGGCAAGAGTGGAAAATTCTTGATGATTTGTGAAACTATTGACTGTCCTTGTAGCATCTCAAGTTGAGTGGTAGCAATCTTTAGAGACAATGGAGTTATGTGTTTAGAGATTAAGCTCTCTGTGCCTTATCAAATATTGAGTCACAAATGTGATATAATATACTGCTAAAGACACTTAAATTTCCTATGTCTCTTGGGAGACAATAAAAAACAATAAAAAAGTTATAACCATTTTAAAGGTCAGTCAGAACTATTATATTTTTTAAAGATTAATGTATAATGAGACTCTATTTCCACAATCAAAATCTAGTTTTCCATTATGCTTACATCCTTTGGATTTGTCTGAAATTAATATGTATTTTGAAAATACATAACCCACAGAGGTTGTTGTTCAGAAAATATATATATGTTTTCCTAGTGGTTTATGGAAGGAAATAAACCCTGGAACAGAATCATATTTCAGGATTTAGCAGACAGAAAGCTGACTTTCAGATGGTGTGTATGTGTGTGAGGAGGGGGAAAGGGCGGTTACAAGGTTGACTTCTCATAATTCAAAACAGTAAGAATGAACGTTGTTCTCTGTTCTAAGTGACATCAGTACACGTACTAGTACTATACAAGTATGACACCCATCATCTCACTGTCACCATTGGAAGATTGTAGGAGTATTTGGGGGAAAAAATGCATCACATGAGAACAGGTGTCATATGTAACAATACACTCACTGTTGGACTGGTCTCTTGGGCACTATCACTTTTCTCTTTTTCCATTTTCTTCAGCAGCATTTGTTTTGGTTTGTCTGTGTTTCTTCTTGCATATAAATAATTCAGTGCTTAATACTGGGCAAATGTAAATTATAGGATTAAAAGGTAATCCTGTTTAATGATTTATATATGCACAAAAACGGTATTGTCACTCAGTCTCCCTTGGGAAGTACAATGTGCAATCCAAATGCATTGGGAATAAATTTAGTATAAATTTTCAATTTCATTTCAGTCTTAAGAGAAACAGATATGTGACATGTTGCTCTCCATTTTTTATATTTCCTTTCAACTTTTGTAATACATGCCATTTTCTAAATATAGCAACAACAATGACAAATCAAAAACTCTCACTTTAAGTCAGTGAGATTTTTTAAAGTACATTTTTATTGATTTCAGAGAGGAGGAGAGAGATAGAAACATCAATGATGAGAGAGAATCATTGATTGGCTGCCTCCTGTGCACCCCCCACTGGGGATCAAGCCACAACCCTGACTAGGAATTGAACCATGACCTCCTGGTTCATAGGTCACTGCTCAACCACTGAGCTACATCAGCTGGGCTAGACACATTTTTAATGAGCATTAAATGTATACGGCACCGTAGGAGGCCCCAAGAATTATACTAGGTTTCTATTCCCAGGAAATACAGTAACAAAAATAGACGGAAATAACAGTTCCTTTCTGGAGCCTGCAAGTTCCTCAGGGATGTGTTTTCCAAGTGATTTTCATACTCTAATAGACATTTTTTGTGTTTCTATTGTCATTGAACCTCATTTATAGTTACCTCTTTTCTCCAGCTTCTTCTATAGTCCCAACTGCTTCTTGATATATGTATGCCTATGTTGCTTATGTGTGTATATAAATGTGTGTTTGTGTGTACATATGTACATAAACACTTACAAACATACATCAACACACACACATATATGTATTTGTTTATATATATATATATATATATATATATATATATATATATATATATACTAGAGACCCAGTGCATGAATTTGTGCATGGGTGGGGTCCGGCTGGCCTTGGGGGAAGGGATGTGGGAGGTTGGCCGGCTGGCCCCGCCCCCAATCGGGCCGGTTGGCTGGTCACAGTGTGCACCATAGCAACCGGTCGTTCCAGTCATTCTTGTCATTCTGGTCACTTGGCTTATATATATAGATACACAGAAGTACACACATACAGAAAGAGAGGGAAAGGAGAGAGAAAGAATGAGGAGAGAGATTGCCCTCTCTAAATGCTACTCTTCTACTGTCTTCCTTCATTTGCAAAGTGAATAACATACTAAAAAATGTTCTCAAAAATGTCATATGTTCCTCAATCTAGTGTACCGTTTCCAACCTCACCATACTTCTCTTTCAAGTTTTACCAATAACTTTCTTATTACCCTGTACAGAGTCCCAGAGTCCAGTGGCTTTCTCAGACTTCTTTACCAAGAAGCTTCTGCTATATATGACAGTTCTAGTTAGCCCATTGTTTAGAAATGTCAACCCTTGGTGTCTATAGAACAAGCATTCTGATTCCTACTCTTCACCTCAGCCAGTTCTTCCAGGTATCTCTCTACTTTCTTCTTTTACATCTAACTGTGGAGTTCCCCCACGATTCTATACATTATCCTATCCACCTTATCATTTGCCCTGGAAAAGCCACTTTATCTATGACCTTCTAAATTGTTCTTCCACTTATACCCTTTGACTTGAACCTTGAAACTTTTTTAAAAATATGTTTTTATTGACTCTTAGAGAGGGCTAGGGAGAGAGAGAAACATTGATGAGAGAGACACATCATGGGCTGCCTCCTGCTTGCCCCCCACCCAGGACCGAACCCACAACCCAGGCATGTGCCCTGACTGGGAATCGAATTCAGGACCTCTTGGCCCATTGTATGATGCTCAGTCCACTGAGCTACACCAGCCAGGCAAGCCTTAAAACTTTTTTTTCCAGAAACCTACACGTTTTCACTTAACATGTCTTGTTTTCATCAAAAACTCATCATTTTCAAAATCCAATTCATTAGTTTACTCTGCCACATTCCCCAAAATTCATCTCTGTAAATTTTTCATGGACCCAATTATTTGTCCAGGAAATTAGGCTCAATATCACAGATTCATCTATGTTTTACCTATTGTTTGGTTTTTCAACAGGATATCCATGAACCTCCCCTAAATTTTCACTGACAATACCCTCACCCAGATTCTCATCATGTCATGGTTTGATGACTTCAATGGCCTTCACGTAGTTGCTCTGCTTTCGGTTTTTCTTACAAAATGTCGGAAGACCAACCTTTCATAATATAATGCCTTGAAAACTACACGCCCTATTTTTAAAATAAAATTTTTATTAGAGCCCTGGCTTGGTGGCTCAATTGGTTGGAGCATCATCCCATGCACCAGGGATAATGAGCCTTAAATCAACTACCAGCTTCACATCACACGGGTCATTTAAAAAGGGAACTTAAACTTGATTCTCTGGCTGTGCCACCCTCAAGCCCAGAAAGTCACTGGCAGAAAGTCCCCAGATCCTGAGGACTATGCACTCACAAACCAGCAGAAGATAATGTGGCCTATTTTGACCTTCCCAGACCTTACTTGATTGCGTCATATTTCTAATGTTGTCTTAATGTGCTTTGATGAATTGAATTAATTGTTCAGTTATCCCAGTACTAACCTTTTTTAACCAGATTTTATCAAGTGTCTCTTTTTCCTGTTACCCAGTGCTATTATGCCTGAGGAACGGGGACACCAAGGCATCAAGGCTGTTACAGCCAAGTTGATTCCCCCACTTTGCCAACAGACTGCAGTGCTGCACTGCACACCCTGTTACTCCACTGGAGAAAATCTCTGGGTTTGATATAATGCCAAATCTTTCCATGACATCAATGCCTCCTTTTTTTTACCTTTTCCCTCCTACATTTGAAGAATATTCTATATTATTCTAAAGAAAGGTATATTATAAAAAAAAATAGCATACATAGTATAAAAATCTAGAAAAGTTAAAGCTGGCTATGGAAGCCCTAGCCACCTGATCTGGAGAAATACTATAAACTAAAAATCCCTTTCCCAACATCCTTCCCTCTCATAAATATATGACTCTTCTATAATTGCCACATCATTTTTATATTTTTGAATAAATCTTCATCCAAAATTATTTTTTAAAAAACATGTAAGCACCTGCTATGAGAAAGGTCCTTGTAAGTCCCAGTGAGAGATTCAGATCTGAGCATGGGCTCTGCCTGTGAAGAGCTTCAGATAAAAATAGAGCAGAGGAGCAGGATCCACAAAACTTATATTTTAGAATTCTGTTTCCTTGTTGATTGAATGCCCCAAATGGAAGAACTACACACAATATACACACAAGGTAGCCCCTGGGGAAAACAGAGAGATTAAGTCAATTTTACCAGTCCTATAAACAATAAAATAATACACTCAGCACCAACCAAGAGCAGACTAAATGTATTCCATTACATTCTCCTGCAGAATTTCCATTAAAGGTACAAGAGAAAATGTCTCTATCCACAAAGTGATCTATAAGCAAAGAAAGAACATAGTACCTTTGCATGGAACACACGGTCTTAAAATACCTGACCCCAACATCTGTGATTTTATAAAGCAGGAGAATGTTGTAGACAGGAGAATTCCTGCTGTAAATAAGAAAGAGACAGAGCACTCTTCACTCCCACCATGTCGGGGGACTGCTCTTACGGGTCAGGAGTCTTCTACTGCAGTGATCCAATGCCTGCTGGACTTCTATGGCTGACTCATTATTCACAGCCTTAATGGAGTAAATTTACTATGAATGTAGCAGAAAGAAAAGGGAGAAAAGGAGTTCTTTAACTTTTTTATTGAATTTGTTGGGGTGGCACTGGTTAATAAGATTATATAGGTTTTGGGTATAAGTTCTATAATACATCATCTGTCTATTATATTGTGTGTTCAAGTCAAGTTTCCTCCCATCACCATTTATGCCCCACCCCCTACTCCCTTTAGCTCTGGTAATCACCATACTGTTGTCTGTGTCTATGAGATGGATTTCTTTGGTTGTTGTTTTGTTTTTGCTTAATCCTTTCATCTTTTTCTCCTAGGAAATAATCTAAAATAACTCAAATTCTATATAATAAAAGCCTAATATGCTAAGAATACAGTTGTTTGTTCAACAAATTGAAGTGTAACATGCTAATGATATGCTAAGGTTGCTCAACTGCTCGCTATGACATACAATGACCACCAGGGGGAAGACGCTCCAGCTGGTAGGTTAGCTTGCTGCTGGGGTCCAACTGATTGGGACTGAGCAAGATGGGTCAGACACGTCCTGGATCCTTCCTGTGGTCCCTCCCTGGTTGGCCAACCTCCCACGTCCCTCCCTGGCCCCTATTGTGCACCAGTGAGGCCCCTCGGCCTGGCCTGCACCCTCTTGCAATCTGGGACCCCTTAGGGGATGTCGGAGAGCCAGTTTCGACCTGATCCCACAGACCAGGCCGGGGGACACCACTGGTGCATGAATTCGTGCACCGGGCCTCTAGTATTAAATAATAGTCTTGGTAATCTAAATTGCAATCCATCTATATAATAGGCTCTGATGTGATGTTATAAATCATGTTGTAGAACATGTATTCTCAATGGGGGCTTAAAATTGTTGTTTTGCAGGGGTGAAGAAAGTCTTGCTATTTGTATGTACAAAGCACAGATATACAAATAATACATAAACAGATATGCACTATATCTGTGATACTGAAAGTTCATTGGGGGATATTCAGGAAAAAAGAATCTCTTAAAAAGCTCCTTTGCAGGACAATCATGAACAAAACAGTGTTGAGAAATACTATTATAGAAAAACATTTACCTACAAAGAAAATATTCCTTATAAATGATTATAATAACCACAGTAACTATTGTTGCTATTATTACAATAGTAGTTAATCAAGGGGGTCCAGTGTTATGTGCTTCACATAAAAAACATGGTTTAATTCTCAGAAAGTACTTTATGAAATGGATGTTATTTCTCCCATTTTATGAATGAGGAAATGGAAATTTAGAATGGCTATTATTTTACCAGATGAGAAAAAAATGAGGGTCAAAATTATTATGAAATTTAGTCAATGTAACACAACAGTAAAAGATTCAGACCCACGTCTAGATTTGTCTGAATTTAGTCTACGTACTCTTAGCTATTATGCAGGCTTCCAAATGGTGTTTATGAACAAGCACTTACATGCACGCGCACACACACACACACACACACACACACACACACACACACACAAATAGAAGCACACAAATGAAGTTATAAATGAAAATCCTTGGAAGTGGAAGTGCTTAAATTTCTCTGGCTTTTCTTTGTTACCAAATTTTCTGGATAGAGCATGTATAACTTTTAATAATAAAGAATAAACAAAAAAAAAATCACATAGACAACCCAAAAAAAAAGAATAAACAAAAAATGCTACATAAATAATAAACCTTGCCCTCAAGGAATATTCAGATAATTAGGGGGAGGGAAGACATGGAAGACATGGAAGCAAATAGTTGTGATACTAGTGGAATTAAGTTGAGTTCACTTACTACCCGTACCCGGATTTCTTTGGCAAGTTCCCCAAACTTTCTTTGAGTCTCAGCTAGTAAATAGAATGAGGATACCATGAAGATGGGTATGAAAACTGTCATAAGAGAAGTAAAAAATAAACCCCTTCTCCCTGCAGCCTCACTCCCAGGGCCTAAATGCAGCTGCTAACAAGACTTCAGAGGCAGCCTCCCAGGCAGAGCACTGGGGACATGAAAGTAACCTTGAATCCCAAGCTAGGGAGTCCAGGCTAAATCTGGCAAATGTGTTCTTGAATAATCTAATGATAGTGAGCTCCATTTCCTTCTTTCCTTTTCTTATCTTCCCTTTGAACCCTCCACTTGTAGGAGATTTTTAAAGTTAACCTCAGGGTTCATATTAATTGAATTTCTCCTTTATTGCTTGCTGTAAAGATGGCTAGTGATGTCTCCTGTGTTGAAGGACTTATTAGCAGGGAAAATGGCACATTTTGCAGCCTGCCAGCAGAATTCAAAGCAGCCTGGCACCTGCTTTGTTCAATTAATAAGCAAGTAAGGGTTTTATGTGAGCACGCGTCCCCCGTTCCCCTCTCCTCATCCACCTTGAACAATCCTCAGAGCCAGACGGCTCTGTTCTATCTCCTGGGAAAGGCTTCCTCCCAAAGTCATCCTTCTCTGGACCTCCACTTGTTGTGGCCCTTCTTGGGCAGATGGTGTCTGGAAGGCATGATTGATAAACATGTTTAAATATAGAAGGCAATCTTTTCTGTTTGCCAAGCAATTACTCAACATCACAGAGAGGCCTGCCATGAACCAACAAAATAGCTATAGTTGGTGATTGAACACGTTGAAGAAATGGAAAATTATTAAGAAACCATCAAATGTCAGGGTGACAGCAGAGTCTGGAAAACATTTACCAGTCACCATTCACCAGCAAAGCTTCCAACACATAGCAGTGCTGAAAGTCACCTTGCCTCCTCCACTCACTGTATACTGGTACTCACAGTTTGCATGGAATCATGTCCTTTTAAGAAAAAATGGCTCTACTAAGGACTTATTTTAAACTAGCCCAGCTATGTCTCTTTATCAGAACCTGATTTGTTTTCTTCCCCACACCTGACCTGAATGAGTATAATGATCATGCATGTCATCATGTCTTTGACATTGCATGTGTCAGCTAGTAAACAGAATGAGGATACCATGGTAAGAGCTTACCATGTTAAGCTCTTAACATACATGGTATTGTTGAATCCCCACACACTGGTGGGCTCTGTTATATCCCCTGTAGTAACTGTGGAAGTTAAAACTCAGGGAGGTTAAATTGCTTAGCATCACACAGCTTATAAGTGCTAGAGACAGAATTCATGCTGAGGACTGTCTGACTCCAACTTGTGTGCTTGATCCGCAGGACTAAGCTGTCCCTCCATTCACCAGAATCCACTCAACTCAATGCAGGGCTCCCCAAGATCTCCTCATCACAAATAGTCAGCCCTACCCTATCATTTCTCTCACTCAAAGTTGTGGCTGGATGACAAAAATAATACATACTGGAGAGGACCTTCTCAGGCTTAGCAATGGTCTCAATTTTGGAAGAATAAATTATGGACTTCCTGGTTCGTAGGTCAACACTCAACCACTGAACCACACTAGCCAGGCTGTATTATGATATTTCTGCTTCTTTATACTGTTTTAATACTTTCAACATTTTCAAAAATGTTATTTCAGGTATTACATATAAAACATAACTCATATAAAAAGCATTCTATACCCTACAATCTTTATTTTAAAATCTTCCCAGGCTTCCATTTTTAATTATTGTGCTGTTATATAATTTGTTTAATCTTTTCTCTTCTACATCAGACAACCTCTATCATGTCCCCAAACTTTTTTTTATCCCCGTAACAGTGACATATGCATATATGCACATGGAAGTCATACAAAGAATTCTGTAAGGCTAACAGTGTACATAGACTAAAATAATTATAGTGGCATTTTGAGGGTAGATAGATATGATCGATAAACATGGATATAACATTACTTCGACTCTGACCCTGAGCGTGTAGCTATATAATATGAGTAAATACACAATTGAATAAGTTACCTAGCACCTTGAAGGTCAAACAGTAGATTAATGTATGTCTAAGGTATTGCTTTAGGACTGACTTGACCTTACGTGAAATTCTTTGCTCAGATTATTTTGAGCAATCTAAGAATATTCATGCAATTTGTTTTGCTTGGGGCAAAGCTAAGAATGTGCACTTCCCAAAGTCTGTCAGCCTCCCCATTAGCACACTTCTCTAACTCACTTCTGTTTGCCAGAGAGATCCATTCACTCTTCAAAACACAAGGAAATGCTAAGGGATATACGGACAAAGGGAGATATTTGTCAGCAAAGAAGCACAATCTGCCTAAATCTAATGATTCCTCTGCTGACCAAACAGATCAAGCACAATTCAGGGTTATTTCAACAAACCATCTACACAGGTAAACATTTTCATTTTCTGCAGAGTGTGGCTCTTTCAGGCTATTGTGCAGCAATGCTGAAGTAATATCAATATGAATCAAACAATAAAGCAATATTGTGCTTGTGTGCTCAGTTGCCCCGCTGTTGAAGGAGACTGAGACAGTTTGAAGAGCCTAAATATGCTCTACCAAAAAAATCACGTTTTCCTTTAGGCCAGTGGTCGGCAAACTCAGTCAACAGAGCCAAATATCAACAGTACAACGATTGAGATTTCTTTTGAGAGCCAAATTTTTTAAACTTAAACTATATAGGTAGGTACGTTGTTATTAACTTAAATTGGGTACTCCTAAGGCTTAGGAAGAGCCACACTCAAGGAACCAAAGAGCCGCATGTGGCTCTGGAGCTGCAGTTTGCCAACCATGGCTTTAGGAGATGCTAGCTTTCTGGTGCTATTTTTAGCAGCAAAATCTCTCTCCCTCTCTTTTTGTTTTTTGTTTGTTTGCCCTTCTCTACAGAGATTCATACACGAAACCCCAACTTATAAAACATATAACTAGAGCATTTCTGGCTGACATGTGGGGCCCAGCCATGCTAAGCATACCTTCCTCTCAGGCACTTTCCTATAACCCTAGGATGCATGTAAGAGGGACTCTCCCACTTTTGAAGAACTGGACGAAGGGGCAAAAAAAGACTGATAATGTCAATGTCTATGTCTATCTTGAACTGCTATATGAAATCCATTGGCCACAAAAAATATTCTAGCCCTAACCAGTTTGGCTCAGTGGATAGAGCATCGGCCTGTGGCTTGAAGGGTCCCGGGTTCGATTCCGGTTAAGGGCATGTACCTTGGTTGAGGGCACATCCCCAGTGGGAGGTGTGCAGGAGGCAGCTGATCCATGTTTTTCTCTCATCAATGTTTCTAACTCTCTATCCCTCCCCCTTCTCCTCTGTAAAAAATCAATAAAATATATTTTAAAAAAATATTCTGTAGGAAGACTACTGGTGTTTATCTTTTGAGTGTCCTCCCACCTCAATTTCCACAACCACCCTCCCTCCCACCTCCTTCATCCTACACACCTTATCCCCAAAGTAGGAACCCCTGCCACCGAAGGCTTGGCTAATCAGAGCTCCCCAGGCCCATCCCTCACTCCTTACATCCTCTCAGCAGCATGCCCCTCCCACTGGAACAAATAATGGCATAGCTCTTGCTGTGAACATTGTGATGTTGCCACCCAGTCTCCATTCATAGCTTTTCCCTAATAGCATTTCCTTTCCATCAGTGTTGGCAGCCTTGATGGTCAGTTAATCACTGTGACTTGTTCCAGCTAATCCCGGTGGAGGGCTTCTGCCCCAAGATGGAGACATCTGGTCATAGTCTCTCCCCAGGGATTCTGAATCTAGAGCAAAAGTTCTCAAAGATAGAGAGGTGGAACTGGTTCTTCCTGGTGATGGCATCCTGACAAGACCACACAGTTGTTCCTGTCATTTACAACCCTGGTCCAGCCCTGGTTCCTGTACTTCTGTACCTTGTATCCCAGCTTTGCCCTTTAATTTGATGAGTTATTCCTTCTGATAAATTCCTTTTTACTTAAGTTAGATGGAATCTGTTGCTTACATCCAAAGAACCCGAAATGATACAAGCTTTTATATAACAGTTTCAGATTCATTATTTAACTGGGTCCCCAGAAAAAACTCCTTTGGATCCAGATAGAAAAATACTATCAATCCCATTTTATAGGGAAAGAAATGCAGGTTTGTATTATTTATCTTTTTTGTCCAAAGTGTCATGGTCAGATGATGCGGCACCACAATTATTCCTACTCGAACACATCCTCTTTCTTGTGCCATGAGAAGCACCAACATTCTGGATCTAGCCCTACCACAGAAATGTGCTTTTTTATGTGAAATTCCCTCGGAGCCTCCTGAAATTACCATTAATTCAAAAAGCCAAGCCCCATGGAATAAAAGACTGATAGAGGATTTATGTGTTTTCCTTCTCAGGGTCACTGATCTAAATATCATCAGGTATTCTGTACAGAGCATCTACACTCAGCCATTATCTGAGTTCAATCTGATGGTTAACCTTATGGGTAACCCAAACTCTTATAATGAAAAAAAGTTTAAATACATTGGAAAATTAATAAAGGGATAAAAATAAGATCATTAAATTTCCAAGCTTCAGGAGGGAACTAAATGACCCAGGACATAAATTTCTCCTTTGCATCTGGAATCAGGAGGAGATAAATGGTTCCTGTCTTACCACGTTTATCAGAGCTACTTGTAAAATATAGTGAATTGAATCACAGAAATACTCCCAGGTTCCTTGCATGTGTGTGTGTGTGCACACACACACACACACAAACACACACCTAGACGTCCAAGGACCTCTGGTCCAAGGTGATGAATAGGTTTTCTTTTTTAAGAGGACTTTTTTCCAAAAGGCTTAACTCTAGTTTCAACAATATATCTAGAATTGCTGCCTCTTTTCCAATGAAAGAAGGAACTTCCCTCCATCCACTCCCCTTTCATTCATATTTTCACACTTCAGGTTGTCCCACTGACCACAGAGGAGAGGAGATCAAATAACACAGTCAAGTCAGAAGACCAAACCTGGAGTCCACATTCCACCACTAACCTTAGTGTGACTTTGGGCAAACTGTTAGTCCCTTCTGAGCCCGTGTTCAATTCCATTTAAAATGGATAAAATAATATTACCTACCCTTCCAATGCATGAAGATTTTCAGATGACCATTGATGTAGATAAAAGATAAAGTTGCATAGGGAATTTGGGTATTATCTGATAGAGACTGGCTAGCCACTCAGATCTATTAGATACTTTCCTTAGCTTTATAGAGTAATCTGGTTTGTTAGTATACTAAGAGAGGCTCTATCTGTCAGGGGTGGCCTCATGTTATCTACCATGTAAAACCAGAATGCCCTGTTACTATTTCACATGAATAAATATGACTGGCCCTCAAATCATTTTAACCTTTCTCTAATTCAATATGGGCCTGTATTCAAATGAAGTCACACTTACATTCATACAGAATTTGCCAATTGCTCTGCATTCTCATCTATTCTACTCTTTGAGCAATAGTTCAAATATATTCTACAAATATCTTTCCCCAAAGACCTATAAGAATCTCCAAGCATGCACATGTGTCCAAGAGCTATTGTTTGTCTCCTGCTTCTTGCCTGGAGAGAGAAACACAGCCCTTAAGACTGAACTTGAGCTCTTTCCAGCAGTTGCCAAGCCATGGGCATCTCTCGGGATAACTGGCACAAGTTCCACAAGACTAGGGGCAAGAGAAAGCCCCATTGCAAGATGTACTGTGCCTTGAAACTGGATATGGGCAACTTCTGGGGCTCTGAGTATTTTCCGTGCAAAACAAAGATTACTGATGTTGTCTACAATGCATGTAACAACAAAGTCCCACTAGGTACTTCCCCTGTGTTGCAAAAAGGGGGCCCGAGCTGACTGCAGAGAAGGAAGAATTTTAAGCAAAAAAAATGATCAAAGTAAATTCAGAAGAAATATGATGAAAGGAAAAAGAATGTCAAAAGCAGTTTTCTCGAGGAGCAATTTCAGCAGGAAAGCTTCTTACATGCATCGCTCCAAGACCAGGCCATTGTGGCCAAGCAGATGGCTCTGTATAGGAGGAAAATCATGGCCCTGGAAGGCAAATAAATCCTCTTCCCTCCTATCTTAGCTCAGGTAATGAAGGTGTTTATTCTAAAAAAAAAAAAAAAAAAAAAAAAAAAAAAAAAAAAAAATTGAACTGACACCCATTAAAATTAGCATTTATATTTGCTGACCCCCAACAGTTCTGTTCATTTTAATTAACATCATTGTCAGTGTCTGGTGGTGAAGTTGGGCTTCCATTCCCCACCATGATGTTGCATACATTTCCACATTGCTTTTAGCAGAGAGCTCCGCGGATTCCCCAGGCAAAGATATTGCCACGATGGGTGGTGGAGGAATAATGCCCTTAGCTTTCAGTTCCACTCAGTCAGTAGTCCCACAGAAAAACTGCCTGATGCCTAAGAGTTTCCATGTTCTGGTGAAGTTCTTTCAATTCAAACATATTTGATCCCCGCCCCCCCCCCCCCCCCCGGCATATCCAAGGTGTCTGGGTGGATGTGTAAAAATGGCTCCAGGTTCAATCATTCTGGGCATGAATCAGAGCTTCCTCTCCTCTGAAGCTTAGCCACTGATGGGATAAAGGCACCTTGGGTCAGGTTCTTTATGCTTCAAATGAGTTGCCCTTCAAGCACCTCTTTGCTCTTCCCACAATCTGGCCTTTATCAAGGTCATCCTAATGCATCAGATGGATTTCAGTACCTTTGAATCTTAAAGAAAAGGAGTCAAGACCAATCTATTTTCCACCTAGAAGTGCTTCTTGCTCATGAAATTAGTAGATGTAAATAAACTCAAGCAAGAGCCATGCTGCCCAATTTCATTTGCAGCATCCAAGCTGCAAGAGTTCATAGATATTTGAGAAAATAGTTAAAGCCATTCCCTCCACCAACAAAATTTAAGCCTTCTCCCTTCCCCTCACCTCCCCTCCTCACTCTCTCTCTCTCACACACACACACACACACACTCACACAGCTATCATCTACAGAAAGCAGTTCAAAAAACTGTAGTGCTAATGAAAATGTACCAAATAAAAATCTAGACTGAAAAACAGGGTGGAAAATATATAGAGACATCAAATGAACAAGCAGGCTACATAATGAGCTGTTTGATGGAGCTTGGAAATTTAATGAGCAACTTGAAAAGTCATTTAATATTTTGTTAGGAAGGAACTTAAAGATCAGTTAGTCTAACCCCTTCAACTTTCTAGCTGAGAAAATGGAGATCCAGACTGATGAACTAACAAATACTCTACAGTGATTGGTTTTCTCATAATAAAAAAAACACATTGGAAATACATTTAAAGAACCTAGGTAACATGTTCAAGGTTACTTGAATACGAAACAGAATATTAGGATTGAGGCTGGGAAGGTTGACAATACTCTTAAGGGAGAAGCATCCTGAAGCCAGTTTTTTGAGGTATTAAACTGTTAAATGAAATTTTAAATATTCTTTAGACCACTCATACCTGTTTTGCTCTATTCCATGTCTCTGGTCTACACCTTCCTTCCACCAATCTATACTGTACACTGCTATCATATTCACCTTCCTTTGTGCCACACCCTCTCTTCATAACCTTCTATGGCTCCCCACACTCTATTTAATACCTTGGTGTGTAAGACCTCCATAAACTGCCCCAGTCTACCTTCCTAACATTAAATCCCATTTCTTCTCTATCAATTCCTGGCTCTTGTCAAACTAGGTAACCTTCTATCTTCAATATCCATCTTGCAATTTATCCTTCACTCTTCAACACTTACTGAGTGAGTGCCTACATGTGCCTGACATTGTGTTAAACCCTAGAAACAGAAACACCTAAAGCACCACCAGCCCTGGACCAAGGGCTGGATGGAGGTGGGTAAAGGGGGTGGGCAGGGAAATGGGGACATCTGTAATAGTGTCAACAATAAAAATAAAGTTTAAAAAAAGCTCTGAGTGCCCCAACCAGTTTGGCTCAGTGGATAGAGCATGGGCCTGCGGACTGAAGGGTCCCAGGTTCAATTCCAGTCAAGGGCATCTACCTTAGTTGTGGGCACATCCCCAGTAGGGGGTGTGCAGGAGGCAGCTGATCACTGTTTCTCTCTCATTGGTGTTTCTAACTCTCTATTCCTCTCCCTTCTTCTCTGTAAAAAGTCAATAAAATATATATTTTTAAAAAAGCTCAGAGTATTGTTCCATAGCAGAATAAATTTTTTAAAATGTTGATAGTGTAATAGGCAGAGAGACATGCAAACAAGTTATTACAGTCAAGGAAAATGATTGCCATAACTCAAGCTGGTCAGAGTACAGTGGGAACCAAGGAGAGCGCTGAGCTTTCAGGTTATAAATGTGGATTTTTTTGCGGGTTGTGTTTTGTTTTGTTTTGTTTTGTTTTGTTTTGTTTTGCCTTACTTGCATCCACAACCCATACTTGCATCTTCATTTAACTATATCCCATAGCATCAAGTTCCAATGCCACTTCCTTCATGAAGGCGTGCCTCATAACAATGTAGATATGTCTCTTCCCCCTTTTTTGTGAATGTCCCTTCCCCAAATATGTAGCGAAAGTTCCTAATAAAAAATAAAATAAAATAAAAAGAATGTCCTACAATTAATGAGGTAAAAAAGTTTCTAATAAATGAAATACATACACGTTTTACTTTACATATACGTGTTTTTTTTGTTTGTTTTAAAACCTCTAATGTTCATGCTTAGAAAAGCCAAAAATAAATTTGCCAAAATTATGAAGGTAGTTAAAAGGGCCCCAGAGGTTACAGGCTATTACTTCTCTCTGCATACTCAGCTATGATTAGGACCTTTTATTGGCTTACAAATGGAATGAGAAATAGAGGGATGATAGAAGATTTCCTGGTGTGAATAGCTAAAAGAGAAAAAAGTAATAAAAAGTGTGTGTGTGATGTGAAAGCAACATTGCCCAGAGTGAAATAAACAAGACTGTGGCAATGAAAGGTACACAGAACAAAGGCACCTGCGGAGGGCCCTGAGATAGATCTAGGGATGTACTGAAGAAACGCAAAACCAGGTAGTTCCCAAGACCGGCCACTAGGCGTCCCAGCCTACTCAGTCTCTCAGGGCTATCTCTAGGACACAAGCTGATCAGGAGGCTGCTGCCTCTGGCCAGCCAGTCAGGCAGTTATCTGAGTACATTTTAGGCTTGGGCTTCTGGCCATAGGAGCCTTATCCAATTCATTTCCTGTTCCAAAGTGTCTAGAACACTCTTGGGCACACAGTAGGTACTCAGACATATTTGCTGAATACAAACAGCCACTTACATGGTTGTAAAGAACAAATCTAAACTACTTCATAATAAACAGTTTTCCAGATCTTTTCTTCGACATGCTATATGGTAGTGCTTCGGGGTGATTCATTGTCCCAATCAACGAAGCAATAAATCTCTGAAATGTCTAGCCTGCAGCACAACCAAGGAATTTGTTCATACCTTTCCTCTACTCCTTTATATAGAAAAGGGAGTAAAAGATGTTAACTACAAAGTTGAATGAAGCAACAAGCTAAGAGGTGGAATGTTCCAAATGTGTTCCTGGACTTGAACAACTTCCAAGGTTTAACAGCCACTCTAGTCTGGGCTCAGCACACCGTCAAGCAATTATTGCCCAAGAGCTCTGAGTGACGAGAAGGCCACAGTGAAACCACAGCAGGCAGCCTTTTGATCTCCTACTCACTCTATATTTATTGGCTCCAATGGCTCTCTATCCTAAGCCATGAAAACACTTTGTAAAAGAGAATATGATCCTGGAGAATTAACTGGACTCTTCCCTGTGCCCAGATAGTAAATCATGAGACTAGATGGTCGATAGCTAACTAACCCTACTACCAAATTGCCAGCCCTGGTCAGAGGCTGTGATGCAAAGAACATCACTTTCATACCTCAAATAACAGCCAGACAGAGAAACAGACTTTTAGGACTATAAAGAGCCTTACAGTCATTCAAGGCCAGTGGTTTTCTTTTCTTTTCTTTTCTTTTTAAATATTTTTTATTGATTTTAGAAAGGAAGGGAGAGGGAGAGAGTCAGAAACATCAATGATGAGAGAGAATCACTGATCTGCTGCCTCCTGCACGCCCCCCACTGGGGATCGAGCCCGCAACATGGGCATGTGCCCTTGACCAGAATTGAACCTGGGACACTTCAGTCAGCAGGATGACGCTCTATCCATTGAGCCAAACCGGCTAGGGCAAGGCCAGTGGTTTTCAAGTGGTTTTAGTCATAGAGTTTTTGCTTCAAATAAAAACTGTCCAGAACTTTAGTGTAACTGAGGAAGAAAAAGTTACTCCTGGGGGGAGGGAATGGAAGGCAGTAGAGGCAGAATCTCTAGAGCTTCAGAAAACAGTGTTTGAACACAATCACTCTGGGCCACTCCTGATTTCACATATATGGGGTGTCTGAGAAGAAATTATTTTACCTCCACTTTATAAATGAGGATACTGGAGCACAGTTTATATCTTTTTGTCAAGATTATGCAGCTCATTCTCAGTCTCTTAGGAAAACAGATGGTACAAGCAAATTCGGATAATTTAAAGAGGAGTTAATAAAGAAACAATATACAAAGGTGTGGGCAGGGTTTCCAAAACAAATAAGGATAATGTGATACCCTGGAGTTGGTCATTTGGGCCTGAGGGGAGGAGTTAGTTACATGAACTTAAAGAGATGTAATCTATAGTTGAAAGACACAGCCAACCATAGGCAACCCTACAAGGAGGAAAATAGAGGAAGACATATACAGTCCCATTCTCCTCCTTCTTCTTTATTTCCTACCAGGGCTGCCACTGACTGAACAAACTGGAAATCAAACAGAGAGTCTATCCATCTATAATAATAAAAGCATAATATGCTAATTAGACCAGACAGCCGAACGACCTTCCAGACGTCATTCCAGACGTCCTTGTGTACGAAGCCACCATGGCAGGACCCGAGGCTGAGGTGGTTAGGGGTGATCAGGTAGGCAGGTGAACAGTTAAGGGCAATCAGGCAGGCAGGCAGAGTGGTTCGGGGTGATCAAGCAGGCAGGCAGGTGAGCGGTTAGAAGCCAGTGGTCCCAGATTGCGAGAAGGATGTCCAACTGCCAGTTTAGGCCCAATCCTGCAGGGATCCCTGTGGATCAGGCCTAAACTGGCAGTTGGACATCCCCCAAGGCACCCTAAATTGCAAAAGGGTGCAGGCTGGGCTGAGTGACCCTCCCCCCCACCTACCCCCTGTGCACAAATTTTGTGCACCAGGCCTCTAGTGTATTCCATATATATCGGCCTCTTGGAGCAAAGAGAGAACAGCAGAAAGTGGACACAAAGGGGCAAACTGAAGGCATATGCCATGGTCAGCCAGGGTCAGACACAGAATTATCCAGATATGAAATGGCAAAATCTATATTCTTGATCACAAGAACTGTTTGGTAACAAAATCATATTGAATATTATTTCCTCTCCATTACTCCACAAATGATGGCTTGTCTCCTATTATAAACTAGAGGCCTGATGCATGAAATTCGTGCAAGAGTAGGCCTTCCTTTGCCCAGCTGCTGGCACTGGCTTCCCTCTGGCACCCGGGACCTGGGCTTCCCTCACAGCCCCAGCTTCATCCAGAAGATCATTGGAAGGATTTCTGGAAGGACATCCAGCCTAATTAGCATATTATGCTTTTATTATTAGAGACTAGAGGCCTGGTGCACAAATTCATACACAGGTGGGGTCCAGCCAGCCTGCCCTGATGGGGGCTAATTGGGTCAGGCCAGCAGTGGGGAGGGGATGCAGGAGGTTGGGGGGACCAATTAGGGCCCCGATTGGGCCGGTTAGCCACCTCACTGCACGTCATAGCGATCAGTCATTCTGGTCGTTCCACTGTTCTGGTTGCTTGGCTTTTGTATATACAGATTATTATAGATTACTGAGAATGAGGAGATTAAGAATGGTGGCAGGGTAAGTGGATGATGCATGGACATGTTCCCAGGACCAAACTGGTATTACGACTAAAATACAGAAAAACTTCCTGAATAATCAACAGAAAACTCATAGGAAAGAACCCTGTCACCCGAGGATGAAAAGTGGAGACTGCATTGAGGCTGGTAAGAGGGGCAGAGTGTGAAAGGGCTGGCCGGGCACCCACAGACAGCAACTGAAGTCCCGGAGAGATATATCAGCTGTTGGGGGTTGCCACAAAGAACTCTGGGACCTAATCTCCAAGCTGGGCCCCCCAGCAGAGAGCACCAAAACTGAGGGGGGTACCCACATAACATCTGGCTGTGAAAAGCAGCAGGGCACTGTCTGCCAGAGAGTAACATTTGAAAATTCAGGCACTCTCCTAAAGGGTCAATGCACAAAATTCCCTGTGGAGCCACTCACCTTATGCTCTGGCAGAGGGAGGGTGAAGTGGACTGGGGCTGTAAGAGCAGAAGCCAGAACTGGGGACTTTGGAGATGGAGCTCAGAAGGCAGACACCCAAGTTTCCTGGGCTGAATCATTCCCTCATTCAGCTGAAGACATCTTTCCCACATAGACATCTGCCTTGCCTGGAGGGAGGACAGTTGACACACCCTATAGGAAAACACCTTGGCCTGAGACCACTTAAAAGGTTAAAAATAACAATTAGCTTCCAGGCAGAAGCAACTGTCCCACCCTGTTGAAAAAAACTCTTGCCACACCTAAGGACCATTGCCTGGGGCAATTCAAGTCAGAATCCTACCAGTCTGTAGGCAGAGGCTTTGGGCCTTTGCCTGATCTAATTAGTCAGTAATAGCCTTTAACACTGTCCTGCACTAGAGATTGAGAGGTGTAGAGGATCTATCTAATACATAATCACAAACCCAAACAGAAATCCAAAATGAGACAAAGAACCCCCAAATGAATGAACTAGTGAATTCTCCAGAAGAAGAGAAAAATGAAGCAGAGATAAGAAATTTATCTGAAACAGAGTTCAGACTCATGATGGTAAAAATGCTCAATAGCATAAAAAAATATATAGTAACTATGAAAAAAGAACAGTCTGATGTGGTACATCTACACAATGTACTATGAATACTACACTGCTATAAAAACGGAGGAACTCTTACCATTTGCTATAGCATGGATGGACCTAGAGAACATTATGCTAAGTGAAATAAGCCAGTCAGAGAAAGATAAATATCAGATGATCTCACTCATTTATGGAATATAATGAACAATATAAACTGATGAACAAAAATAGAGCCAGAGGAAAGAAAATATTTTAGAATATAATAGAAGTAATCCTGTTATTTGTAGGTTTTTAATAGTTCCTACAACTTTAGTGATATTATACTATGTTAGTACAGTTTTGGTAATATTATTATATTTAAAATATTTTTCTTCAAATATTAATATTTATTGCATGTAGCATTATATTTAAAATCATTTTTCTTGCAATATTAATGTTTATTGCATATAAATAGCTAATTATTTTGTATCTACAATCTAGTAATACATTTATTTTATATATTGTAAAAAATCAAATAAATAAATTAAAATTTAAAAAAGAAATAAATAAAATATACTACCTGACTGCCATCAAGAATTCAAAGGAACTTCAAAAAATAAAAATAAAATAAATTACTGAGAATGGTGCTTCAGAATATTCAGCAATATTTTCAAGTTCTCAGACAACTCTAATCATGTTCTCTGAACACAAATATAGATTACTATAGTTGTCCTAATGTACTTTATAATATTAAAGTGAGATTTCATGTTTTCATAAATACTATCACATTTCTGTTCACACTGCTGCGTGTCAGTTCATCTTCATTACATGAAATATTTAACATCCTAAAGAATGTTTGGCAGACACAGGGGACCACGCGTTGCTCAGTCTATGCGTATAGTAGACTATTTGAACCATCACTATTGGACAATGGCTCTTTCTTGCTGAGAGCAGATAGCAACTTTGGATCCTTCTCAGCATGAGCAACAACTTCCAAATGACCAGTGAGCACATAATAATAAGCCCATATTTATTCCTTTAGTGAAGAAGAAAGATACGTGAGTACAAAAAAAGTCTGTAAGAATTTAAGAACACAAGCCTGAATGCCCCAGCACATTGAGTGCCATTTTCAAAGACTTCTCTCCAAAGTGAGCTTCTTTTAGAGCAGGCAAGATACAACAAATACACGTTGAAACAAAATACCTCTTTGCTCTAGGGAACAAATCTATCCTTAGTTACATTTGAGAATATACCACAGCATGAGGTAAATAGTTTTAAACTGTTACAAAATGAGTATAATTTCACAATGAAAAACATTTATAAAAATCTGTTGAGTGGACAGTTGAACGTTCTCTTAGGGTCACATTTATTCTGCAGGAAACCTGTAGGAAGTATTTTGATCCAAGAAGTTATTCTTCCTTCCAACAAAGAAGGCAAAAAAGATGTGAACAGAGATGAAAGGAAGAAGAGGGCAAGGGGAAATGATTGAGTATGGACTTTGCTCAGAGAACAAAAAAATTAACGTAAAGTTTCTATGAAATACAGAACAGAAACAGACATCCTTTCTTTCTTATACCTCACTTTATTAAATCAGGGATATTTAGAAGTCATTCAATGTCTTTTCATGAAACTTACAAAATAAAAAACTCCTTACCATGATCAACAAGACCCCATATGGTCAACCCACTGTTGAATTATCCCATTTAATTCCTTGCCACTCTCCTGTTCCACACTCTAAGCCCACTGGTCTACTTCTAGTTTCTTGAATATTCCAAGCTCTTTTCTACCTCAGGACTGCTGGGCATTACTCCTACCCATCTTGGGATGCTCCCACCCATTCTACTTTGTGACTAATTCCTACCCCTTCCTTGGAAATCAGCTTAAATAAAGATCTTCTCTGAAAACTTGATTTAAAATAGGTCCCTTCTGTAACTCTATAACTCTGTTCCTTTTGCTTGCTTTTTCTTTGAACTTTATAGTTACACTAGAGGCCCAGTGCACAAATTCATGCATGATTGGGCTCCCTCAGGTTGGACTGTGGAGATTGGGCCCAGCTCATGCCCCCAGCCTTGCAGCCCCACAGCCCCGCCAGGCACCCCGCCTTGGCCTGGCACTGCTCCCTCACCTGCTCCACCATCCCACCTGCAGAGCAATCGGTCAGGGCCACCTCCTCCCTCCCTCCCCCGCCCCCCCCGTGCCCAGCTCCCTCAGCGTCTGGGATCTGGGCAGCAGCCCTGCCCCTACCACCACCACTGGTCGCCGTCTACAGGTTGAGATCAGTGGGACGATCGGGCCCCCGCTCGCACCTGCCTTGGCCTGGTGCCACCCGCTCACCTGCTCCACCAGTGGTCCTGCTCTTGTTGGGGCCTATTGTGGCTGGCAGCGCCTCTACTGCTGCCTGCTGCCAGCACCGTGTCGCTGACACCACCATGTTCTGCGCCACCCCCTGGTGGTAAGCACACATCATAGTGAGCAGTCAAATTCCCCGTCTCCCAGTTAAATGACAGCCCGAGGGGACAATTTGCATATTAGGCTTTTATTATATACGGATCTCTTTCGTTTATAATCCTATTTGTCTGTTCTATGTTTGGTTCCTGCACGAGGATACAATTCCTATAAGAGCAAAAACTATCTCAGTGCTACCATTCTATCCTCAGTGACTACTACAGTAGAAACCACACAGTGAACATGCTATAATATTTGTGGAACAAATGAATTATAACTCTTGAGAACATTTTTTTCTAGCCTATAAATCAGTGCAGTCTTACCCCAGGACCTTCAAGTCTATTTTTTAAAAAGCATATGAAATTTTGCAGTTAATAATCACCAAAGCTTATTGAGTACCTACATGCTATATCTAGACATAATTCTAAGCAAATATCTATATATGCGTGCATGTGTGTGTGTGTGTGTGTGTGTGTGTGTGTGTATGTGTATAAGTTTAAATCTTACAAAATCCCAACAGATTATTGGCCCCATTTTACAAATGAAGAAAATGAGGTTCTGACAGATTTAGCTACTGAAATGGAGTGCATTAAAATGGCAAGTGTTGGAGATGTCATGACAGTTGATTTATCAAATTTTTTCCAACATATCAAAGCAACTCGTGTGATTCAGATGTGTTTTTGGGGGTTGTTCCTGAGAGGGAGGCATGATAACAGAACATAAATGGGTACAGTCAAGGACACTGGGATCAGATTCCTTTTCTTCCACTTGCCACTTGTAGGACTATAGTAAAATCCCTCATCTCTCTTATCAGACCTCAGATTCTTCATCTGACCAAGGGGTTGGGACTAGACTGCAGGGGTGGGCAAACTTTTTGACTCGAGGGCCACAATGGGTTCTTAAACTGGACTGGAGGGCCGGAACAAAAGCATGGATGGAGTGTTTGTGTGAACTAATATAAATTCAAAGTAAACATCATTACATAAAAGGGTACAGTCTTTTTTTTTTTAGTTTTATTCATTTCAAACGGGCCGGATCCGGCCCGCGGGCCATAGTTTGCCCACGGCTGGACTAGAGGCATGATTTGGTGATTTATGTAACTTGGAGACCTGCCAAGAGGTCTAAGAAACAGCCTTAAATAATGAATACATTCTGGCATGATACTGACTACCAGGACCTGTGCTTTGTGATAACTGCTCCTTGATGGGTAATAATATATCGCAATATTGGGTTTTGAGTGTAGGAAATTTAAAATTAATGCTGGCGGGCAAAAGAGGTTGCTGGCTGGGATTAACTTTATAGAAGGAGAGTTGGGAATGGAAAGATTCATGATATGTTTGAGTCAACAGAGAACTGAGATAAAAGAAATGCATTTAAATTCAATTTATATACACAAGAGACATTTGTTTTGTATCTCAAACCACCTTAAGTAGGGGGAAATGTAATATTATATCAAAACTAAAGTTAACATGGTGAAAAATAATACTGGCATGCTTTCATAGTCAAGATATGGGCATTTGTGGGAGAAGATGGGGAGGAGCGATTTCCCACCTATAAAACAAAGAGGTTAAAGCAAATAACCCTGTAGCCCTCCTCAGACCTCCACAGCCCTCGGATTCTGCATTTCCTAAGTGCTTACTGCTCATCCTCATGGGCTTCATCCCAACACAGGCAGAGCAAGTCACACAGAACAAGAAAACATCAAGCTTCCTTCAGAGATTCCAATCTAACTACAAGATCACCCTAGAACCTAGGTAAAAACAAAATCTATATTTCTAATAAAATAATTCCAATTTTAATGTATCTTTATGTTATTGTATAAATCAAAATATACTAACTAAATTCCCCATTATTTTGAGGTAATGAAAACTTTAGAATTTTTAAGACATGAGTAGCAATAATATTGGGGGATAAAAATAAAAGCAAGTAGTCATTTTTATTCTGTTGACCAGGTAATATAAGCTTGGTGCATTGTAGTGGGAATGGGTTTAGAATGTAATGGGGAAGTTCCATTGGCAGGAAGTAGAGTTCTCTTGTGAGGCATATCATGAGAATGGAAAAGAAAAGAGAACAAATGACTGGTTTAGAAAAGGAGTAAGGTGATTCCTTTCCTAGGATTCAAACTTCAAACATTGACTAAAGCCAGTCTTCTCTGGAGTGATGCTGACCACTGATCAAGTTTCAAATATGAGGGAAAAACTGGAAGAAAAATCCCTCTCTATACACATTGCAAGATGGACCGCACAAACAGTAATTGCTAGGAAACAAATTATCCTCAGACATTTTTCTTTTTATGAACTTGTGTTCATAAAATATGAAAACTCTGGTGGAATTTTCCCTCCAGAGACTTTTTTAAATTAATGGGCTGCCAGTAAAATCAAGATTTTTGAAAAATAGTTAAATTAATGAAGACAAATATAAATTAAATTTTAAAATATTCCTAATATCTTAATGTAAATATAATGCATATGTTAAAATTAAATCATGCTCTTCAACTATCAAATAGATGAATTAGATTAATTAGGATCTAATTTATAAAATGAGAGAGGAAAAACCTGACCTATATATCATATGACAGGAAGTCTTATTTTGTGAGTAAAAGTAATATTACTTCTTTTGAGAAAAATTTCCCAGACATTTTAATTTTTATAAAAGACATCTTACCCACATGAAAAGAAATGTAAGACTTCAACAAAGTAGAGGTAACAAAATTATATGAATACTGGAAAGAAATAAAAGCATGGAAAATTATTCCTGTATTCATTCATTCAACAAATACTTCTTGAGCATTTCTATGTACTATGTCCAATGATGACATAAAATACAAAATATATATGGCATGTATTTCAACATCCCATGGAACTTATAGTAATGGCTAGGGGTGTGGCAGATACATATATAAAAAAAACATTGAAAAAATCAAAATGAATCTCCTAATAATAATACATACAATAAAGATTATAGGAGATCTAAATCAGTGATCATTTCAGGTGATTAGAAATTATTACCAAGCAAGTAGCAAATAAGGTAAATATTGAAGGATGTATAAATATTGAAGGACTTTCCAAAGGTATTGAGAGGATTAGAAATAAAAAAGATGTTAACATAAGAAACCAACACAAGAGACTAAAAAAGGTATACAGGGGTTAGAAAGTCTTGACTGCTGCAGTAAATATTTTATGCTTAAATTTATGGGCAATAGACATAAATTGTCATTTTTTTCCAACACGTATCTGACATAAAATCATGGGATCATAACACTTTCGGAGGCTGGTGGGGAGTGAGGGGTGGGATAGGTAGTGTTAAGAAGAATACTGATGCCCTGGCCAGTTTGCCTCAGTTGGTTGGAGCATTATCCCATACACCAAAAGAGGGCTGGTTCAGTTCCCAGTCAGAGCACACACCCAGGTTGCAGGTTCAAGGCAGGGGAGGCAACTGATCTATGTTCTCTTTCTCTCTCTCTCTCTCTCTCTCTCTCTCTCTCTCTCTCTCTCTCAAATGAGTTTTTAAAAATTATATATAAAAAAGAATAACAATCATTCCCTCCTTCCTCATTCCCCATGGATTCTGCATACAACTCCAAAACACCATCTCAACACAATATTCCAAGAAGCCATTGCCAAACTCACTGAGTTAAATGTGAAGTTTGAATCTTCATCCAGAATTTATTGTTTTTACTTTTATTTACCCTTCCACAACTCATATTTGACCAGAACAAGTTACCAACCTAGACTCCATGGTAGGCAGTAGTGGGGAAGAAAATAGAACCAAACTGAAGCAATAATGGGTTTAGAAATGTTAGAAGGAAAGACAGCCATTTCTATTCACTGAGATAGTGTCAGCTTTTGGAGTGTATAATCTTTATATTCTTTTATATAACATTGGCTTCTGGAGTAAGTAGTGTCTGAACCAAGATGATAACAGTGAGCCTGCAAAGGGAAGCAGAGATGTGACCAAATACAGAGCTACATCCAAAGTACTTACTGTATTCCTATTATTCCCTTTCAGGTGCCTTGTAATCCCGGCATCTCAGTTCTCCCAGAACATGCCATGCTTCCTCATGCCTATTATGTGGGTTATTCCCTTCATCAGATCCCCTTCTGAATTCTTTGCTGCTTGGTGAATTGCCTGCCAATCAAACCTAATCACATGCCGCATCTTCCAGGAAGCTTTACTCAACAGTCACTTCTTGCTGCTTCCTTGATATTCGATATTTTAGCACTTATGGACCATGTTTATTTGCTCTTATTCTTGTTCCTCAGGTCTAAAGTGATCTTCTTCATCTTCATACTATAGATATTCAACAGTGTTCCTACCACCTACTAGGGTGGTTACTAGCATAATTTGATTGAATAAATGTATGCTTAAATTGAACTTCAGAATATATGATATGGAGTTTTCACCAGGTTTGTTTTATCATGTTCATATCATAATCTTAAATGTAAAGAGTTTAAAGACATCATTTAGTGGGGTTTCTGAAATAAGATAGTGGCTATGAGGAACCTCATCAAATGGCAGATTTCCTATAACTAATACCCAAAACAAGTAATCCTGAAAGGTGATATATGAGTTTCTGTACTTGAAAATATATATATGTTTAGTCTGGAAAGTTAGTGTCCCCCTTGAAACACAGTTTTAAACCCACACATCTTTTTTAAAAAAAATCTATTCTTCTAAATATCTATTACTTTGAGGGTTTTTTGCACTATCTGCATCTTTTTGGCCATATCAATCTGGGGTCATGTTAACACTGGGATGACCAGAGAGATACAGTTCTAGAATATCACCTCTGAACTCCAGACATCGCTGTACTGTGCCTGTATGCATGACGGCTATAATATGAGTGAAAACTGCAAGATCACAATAAAGGATTCATAGATAGCCTCAAGTTCAACTTCAAATAATTTCAACATGAAGCATCCTTTGGCTTGATGGCTTTGGCACAATGAGAACCTGCCATGATCCAATATATTGTTGAATTTTATATGTCACAACTCTAAGAAAGGGTTGTAGTATCGTCTCTGTTTTAAAGATGAAGAAACTGATATTGGATATGCCAAGCCCTTAGCCCAAGGTTTTCAACCTGGAAATAATGAAACCTAGACCTGAACCCAACACCATAAGAAACTACCAGCCAGAGATAATTATTATTATGTAGGAAATTAGTATTACTAGATAGCATCACTGTTATCACCACCTCCACCTAGCCCCCACACCCCTTTCCCTCTGACTATCACCACACTGTTTTATCCACTCATCTATGGATAGGCACTTGGGCTGTTGCCAGATCTTGGCTATTGTAAATATACCTTCTCATTTAAAATACTTGCAGTACTCTCATCCTATCCATTTGGGCTGGTATTCCCTTCTGACTTTTAGGCCCCTTTTCTAACAATGCAACAACAGCAGAATTTAACTAAGCACACTGATGACTAGAGACTTTTGTGGACTTTATGAATTAGTAATAAAGTGGAACAAATCTGCAAAATAAAGGAAAAGAGCTCATCAAATTTATTCATTTATTTTGACAAGAGTAATTTTGTTTTAATTACTTACGATAACATCTCAGTAAATGTACTGTGGCATGTTTTTTTCAAATTAATTAAGCCTGTTTTCCCACCAAAGCACTCTGCTTATACAAGAAAAGTGAAGAAGAAAAAAAACACCACAGTTTTCATTGAGATATTCACTCATTTTCTGGATTCTTTTAGCGGGATTCATAAAAAAAATTCAAAATGCAGTATTTGCTCCTTTTAAATACTAGTATATATTCCATAAGCTCATTTGGAGAGAGAATTAGTATTGCTTTTAAAAGATAAATTTGGATATGAATTAAATATGGAGCTGAATTTGCTTCTCTATTTGAAAAGTGTTTTGAAACATGTTCCAAGAGAAAACAGTTTCAACTAAATAGTTTTTACTAATTCATTCACTTTCAGAACTTTAAGCAATTTAAAAATTGTCTAATCTAACACATTAATAGATGCAATATTTTGTATTTTACACCCCATGTATCAACTTAGAAAATAACTAAATCTTAATGATACTGTTGTAATTAGCTAATTATTAATAACAGGAAAGGAGCAAAGGGAAGGCCAGACATTATATGCATGTTCCCTGCAAAAACAACAAAAGTAGGGGAATGGACAAGGGGAAGATAAATGCATGCTCAAGTTGTGATGACTAGGGAAGGTGCTTGCTGTCAGCCACACCTGGGGACAGTGATGATTGGCCAGAATGGGCGAGGCCACTGCAAGCCCAAAATGATTTGGGATACTTAGTTCCCTGAACAAAGAATCTCATGTAAACTCCTTACATCTTCCCCTTTGATTCTTATGTATATAATAAGTGGTTAAAACTGCTATTTTCCAGAGCATTTTCTCAATCCATTGAGATTTTGCTTCCCAGCAATTGTTGTCAGTTTGGCTCAAATAGACTCATAAAAATTCTTATAGGTTTGAACATTTCTTACATGGACACTAACAAAAAAAAAAGTCAAGTCTATACCAGGTGAATTTAAAGTTACCATCAATGTCCAGAACTTTATCTTACAGCACACAATTATAATATATATTACTTTATTTTGTTCATAGAATGAACTACATAATCCTCACTGGTGAATAAATAGCATATTTAATTAAATCTATTGGGTGACATTGATTAATGAGATAATACAGGTTTCAAGTGTACATTTGTATTATACAAGATCTGTATATTGCATTGTGTGCCCACCACCTAAATAGCATATTTTAACTCATTAAAGCCTTTCTCTGACCTTGGGAAAAGATGGTCTGAATTTTGTGTTTCAATTAATGTGTTAGGACTGGTTCAAATAGACTGCGAAACAGTTTTAAGGAGCACTTTAGCAAACTTAAGATTCATGGCGAAAGTTCCACATTCTAATGTCATTTTCCCACCATGCTCTTGGAGCAAACAGAAGACAGCCATGTTATGGTTGGCCACAAGCATTAATTATACATGCATGATTAACCATCTGGCATCAAGATGCCTTGTGAAAATACCTTCATGTTTGCATACTGTATTACATAATGATGCTCCAAAAACCCCTTTTGTTTCTCTTTAAGGCCCCAAACTCCCATTTTGTTCACAAATGGTAGTGAGATCTGGGTAACTGAGAGTGGATTCTGCAAGTGGATAATCTATTTGTCTTATAGCTAATTCTCAGTACTACCTAAGAAACAGCAAGCCTGAGCCTAGAGAAGCAACTCAAGCAACAGGGGAAAAAAACAGACCCGAGAAAATCATGGCTCCTGTCAGTGTAGCTCCGTTGGTTGGAGCGGTATCTTGTGCACCAGAAGGTTGTGGGTTTGATTCCCAGTCAGGGCACATACCCAGATTTTGGGTTCAGCCCCCCATTGGGATGCGTGCAGGAGGCAACTGATCAATGTATCTCTCTCAATCAATATTTCTTTCTCTCTCTCCCTTCCTCCCTATCTAAAATAAAAAGAAATTAAAAAGACAATTATGTATCCATATCTGACAAACTAAAGGAGATTTGCATTTTCTCTTTTAAAATAAGATTTTAAAACCTGAACAAATTCAAATAGCCAACATCTTATTACAATAACTAATTTAGCACTTGTTTTGACTGAATTGATGCTTTTGATCCTTTTTATCCCCCCCCTCCCCAAAACATAAATAACTTTTGATGGATATTTTCCCTTGAATTGTTTCGTGTTATAGACCCGTCTTATTGCCTTTGTCTGAATTTATGCTTGCTTACAGCCCAAACACAAATAGACATAATTTGGGGATTATATAATCAATATATTTGCTCAGTGGAGAGCCCATTGCAGGGTGTATAGGGAGAGAAATATAAAATACATGGTCCCTTCTCTCAAAAAGGATTATTCATCATGCTATCATCTCTTCTCCCCAATGCATTAGACAATGTGATTTATATAAAGATACATGAAAGCAAGTACACAAAAGTAAGAATATAAGCATAAGCTTATAACTAACTCTGACACAAATGTTCCCTTTTGTTTTCTTCCTGGTAATCCACACTTTCATTTTTCCTAAGCCATGAATGAGAAAACAATATTCTAAAAACATATTTGAATTAGTTTTTTATTTTCTTCAATTGCAGTGTCATAATTATACAGCAACAGGCGCTGAATTTACAGTAGTAAACTATGATAGATTTTGCATTCTTATATTATATAGCTATGATACATACCTTGTTATAACAGTCAGAACCAGTCATCCAAATTTACGAAGAGGTGGAAATAAGAGTAGCCCAACAGATTATGTACAACTCCTAAAAGAGGGATAGCTTATCCTGTTCTCTATCCTGATTATTAACTACCAAGTCAGAAAAGCTCTTATTTACATTTATATATTGGGAACAAAGCAAAACAATATATTGCATCAACAACACAAGAACATAAACACAAGAATATGCACAATTGCCAAGGCTATTTTATGCCACTCTTTAAAAAACTGTAGCTTATAGTCTAATAAATGACTGGATAATTTGAATCTATATTGTTTTACAGTGGGCATCTATATTACATTGAATCTCTTCTGCTTCAACAAATTGAATGTAACACATAAAAGAAGCATCTTCATTGTTACTATTGTTAATGCTTTATTACACGAGTCTAGGAACATAATATAATCATTATTCAGATTAAATTATTTTGGATTTTTTTTTATATGACCAAGGATTAGACTAAAGCTTAACTCTGTCACAATGACAAAGAAAATGTTTGTAATCAAAACTGCAGAAAATATGTTTACCCTACAGAAGACTTTTAATGACTCCATCGATTGTTTGCAAATAGGAGTTTCAAATTACAAAAAGAACCTTAATTTTCTATAACAGGGCCTCTATTAGGAAGAATTCATTAGCCAGGAATTTAAGGAGTAATCAATCCAAGCACTGAGAAGGGGCTTAAAGGAACAACACTGAATTTATTTTTAGCACAATCCAGATATTTCACTGGAAACTTGGCCCATTAACTCTGAGTACCCAGCCTACACAGCAAATCTAGTACTAAAAATAAATAAATAAAATGGCACTTGAAGCAAATGATTTTTATAATAGCTTTGGCCAATATTTAGTTATTTGACAATGGATGCTAACCAAATCACAGGGTGCAAAGACCATCTGTTGACAATGTGGTGTCAGCATCACCTAATGCAGTAGTCCTCAACCTTGGCTGTACATTAGAATCACCTGGGAATCTTTTTAAAATCCTGATTTCTGGGCCTCATCCTCCGGAAATTCTGTTTCTTTGATATGGGCCCCACCCCATAACAGGATTTTAAAAAGATTCCCAGGTGATTCTAATGTGCAGCCAAGGTTGAGAACCACTGACCTAATGCCTTACCTGGTACATCAACTAAACAGCTCAGCTCCTGGGAAGATCCCTGCCCTCCCAGGCCCAGCACAGACCTCACCAATAGACTGTGTTGCTCTTTCCCAGCAAGCACAGACCATGGCCTTGGACCCTGTCTACAGACATCCCATTGGGTATCAAAAACAAATGAATGGAGTTAGCCCAAAAAATGAATCTTACTTGTTACCTCAGTCTTAGATTAAATGATTAAAACCCCTTCTGAATCACCCACAAACTTTCATATAGTCCGTTAAATCTTTGCTCTAGGCTGGATGTAAGAGTATTGAGAGAAATAAGGGGTTACATGAGTCAGTCTAAGTAAGAATTCTAAATGTGTATTTAACATTTAGAATTACTGTTTGCAGAAGACAGACCCAAACTTACCCACTGGGGACTTCTCAAAAATGCCATAAAATACTTCAGACGCACACAGCAATTGTCAAAGCACATAGCTATTTACTATTTTATTCTAAATCTGTGTGTGTGTGTGTGTCCCTTGTAGCCAGGCAAAATTATAAAGAAAAATAAACAGTGTAAAAGTTATCTACAAGTAGACGATGTGGCATAATAACTACTTACTCAGCTCCAACTTCAAGTCCCACACGGAAATGCCTCTATAACCAGCTAACCTCAGGGATTCCAGTAACACAGAGCTTTTTAACACTTTTCACCTGGGAATGCCCTGAAGCCTTCAAAGTGTGTTCCAAAGGCCCTTGGCCTTAATATCACCTGGGAGCTTGTTAGAAATGCAAAATCACTACCCCCACTGAGACAAACTGAATCAAATTTTGCATATTAGCAGGCTACCCAACAAATCTGCATGCACATTAAAGTTGTAGAAGCACTGATCTAAACCCTTAGAAGCCCCGACCCAAGAGATATGTCACAAAATTCTAATACATTTTTAAAAATTCTCTTTTCTAGATTCTATAAACAGTATTGACCAAATTCTGTTCTGTGGAACAAAAATCCAGGGACATGCGCTACAAAATAAGGGAGATAGAGGGTGGGTATTTATGTTCATACTCATCTTCTTATGAATTCACTGTACACAATAGCATATTGTGCTATGATAAACACTATCACAGAAAAAAAAACTACTTCTACTTTAACTAAATCTTTCAAAAACGACCCCTCTTTTCAACTGATAACCATTAACTGCTTATGAGACCCTTTTGGAAACTGCTACAGACTGTAATTTCCTCCAGCCCACAAAAATACACAGCACCTGGAGGTCTCCCTCAACCTCACCTTTGGGATCCATATTATGCTGAGACTGAGGAGCAGTGAAGTCCTTTTGGCATATTGGGTTAAAACTGAAAGAAAAGAAAAAAAAGAAAGGAAAAATGAGAACTTTGGGTAGGACCCCAGAGTAACCTGTATGAAAGAAAATTTTTGCTCCACTAGACTGATTTCACAAGGTTCCTGTACACTTGCCTAGAGTCAAAATACAGACAAAGATCTAGAGTTTGAAGATGACTCTTGTCAATAAAGCAGTCCATGCTAAAAGCTTGACAATAAAAGCTTTGGATGCCCTCAGCCTGATGCTTTAGTGTTAGAAGTTCTTAGAGTGATATTATTGCTTAAGATGATTCATAAATACTAAGAAAAGTTCTTTCCTTGCTTGTGAATATCCTTAAAGAGAGTAAAAATTTTTCTTCAAAATGGGATCATACTTAACCTGTTATCAACTTAAAATAGACTGTTACAGATAAACAGTTGTTATACTAGTATGTAAGCCCCATAGTAACCACAAAGCAGAAACCCATAGTAAATACCCAAAAGATAAAGAGAAAGAAATATATCTGCATAGCTTCACAATAAGAATATCATTGCTCTCTGAAAACTGTATCAATAAATTAGTCAAAAGTAGGGTACTTCCCAACACTTAATTGGACTAACCATTCAGTACCACCCAAATCCATATATTTAAAGGAAGTGGACAGAGTTTAAGACAAGGTGAAACAAGAGCTGAATGAAAAACAAGGGATGATAACAGGATGAAGAAAACCACTCAGGGTCCTTAGTCTCCCCACTCAACCCTTCCACCCCCATACATATCAAAACGTGGTTATAGGGACTCATATATTCCTGTCAAGTTTTCTGTTTCCATCTCTTCCAAAAGACATATGATGTGGTTCTGATTTCACAAAGCCCCACTCTTTTGTTGAGTTTAACTTCAACCTGTTGTTGAGAGTCTAGTCAGGGTGCCCAGAGAAACCCTACACGCTGTAACCCATGCATCACTAATCTGCCCACTCAGATGAGGAACAACTGATCATGCGATCAAGGGTAGAGTCCTTTCTCTCCCCACAAAACCTCTATCTGTTTGAACCCAAATTCAAAGATAGGAACAAAATAGTGCCAGAGCTGGTGCCTAGGGAGGCAGATGTTGTTCCTCTGAATCTTTATCACCAAGATCTCAGAGACTATGATTCCTTTTAGGGGTAGAGGATCCCAGGCCACAGCAGCAAAAATTGTTTGACTCCAAACCAAAATTAATAGTGCCCTCTGATATGCTTATCTAGGAATAAACAACCATATAACCACTTAGCTGAACATTCCCCAAAATCTAAACACATACTCCTATATCATTAATAGCAATTAATAATTAAGAACTCTTAATACCTTATACTCTAATCAGATTTACCCACTTTGGGCCAAAAGTTTAGTGCTGCAATTTAAAGAATACCAGACATTTTATTAATTGAGACCTGAAGAGGAAAAAAGGCCAAGTTACTAGTAATAAAGGTATAGTAACCAACTAGGTTTGAGCTCCACACACACAAACACACAAACACACACACAGTGTATATATGTGTGTATATATCTGTATATATACAGGGTGGGGCAAAAGTAGGTTTATAGTTGTGAGTACACAAAACACAGTTTATTCTTGTATTATTATTTATTAATTATTGTATTATTTTCCATATGAACAACTGTAAACTTACTTTTACCCCATCCTGTATGCATATACTGTATAAAAGCTTTGGATGCCCTCAGCTCAATGGCATATATTACATACTAGAGGCCCAGTGCATGAAATTCATGCACTCGGGGCAGGGGAGGGGGGTGGTGTTCCCCAGACTGGCCTGTGCCCAATCACAGTGCAGGAGCCCTGCTATCATCACCCACAAGAGGTAGGCCCCACCCACCCATCCAGGGCTCATCGATGGATTGCCCCAAAGAGGTAGGCTGGAGCTGGGAGTCCTGCTTCTGTGCAGCGCAGAGCAGGGAGAAGGCAAAACCCCCAGGCAGGCCTCACTGGACCCTCAGGCAGGCCTCGCCTCACAGAGCTGGGGGACCCTCCTCGACTCCCAGGCAGGCTCTGTGCAGCCCACGCAGCATCAAGCCCAGCCCCGCCCACCTGTGTGCGCCCACTGTGCACGCAGCCATCTTGTGAGGGCATCAAAGTGTGAGGACCACTTAGGCTTTTATTAGTATGGATAGTAGGCTCCCAAATTGGATCCTAAGTCATACAATATATCCCAACCTTTGATTCAGAAAATATGGTCACTCTAACACTAATAAGAGTAGGGGCATGGGAAGGATCGTGACTCAAATTTGGTAAAGGTTGTCTGACTTGGCAGGTAAATAAGGAAGGAAAGCCACATGTGGGACGCCAATCTGGTTCAAGCTGTAAGTCACTGAAGGCAGTACCTCCAAATAGCTGCTCAATAGTGTGCAAAATGAGTCTATTTTCTAAACCAGGTCTTCAGTGAGCTGCAGTGGCCAATGGGGGTCAGACTGCTATTAAGATGGTCACACAGATGGAACCAACTGTGTGGGCGGCTGTGGGAGACAACGGCTTCCAGCATCACACATCTTAAACAAACACCTGACAACTGCTTTTTTTCTTTGAAAGAAAATCTTGATTCCATGGGTTATAATTAATTCCCATCAAAGGCTTCCCCCAAAACTAGCCTAGATCTCTGCAAACCAACAACATGAGATAACTTTAATTGGAACCATCTTACTATCAGAAGTTAATTGCGGGGAGGGGTATAACTTGCCTTAAAAATATATAATTATCCTATTTAAATGGCATATACTGAGAAGTGTAAAAGCATCAACCCAGAGTGCCCTTACAAAAAAGGTTAATTAAGCCTCAACGATATATGAGCATAGCCAGAGTCAGATTAAAAGAGACAAGACCTGAAATCCCAACACTGATAGTGCACAAGATACAGCACAGGAAGCCAGCTAGTGGGAAGATCAACCAGGAGATGGAAGCAAAAATCTCAAAACCAGTATCTCTATACTTCTAAATCCTCTTCCTCGTTTAATGATGAGCTAAAATGCCATGGAAATGCTTTAGGAACCCAACCCTTTCACACAATTCATCTCTAAACTCCAACAGCTCCTTATCTGGACCTCTCTCATGCCACTTATCACCTTTGCCTGGTCCTACAGATATTTATAGATCTCATCATTCCCACTAGCTGTGAGCTCTTTGAAGCTGGAAACTAACATATATGAGGCACCTGCTCTGCATCAAGCACTATATTTGGTGTTTTCACACACCTTACCTCAATTTAATTCTATAACATCCCTGTGTGGTGTCTTTCATTTGTCCACTTTTGGAGGCAAGGAAACAGGCTCAAAGCAGTTAAGTTTTTGCTCAGAGTCAGATTTTCACTAAGGACTAGAAAGGAAATAGGAACTAAATTGAATCTGAAATTGATGGCTTCCCCACTATAAAAGATTGTGTCTAATTCATCGTGCTATCCCTAGCATGGTTCTTTGAACATAAGAGATACTTAATAAGTCCTTGCATTTTGGTTAGGTAATTTAGATATGTCCAGTGAATATGAATGACAAGATCAGCTGTCTATGTTTCAGGTCATCTCCTGAAATGCAACCAGGAAATAGAGCAACCAAATGACCAAATGTATCCTCTAGAGTCTAGATTATAAAAAATCCAAACTGCAAAAAGAGAAGAAAAGAAAAGAAAAGAAAAGAAAAGAAAAGAAAAGAAAAGAAAAGAAAAGAAAAGAAAAGAAAAAGAAATAGAGGTAGTGAGCCAGTTTCTAATTTAACCTTGGGTGAGCTCCATAAAACCAGATATATTGTACCAGTACATAAGAACACGCTGTTCTAATTGACTATAGCATCGAGGCACACTACACAGATGAAATGTAGAAAATTAAATGGTACCGTGAGTTTGCTCAACAGCCCATTAAATAGTCTATCAAAATAAGCCACAGCACAGCTCTAATCATGCTCTCTGTTCATAAATACCGATTGTTTACCTTTTCACTATGGAAATTTCTTAATTGAAGCCTGAGTAAGAAGTATTCACAAAGATCATATGTTCTTCCCCTCTGAGGAGGAAGAATTCTGGGCTGCACAATTTCAACTGGAGCCACAGTTATAAATTTTATAAGCTTCTTGGAGAGCCTTAAGGTATTTTTCACTTTTTTTAAAAAAAAAGTCACTGAACTAATTTTGAAGTATCCAGCTCTTTTCATAAAGTGTGTCAAAAATGAAGTCCAAGTAAGGAGACTCCCTTCAAATTTCAGAGTGGCCTCAAATTCAATTTAAAACTATTATTTATAATTTTATAATACAGTAGGCCCTCAGGTTACATCGGAGATTCGTTCCTACGGCGCAACGTAACACAATTTTTGCCGTAAGTCGGAACCCACCTACATAAGCACCTAAGTTGCTCACATGGACGTAGTAAGGAAGTGAAACAGTAAAAAAAAAAATTAAAAGAAAGATAACAATTCCTGACCTTTACTTGTGGTAAATAAATAATAAAAAACATAAAGCACATATGTACATATGTCGAAATGATGGAACTTTTTTTAAAAAAATAAATGGGAGATGGTGACGTAACCACGAAACAACGTACATCGAGTCTGACGTAACCCGAGGACTGTCTGTATAGGCTCTGAATAAAAATCTAATCAATTAACAAGCACAGTTTTATGAAAAGCTGCATAAAAACACTGGGAAAGTAATCTGATTAAGGATCAAAAACCTGTGCTTTTTTCACCAGGTTGCATAATCGTTTTCTGCTATGTTTTAGTTTTCTCATCTCTAAAATGAGTGATCTACTGTGCTTTTAAGTTCTGTGATTCTACCCAGCAAGTAATGGTCATGGTTTTTGCTTGAGCTTCTGTCAGGCACAGTAATGGACCCCATGTATATTCATGTCCTGAGTCCCAGAATTTGTGAGTTGGACTTTGTAGATGTGATGCAGTTAAAGATCTTGACATGGGGAGATTATCCTGGGTTATCCTGATGGGCCCAAAGCCATCAATCACAAGGATCCTTATAAGAGGAGGCAGAAGAGTCAGAGAAGGAGATGTGAAGTGGAGGTCAGAATGATGTGATTGCTGGCTTTGAAGATGGGAAATGGACAGGAGCCCAGGAATGTGGGCAGTATCTAAAGGTTGAAAAAGACAAGGAAATCGATTCTCCACTACAGCCCCCAGAGGGAATGCAACTCTGCTGAAAACTGTGTGCTAAGTTTTTAATTTTTATTATATTTTTATATATATTTTTATTGATTTCAGAGAGGAAGGGAGAGGGAGAGAAAGATAGAAACATCAGTGATGATGGAGAAGCATTGATCGGCTGCCACCTGCATGCCCCACACTGGGGATCAAGCCTGCAACCCACGCATGTGCTCTGACTAGGAATCAAACCATGGCCTCCTGGTTCACAGGTCGACACTGTGGTAAATTTTTTAAAGCAGCAGTGGAAAATTAATACAGACCTAATATGCTTCAGTATTATTCGTATCAGATATGCATCAAAATTTTGAAAAGGTAGTTTTCTTTCTTAGATTTGTCAATTGTAGATACTCAAAGGTAAAAATTCTCTCTCATCGTTGATGTTTCTATCTCCCTCTCCCTCTCCCTTCCTCTCTGAAATCAATAAAAATATACTTTAAAAAAAGATTGTCTGGCCCTGGCCAGTTTGGCTCAGTGGATGGAGTGTTGGCCTGCGGACTGAAGGGTCCCAGGTTCGATTCTGGTCAAGGGCATGTACCTTGGTTGCAGGCACATCCCCAGTGGGGGGCGGGGAGGGGGGGCGGTGCTGGAGGCAGCTGATTAATGTTTCTCTCTCATCGATGTTTCTAATTCTCTATCCCTCTACCTTCCTCTCTGTAAAAATCAATAAAATATATTTTTTTAAAAAAGAATGTCTGACACAGCACAGGGTTCTGCATATAGTATAAGCTCACTAAATATTCCTTGAAGACTAAGAGCATATGGTGCTACTAGTGAAGTTTTTAAATCTTAAAATCAGTGACACTTATCAAATCATAACCATTTTATAAGACCCTTAACTGTCTACTAGCCAAGTCTATTATCTCCCTGCTGTAAAAGCAACTGCTAATATGATTGCAAATTAAATAATGAATGATAATTTTTTTTATTCATGTTCAGAGACAATCCACTGCAGCCTATAAATACCTCTTTTTCCTACCTTTCCTGCTGCCCCATTCATCTATCCACCTAGCCAACTGGTTCAGCAGGGTTCCAGTCTACATTTGGAAGCACAAGTAGAACTGCCTAGTTGTTATATTATCATGACTAAGTTAAAGAATACTGGAATTAGTTTAACATGAGATGGAATGAGAAAGACTCCCAGGAGCCTCACACAATCATTGTATTCACAGCAATAACGAGAAGGAAGAAGTAAATGCTTTGGGGGTAGAAGAGGAAGGTGCCTTGGGGGTTTAACTAGTATGAACATAGTTATGTGTGGGTAAATATATATTCATGAACATACACATATGTTTGTATTTTTATACATATAATCTTTACATGATGAAGTGGTCAAATACTTTGGCAAGACATTTTGAGGAGATGCATTTGCTAAAATTCTTTTTTTTTTTTTTTAAATATATTTTCACTGATTTTTTACAGAAAGGAAGGGAGAGAGATAGAGAGCTAGAAACATCGATGAGAGAGAAACATCGATCAGCTGCCTCCAGCACACCCCCCACTGGGGATGTGCCCGCAACCCAGGTACATGCCCTTGACCAGAATCGAACCCAGGACCCTTCAGTCCGCAGGCCAACGCTCTATCCACTGAGCCAAACCGGTTTCGGCTGCTAAAATTCTTTTAGGAAAGCAAACTGAACAATGGATGCTACAAAGATCCTAAGGCAGCTTCTAAAACAGAAGTCCCACTGAGACCAGTTCCAGGAGCTGTGCCAGTGTATAGGATACAGAGCTCACTCCAGCAGCATCATTGAGATTTCTGTGTTAGGAGAGCAAAATTTCATAGGCAAGATAGTCAAAGCAGAGGTAAAATAACTTCTCTTGTGATGCTCAGTCCTTGCCTAAAGAATCTTTGTGGCTAAAAGGAAGAAGGGAGAAAAAGGGAGAAATGCAAATGCAGATGGGAAAATGAAGGAGGAAGAAAACTAGAGAGAGGAGGAAGAGAGAACAGAAAAACAGTGGACCCCAGAGAACTTAAAAATGTGAAGGTACTCAGGCATTAATATTAGATTTAGGAGGCTAAGTATGAAGATTTAAAAGAAAATATCTAAGAGAAAGATTTAGAAAACAGCATGCCTAAACTCACAGTGCTCCTAACTTCAGCTGCTATGCTAAACTAAGGTTGGCAGGAGCAAAATTGGTCTTCAAAATTTGCAACTTCCTAGTCAGATGGTTGTCACTTAAAAAAAAAACCCAAACAAACAAAGAAAACACTAGTGAAGGTCTCAAAAAGGTTAAATTTTGAATGAGGTACACAGAAAACTCTACATTTCATTTATCAACTTTTATAACTGAAATCCCTCTAAATGTCATGCACTATTTCTTTGAACCAAGGAAGTGCTCTGTCAGCAGACTGCTGGTCTGCTCATATGTCAGCCTGTATTTCTCCATAAATCCTCATATTGCTGCCATCAAAGTGACAAAATGGCGCAGAGATCAAAGTGACTTCTGGGGAAAAAGATTACCCATTCTTGATCAGAAGCAATTTCCTTTGGGAAAGAAATCATTAAGAACTAATTTTTTTTAACTACTAAGTAATTCCACTTAAATATACATATCCTATATAAACTTTTAATGATATATTGGTTTCTTGCAGTGTTGGGGAAAGTTTATGTCCAAGTAGTAAGTGACAAAAGATGAATAAAATTTAAGGACATGACACAATTAGCAGGTGGCACTAAAACCAAGATTTGGTGGAAAACATCAAAACAGAATATGGAAAATCTAAATCTCCACCAACAGGTGAATGAATACACAAAATGTGGTATAACCGTCTATACTAATAATAGCCTAGGTGGTGTCATGCCCTCATGCATCACACCCTAACATCATCACAAGATGACCCTCACAAGATGGCCGTGCACACAGTGAAGGCGGGGCCCGGCGTCTACTCCACGCAGTGAGGCCTGGGGGTCCTGCAGCTCCATGTGGTGCAGAGGAGGCAAGTTCTGGCAGAGGAGGTGGGTCGTAGCAGACGAGGGCAGTTGTGGGCAATCAGTCCGGCAAGGGACAGCAGTTGGAGGTGATTAGGCTGGCAGGGGAGGGAAGTTGGGGGCAATCAGGCTGGCAGGGGAGCAGTTAGGCATCAACCAGGCCAGCAGGGGAGCGGTTAGGGGGCAATCAGGTTGGCAGGCAGTAGTAGTTAGGTACAATCAGGCAGGCAAGCAGGCAAGCGGTTAGGAGTCAGTGGTCCTGGATTGTGAGAGGGATATCCGACTGCTGGGTTAGGCTCGATCCTGCCGGGACTAAACCGGCATTTGGACATTCCCCGAGGGGTCCCAGATTGAAGAGGGCTGAGGAACACCTCCCCCTCATGCACAAATTTTGTGCACTGGGCCTCTAGTACAACAATAAAAAGCAACCAACTAGTGATACATCCAACAACATGGATGCATCAAAAACATGCTGAGTAAAAGTACCAGAAACAAAAGAGGTTATAGTATATATCATTTATATAAATTTCTAGAAATTGAAACTAATTTGTAGTGACAAAATGTAGGTTTCACAGGTTGCTAGAGTCAGGAATCTTAATTGTAGTGTTGGATTCATGGGCGTATACATTTGTCAAACTTCAATAACTCGCACTTTAAGCCAATACTGTTTGTTGTACAAAACTTAAACCTCAATAGAGATGATTTTAAAAGAAAAAAATAATAAATAGAAAAAAATAGGGTGTGGGTCTGATCTTGTCATATTTTCCAGGATAAATTAGAGAGCATTTTTAATTTACCATTTAAGGATCAATGGGTTGGATTTGCCTGGTGGGACCTGTTTCCTCGGAGCTTCACCCATAAGTTCAGCTACTTCACAACCACTAGATAAAGGGGAGGACCAAAATTCAGTGGAAGACCTCATGAACAGGATAGCCATTGCAGGTAAGTGCAAATGAGCAATAAGTGGTCCAAGGAAACAGTTTTATTGGGTCACTCCTGCTTCTTTTTTAAAAAATATATATTTTTATTGATTTCAGAGAGGGAGAGAGAGAGAGAGAGATAGAAACATCAGTGATGAGAGAGAATCATTGATCAGCTGCCTCTTGCACACCCCCTACAGGGAATCAAGCCGGCAACCAGGGCATGTGCCCTTGACCGGAATCAAACCTGGGACCCTTTAGTCCATAGGCCAACGGTCTATCCACTGAGTCAAATTGGCTAGGGCCACTCCTGCTTCTTGAATGTGATTTTTCACATTTCACAGTGATATGAAGAGATGTCTGAAAGTGTCATCAACATGGCAAAGGACACAGAAGAGAAGTCTAAATCTGCCCAACTGTTTTTGACAAATATTCCATTCTAGAGGCCAGATGCATGAAATTTGTGCAAGAGTAGGTCTTTGCAGCCCCGACTGCCTCGGCCCTCACAGTCCTGGCCGACTTGCAGCCCCAGCCACCTTGGCGGCTGCCTTGGCCCTCGCAGCCCTGGTTTCATCCAGAAGGTCTTCCGGAAGGTTGTCTGGAAGGATGTCCAGAAGGTCATTCCACTATTCTGCCATTCAGTCGATTTGCATATTATGCTTTTATTATTATAGATTGCAAATTCTTCTAGATCCTTCAGTTCTTGTCCCTGTCACCTCTCTTTTGGGCATTTTTCTTTGACTTTTTAATATTAGCAACCATATCATTGGGCAAAAAGCACACAAGAAATGATCCATAAAGACACCATATGTTTCCTTATAAGAAGGTAAGTAAATGTTCTGAAAGAGGGTTGGGGTAGAGAAAAGGGTAAAAGGGGCCAAATAATATGCTGATGGACGGAGATTTGACTTCATACAGATGATGTATTATAGAATTGTACATTTGAAACCTATATAATTTTAGTAACCAAATAGAGGCCTGGTACACAAAATTCGTGCATGGGTGGGGTCCCTTTGCCTGGCCAGTGATCAAGGCCAATCAAAGCCATCTTGCCCAGTCCCAATTGGCTAGACCCCAACAGCAAGCTAACCTACCAGGCAGAGCATCTGCCCCCTGGTGGTCAGTGCATGTCATAGGGACCAGTCATTCGATTGCTCAGACACATAGTATATTAGGCTTTTATATATAGATAGATAGATTGTAATTCATGGCACAGAATGCTCGGCACACACTTTCCCTCCAACCCCTGGTCTTGGAGACCTCATGTCCTTCCAAGGCTCTGCTCACCCTCTTTAGCTGCCACATGAAGTAAATTGCATCATGTGTGTGGAAACCCTTTGCAGGCTCTATGGGTGTGTCTTTACTTTGCTGCAGTTCTGATTACCCCAACATAAGAAGAGACACCCTCATTATCAGGTAACACCATTGTGATAAGACCCCTGCTCAGTCTACTGCAGTGGTTTTAAATAGGCCATGTGTCGCCCTCGATGGTTTGGCTCAGTGGATAGAGCCATGGCCTGTGGACTGAAGTGTCCTGTCAAGGGCACATTCCTGGGTTGCGGGCTCAATCCCCAGTAGGGGGCATGCGGGAGGCAGCAGATCCATTCATTATCATTGATGTTTCTATCTCTCCCTCTGCCTTCCTCTCTGAAATCAATAAAAATATATTAACAAAAAATAAAAATAATAGGCCATGAAAGCTGTCTCCGTGTCATTCCTTCTTCACCGACTCCGTCCACACCTTTGGGGACCCCTGGACCCGCTGGGGCTGGACCCCGGCATCAAACGTCGCTGCTCTCCATCCATCCAGTCCCCTCACACCCTCTTTTGTCTTTGGCCTTCCCCGCCCCTCACACACACACACACACACACACACACACACACACACACACACATACTTGGCTGGAGTCTGTAAAATGGGGTCAAAATTTCTACTTCAACTAAGGGCGATGCTTACGCATGGCCCTCTTCCCTCGCCCATCTCTGTCCCCAGTCCTGTGGGGTCTCTCTCTCCTTCCCCTCCATCTAACTTGGTGGGCCCTAATCTGCCCCCTTCTCCTGCGACCTCCTGTCTACAGCCTCCCCCTTTCTCCTCTGGGGGTGGAGCTCCCCAAAGGCTGGGCCGTGTGGGGCGGGGCAGGGCTGTACAAAGCGGGCAAGGTGGTGGAGCGAAGCGAAGCAGTGCAGGCCATGCGGCTGTCCGGAGCTGTGGGGGCGAGCCCAGGTGGGGCCTCCAAGGAGAGCTGGAGTGACGGGTCATGGGGAGGAGGAAGGAGAGACGTGGAGCCTGTTCCGTGTGAGAGGCACCGGGCTCCTTGGCTGCCCCCACCCAACAGGTTTTCTAGGCCCTTGCGCAGCTGTTACCCTCCACCCCTCACTGCCTCCAGCTTCCTTTCAAGTTTTGGACTCAGTTTCTCCTACTCAGCCCCGCCCCCCTCTCTGCTGCATCCCGGGGAGCCTGAGGCTGCTCCTTGGATTTGGGCAGGCGCGCCTAGCCCATGCCCCAGTAATGGTGCTACCCACTCTCCTTGAGTAGTTAGTGAAACTTAACAAATAAAAAGAAGCAGCTCTGAAGATTATAAAATGTGCACTGGGAATGCCACAGGCTGCACAGGGCTGCGCAGTCCATAGCTCTTGGATCACACTCAGCAGCCTCCTGTGCCACCCAGTCCCTCCTGGCTCGGGCCCCCGCCTGCCTCTGCCAGGGGCTTGGGCCAAACCCTGGGAGCTTCCTGACTGCTCTCACCTCACACCTCACTTTCCAGTCCAGCCCACCAGCACCCGCAGCAAGCTAACCTATCAGTTGGAACATCTGCCCCCTGATGGTCAGTGCACATCATAGTGACTGGTTGAGCATCGAATTCCCAGTCAAACTCGGGTTGAGTGGACAATTTGCATATTGGGCTTTTATTATATAGTATGTCACCCCATTAATTTAACAAAAATTATTAAAAATGATTAAGCATAGTGAATTTAGGGAGTACTTTTTGACTACTACTGTCTTTTCTCATTAAATACACACTTCTGCTTCTTTGGTGGTTTTCCCTAGATATCCTTGACAATGGAGTATGAAATGAAGCCACTCGTACCAATCAGTGGATATGCCTACTTTCTGGTAAAGAAGTGCTTAGGAAACCGTACTTAGTATTATTATTATTCAAAATTTAATCTATATGCACCCAGAGCACACTTTAAGGGCTCTGTCGTCTGAGTATAAAGAAGTGACTGCTATAAGAAATGTAACTGATGGAGGTATCCACAGAAAAGAATTGTCTTTGCTTATTAAAGAATCCTAATGTTACCCAAATTGACTTTGGAGTCTAATTGCTATTTGGAAATAATAGCAATTTTCAGGTATGAAATTTAAACATGGCAAAGTAAACATTCAAAAATCTTTTATGAATAGGAACAAAAACGTTAGACTTTTGAACCAAAGCGAAAAAGCTACACCCATATACATGTCTATACAAACAACAAGGGAAATAATTAAGCAACTATTATTATACGACTAAGCATAGTGATGAGAACTTTTCTAAATAAATGGATTTATATGCTACATCAATTATACTTTCCAAAATCCTTAAAATATTATTTGACAATTTTCTAATAGATAAGACCATCAAATGTATTTGGAAAGACATCTTTTATGCCTTAAGGAGGAGAAACAATAGAGTAATTATCAAGTCATTTCCTTGCAAGTACATTAGAAAAAATATGTCCTATGACTGCAAGACATCTATGAACATGGCAACAAAAGTACCAACTTTAGCATAACTATTATTGATGTCAGTAATCAGCCAATATGAAAGCTCTGAAATCACTTGAAGACTTGTTACAAGACTGATACACACTCAACAGATACCAAATTGAGCACAGTTCAATACCAGTTGTTTCATAGGCCTCTGACTAGAATTGACCTACTGCTTAATGAAATTCGAGTGTGCCACATATAAAAGACGGATCCACAGAGGGGAATACACTCTATAATAAAATCATAGGAGATAAGCTTTAAATTCACAATAGAAAGCAATGTTCTTAGCTTAAAATTCAAGGCACAAAAAAGTAGCTCACATTAATGCAAAGATTTATTTTTTCAAATAATTGTAATAAACAATGGCTAAAAAGCACTGAGTCATAAGCAAATATAACAAAATGATGTAATCATGCTTCATGTGAAATTCTTGTCTATGGAACCTATAGATTAATGACACTATGAGTTGACCACTAAACTGGGAAAAAAAATACCAAAAGAAGTAATCAATCCTTTGTCTCTTGGAGCTTATCATTTTCTCAGGAAGGAATTTTTTTTAAAAGCCTAACAGAGATCAAAATAACTTTAAAGCACTTTGTATAAACTACAAAATTCACAAGCACATACAATCCAGAGTCCATAAATATCCCAAGGGGTACTAGGCAGAAGAGAGTTGTGAAAAGTAGGCTAACTTAAAATATTTTCTTATTCTCCATGCATTCTCTTCATAGACAGGGACAGCTATTTCTAAAATACTTGTTCTGGGGTAGATTTGTTATCAAAAGAAATCTGGTCACATGCTGTTGTCAACTGAAAAAAAAGCCATAAATAGTTCATAGCTCCTCTAATCAAAAAGTGAACTCTGTTTATCTACTCCTTGAATCTGGGCTTGCCATGTAACAGTCTTGTCTGGCTAATGGAACCTTAGCACACAAGATGCAAACAGAGGCTCGAGGAAAGCTCATATCATATTTGCTCTCTTTGTGGCTTTTGGAAGCCAGCTGCCATGTGAAGAAGCACATGCTACCCTGCTAGATGCTAAAGACACAGAGATTGATCACCCCTATCAATTTCCAGGCCTGTGTTGGAGGCCATCTGGGATCAAACGTGGGACCTCTGGTGAGCTTAATAAAAACCATCTAGCTGAACCCAACCTACAAAATTAAACCTAATAACTATCTATTATTGTAGGACACTAAATTTTGGAGTGGCTTGATACATTGAAAATGATCCTCTATATTTATTGGAGATGCAATCTCGGTATATTCCCCTGACAGGGAATCGAACCCAGACTCTTTGATGGGTCCATGGGCCAATGCTCCAACCACTGAGCAAACAGGCCAGGGCTGATCCTAACAGTTTTAAGCTCTTCTAAAGGGCTTCCCAATTTCAAATAGGTGAGAAGGAAGAAGTGGGCTGAGAGTTTTCCATTTGTAATTTATCCCTCAGTATTGAAACATCAAGTCAGTGAAAATCCAGAAAGAAAAAAAAAAAAGAAAAGAAACTGAAGGAGAAGGAGGAAAAAAAAAAAGAGGAGAAATGGAATGGAAGATAAAACCTGTGTCCTATTATTAAATATCCTTTGATGAAATTAGCATGAAACCTTTCATAAACCATAGAGCAATTAGGTAGTTCAGGATACTATGTTGTCAAATGGGCAAGTGAGGGGCATATGATGGCAGAGTTAATAAAAATTAGAAAGCTGAAGGCAGGCCCTTGAGGTAGACTTAGAGAGAGAGAGAGGTAATTAACCTGATCACAATGAACCAGATGAAAAGGTACAGAAGGAGTATGCTTAAAATAGGAGAGCAGAGAACAGAACCAACATGGACACTTGGTTATGGGCTGCTTAAACATTTATTATCTCAAACTATTTGCTATATGACTAGGTAAAGCTAAAGTCAACACATATCCATTACATTATTGATAATAGTTAAATGATTAATGCTTGTTAAACTGCAGAGAACAGCAAATGAATTAGTTTCCAAATTTATTTCTTGCCCTACTAGATTCATTATTAATATGTCATAGTATATTGGAAAAGACTGCAATATCATTTAAAATTAAAATCCCTTTATTTAAAAACAAACAACTTTTTCTCAGAAACTAGCTTTAAAAATAGTTTTAAATATTTATTCATGAGGCTATTTATCACAGTTTTGTTTGTAATGAAAAAATAAAGCAATCTAGAAAATATCCATCAGACTGGAATGAACAAGAAACTGTGCAAATTGAGTCAATAGAATGTGGTGCAGATACAAAATCATGGCAAAAATATCAAAATAAAAAAATTATGTAGCAACAGGCAGAAAAAGGTAGTGATATTATGTTCTTGGAAAAGAACAACTCAGATATAAATATGTTATAATGAAAATGAGGTAGGGTAAAGATGCTTAGGGAAAAAGGAAATAGAGTTAGGATAACAAATCACCTCCCCACTCCTTATCCCTGCCCCATTTATTTTATACTAGAGGCTCAGTGCATGAAATTCATGCACGGGGGTGGGGGCTTTCAGCCCAGCCTGCACCCTCAGGGGATGTCCGGCTGCCGGCTTAGGCCCATCCCCAGGGATCGGGCCTAAACCGGCAGGCAGGACATCCCTCTCGCAATCCAGGACGCTGCATGCACCAGTGACCACACTTTTCATACAGGTGAAAGGCATCTTGCTGTTGTATGGGCAGCTACATTTTTTTGCCCTGATTATAAAAAGTAGTACATAACATGATCCTTCTGAGGCAGTGGTATCATTTTCCTCATTTTATGGGTGGAAAAACTGAAGCAGAGAGAAGTTAAGTAATTGGCTTTGTCACACAGTTATAAGTATCAGGACTGACCACAAAATGTGCAAGCCAGAGTCCATGCATGTCATCACTGCATCACCCTGTTTTTTCAGTGTTAGAGTAGCTTTGCCATGTTTTAATTTTTAAATCTAAGAGACTCTTCCCAATATATAGGGTAGGGCTCTTAGGCCTAGCCGGCGATCAGGGCTGATTTGAGGGGTGACCGGCGGGTGGGGTGATCGGAGGGCCTCTGCTGGCACCCACTTTGGCTGGTGACCTGGCGCTGCTTGCTGGCCAATCCTGCCCACTGTTGCCAGTCACCTCCCTCTGTGGGGTGACTGGTGGGTGGGGCGATCATAGAGATCAGTCCACCAGTCATTCCGCCATTCAGTCGATTTGCATATTAGGGTTTTATTATATAGGATGTTGAGACATAATATGATAATCTTTTAGTAACAAAAATATTTAAAATAATTCCTCTAGTCTTAATTACATAACTGTTTTCTTTATGATCACATGCCATCGTAGGTACATTTGATCATGGTATTATACTCTAAAATACCAACATGAGATAAACACACTTTAAAAGCAATGAGTAAATAATTTGGTTATCCTCATCCATATAAAGGAACAATTCAAATGCTCCCAGAGCCTCTTAAAAATTGCTGGAATGCATGGAGCACACCACACCTCCTTGAATTTCCATTGTCATTAAGTAGCACAAGCCAGGCTAAATATGAAGCTTATCTTCTACTAGCATGAATACAAATGAATAATCTTTTGTCAGCCATGTATGTCTCCTTTAAAACACTTCAGATAAGAAGCATACATTAGTCACTTTGTTCAATCTTGATTTGGGCATGGACAAACAAGCTAATAGGCCAAAATTACAGAAGCATACAACTGCTTCTCTAGGCACGGTGATCCACCTGGTCCCAACTATATTCTCTTGTCTGATTTCTTTAATCCTTCACTGCCCCTCCTCAGGTTCACCACTGGCCGTGCTGGATGCAGTTCAGTAAGGACAGAAATGATAAAACAATAGGTTTGTATTATAGTCATTAGCACAAACACACAAAAGCAAATTTTACTTGTTCATGATTAATCTTACTAGGAACTTCTTGCTCTTGCTATCTGTTAGAAAATTAAAAATTGCCCATAAATAGAACTTGCTTATAGGGGTAACAACAGTGTCAAAATAAAAATATAAAATATTTTATTTAATAGCAAAACCTTCTATATCTCATCCCCAATTTCTCATTTGACCATTTACTGATAATTAATGTTTGGCAACTCATGTGATTTAAAAGACTGGAGGTATGGCAACATTCAAGAATCTGAACATTTTTTAAAATATATTTTATTGATTTTTTACAGAGAGGAAGGGAGAGGGATAGAGAGTTAGAAACATCGATGAGAGAGAAACATCAATCAGCTGGCTCCTGCGCACCCGCCACTGGGGATGTGCCCACAACCAAGGTACATGCCCTTGACTGGAATCGAACCTGGGACCCTTTAGTCCACAGGCTGACGCTCTATCCACTGAGCCAAACCAGTTAGGGCAAGAATCTGAACTTTTTAAAAATGAAATTGAATTACTTAAGTTGTCTGCACTTTCCATTAAAGACCTTCCAGCTGCCTGTAATACTGACCTTTAATACATGCCATGAAACCATCTTTCTGGTGAGAGTTTTACTACAAGATATTTTTAATATTATTCTATGATGACTAAGAGGTTTACTTTTCCACGGCAAACAGTTGGGTTTTGATATATAGCATGTCCAGGCTACAATAAATACTTAGTTAAATAATGTGAGTTTGAAATTTTAAAAAGCAGGAAAACATGATTACTGAGAAATTGCTCTACATGAGCAATGAAAAGAGAAATGTCTGTTTTTGTGTGCTAATTCTCTAAGGTCAATCTGTACAAATTATTAGTACTTTTAAGAAAAAGTTTTATTCTAACAGGAATAAATAATTCATGATTACTTAATGCCATAAAACCCATCCATTCATACCAGAAAAAGTGAAACCTAGAGCAAAATTATAAAATCAAGATCTAAAATAAGAGTTAACAATAGTTAGGGTAATATATTTATGTTCAAATGTTTACATAAAGAGACCTTTTTCCTGAAAACATATTGCTTTTCCAGGGAGATAGTCTTTCAAATTGCCTAACTCTATTCTGAGAACATTCACACACAGCCTGTTAGACTATTTAATATGTTTAAAAAATAGGCCCTAAGTAGAGGTAATATTATATAATAGAATTTTTTTTAATCTCAGAAATGTAATCTACTTAATATAATATCACATTTCTAAATTACATCCTCTAGTTAAGAATAGAACAATCTGATGTATTTTAAATGCACTTGGCTTCCATTAAAGGACTTCGGAGTGAGCCACATAGAATGTTTTGGCATCCATCCACCTCAGCCTCTTTCAGAAACTGCAAATAAAAAAGCAAATGGAAACCTGAGCCAACACCTATGGGATCTGATCAATACAGACAGGAGGCACCTCCTTCCATCTCCAATTTCCAATGTGTAAAAAAATTGTTAGCGATTTCCTCCTTCATACTATAATAATGAGTAATTCAGCTACTTGCCTAAAAATCTTCAAACACTGACTATATATCTGCTAATTTAGGTTAAAATATACATTCTTAAGATTTTCAAATACCTTACTAAAAAATTGGGAAGAGAAAAATCACCTTGGCTTTTAAAAATCACATAAATAACGGTTTCATTTTCATTTAATATGTCACATTTCTAAGGCACAGGAATAGTAGCAGTTTGCTAAACTAAAACATTTAAAAATCCCACAAAATAATGGTTTTACAATTAAAAGTATTTCCCTGACAGAATAGATAGCAACTGAAAACTTCCCAAATTTAAAGAGAATCCAGGATGTTTGAAACTAATGGCTTTAAATGAAGCAGAATTGAATCAATGGTTTCCCAATGCCAGACAATCAGCTTGGCTTTTTTGCTTCTTCACTGACTCCGCCAACTGTTTTGGCTTCAAATAGAAGGGACTTCAATTAAAGATAATGGTTGTTTGGCTTGAAGGAAGACTAAAAGCTAGAGGCTCTAATGTATGTTTCAAAACACTCAGGAAGCAAACAGTCCTTGGGATACTTTTCATAGAAGTCTGAGTTGTTCTTAAGAAGTTAAAGCTGGTTGAAGAGAGCTGAAAATGTGAGTACAACAGTATTTCAGGTGTGAAAGCCAGAACTCCAAGAGGAAGGAATCAGACATCATCTTGAAAGTAAATGGAAGCTGAGCCAACACCTATGAGATCAGATACAGATAGAAGGCACCTCAGAAAGATCACTAACCTCTGCCTCAACTGCCCTGACTAAGCCAGATAATGATTCCATTTCATTTGGCTTGCCTAAGAAGGAATGTCCCCCCAAAAGAACAATCCTTTTAAAATTTATCCAAGAAAGAAACCCAGTTCTTTACTCAAGTCAAAAAATGTTGATGTATCACCAATGGCACTCAAACCTTTCCCAAGGAGAATGATACAAAAGGGTTTCTAAAAAAAAAAAAAAAAGTTTTTCTGTTGGCAGAAGAACCATGGACCTGTAAAAAACCAACTTTGGAATAAAAATATAAGTATTGTCTACTACTTCACAAATGTGTTTATTAGTTTCAGTCAAATCTGCTTCCCTCCCTCTTTCTGTTACAATTTAATCACATACTATTTGAAAGCACTGACTATTGTTATTGCTCATACAAGAATCATTAAAAAAACTGAATTGTCAAGTTGAATTTGGTCCCATTTGTTATGCAGTTTATACAGAAGGTATTCAGAAAATGAAGCACATTATAGAACACAGGTTAAAATGTATTAAAAGTATCATTAAAGCATGATAGCTTGGCAGTTCACTTTTCCAGGAGAAATTAGATCTAGCCACACATATACTAGTAGATTCTGGGGAGAAAAAAGGAAAGGTTTATTATTATTATAATAATAAACAAGAATCCGCTATTTAGAAAGATGAATCTTCCCATAACTAAAAAATCCTTCTACATGGAGTGTGATTCTCTGAAGCGTTCACACATTTAGAGATTAGAAACACAGGCACAGCCCAGTCAACCTAGCATGAGCGTAAGAAACATCTGTTGAAAAATAATGGGTGAAGGAAAAGAAGTCCATGCTCCCTTTTGATTCTAATTTTAGCCCTGGTGAGGATCTAACAAACAGAGCCTAAATTAAATGTGTCCCTTTCGCAATACCAAACAATTCTATCAACCTGTGAATTGTCCTAATACAACATTTCACTGTATTTGAATTTCAACTCTAGTCTGGGTTGAAGTTAGTTACAAAGGGACCGAACTAAAAATAGACTCTGGTGAGTGAGAGGGCTGGAGCCTGTCTGCCTTGTCAGCTCCTCTAGCCAGCAGTGAATGGAAAACTCAGGGGATGTCTCATCATGTGTAGACATTGCCCCTTAAGCAAATAAATGTAACAGCCAAAGCATGGCTTGGTAGCCTAAGGAATATCGCAAGACACATTTTCAAAGTTGGTAAATCAACTGCTTTGCCTAGGAATGGAAATGAGTATGCTGTGTTTAACAACATGTTTGTAAATCGAACAATAGTCAAAACAGTTTGCCCTTCATTTTCTTGATTAAATTCCTAATAACAACAGTAGCATCAAAGCAAGATTTTTGCTATTATCCTCCCAGCTCTCCACACGGGTTGTCTCAACACAGTAATAAAGCATCTGGATGAAAAATGGGAAATACGCAACCAATCATCCAGCTGTTTTTTAAAATCCCAGCCGTTCAGTAATAGGCAGGAAATACCTAGCATGACAACAGAACATAATAGAGCCACGTTGCAGGTGACTGTAGAAGCTTTCTGGGTACACGCTGGCATGACCTGATTTCAAAAATGGGAAGACATCTACCTGGATCACATACACACAAAAAGCTCTCCATGAGAAATCTGTGAGCCTGGACGGGCAGAAGCCTTCCTGAGCTGGGCTTTTATTGAATGAAGCAAAGGTCAGTGGAGTGCAGGGGGGTGAAGGGAGGTGGGGGTACCAAGCATTTTACATGTCTACCTCTGCAATTAAAAATAAAAAGCAACAGGCTTAATAACTGAAGGTAAAGGTTAAAAATGGAAACTAAAAAGGAGGTCTTCGAACACTTTATTTTGATCAAGTTTATATTTGGTCAGAACTTATATTAGAATATTCTACTTGTATTTCATTTCCAAATCCTTTCAGGGGTGCAGTAAAATATTTAAAAGTCACCTGACTTTCTAATCTCCCTTGCAAACCCTATAACACAACTACAGCATTTCATAACTGAAATGGAAAAAAAAATGTTTCCAACATATAATTTTCATCCTATTTTAGCAACAATGGCAAGACTTATCCCAAGCTCAACTGATCTCCAACAGTGATACCACAGACAAGCAAAAAGGAAAGGGTAATTTCTAAACAAAGCCTCTCCCATCCAAAGAATCAAATCAGTCCCTTGAGTGAGTAAAAATAGTCTGGTGTCACAAGATGATTCACACCTTAAAATACTGTATGTTGCTTCATCCCTGTTCTATCTAATCTAACCCTTCTTTCTCCACTGTTTCTCACACGGCCTTGAAGCCTGTGAAGTGTGTGGATTCTAGTAGTGAAATGACACCTCTACTCTGTGGATGAGCAGCAGCAGCTGAATCAGCAAGGAGGCAGCAAGGAGTTCTAATTGTGCTACGCAGATTTCATGATTTCTCCACTCCTTGAAGAAATGCATGCTGACAATAACCAACATGAACACATCATTCAGCTTTGTGTTGGCGACATTCACTCTCAGAGCTACAATTGGTTGTTTAATTCCAGCTAAGTTTTAATACCGCACTAGAATAAGGGAAGAGGATGCATAGAGGTGCCAACTGATAATGTTTGAAGGATGTGAAAGAATCCCTTGCTCTGAAGGGAAAGGTGAGATCTATCCTTAATACGACATGCAGCTTTAATCCTCAGCAACAGTTTAACGGTTTTGTATGTGAGTGCTCTCAAAGACTAAGAGCAAAGGGAAGTAGGATACTGGGCCATATATACTATACACATGCTTACTCATTTTGGTACCAATAATAAGTGATCAGTGTACTTTCCCAGATTCCCTGAACTAACAAAAACTAATAGCATAATCAAATGAAGTAGTTTTTAGACTGATCTATTTTCGCCATCAAATGAATGACTTCATTTAGGCATGACTCCTCAACCTTTGCCAACCTCCTGCCTACTCCCTACCCCTCAATTAGCTTTGTTTCTCCTTACATCCTGTTGTTACTCCAGCAAAAATGCAGTTTACTAGCTTCACATTCATTGGATCAGATCTGGAGGAAAGAGGTCAAGAATTATGAGGATACTTCTAGGAACCCAGAAGGAAAATATATTCTTAATATTCCTTCTCTCTCATCAAGATTCTAATCCTATATTACAAAGAGGGGAATATGCAAATTGACCATCACTCTGCCACAAAGATGGCTGCACCCACAATGGAGGCAGGGATTCTGTAACACAAGATGGCTGTGCCCAGAGTGGAGGCAGGGTTTCTGTAACACAAGATGGCTGCACCCATAGTGGAGGCCGAGTTCCCATAATGAGCCTTAATGAGCAATCAGCAGGGACCTGAGGCTGTGCTGCCCCCCCCCACTCCCGTGGGGCTTGACAGGGGACCTCAGGCTGGGGGACCCGACACTGGGCTGGGGGACCTGAGGCCGTGACCCCTGCCCAGTGGGGCTTGACAGGGGACCTCAAGGTGTGCCCCCCCCACCCTGCCCCAGTGCTGGGCCAGGGGACCTCAGGCTGCCCCCTTCACCCCGGGCTAGGGGACCTCAGGCCATGCCCCCCACCCAGCGGGGCTTGATGGGGAACCTGAGGCTATGCCCCCCTCTTGGTGCCAGGGGGACCTGAGGCTTTGCCCCCCGCCTGGCGGGGCTTGACAAGGGCGGAACTGGCCAGGTCTGGATCTAGCCCAATGTAGGGGGACCGGCCAGGTCTGGGTCTCACATGATTTTGAGGTGCATGTGGGTGGGTGGGAACTGGACTTGGGTCCTGTGGTGCACCCCAGATTCTGACAGGAGGAAGATTTTCCTATACATTTTACTAATTTTCTTTCATCTCTGACACTTCTATTATAGAGAAAGGGCAAATAGCAATATTAAAATATTTCCTCTAATTAATCTTTCATTGTGCACAAATTTCATGCACTGGGCCACTAGTTTGGTATATATGCATTTCCCTATGCTGTTTTCAAATATACTAAAATAATCTTCTAAGCTGATTAATAGCAAATGGGGCAAAACAGATCATCAAGCAATCTTTTCATTCCCTAATCAATTAGTAACTAAGATTTTCACTTGGTGTGCTGGAAGATAAAATACTTGTATCCACCAATTTAAATATAATCCACAAATTTAAATATAATGTGGAAAAGCCAAAACAAAAAGAAACCAAAGAGAGAAAGAGAGATTTCATTATTTTCTTAAAAAACATGAATAAATGAATCATTATTTATGGGATAAATTGTCCCCCAAATAAATGGCTCTAGCTATAGATAACAATCTCCAAATCTCATAATAATTTTTTTTTTTTAATATTGAAATAGAGATACTACTCAAGCTAATAAGATAGTTTGGAGCCCTGGCTTGGTAGCTTAGTTGTTTTGGAGTGTTGTCTCATGCACCAAAAGGTTGTAGGTTCAGTTACCAGTCAGGGCACATACCTAGATTGTGGTTTGATTCCTGATCACATACTGGAGGCAATCAATCAGTGTTTTTCTTTCACATCAATTTCTCTCTCTCTCTTTCTCTCTCTCTCCCCCCTCCCTTTCCTATCTCTTAAATCAATAGAAACATATCCTCAGGTGAGAAAATAAAAGATAGTGTGGAACTTAGAGAGTCTAGCTTCTTCTCAAAGCCATTTTACTATTAGTTAAATCATCCAAAAAATTAAAATCCACCCCCAACAGTAATACCAACAATGACATCAACAAGGAATGGCAAATAAACAAGTAAACATAAATCATACTATGTTTCCTAGAGATTCCATTACCTCTTGATAGATTTCAGTCCAGTGGGAGCCTTATTAATGATTTTCCACCATGCCTGATAGCAAATGAAAGCCTCATTTGGATTATGATCCCTACCAATTGGAGGAGAAAGAAGACTCACTCAGGTGATATCAACACAGTTAGTGTTCTCCATAGGAACCATCAATCTATTCAGGTACAAGTGAATTAAGCTTATAAATAGAATAGCATGCATCCTCCATGTTAACTAACGTAGCCCCTGTTATTGAGAGAATTGAGAAATACAGCCCTGGTTTCCAAGATATATGGGATTTTCCAATTATTTTATAGTTTCGTATGTGAGGCTGAGCGATATTGGAACATTCATCAAAAAAGCAAACAACAAAAACAAAAAACAAAAACAAAAAAAACACCCAACAATAACCTTAGACATTTTACTGCTGGAATTGAACCTAAGAGAATTAAGAAAGTCATAGCAAACAACAGCTACAACGAAAATACAGAAAGATAATGATTTCAAATAAGGCTATTTCTATAGAGCACAAAATAGATCCATGGAGCCAGATAGTCTAGTTTCCATGCAATATGCAACCTTTATGTAACAGGATTAATGTCCATGAAAAATAAAATAAACATGTAGCAATATTCCATAAAACATAAAAACCCTTCCTGGGAAAGAAACTTCATATTTCTTTATACCACCGGATGTTAAAGAGCTTAGCCCTAATAACACTGTGGCAATATGGTACAGAATGCCAATTTAGAGTGCAAAGAAAGGCTTTTCAATCCTTAAGTCTCATCATTTCTCCCTAACACATGGGAATTATATACTTTCATTACACTCCAGAAGCCTCCTTCAATGCCTTGGACTATTCATTTTGCTTGTCTATTTTTTGCCAGAACAAAGGCAGAATATGAAATACATGACATAAATGTATGGAAATTATTAATCTACTTATTCTAAAACAAATATAATTCTTTGGCTCAGCATTGGCACAGCTTTCGTTGATATCCACAGGAGCTATATAACTGCTCTGACTGATTGAAGATGTGACTGACTCCTCAATAACCAGTAGCTTAAGAAGCTCTGAATAAAAATGCCTTCATGCTCTCTGACCCCAAATATACATCCCTGGTTTACAGAATTCTTAAAAAAAAATTTTTTTCAAGTGCATTTCCATATACTGCCAATAACTGGAAAAAAAAAAACAAGCATATTTTCCATATGTATTATTTATTTCTAATAATTACTATTAAGACCAATGATAAAGTTGGTATTTCTATCATTTTCACAGAAAATGTTAACTTGTATATTCCTTCAGTAACTTATTTGTGGCTTTACATCATTCGCCACAATAGTCACCTCTTGGTTATCTCTACTAATGGGAGGAGCCATGCCAAAGTTGCTCCTAAATCCCTCATATTTCCTTTGGATGAATGTGGCACACTGATCAACAGACTTGGCTTCCCCATTAGGTTTTGCTTGGCTTGTTTGTTTTAGTGTATTTGTTGTTTCTTTGTACTGTATTGGTTCCTTTTTATAAGGTTGCATTTTCTAGACTGGTTGTCTAATGAGAGACCATAGTTCTGAGCCTGAATAAAGCCAAACTAGGGTGAAAAACCAGTTGTGGAAATCTATGCAGCAAATAATTTGCAGGTCAGGAAGCAAAAGTTGACTGTGGATCAACTATCAAGATCATTTCACTCCTGGTAGTCTGGATACAAATCCTCCTTCCAAGTTACCAGTAAGAGCAAATGGGTAAAAAAAATTAACTGTATGTCACCAACACCATGATCAGTAAATGTGAGAATACTCTTTCCTAGACAATAGCAAGACACCTTCCTTAGCACGTTGTTTGCTTTATATATCTACTCCTATTCCATTCCCACTTAGTATTACCCATCAGTCTAAAAGGGGGTGTTAGAGTTTTACTTAGAGCCACAGCTCATTAAATATATGTTATGTTCTTTAAAGAACCCAACTCATGCCTTGGGATTAATTTATTTACCATAAATAAAGTAACCATATTTTCTGAACCTCAAATTGGGCCATATGGTCTGATATGTATTAGCATACTTTTTTTATGATGAAGATACTGTAAGAAATTGGGACTGCTATGGAAACGGAAAACCGAGTCCGAAATAAAACTCCTAGCACAGCCCTAATCTTAATTTATATTTCAAAAGTGCATATTCCCATTTACTGCAAAAATAGCTCTGCTTCCTTCAGTCTTGAACACAAACCCCTCATTCAACCTTCTTTCAAATCGGAATGCTGGTCTCCATACCAAAAAGTAGGATTACCTTAACCTATCATGGTTACATTGCTCTGGAAGACCCTATGCTTCAAGTCAAGTTTCTTTGCAGGCAGGAAAACCAAGAGGTTCCTTTTGTCCATACCAAATGTCCCTTGCAGTAATCGGAATGACTTTTAGGTCAGGAAGATTTTCTGGAAGAGGCCCCTTTGTCACTGAATGACGACCCGTAATCATTCTAAACTGTATCAATAAAAAGCAGTTTTAAACAGTTATAAAGAAAATTATAAACAGGGATGTTATACTCTGCACCCTGCACATGAGCATATCACATGTTCATTTGAAAAATGTAAACCAAACCTAAGTGTTATTTCCCACTTTACCTAGAAACAGCTGCAATGTTAGTGCTGAAGATGCATCGCAGTCATGAAAATCCACAATGAACACCATTTCTGATTCTCTTGGGATGTGGGGGTACTAGTGTTTATGATTCTAGTGCAATTAAAAATAATTTTCTATTGGTTGGTGTTGACTTTCTAAAAAAATGAAATATATATATATATAGTGTGTGTGTGTGTGTGTGTGTGCCTTCACTTAAATGTTTCTTCTTCATATATTGGATTCTATTCCAACACATGCTTAATGAAAAGATGTTTCACAAAGCTTTAGCAATCCTGTTCAAAACAAATTTGACAAGAAAAGCAGCAGCACTGTGAAATACTACATGTGTCTGAGCATAAAATAAGTTTTCCAGCACAGGTCGGAACACTGTGTTTACTGACAAGATTGCACTGTAACAACGCCAGAAATCAAAATGTTTACTTACCAATTTGTATTCAACTGGAGACTGAGGAGTTATTTTTTATTAGTAGTAAGTGAATTCCTTCCCTTTAGAAGTTGTTAGAATAAATAGCTTCAAAGTACACCCTATTCATTCGGCTTAGTTTATATTCTAAAAACTCAATCCCATACTCCTGGTGCTGCATTTAACCCAATAGTAAGGCTTTAAAACTATTTTGTTCTTATTACTTAACTATAAAATCAAGACTGGTATGACTTGAGGGGTACTTAGAAAATATCAAGTTAGTCTGATACTTCCTACGACTCAACAGAATTTTGGTGCTAGAAGGACTCAAGCGATAATGTAGCCCAATAACCCAACTTTACAATAACCAAACACAAACTGAGAATTAAGGAGATGAAATGATGTGCCCATGATCAACAAGCCAGCTCTGGACTCCTAGACCACCGGTCATTCCTCTGGCATCCACGAGCTCCCTTTCACAGAACTGAAGGAATATTTAGCCCTCCTCTCTTCTCCATAACTGTTATGCATAATTGTTTCCTTTTCAAGCAATTAATTGCAAGAGAGAACAATGCATCCACCCTTGAAAAGATTCTGATTAAGATGACCCTCAAATATTGTACTTTTGGTAACATTTATTATCATCTGAAAAGCAACTAAAGAATCCCAGATCCCAAGAATTCAAATCTCTAAATGGGTCACTTCTCTTTTATCTTACAACCAAACATGTATGGTGGCCTCTAAGAAGATGAAGTTGCCTAAATTAGTTACAAATAGCCCCTGAAAGCACATTTCTCAGTATAAAACTGTCACAAATGGTGCTAATGCATTTTAACTAGCTTTGACTTGGAAAAATTCTATAAATCCATAACTACCTTCACACATTCTCTGTAAAACAAGTATTCTGCAGAGAAGTGCCCCTATACAAGTCTTAAGGGCTTAAATGCTTCCTTCTCAGAATGAAATCAAGATCCAGACATCCTAAAATTAATGGATCTTGCAGGGGGAAAAACCCCCATACATTTAGTGGTTACCTAATAAAAGTCTGACTACCACTTTTTTACTCTTTTACCCTTAAAAAGAAACTATGTACAATAAAGGGAAGCCCCAGGGTCCCCAAATGACTATATTTCCTGGGTTCTCAGAATTGTTAATTCTAAAACATGTCAATTAAATGTAATATAACTTTTCTTATTTAAAAGAGTGTGTAGAACCAGTGAAATACAATGTATTTCCTTCCAAACATAGCCAAGTCATTGCTAATGCTATTATAGAATGTTCAATAAACATCGAAGCTGGAGAGCATGCATTTAAACTATTTTAAGATATAACCAGACCTAGTTGAGAATGGCAAAAGAGAGATGGTACCTTGTCCACAGGGTCATCTTTATACCATGGCATGCCTGAAATCTTGCCCCAAAAGAAGAAAGTGCAACAGTTATTTAATGATAGGCTCTCTTGTGTGTCTTCAAATCAACTCCTTGTAAGGAGCCTCAAATTAAAGAAATTACCCATGATTTTCACAGCATCCTAATAAAGCAGATGTAACTTGCGGGCTCTTAATCTCCTAGAGGAAGATTAAAAGCAATTTAAACATAAAATTGGGCATTTACATGGAACTTATTTCAGAGTTTTCACATGTTTTCATTTGCTTTCCTGTAATAACTGATGTAGCATATGCATCATGTGCCCTCTTTTTTTGCTATTGAGGAAACTGTGGTGCAGAGATTAACAGGGTGACTTTTCCAAATAAATAGTGGCCAACCTACGTAGGCTTACAGGGCTAATGTAATGCTTGTTACATTTTTTGCTTCTAATCCAAAATATAGGACAATGCCATCTTTGAAGTCTTGTTTTGTTTTGTCACTCTCTATTGCCCACTAGAGATATTTGGTCTACACATTCAATCAATTCCTCTGTTTGCTGCTTTTCATTCTCCAAGGTGTTCTCAAGAGGTGTTGCTCTATAAGTGCTTGGGGAAGAAATGGGGAGAAGGAAGTAGCTTTGCTTTTAAACCTAACATTGGATTTACTTTGAATTTTAAATATCATTAAAAGAGAGGTAAATTTTATATTATTATCAGATGATGGGCTGCGGTTAAAAAGCTTGATAAAAGTTATTCTAGGTCTTTTTTTTTTTTTTTCAAAGTTCATAGTTGTTAGAGTTCATTATGTGCTGAGATACACAGTATCTTTTTCCCAAACCTCAGGACAATCATTTTATAAAGAATAGAAGTTGAAGAAACACTGGAGAGAATAAGGCCTATTACATATTCTGAGTTTGCTAACCTATATCTCATTATAACTTAATAGTGCAAGCCCAATCACTAGCTGTTATCTCACATTCTAGAACACCTTGTTATGAGTTAAACACTTATATGTGTCATAAATTCCTTTAATAATGATGGTGATGTCGAAAGCAAATGTTTTGACACAATTCTTATACCAATTTTAGCAAATGGAGTGCCAAATTCTGAGGTGAATCCCCACATTTTGCTTGTATGTGGCAGCACAAAGAAATAAATTTAATAAATCTATCATTTATGTTATACATTTAATAGAAAGCTTTTAAGCCATAATCACTGTAGCATCTGGGCATCTATTTCTTCATTAATTCTTTCAGTGCATGCATTAGCTTTGGTTAAATTATTCTGGATTTAAAGGCAGAAGAATAGGATGGTTTCAGAAACATCATTGTAATAGACCGATTTCAAAAGAATTCAGTAGCTAAATTCAACGTCATAGCCCCTTTGCAGATCAGTTATTTAGATTTAAAAAGAGAAGGGAATCTGTGCTGTTATCTGCATGGCATTTAGTCTCACACAAAGAAAAGAAGAGAACAATAAAATAGGACTAAGAAATTATTGTTCCAATGATTGTCATTGAACTTTTACATTAGTAAACATTCACAGTATGAAGTCTCTCTCAATCTCCAGCATATAAAGTAGTGCAAAGAAAAAAAGAAAATTCCAGTGCTGGGATTTCTGAACAAAACTTGTTACATTTTCTCTGATGTCATTTCTCCCATACTGTTAGGCATTTGCTCTCATATCTTCCCAAAATTAATAATAAAATATAAACAATTTCTAAAGACCCCTACAGCCTTTTTAAAAGTTAATTTCCAGTTAAAAATAAACTTTAATTAAATCCAAGATAGAATTGTGACCTATATGCTATTAAATAATTCACTTTCTTTTTTTTCTACATAGTAATTCTTAACAATTTTTTAAAAACAACTATGGAATTCAAAGACATGAGATGATATTAAAGCACTGATAAATGACTGTTCAAATTCATTAGTTCTTACATAGTAAATACTTCAAAATGCCAACTTTTCCCATTACTGCACGATTACTAAAAAACGTTGACAATTTACTTACACATACACACACGCACACAGCACACACACACACTCATTCCACATAGCCATCTTTACTTTTACATCCTTTCCAGTTAATGTGCAAAATTCTTGCATCTTAATAAAAAATATAAAGATTGAGTTGCTCCTATTTAAGCCTCCCTCTTCTCCAAGATGCATCATTTATTTGATATGTAATACAAGTTTATAACAATTATGCCATGTATAACCATTAAATGGTGTACTACTGTATGCGTTGGATTCATTTGCATATTTCATTTTCATAACTGCACTCTCTATGCATAAATATATTTGGAGATGCTGGGCTTGGGGGCGAGGGGGCAGTGGCGCACGGAGAACAGGATTCACACATCAGTCTCCACAGCCTTCGCGTTAGAGCAGTTGTTTTTATCTGTCTCACTGTCATCCCCCTTTCCCTGACACTTCTCCTTGGCACAAAGAGATTCCTTAACTCCTTCTTCCATCTCTAGATACTCTGACTTGTCTCCCAGAGAGGAAGAAGTAGAGCTCCGAAATTTCCTCAGCAAATTAGAAGGGATGTACGGGCAACTGACTGCATTCTGTGTCAGTTGTGTCTGTTCCTCATTTTCAGTCTCTCTGTGGTAGAAATAGTTAAAGTTAGAGACAATCACTGGCACTGGTAAAGCAATGGTTAAGACACCCGCAATGGCACACAGGGACCCCACGATCTTGCCCCCCACAGTGATGGGCTTCATGTCCCCATAGCCCACAGTTGTCATGGTCACCACAGCCCACCAAAATGCATCTGGGATGCTTTGGAAATGGGTGGTAGGCTCATCTGCCTCAGCAAAGTACACAGCGCTGGAAAACAGGATGACCCCAATGAAGAGGAAGAAGATCAGAAGGCCCAGTTCCCGCATGCTGGCTCGGAGGGTGTGGCCCAGGATCTGCAGGCCTTTGGAGTGCCTGGAGAGTTTGAAGATCCGGAATACCCGGACCAAACGAATGATCCTGAGGATGGCAAAGGACATGGCCTGCTGCTGCTGCCCGTTGCCACCGCCCTGCTGCTGGGCCAGGTCCGTGCCCAGGGTGATGAAGTAAGGCAAGATGGAGACAATGTCAATGATGTTCATGATGTTTTTGAAGAAGAGAGCTTGGCTGGGACAAGCGAAGCAGCGAACCACAAACTCAAAGGAAAACCAGACAATGCAGACTGTCTCCACAATGAAGAAGGGGTCGTTGAATACCGTGTGGCCTGAGCTCTCGGGGTGGGGCGGCGAGGTGTCATTCAACAGCCCACTGTGCCCACCCGCGCTCAGAGCCAGGATGAGATCCCTGTCGTCCCTGAACTCGGGCAAGGTTTCCAGGCAGAAAATGACAATGGAGATTAAGATGACCAGGACGGAGACGATGGCTATGCCCCTGGCCGGACTGGAGCTCTCCGGATACTCGAAGAGAAGCCAGATCTGCTTTTTGAATTCATTCTCGGGCAAGGCCCTGTCCTCCTCCTCTCTCACGAAGCCCTCGTCCTCCCGGAACTTGAGCAGGGCCTCCTCCCCCAGCTGGTAGAACTTCACCTCCTCCGTGAAGATGTCAAAGGGCACGTTGACCGGCCTCTTCAGGCGGCCCCCTGATTGATAATAGTACAAGATGGCATCGAAGCTGGGCCTGTTCCTGTCGAAGAAGTACTCGTTGCGCAAAGGGTCGAAGTACTGAGTCCTCTTCTCGGGGTCCCCCAACAAGGTCTCCGGAAACTGGGCCAGAGTTTTCATCTGGGTCTCAAAGCGCAGGCCGGACACGTTGATCACCACGCGCTCGCAGCAGTCGCTGTAGCGCACGGCGCTGTAGCCGCCGCCGCCGCCGTCATCCTGGGGCAGCAGGTCCGTGTAGGAGCCTTCGTCCCCGTGGTGGTCATCGTCGCTGTAGTAAAACCGCCCCTCCTCTTCCTCCTCCTCCTCCTCCTCCTCCTCCTCTTCCTCCTCGTCGCTCAGCTCCCTCAGGATCTTCTCCTCCGAGCCGCTGGGCATCAGGTCGGTGCAGTGCGGGAAGCTGCTTGGCCGGTGGTGGCCTTTCTTTTTCTCCGGCTGCTGTCGCCGCCGCCTGTGACTGCGTGGGCCGCTCTGAGGGTCATGGGAGGTGCAGGCCCCCCGAGATTGGTGGTGGTGGTGGTGGTGGGAGCCCCCTCCGGGCCCCCCGCTGCCTTCCACGGCGGCCGTGGCAGCTGCCACAGCAGCTGCTGCCGCTGCCCTCGAGTGGGCCAGCCTCTCCCGCTCCCTGGCCCGGGCCTGGGCCGCGTAACCATAAGGCATGTGACTGTTGCACCCTGAGCTCTCCGCACTCACCATCGCAACCTCCATGGTGCTGGTTTGGGGAAATGGCTGGTTCCAGTTGTAGAAGCAGAAAAAAAAATAGGGCAGCTTTTTTCTTTTCTTTCTCACCAAATGAAGGTAAGTTTGGAACCCTCAAGCAGATTGCTTGGAAGACTGAGGGTATTTTCAGTCCAACTTTGCATTTTCTGTTTTTAAATCAGCACGCCCCATGCTCTGCCTTCCCAGGGATTCGACATGGCTCTTCAGAGCTTGGCTGGTCCAGGTGAACAGCCTAGCACTCTCAAGCCTAAGTCAGATAATGTCCGGGTCTCCCAGACACCTGTTTGGGGTGGGTGTTCAAATTTGGAAATACATCTAGGATGTGGTTGGTGATGCTGCTGCAAGATTCAAAGGCAGGAAGTCTCCAACGGCCAGCAGTTGTGACTAGAAGATGGAATATATTTTTCTGCCATGGAAACTGTCCAAAGCTCGGTCCATCAAATTTGAATAAAATGCGAATAAGCCTTTTGTCTCAGCACTTGCCTTCCAGTGACTGCTTAACCCATGTTAACACGAGACTTGAAGTACATCCGGCCATTGTCCCTCACACCTACCGGGATGATCCTCCAGGCTCTTCCCTTAAGTTCATCACAGGCTTCCTGGACCCAGGGGCAATGCCAAACTATCAACAGAGGCAAAGACCTTGGGAGGTAGAGAAGGTGCAAGATGAGGTGTCAGCAGGGGCAAACCCAGCTCTGAGGTCTCCATAGAGATCAAGAAAATGCAGAGTATCCTTCAGCTAAAATCATGCAGAAGAAGCACTTCACCTGAAAAAGGAAGGAAAACAAGCATGGAAGAAAAATAAAGAGAAGAATCAAATCATAAAAAGCAAACTGAGCATTTCCTTCACATACACTTCTTTCTCTTGTCCTCGAGCAAACCATATAAAGCACCAAGCAACCATAAATTTCCAAGGAACACGGGGCAGGTTGTTAAATCTCCTTCTCACTAAACATCCTTCTTTCCTTCTTCTTTGGATGTTATTTCAGCTCAGGCTATTTTCTCGTCACTCTCGTCATTCCACAATAATAATGCTGTCGCTTTATAGCTATTTCCATCATGCATTGATCTTAAGGAATTTTAAAAAAATTTCCACTCGTAAATTTTTCTGAATATAGTGTCCTTCCCCTCACCCCCCTTGATTCAGGATTAGAGAAGTCGGAAAAACAGTTTGCTTTTTTAAAATCCAGGCTCCAGCACTTGAACAAGCTTCAATCACTTCGTCTATAAACTGAGGATAATGCAACCTCCCCATCCCACCTTTGTAAGGATTACATGAGATAGTGGATGGTGATGAGTAACACATTGACTTGTACATAATGATATCAATAAACACTGGTAGTTACTAATTACATGACAGTAATCTAAGCTTTGATTATCTATCTATCCACAACCAAATGTGTATGTCCTTAAACCACTGTTTGAAGTAGGGGAAGGATAGCATACAAGGACATCAGGGCATTTGGAGACTCACCAATGGCCTGTATTAAGTTGGTACTTCCTGACTCCCTGAAGCATGTCCCTGCCACCCACAGTCTAGGAGCTAATCCCAGTTTCCACTTCTCTAATAATCATTTTCTCTCCTTGCAGTTCCTCCATGTTCATCTCAATGTTTCCTCCTACACTCTTTTCAAGGGATTAGCTCCTTATGTTTTAAATCCCAGTTTGTGTGGACTTTGTTGTCAGCCTATTATACTCCCCTTTTATTTAATCCATAGCTCCCATCTCCCAACTTTCCCTCTCTCTCTCTCTCTCTCTCTCTCTCTCTCTCTCTCTCTCTCTCTCTCTCTCTCCCTTTATTTCCAATCTACCACTGCCAGATCACATCTTTCTTGCAGCCTGCTCTGTCCCCACTGTCTCTTGGTATTCCTGGCCTTCCTTCTCCCTTAGTTTAGCTTTCCCAAGGTCCATCTAACTCATCTCCTTCACCAGAATCTATAAAAGCTCCTGTCCCAATCTTCTGTCTGTCTTGCTTCTTCCATTCTTTCATTCTATCCCATAGGGTCTCTAAGAATGCAGAAGACTGGCCCCGAGAATTGGGGAGGATAAGGAACTAGCCTCTAGTACTGGAAGCACTTGGGGTGCAAAAGAGAAATGGTTTTCTGGAGCCATTAAAGGGATTTGGCTCTTGACCACCTGCTGCTTGCTTCTTGCTGAATCCCGTCAGCCTAGAAGCTTAAACACACTGAGTTTTATGAAGTGACAAGCAGGGAAGTGGCAAAAATATATCCCTTCCCAATCAGAATACATTCTCCTAGGGTAAGAGGCAAGGTTGATTGGGACACGACACTCAGGAAATATACCTGTGAAGGTGCCTCAAATGACATTCTTCCTTTGCCTGACTCCTAACGCCATCTCATACTCTGAAATGTTTACCCTCAGGAGGCCTCTAAATCTCTGTTTTCACTGTGGAGGGTTAGGCTGACATCCTTTAAATTCTTTCACAGGCCAAATAGCTCGAGAGTTTGCTCAGTTACTTCCCAACTCCCTCCAAGCATTTAAAACACACTATTTAAATAAAGCCCCAGTAGAACCAAAGTGCCTATAAATTTGTATACTATGTATACCCCTCTACCATCCAACTGACTTTCAGAAGGTCATTAATTAGAGGAGCTTCTCATTCACCATTAACTCTGCAGGAAACCTAGACCTGCTCTGTTTTTGCTGTCCACCAAATCATGTCTTAAGTTTTGGTTTAGGTTTGCTAGGTTTGGTTTATCCAACTCCCCCAGGATACAAAAAGCAAATTACCCTCCTTTTAACTGGCTACCAGCTACCTCACTACTCACTATCCCTAATCGAGAGAGAGAGAGAGAGAGAGAGAGAGAGAGAGAGAGAGAGAGAGAGAGAGAGAGAGAGAGAGAGAGAGAAAGGAGGAGAAGGAAGAGGAAAAAGGAGAGGAGGAGAAAAGGGGGGAAAAAGGAAAAGGGGGGGAGAAGGAAAAGAAAAAGAAAGAAAAAAACCCTTCCACCCCGCAAATCAGACTGGTTTAAAATCTCTCCTCCTCCCCAAGGTATTCACATGAGGAGAATCTATCCAAGCCAACTCCCAGGAGCCTTTATGAGGGACACTTTGCAGGAAAATTTCCCTTCCTCTTTAATACCATCAAACTAATAGGATTTGCAGACTACCAATTCCCTGGTCCCCCCAGCAACAGCCACGCATCCTGTCTCTCCTCCTTCCATCTCCCAACAACAAGGCTGTTTTCGTGTCTCAGGGCTAATTTCCACAACTGTCTTAGGGTGGTACCTAAACCTTACCAGAGAGGAGGGGGCGGGGGGAAGAGAGGACAGATTGAGAGAATCAGAAAGGCTAACAACCGTGAGAAATAACACACTTCAACGCACGCCATTTATACAGTCCCTGTGTGTTGCTCAAATGCTCAGAAAATGCTCGCGAATCCAAGTGTTGGGAGAGGCAGCAATTCAAACCCTTCCACCAGCTGTTCCCACAGGAACGGAACCGGTGAGTCTGGGATGAGGCAAAACGATGCTAAATCTAAATACCACCTCGTTGGGAAACGACATCTTTAATCGCGCCCTCGTCTCCAGACCTAGGTTCGCGCTCGGGCACGTTAAGCAGGGCGCATGCACCCCATCCCTGAGATTGAGAAAATAACAACTGTTGGCCCCCCGGAGCGCCGCGCAGCATCTGCACCTCCCTTCTCCCACCTCCTGGTTTATTTTTAACCGCCTTCCATTCATGCCCTTCTGTCACATTCCCGATATTATTTGTCCCTCAAATGTCCACTGCTTCTTTACAGCCAAAGGTGGGAAGGGGAAGAAAGATACGAGAGGCATCACACTTACCCTTCCCGGGAGGGGTCCAGAATAAACATACAGACAATTCCCCGGCTGGTTTTGATTTCCCCCCTCAAGCTGCAACAGCTGGAGGAGGGGAAGAACGATCCTGGGGGTGGGAGGAATCACGCCTGGGTGGCAGGTGGAGGCTCCAAAATATCCACGGAACAAGTTCTGTTGCCTGGCCAGGGGGGCACAGAGTCCTCGCTGCAGGAGCCCAGGTGTGCTGATCGGGGCTGCCCCGGGGAAGACCCCCCAAGATTTCTGGCTCCACTGGAGTTCCGCACAGGAGGGCTTGCCTGGGAAAGGACGTCAAGGTTCCCCAGAAAAAGAACAAAATCCTAGACAGCAGCAATCACTTGTTAAGCCCGGATTCCTCCTCCAACATCCATCCCTCTCCCTCTCGCGCTGGCTGCAGAGGCAGCACACGCCTCCTGGGCCAGGAGCGCCGGCGGGGGCGGGGCCGGGGCGGGCCGGGGGGGTGGCGTTCACGCCAGTCGCCCGGGGCGCCTCCCTCGCGCGGGGCGGGCGCAGTCACGACGCGGAGACTGCCAGAGCCCCCGCCACCCCCCAAAAAAGCCAGTTCCCCCCTCCCCCCGGTGCCGAGGCTGGGGGAGAGACTGGGAACCATTCCAGGAACCCCTGGCTGCCGCTCCGGCGGCGAGGAGCTAATCCCGGAGGGAGAGATGTCCTTTGGAGCTGAAATGTGGTTCCAGACGACAGAGCCGGAGCCCCAAGAGAGATCGGGGGTCCAGTCTTGACACCAGGGTGCTTCTGGGCGGCTTCTCTGCCTGTCCCGCTGTCGCTACAGCTCCCATGGCACCCCCACCCCTCTAACGGGCTTGTGGGGTTGGGGGCCCAGGTGCATTTCTGGCGGGAGCCGCGGGCCCGGAGCCCAGGCAACACCTGCGAGCTTGCCCAGACACGTCGGTCTCCGCTCCCCTGGCACAGTTTGTCCGCCTCAAATCGCGGGTCCAACGGGTCCAACTCCAGGGCACGAGGAGATGGACTTTATATGTGTTCCACCCAGAGGAGGAATCAGGCCCAAGCTAAAGGCTCCGCACGGGAGTCACAGGTCCGAGTGGGAGGAAGGCTCGGGGCGGGTTGGAAGTCCGGCTTGGGGGGGGGGGGGGGGGGGGGAATGCTTTGGAAGAAGCGGAGGAGGCCTCCGTGAACCTGTTGCTACAAAAAAAGAAAAATGACTTCTGCGTAGTGGTCGGATCTCTAACCTCGCCCACCTCACTTAAACAACAAAAACTGTTGTAACCCAGGAGACAGGCGAGTGAGCCCAGGGCGGCAGCCTCAACCCTGGATGGACTCCCAGGCTGTTTATTAGGCGCGGGACATGCCCCTGGACCTGGATGTAAATATGCAATTCCCACGAATACACCAAAAGAAAGGATAGCGGTGAGAAGTGCGAACTTAAGGCACACAACCAGAAGCTCAGATGGTGACCACGGCTCCCCGCACCTCCCCTTGCTCCCCTTGCTCCCCGGGAGGGGCCACGCACTGGCGCACTCACCCCGCAGGAATGCTGAAGAAAAGCCGACCTTGGGCGCGCCGGTTGGCACCGAGGCTGCCACTGTAGTCCTCAGCTGGCAGCTTTGTTCGAGGGCCTTATTGGGCCTCCTCCTTTTGTGGCGCTCGATTAATTATTAAGAGAAATATTCCCGAGCTGAATTATAGATATGTCCAGCCCTCACTCGCCTAACCACTGCTGGCTCCATGAAGGACACCTGGAAGACGGCTTTTCTTTGCTATTTAATTAATTAAATAAATAAAATATTCTCATTGTAAGCAGTGGAAAGAAAACATAAAAGGGAAAAAGAGAAAGAAAACGAAACAGGTGCAACCTTGGTTTTCCTAACTTCTCCCAGCAAGTGCAGCTTGAACTTTTGTTAACAAATTTACTTGTGATGCCCTGGCCTTGAGCACAGCTGGGGAACTGAGAGAAAGGTGCCTCCATATCAGCTCCAGAGAGAGAGGCTCTTTGCCTCAATTCATCCATTCACCTCTATTGGTCATTCCAGCAAGCAGGGCGGGTAGGTTTCTCCCAAAGTAAAAATGCACTAGCCCAAACCCTACCTATAGCGCTACACTGTGATGTGGTCACTGTGCAGTGTCATACATACCAAAGGCAGATAACTGAGTTTCTGGTTGTCTCATCAGAATGATGTTTCTTGGGATGATAGAAGGCAGGGCGGAGGATCTTGGGACTAGCTTCCCAAAAGTAATTAGTGAGATCAATCCCAAACAACTGTGGAATGCTTTCAGGCAGATGAAAACAGATGGAATGATGTACAAAAGATGACAGTTATATTGAAGCTTGGACATTTTCATGGGATCATGTTAAAACTTTGTGAATTATGCTTCCATGTGCCATTTATCGTTTGTTCCTATCACAGCCCAGAGCATTTTAAAGTTTAAAAGTTTAAAGTGCCTGAGGACTTTAGAAATATCTGCACTTCTTAGGCATCAAGAATCTGAGTTATGCCCGGCCATTTTGGCTGAGAGGTTGAGCATCGACCTATGAACCTGGAAGTCACAGCTGGATTCCCGGTCAGGGCACATGCTTGGGTTGCAGTTTTGATCCCAGTGTGAGGCGTGCAGGAGGCAGCCAATCAACATCTCTCTCACCATTGATGTTTCTATCTCTCTCTCCCTCTTCCTTCCTCTTTGAAATCTATCTATCTATATATATATATATATATATATATATATATATATATTTAAAAAATCTGAGTTACGAAGCACAGGGAGAATGTAGTGAAATGCAGCTGAGGAATAACTACTCTCAAGGAGATATTCAAGTCATACAACAAATATTTAGTGATAACTTGATCAAGGCAAGTAACTCTTGTTCAGTGCCAACCTAGTACCCAGCTTTGGGCTAAGTTCTTTGCATGCATATTGTCTAATTTTATCTGAATAACTAAACACATTATGTAGTAGATACTATTATTGTCAACATTTTACAGAGAAGGAAATTAAGGCTTACAATGGTTAACTAACTTGCTCCAAAGTTATATAGCTAATTATGTAGAGCTGGGCCTTAAACATCGGACTGTCTGCAATGTGAACAGATCTCATGCTAGCGATGATAATACCATGCGGTCTATGCCCACTTGTCGTCATAAATTAGTGGCTATATCAGATGTACGGACAGATTGTGAAACGAGGGGAGGCATACTATGATGCAGGTGTGAGAATGGTATTCCTGGGGGGCAAAGAATGGAACAGCACCTGTCTTGGGAGAAGCAAGCCTCAATTAACAAGGAAAAGGAAGATGTGTCTGAAAAACAGAGAGAATTAGACCAGCTACTATGAAGATACAGGGGCAGATGGCATTGGGGTGGACCAAGAGTAACTGGAACCTGAGAGATAGGTGGGATCCAATTGAGAAGAGTATGCTCTGCCCCCAGCCTCCCTTCCCCTATTCCCACACCCCATACCACACACACACACACACACACACACACACACACACACCATTGCCCTTTTAAATAATTATAAAGCAAATGAGAGACATTCCATTTCTGTCCCTGAAATTCTCAAGAATTCCTAGAAACCCACAAATAAACATTAGAAAGATTCACTTGTGACCAACAAAAATCTACCTTGTCTCAATCCCAAAACTCTATTTTCTGTAGAGAGCAAAAATTACTGGTCCAAATTCTTCAAGCTTCCCACCCCAAATACACCTACCACAACAAATAATTTCTCCCTGACTTTGCATTCTCTCAGTGGTGGCACAAATGGTTCAGACTGCACCATGAAGCCTTTGTTTACGTAGAAAGGGGCAAAGGGCAGCAGATCTTCCTGTCTACAAAGCAGATAGGAGGCCCTGTGGGATACAAACTAAGTGCTTTTGTTCACTTTGGGGACCATGGTCCCCAGTGAATTGCAATGTTCTGTTTACTCCTCCTCTCTTCCCACAAGAAGCGGGAGACACCTCCTTGAAACCGGGGCTGTATCCTAAGCAACCAGCACAATACCTGACCCAGAGTAGGCACTTGATAAAAATGGACTAAAATGAATGAATAATGAAGACTTATGCTGGCCAAGATAGTTCAGTGCACGTGTTGGGAGAAAACTAAAATAAAATCACTTTTTTTTCCCCGGCTTACCCCAGCCTCTCAACTATCTGACTTAAAGTTCTGAAAAGATGTGAAGGTGAGGTTCCTGGGCAACTTGATTCCATGCCTCCAAGTCCCAAATTTATGAGTTCGGGTACTCTGAGCAGCCCATAATTCCTTATAAATGTGAGTCACTCAGTTAGTTTCTTGTACACAGATTTTCTAATGACTGTTCACCACCACTTCCCATTCCATCTTATGCCTACCAGTAAGGTTTTAAGACATTAGAAAAGCATGTTTACGTCTTATTAAAGTGAGAAAACATCAACCCTGGAGAGACAGACTGACCACTCACTTGATTCCTGACTGATCACAGCACTGTGACAGGCACAGTGGAGAATAAAGCAGTTGTTTTGCCCTGGGTGGACACCTATGGTCTAGCGTGTGAGAACTGAGTCAGCACACTCATGTGGTAAGGGTCTGACAGAAGCCATACATAGGTAGAGGGAAGTGCTTAATCGAGTTTGGAGAGAAAGGTTTTTCAAGGCAGAAGGAGCCACATGACAAAGGCTACTGAATGAGCATGGGAGATGTGAGGATAAGCAAAGATAAGCAGAGGATCCAATATGGAATTGGCAAGGGTAACAGTGATGGTGACCTTAGATATGCCATGCTCAAGAGTATAAACTCGGGTTTACAATAAAACACTACATCTCAACTTCTCTCCATCTCTACATGCAGCCAAATGTACCTCACCTACACAGCACACTCCCTTGTCAGGTTTTAAGATATTAGAAAAGCACATTTAAGTCTTATTAAAGTGAGAAAACATCAACCCTTAGACAAACCCAGATCAGCAGCTACGCCGTCCACTAAAAAGACTGAATTATAGGCATTCCTGGGCTTCTTGGTTCGATGGCACCCCTTTCTCCTCCATCTATGATTGCATCTCAGAAGCCAAGTGAGTGGAATTGAATTGGCATAACCATGATCAGATTTAGTTTTCTAAAATGCAAATCAATAAAAAATGCCCTTCTTTAATTGAAGTAACTTCAAATTTGCAATGCACTTCACCTTGAACAGTGATTCACCAATGTGGGGTGACACTGCTATTGAAATCCTCCCTGTTAGATCCACTCTAACAAGATGACATGGAATCATGCTATTAGCCCTTTGTTCTGCTTTCCTTATATGCGGTTAGGAAATAGGGCAGTGTGGAGGCTCGCTTAAGTGAAATAGCAACTGGGGTGCAAATAAAAATAACCACAGTCTTGTCTGCTGGCAAAATCAATCAGGAGCAAACTTGAGACAAGTTTGCTAAATCAAGGAAGGTTTAGGTATGGAATGGTGTTTCAGCTCTTACAGAAACTACCCCCATTATGCCTTCTGTATGAACTCTTAATAGTCTATGTCAAAGAGCTTTCCCCATGCACCTAAACACGGACCTTTTTATTTAAAAAAAAAAGAGTCATGCTCTTCTTCCTGCCAAAAATGTATTCCAAACTCTCTGAAGGCTGCTTTAAATATGGTCAATGATTATAGGGCAGGCTGAATTCTATTCTCTAGGAGTTGGTTCCTTCTCCCTGTCCGCTATTTTAATTTTGACCAACACCTTTCACCTCCTAAGACAGGTATCATCATGGCTTACAGCAGGACTCTGTTTTGCAGCATAAACACCTTTACACGCTTCCTCCAGGCTGCCAACACCCATCTCAGCCGTGACTACCTCCCCTTCATCAGACCAGCATCCCTTCTTATATGGTTGCATGTTAGAAAGACCCTGTCCTGCATGTGATTTCCCAAACATGACCAGAGTTGTAGAAAAAATGTTTTCATGTAAAAGACATTTCTACTAGGTTAAGATCAGTTAAGAAATCTACCCCAAATTATTTTTGCTCTTTGCTCACTTTTCCCCACTCCTGGCTAAAGATAGAAACACAGTTCTGGGGGTTGGCCCACTGATGTATTTTAGAACAAAAAGCCAAAACAAACAAAGCTGAGAGTATGAGTGTCATAAGGATGCTAACTCATGGTTTCTCAACAGTGACTGCTGAGAGCAATGCATCACCTGTCAGGTTTCATATACACCAGAAGCCTCTCTAATTTGTTTCTCAGTTGACCTCACAAATCAGCTCTTATTCTGAATAAGCACAAACTCAGAGGCTGACATCTCCAAAGGTCACATGGGCGATCACAGTTCCCTTTAGGTGGTGTCTTGAAAGAGTCCCTTTCAAAATTTATAAATATATATTAAAGCCCAGTGACCATTATGTTGGAACGACCAGAATGACCTGTCGGTATGATGTGCACTGACCACCAGGGGGCAGATGCTCAACACAGGAGCTGCCCCCTGGTGGTCAGTGCTTTCCCACAGCGGGAGTGCTGCTCAGCCAGAAGCTGGGCTCTCCGCTGGCAAGTGCAGCAGTGGTGGCAGGTGGCAGCACTAAGGAGAGGTGAGCCAAGTAGGTGGGTGGTAAGGAGCAAGTAGGTGGGTGGTAAGGAGTGGCGAGCCAAGCGGTAAGGAGTGAGCAGGCCGGCGGTTACGACTGAGGGGTCCCAGATTGCAAGAGGACACAGGCCAGGCTGAGGGAAGGCCCCTCCACCCCCGTGCATGAATTTCACGCATCGGGCCTCCAGTTCTTATATAAGTTTTCACCTGAAAGTAAATTTAACATTATATTTACAGTAAAATTCTAATGATCTATAACAGCCCTTGGGGGGGGGGGGGGGGACATTTGACTAAAGCAATTACTCTTGGATTTCTCTGAGGGGCTAGAGCAGTATTAATTGTTCCTTCAACAACATATTTTTTATTTCTTTAACTTTTTATTATCTTTTAGTTCAGTTTACAATAATCATTTGTATCTGTGAAAGAATTTAAATTTATTGAATAAAAGGCTTTGCTTATGATTTATAAAGCAAACTGAAGAATAAGTTGCTGAGTAGGAAGCATTTAGTGAATTAAATAATATAGTTCTGGGGATCTATAATTGATGTACATTTGATTGAAAAAAAAATTATAGGTTACCATAAATATTTATACAACAAATGTAGAAAAATACAAAAAAGTTCAATGTGATGCCAACAGAGTACCTTTTTCCTTGAGCATAAGAGAACCAAATATTGTTAGAATCTAAAGCTGTTAAGTTTATAGAAGTGCAAAACACCAAACAAAAACTATTTATCATTTTCTATTCTTGGCATAAATTTTAATTTTTTCCAATAGAACCAAAACCCCCTGAGCCCCTTTCAGTGTCATCCAAAACTTGAACTTCCTCTATTTCTGGATAAAAAATACGTTCACAAATGAGCTGTGCAATTCGGTCACCATTTTTACTTCAAAATTTTCTTTGCCAAAATTAAATAGTACAACACCAAGATTTCCTCTATAATCTTCATCTATAATACCAGCTCCTACGTCTATAAAGTGTTTTGCAGCCAAGCTGGAACATGGAGCTCCTCTTCCATAGCACCCAGAAGGAAGAGCTACCTGAATGTCAGTTTTCAGAAGGGTTTTCTCCATGTGTGGCATTGTGTAATCATAGGCACTGGACAGGTCGTAGCCGTGCACAGACCCCTTGGTGCGGGAGGTGGCATACTCCCAGAGCCGCACGATGCAGGAGCTGCAGGCTGCCCTCCTCCGCACGCCGGTTGGGGGGCCAGGGACCGCCCGTGGCCATGACTCCCTAGGTACTCTCAACAAAATTTTATTGAGCATCTCCTTTTGTTATTGGAGAAAATTGTGGATGGTATTTCTCCTTTGCTAGTGGGAGTAGGGTTCTTGAGGTGTCACTGGAATAAGTTTTTCTGGAGGCCCCTATAGGAGGATGAAATGTGGTAGAAAGTTTATTTTCATGGAATTATATCCCTCGGTTTCAGAAGTTCCATTTCCCTTAATCCAGCCCTGGGGATTCAGTAGAGCTAGCAGCAAAGCCAGTGTCCAGTTTCCGTTCCATGGTGGAGTTGGGTCCGGTTTAGCATTAGGCTAGTTGCAGCTCATCAGTCTATTGTGTGGGCTCCACATGGCTGTGGTCTATGTGGAAGAATCCAAGAGTGTGAGAGACCCACAAGCCAGGAGCATGGACTCAGAGCATAAGAGGCAAGAGCAACAAGAGAGAATGCCCTTGTTTAGGAGATTAAATATCTCAAAGTTCATGCCCTTGTAGTAGCCATGCCTATGCTGGCCAATGACCTGTTCCCAGGTGTGACTGACAGACAAGTACCTTCCCTATAGCACCTAGACTTTACTGGGCATGTGTGTATTCTTCTCCTGTCCAGTCCCTTACCCTATCAATCTGCGGGTAATAGACCTGGAGAGTGTTAAACTGCAGCCTCCTTACAAGACTGCACAAATGAATGCCTACCAAATTTGGCCTTCCCTTTGCTCCTTTCCAGTTATTCATAACTAGGTTAATTTATAACTTTGTCTCAGGTGTTCATCTTATCACTAAGCAGTAGCAATAATCAAAGACACGGTCCCTGCTCTTAAATAAAAAAGATTGTTGCAGATGTGGACAAAAATGGCCACATACTAAACCTGACAACCTCGGGGGAGGTCTGCATGGTGGGCCTTACAAACTCAGAGACCTAAAGTAACTACATAGGATGGTCTGAAATGAAAACTTCCTAACTAAAAGCGAGTTATGGCAAGAAGTGAAGTACTCAGCCAGCATCTTTCTTGACAAAGGGAAATCTTTACCTTAATTGAGCCTGTCTATTGTCTTTCTGCACATGCAATAACATGTCTTAGAAATGTCAGAGTAATCCCCTTTTTCCAGATCCCTCAGGGCACAACCTCCCACCAGAGCAGGAGACCACAGTACCTTTCTTGTTGCTATCTTGTTCTCCCCATACCATGTCAATGTGCTGTAAATGTTAACTGCTAACCACCAGGCTTAGTCACTCTTCTAAGTGCCTGGGGATGGGATAGGAGGGACTAGGGAGATGGTCCTGGACAGATTGAAGTGTTCCCAGTTCTACATCTGAATACAGCTCACATTTACATAAAAGGCTCTCATACCTGCTATCCCCAGGTGTCCTGATTTGTAAATGTAGTTCCCAGATTCTTCTCCTTGTTCTGGCCTTGTCTATTCTCCAGAAAGACAGGATGTGCTATTCTCTGTTACAATTTCAGTTTCATTAAGGGTTCTTTTGTAGCAAGTAACAGAAAGCATTTCAAGCCAGCTCATAGACAATAATGGGCCGAAGGTAAGGATATTGTCACAAACTACAGGAATCCAGAAAAAAAAGAAGGTAAAGAACAAAGATTTAGCAAAACACAGGGAATTAGTCATATATGGTCTTTCTCAGCAATGAGTCTCTGCTTTCCCATAATATCTTCATGCATGTGGCCCCATAATGGCTGACTTAGCCCATTGTTTTATGGTCTTTCAATGTAAAGGTCCTTCACATACTTGAAAACTTCTATAAGAAATCAGGTTGATTTAGCTCATCTTTTTAAAACCAGGCCACTCAAGTTACCAGCTTAACTGCCCAAGTCATCTATGTCCTCCAAAGGGAAGTTACTCATCTGAGTCTGGGCAGAATGAGATTTTCTAAACAGGGACCAACATAAATCCAGTGTACTGATCCTAGCAGCAATATGCCAGGTGTTTTTAAGATCTTGGGAAATCCATGCTACTCTTACTTATAGAGGATCTTTTCTGTGTTCTATTTAGTGTATTTTAAATGCTTCCACATTCCACATTAGAGGTTATGTAAACTGTTTTATAATTGAGTTGCAGCTGACTAGTAGACAATGTTACACTGAAATTATGTGATATTTTACAGCTGTTTTTTTTTATTCTGTATTTCACAGCTAATAATTTTATTTTCAGAGTATAAACATTTCATAGCCTCCTGAAAAGCTTGTAGGCACATAGGCATGGCCCCAAAACAAACCATACTCTCTGAACAAAGAGGAAGCACTTAAAATTCTTGGTTTGTAGAGAATAAAATAATCTCAGCTGATAAACTCTGGATCAAAGGTATCCTCACCTGTTTACCTGTTTACCTGTCTGCCTGTGAACATGTGCTGATCTATATGAATACACCCTTTGTTTATGTTATCTTCTATGTTGCGTGTAAGCTAATGGGAAAGCTAATTACTAAACTCTGCAAAATGCACCAGAGGCTACTGTGAGAAACGCATGCCAAAAAAAATCTAAAAATAGCTAAGCAATAAATAACCATTTGCAAATGAGAACTGTTCATGCAGTTTTCTAAACAACAGCAGATTTCTTTAAGATATTATGGTTTCCCCTGGTATTTTACTAGGTGTACTAAATCTTCCTTACTCAAAAGCAGATAATTCAAATAAGAGTGCAGCAATATTGACTGGATCCAAATTAAAGTTATTTTGAAGACAATATTGAACCATTGCCTTCATCTTAGAATAGTTTCACACAAGCATATTCTTCTAAGTTAGTTAAAAGCACCACGAGAGTAACTTCTGAGGCAGAGCATCCTATCAATTATTTTATTTTATTTTATTTATTTAATCCTCACCCAGGAATATTTTTCCATTGATTTTCAGAGAGAGTAGAAATATTGATGTGAGAGAAACATTGATTGGTTGCCTCCTGCATGTGCCCCAAACAAAGCCCTGGCCAGGGAGGAGCCTGCAACTGAGGTATGTGCCCTTGACTAGAATCAAACCCAGGACCCTTAGGTCCTCAGGCCAATGTTCTATCCACTGAGCCAAAATGGCTAGGGCCTAGCAATTATTTTAGATTATTACATTCTTAACAATGCAAGGGCCCCTCTTCAAAGTAATATCTTGATTTTCTAGTGTTTCATTTGTTCAGGCTATCTCAGAGGAAAACAAATCCTATATAATAAAAGCCTAATATGCAAATCAACTGAACAGCAGAATGACCTGCGGAACAACTGGTTGGCGGGGGGGGGGGGGGGGGGGGGAGGGTAGGGCTGGTGAGCAGGCGGCGCCAGGCCAGCCAAGGAGGGTGCCAGCGAGCAGAGGGAGGTGACCAGCGGTGGGGGGAGCACAGGACCGGTGAGCGGGCAGCACCAGGCCAGCCAAGGTGGGGGTGATTGGGCCCCCCCCCGACCGCAGAGCCAGGACAGCCAAGGTGGGTGCCAGGGGTTCCCCCCACCCCCGATCGCCCTGCCAGTTGCCCTGCAGAGGGAGGCGACCAATGGGTGTGGCGGCAGGGGGCGGGGCCGGTGAGCGGGCTGCGCCAGGCCAGCCAAGGTGGGTACCAGCGGGCCCTCCCGCTGATCACCCCGCGAGTCACCCCACAGATCAGCCCTGATCGCCGGCCAGGCCTAGGGACCCTAACCATGCACAAATTTCATGCACCGGGCCTCTACTATTAAATAAGGGACTAAACCAGAGATTAAAAGTTCATTGTGGCCTGGGAATATGTTGGAGAAATATTTATATAAGAAAGCCACAGCCGAAACCGGTTTGGCTCAGTGGATAGAGCGTCGGCCTGCGGACTGAAGGGTCCCGGGTTCGATTCCGGTCAAGGGCATGTACCTGGGTTGCGGGCACATCCCCAGTAGGAGATGTGCAGGAGGCAGCTGATCGATGTTTCTCTCTCATCGATGTTTCTAACTCTCTATCTCTCTCCCTTCCTCTCTGTAAAAAATCAATAAAATATATTAAAAAAAAAAAAAGAAAGAAAGAAAGCCACAGAGTTTTCAGAGACAGACTAATTGGAAAACACCAGAGAACTAGGATTCCTAGCAGTGGTGACATGCCAACTTTTACAAACAGTTAAAACAATATTAAATATTAACCACAATTTAAAAATCAACATATGGAGGAGTGGGTTTGATAGGTGATAACCTGAGATGGTTTTTTTCTATCCAGGACCCAATCAAAGTATTTAGTGCAATTTTTCAAGAGATCTTCAATTCATATGGTCTTCTGCCATCACTAAAATATATGTAGTTATTGGTCTGTCCATCTGCTTCAAACTTAGCTCAACAGAGTCCCTGTTCTAATAACATATTTAACGATGCAATTAATTTCTCCTGCTTTAACAGTGCACATCCATCAAGTGATGAACTTTGGCTCTGGTCTTAAGCTTAAAAAAAACTATAGCATACTCTCCTCTTCAACTCAGGGTAAGTTATTAAATATTTTATTCCTGAATTGAATGTAATGTACACAAATAATAATTTAACTTATGATGATATATAGATTTTAGGTTAAGAGCACAGCCTCTAAAATTATCAAATATCCACCCATTTCTAGATGTATGGACTTAAGTTTCTTAAGTTTCCTAAATGTAGTGTTCTCAGTATAAAATGAGAATACTGACTACTTTATAAGGCTGTAGTGAGAATTAGACCAGATAAGTTACATGAAAAACAAAATGCACAGGACATTGAGTAAATAGATGATTTTATTGGAGCTACTCCAATACGGCAAACATTCATTAATGTGGAAAGTCTCAAACAAAAGGCAGAGGGCCTATGGTTTTATAAGGCAGATAAATAAGAAACTCTTCTTGGAATCCTATGGGATCGTTTGGAAAGATGGAGGTATTACCTTGGAATATGCAATAGAATAAAAGTCTATGTGTATATTATACTTAATGCTGATAAATAAAAAACAGCTGTTTTTATTAAATCACAAATATTAAACAAGTCTATTTATCAAAGATTTACCTAAATTATGTGAGCGTGAAATTGTAAAACATTTCTGATTTGGTTTTTGTAAGTAGTTCAATTCCCTTAATTTCTGAATATTCAATTTATATATGCAATAATTTACCTGTAAGCCAATCAGAATACAACTCCTTAAAGAAAAGAGAGTTGGGGAAAATATTATATACTCATACAGTACGAGGCTAAGGCTTGCAATGACAGACATAAATATACAGACAAAGAGAAAGAGAAACTCTATACCTTCAATTCTAAAATTTCAGTCACAGGTCAAGCATAAACACTGAAATGCAAAACTCACTGGTCTATATTAAAGAGCTATTCTCTTCCTAGTGGGCATAAGTTCTTAACTGATTTGCATTCAAACTAGACAAAGAGGAAAGACTGACAAACAAGAATCAATGTTGTCTTTTACCTGACAGAGACAAGATCTCCACAAACCATTAACTGCTTTACAGAAACCACCAAATGGTCAGACCACAAAACAAACAAACAAAAAAGCTGGTACCAGAAATCAAACGTGCATTCAAAAAGTATGAAAATCAAATACTTACAATGGTACCAATGGACAGGAGTCCATAGCATATGACCAGGAGTCAGACTCACCATTGAGTTGCTCATCACTAGTCAGGAAAGGAGCACAAAGGGTTCCAGCAGGTCTCCTTACCTGGGTGGAGTCAACAGAGATCCAAAGGAAGGTCCGGTCCTATCCAAGTTACAGCTCCAAACTGTTCAAGACAAATGCACCAGACAAGAAGATTATTTTATGTAAACTATCACAAGAGTGAGACAGAATATTCATTAATGAGGAATGTCTCAAAGGCCAGGGAAAGGGCCTGTGGGTTTTTAGAGGCAAGTAAGCAAAAAGGTCATCTGGAGTTTATGGGAGTCCTGAGGAAGGATAGAAGTGGGTCTTATCTCAAAATACACCAGCATAGGATGGTCCTTACAGGATGGGAGGATTTCTTAACCATTACTGCTTTCCAGGAGCAGAGGGCTCAGATAAAGTTCAGCATTGTCACACTGTCAGTGTTATAAAATGTTTACTCATATTGGCAACTATTTTTTGGAGAGACCAGTAGATTTAGCAATATACTTTACTAGCTGTATGGGGAAATTACATAATTTCTCTGATTTTTTAATTTTCTTAACAGTTCATTTAATTTTCTTAACAGCTCATAAAAGTAGTGGCTTCTTCATAAAACTGTTGTGAAGATCAAATATGATAAAGATAAAAAATTCTAACACCAGGTTCTCACCTGGTGAGCTCTCATAAACAATGATTAACTATTGTTATCATCACCATTTAAAAATAAATGACTGCCATAAGAAAATAGGTCACTGTTTTCTTCCTAAAACCTACTTAACAATGTAAACATTTCTAGAGCACAGAATTCACTTTTTGATTTGCCAGATTAGTTTGGTAATTTTAAATAAACTTTTGACATTTAACAGAATATTTAAACATTTTTATTATTATTGACATAAAAGAACATTTTAAATTTATTTCTTTAAAATATTCTGGCCTGGTCAGCGTGGCTCAGTGGTTGAGCATCGACCTATGAAACAGGAGGTTATGGTTCCATTCCTGGTCAGGGTACATGCCTGGGTTGCAGGCTCGATCCCCAGTGTGGGGCATGCAAGAGGCAGCCAATCAATGATTCTCTCTCATCATTGATGTTTCTATCTCTCCCTTTCCCTTCCTCTCTGAAATCAATAAAAAATATATTTTAAAAATCTATCTATACTAATAAAAGGGTAATATGCCAATTAGACCAGGTTGATTGGACATCTTCCGGACATCCGACTTCCTTCCGGACAAAGCCACAGTGGTGGGGGATGAGGCAGAGGTGGTTAGGGGCAATCAGGCTGGTAGCAGGAGCAGTTAGGGGATGACCAGGCTGGCAGGGGGGCAATTAGGGGGCAACCAGGCTGGCAGGGGGCCAGTTAGGGGGCTGCCAGGCCAGCAAGGGGGCAGTTAGGAGGCTGCCAGACCAGCAGGGGGCCAGTTAGGGGGCTGCCAGGCCAGCAAGGGGGCAGTTAGGAGGCTGCCAGACCAGCAGGGGGGCAGTTAGGCAGCAGCCAGGCTGGCAGTTAGGGGGCAACCAGGTCAGCAGGGGACTAGTTAGGGGATGATCAGGATGGCAAGCAGAGGCAGTTGGGGGCGATCAAGCAGGCAGGTAGAGTGCTTAGAGGTGATCAGGCAGGCAGGCAGGTGAGTGGTTAGGAGCCAACAGTCCCAAACTGTGAGAGGGATCCCAGATTGCAGAGGGTGCAGGCTGGGCTGAGGTACACCGCCCCTGCCCCCCTGCATGAATTTCATGCACCGGGCCTCTAGTAAATAAATAACAGAAAAAGAAAAGAAAAATTTCTCAGTTCTCTACCACTGAGAAATGCCTGGCTGGTATTTCTCAGTGGTAGAGCATTGGACCTTTTACCAGAGAGTCTCAGGTACCATTCCCAGTCAAGGGTACAGATATGGGTTGCAGATTTGATCCCTGGCCCTGGTCAGTAGCATTGGAAAGGCAACCAATTGATGTTTCTCTTGCTCATCGATGCCTCTCTCTCTCTCTCTCTCTCTCTCTCTCTCTCTCTCTCTCTCTCTCTCCCCCCCCCCTCCTTCCACTCTCTTTAACAAAATCAATGGAAAAAAATATCTTCAGGTGAGGATTAACAACAACAAAAAATTCTGCAATTGTAGAGGAAACATAACACAAATTGTCCTTAAAGAAACTGAATATTTAACAATTAAACTGAAGTCAAAGTTGGAAAAAACTGAATGGTATTTTTCTGGGTTGTGTTAAAATTCTTATTTTTGCTGTTTTCTGGATGAGTTGATATAAACTAGAAAACTGAGGATGTTTTGAGAGAAAACACATTGTTTTTAATCTTGTCATCTTATTTTAATGAGTGAATTAATGGAAATAAAATCTCCAGATCATAGTTTATGTGGACATGGTTCCAGGAAAACAGAAGTTTGTTGTTGAAGAATAGCAAATAAAGCAGTCCTAGAAGTTCTTGAGTGACCCTGTAATTTTCTCCCTCTATTTAGAGCTTGGAGAGGTCTGTCACAGGGTTCAGAGTCTATATCTCATTCAATTCTCAGCCTCCTACTGATGCTATTAATGCATCAAGAAGGAAAATAATTTATGCTGATTTTCTTGACTCCCTACCTGTGATGAGGACAGGCTAAAAAACTGGGGTAGATAGTGGGATGAGGGAGTAGTTTTTGTTATTTTCAGCTGAGTCTCGCAGCCAGTTTACATCTGCATTGCAAAGGACTTCAGAGATATTACCATATAGCCACTGGCTAAAAGAACTCTTTAAAATCATCCAGTACATTCAAAAACAAGACAAGACAAAATTTTTATTCTAAAGACTCATCATCATAGTAGACAATCATAGAAAGCAGAATTACAGCCTTAAGAAGCTTCAAAATCTACCTAATTGTATGGGAAGTAAAGGCCAACCCTTACAAGATATAGTAGAAAATACAGAAGAAGTTTCTGTGGTCTCTGAAGTTAAATAGCTTTGGCTCAGATTCTGATTCTGTCACTTATAGACCATGGGCGATTAACCGTAAAATTTGTTTTCTCTACCTGAAAAGTGAGAATAAAGGAAGTACACATATTGAAAAATTGTTTTGAGGATTAAAAATGATCATGTGAATATATAGCTAGGTTCCTAGCCAATGGTAAGTATTCTAATGAACATTAGCCATAGTAGTAGTGGTAGTAGTAAAACATTACATAAGTGGTATATATCGTGAAGAACTTATATATAGGCTATACACATAGCCTACAATTAGCATATCTGACAGTATATAATTAAATAGTATTTATGGTGGCACAGATATAAATGTTACAGCAAGTCAAAAGAAGAAAGAACAGTGGGGTATGCCTAGGGAAATTAATGTTCTTTGTACCATGCCTGGCAGGTTGAAAGCTCTTGATAAATGTTAGGTGCTTTTATTATCAACAATTCATAGTAGGCTTTGTAGAGGAGGTTAAACTTGTGTTGAACTTTAAAGAGTGGGTAAGCTAGGCTAGTAAGTGAAGACAAGAGCAGGAGCAAAGTTACTGATGTGGGAATTAGCATGACACAGGTAAAGCCACTAGTCTAAAGAGCTCTCTGTCAATAAGTCATCATTCTCATTCTCATTCTCATTCTCATTCTCATTATTAATAGCTGTTTTTCCTTATATTGTGTAGGTGCCAAAAACTCAGAATCTGTAAATATTATCATATTTGGAGAAATGGTCTTTGCATATGTAATTAACTAAAGATCTCAAGATGAATCCTGAATTATTCAATAAGCGTCCTTATAAGAGAAATACAAGAGAAATCCACAGACAAGAGAAGGCAGCATGGTCATGTAGGCAGTGATTGGAGTGATGCAGTCTCAAGCCAAGGACTACCAACAGACATGGGAAGCTAGGAGAGGCAAGGGACAAATCTCCCCGAGAGACAAGGCATGTTGATTTTGAACTTCTGACCTCCACAGACTGTGAAGGAATACATTTTTATTTTTTGGTTTAATCACCAGAATTGTGGGTTTTGTTTTTTTCATAGCAGCCATAGAAAACTAACTCACTATGCAAATCTTTTCCTTTATTTAACCTAAGTCTTCTACAATTTTCTAAATTATAGTCTTATTAGCCTTATTATCACCATTTACAGGAACTACAGAAATATGGGGTGTTCCAAAAAATGTATACACACACTTTGAATAATTATAAAGGCAGTCTTCATTGAAATACATTTCATTTTCAAAATTGAGCTATCAGCTATTAGTGTGTATACATTTGGGGGGGACACCCTGTATTTAAAGGGCACATCTAACCTAGTCTAGAAGAAGGGGCAGGAAAGGCTTCTTAAAGGAAGAAATGTCTCAAGTGCAATCAGCAATGGGTGGGAGGTAGCTGAGAGGGGAGGCAGGACAAGAAGGTGGAGGGCCTAGAAGAAAGCATAAGAGTGTGAACAAACTTTGGAGAGGCTGGGGAACACTGGGAGCATGAGGAAGAGCATCTTGGATATAGATAGCACTAGGGCCCAATCAGAGGTGGAGGAGCTGCCTGAGGGTGGGTGGGGTTACCAAAAAACAGAATAACACTGGCCATAGGAGAGGCCACAGTAAGGAGACTTGAATAAACCAGCAGAGATCAGACTCCCTTTGTTTTATCAACAAATCCACTAGCCTTTTGATAAATAATAGATGGGCCTGTTTTATATTAAACTCCCATGGGTATGGGTGGGGTGGAGGGGATAGAAAGAAGTTAAAATATACATGGAAATTAGCATATGCTCTCCAGGGTTTTGCAGAAACCAGGTGGTAGCCCACAAAGAAAAATCAATAACCACTGCTTCTATCTGTGGCTGTTTCCACAGAAACGTGTTTGTGTATGAATTTGGAAGGCAGATTTACAATGCCAATCCGCCAGCCCAAAAAAGAGAAAAATTCAGTTCAAGCAAACTTTTGTAGTAACAAATGCTTAATTTTACTAACATTTTCCATTTAATTAGCTGAATCTGGGAGGATAAGCTCAGCCATGCTCCTGCAGGTGCGATACTACTGAAATCTGGGAGCGACATTAGCTTCAGTAAAGGATACATGGGAGTAATAGGAAAAAGTTTGACCTGACAAGTTGAACCCATTTGCAAGAATAATATAGTCAAACTTTAGAGCACTGTGCTAACGAGGTTAACACTAATTACAAGAAAACAGCAACGACAAAAAGCCTTCACTTTTTGTTTTGTCTTTCCTAAATATTAAATGCTGCACAATGCATATTGTAGGTACATTATAAAAATGTTTTTGAAATTACGTGCTAAAAGCAATTTATACATGACCCTTACTTCAGATAAAATAAAATTCTTCCTAAGACTCATTCTTCAGTAGATTGAGTACATTTTCGTATTTTGGTATCAACCCCAAACTACTAAAAGTGCTCAGAACTTTTATAATTAAAAAATATAAAGTTGTGATAATTCATTTTAAGACTTTTTAAAGAACAGTTTTAGCTTAAACAAAATTAAGAGAGAGGTACAGAGATTTTGCACATGCCCCCAGCCCTCACATATGCATACCCTCCTCCATTATCATCACTCACCAGAGTGGTACATTTTGTACCAAGGAAGAACCTACATTGACATATCATTGTCACCCAAAGTCCAAAGTTTACATAGAGTTCACCCTTGATATTATACATCGTATGGGTTTGGACAAATATAGAATAATATATACCCATCATTATAATGCCATGCAGATGATTTTTGCTGTTGTTAAAATCCTCTGTTCTCTGTCTTTTCATCTCTATTCCTCCTTTCACCCCTGGCAATCACTGATCTTATTTTTTCTTTCATAGTATTACCTTTCCCACCATGTCATATAGTTGGAACTATACAATATATAGCCTTTTCAAATTGTCTTCTTTCACTTAGTAATATGGTTCTTCCAGGTTTGTTCATGGTTTAATAGTGCATTTCTTTTTAGTGCTGAATCATACTCTATTGTGTAGATCATAGTTCATTTTTAAACATTGATCTTTTCCAGCCTCTATAGGAAATATGAACCTCATTTATTAAATAAGTGTGCTTTAGCACTGAGTCTCACATCTAGATCTTCCTAAATCCTTCTCATTTCTAGTTTGCCTTAGACTCTGGGTAGTGTTGGTAGGGAAGAGGGCAGGAGGACAAAAATAATGCCATTGGCCTCAGCTGTGACATCTGTATGGGGACTTAATGGAAAATGAAATATAAATCTAGGTAGGCTGGTATATCCACAAAAATATCTCATCATAAAAAAACCATAATCTCCATAAATTATATAGGATGAGCCAATTATTTATTTCCTCACTCAGTAATTCTGATACTTATCTACCTCACCCCTCTACTACTTCATCTAAAGTGGACATTATTAGTTGTTTTACTACAAACTTTTATCCCTTTGCCTCTTAGAAACAGCATCCCAGATTGAGTGGTCCTGTACCTGGTAAACACCATCCCTAGTCTACCTCACTCTAAAAGACTCCTACATCCATGTGAGGCGCGCGTGCACACACACACACATCTACTTTTGCCCTCCTATGTTTCTCCTTTCAGCAGAATTATCTTTCAAACTTAAATCAAATCATGTTACCACCCTGTTTATTAAAGGAATCCCCCAGGTATTCATCTAATGGCCAACCTCTTTGAAGACCACAAGGTCTTAAGTAACCAGGCTAAGCTTCCATCGCTGACCTCAGCTCCAATTTTTGCTATCTTTCACTCATCATGGACCAGTCACATTTGTCTTTTTGGTTCTGTAAATACACCCAGCTCTTTCCACCATGAGGGCCTCTTGCCTTGCTGTTCCTTCTGCCTGGGAGGCCTAACCTCAGTCCTCTGGGCTGTTGGCTCCTCTTTGTCATTCAGATCACAGGGCCAAATGTCACTGGCCTTTCATGTCTACCTATTCTAAAGGAACCACTACCCAGTCACCATCTCAGCGCTCTGTTTTATGATCTCCATGCCATTATCCAAAATATCTATATTTACTTATTTAGTATTTTTAGAATGAAAGGTTTTAAAATACAGGAAGTTTTTTTGTTGTTCCACTGCCAGAGCTTAATAAGTATTCAATAAACATTTGCTAAATGGAAGGAAGGAAGAAGGAAGGAAGGAAGGAAGGAAGGAAGGAAGGAAGGAAGGAAGGAAGGAAGGAAGGAAGGAAGGAAGGAAGGAAGAGGGAGGGAGGGGAAAAGAAAAAGATCTAATTAGTAATTCTGATTATACTCAATCTACAAGTAAGCAATATACATTCTTAGACTTACCCCAGGCCCACTAGCTGAAGAGTATGGAACTAAATTAGTACCTTAAAAATATAATGGACAACTGAAAAAACATTTAAAACACATTATTTTAAAAATTCACTAATGACATAATCTGTTTCTAATTGTTACACTGGCTCTCTTCAACTCAGTGCCCTAATTGGATAGAATTGCTCATAAGTAAAGTAATTAAATACTTAAAAGGTAGCATGAACTTTTTTGTTTGTTTGTTTTTTCTTTTTTTATTGTTTAAAGTATTACAAATAGTAGTACATATGTCTCATTTTTTTTTTTTGCATGAACTTTTTAGCAGAAGGATTATAGGTATTCTTTGTGCCAAACAGCCTAGGCTCAAATATTGGCTCTGGTGCTTAACAGGTATAAACCTTGGGCATTTACCTAACTTTTCCGGGCTTAGTTTTCTCACCTATAAAATGGGGCTTATGCCAGCTCCTCCTTCATAGAGCTGTTGCTAGGATTAGACAAACAGATGCCAGGTTGCTAAGCCGAACTCTTGCACAAACTAAGGATCTGACAAATCTCAAAATTATTAAAGTGTTTTACTTTAAAACTTACTATTACCAACAATTTTTCTAAATAGGCACTTGGCTCTCCCATTTACAGTAAGGTGAAAGGAATGAGTCACCCAGCATTGGGCCCACTGGCAATACTTTATACTATGTTTTCTAAGCCTTGGCAGTATATTCATTTCTCTTTAATAATGATAGCAGCACTTTCTTCAACAGCCAGTAGGCATGTTAGACCTTTATTTCCTTTCTATAAAACTCTTTTATCACAGCTTCACATATTCACCTGATTCAGTCTCTATGTGGCTGACAACTGTGGAATCTCTTTGACCTTGATGAAACTATAGGAGAAGGGGTGGAAATTTAACAGAATCCCACAGACAACCTTCTTTTCCCACTCCAATTGGGTTGTGTATCTTGAAGATAAAAGTAAGGAAGCATTATTTTCAGGCTGATTCCTATGGAAAGTTTCATGTGAACTCAACGGCCAATTAAAAGTACATAACGTGCAACAAAACCTCTCAATTATAAATATATATTTAAGAAAAGCTGATGAATAAAATGTAACAAAAAAATCAGACGGTGACAGAGGTAGAGAATAACCTAATCACCCCTGAACTCATGGAGAAAGTCAGCTGTATGCTTCCTACAATATGGAATTTTGGAGAAAAGATACGAAGGTTCACATTAAACCAAAGTTATGAATTTGATTAAGTTCTAGTTTTACAATTCCAGATTTTCCCATGTTTTTGTGGTCTGTGTTTATAAGCTTATGACAGCCTATCATGAATAGAGAGGCATAAGCAAGGAGGAAAAAAATGTTTCCCATGATACACTGAGGCCAAGAAAAAACAGGAAAAAGAAAATGCAATTTAGAGAAAAGTTAATTCTCTTGGAATACAAAAAAAGAGCATAATTTTTCATTATGATAAGTAGTTGTTCCCCAACAACTATGGTATAATTGTAAATCTTTCGGCGGTAGGCAAAAATGAATCATGCCATCATTAGGTAGCCTTTTTGGCAATTCAGACTCAGATTCTAAAAGCTTTTACTCTATGTCAAGTGCTGTGCTAGACACTGCCTCATGTTATCTCACTTATTTCTCACAAGTACATATAGAGAAAGCGTAATTGTCAGCTTTTATCCTATAAGAAAACTGATGCTCAGAGAAGTCAATTCACTTGTGCTTAGTGGCACAGCTTAAAATGGCAGCTCTGGGACTCACACATGGATCCTTGGATATCAAGTGATCTGACAGACATGTTGAACTATCATGGAAGAGAAATGAATACCAGAGATCTGGAGGCCAGGATGCGTGATTAAAGCAAAGAGGTTACAGACAGAAGTAAGGTTATCAGATTTAAAACAAAATTCTCAGAGAAACAAAAGGGGGATTAAAAGGGTTCCTACTCCTGAAAAAACTAGCCAACATTTCACCACTTATCTTGCTCTGCTGCCTCAACTTATTTTCCTGCCCCTTAATATGGGTAACCCCCAGGCTCCACCCTCAGCTCCTCCCTTTCCTTCCTTTCTCAGGGATATCATCTACTCTACAGGCGACCTGTATGCAGACAATTCCCAGATTGATTCCTCTGTCTTTGACCTCACTCAAGAGCTTCAATCACAGCTTTTTAAAGGGTGGCTGAATGTTTTCACCAGGATATTATAACTTTATCTCAATCATCTGTTAAAAATGTCTTTTAGAACTAAAAGCTTCCATAAGTTATCTTGGTATAGTTTATGATTCAAAATTATGAAGATGTTAGAATATTAGAAAAAAATTGGAAGCATCATAAAATAAAATCCCTAAGCTCCCATCCTATATAATAAAAGCCTAATATGCAAATTGACCGAATGGCAGAACGACCCATCGCTATGATGTGCACTGACAACCAGGGGGCAGACACTCAATGCAGGGACTGCCCCAGCCTGCAGGCCCAAGGCCAGCCAAGGCAGGTGCAAGCAGGGGCCCCCCAATTGCCCCACTGGTCACCCCACAGATTGGCTCTGATTGCTGGCCAGGCCTAGGGACCCTACCCGTGCATGAATTTTGTGCACCAGGCCTCTAGTTTCTTATAAATCTAGTGATAGCAAAGCAGAACTTGGGGGTCTTCTTTCATTTGCAATTATTGTTCCTAATGGCCTCACTCATCCTATATAATAAAAGCTTAATATGCTAAGTGTCCAGTTGTCCAGTGGGCCATTCAACCAATCAAAGCATAATATGCTAATGATATTCTAAGGCTGCTCAATCGCTCGCTATAATGTGCACTGATCACCAGGGGGCAGACACTCCCACCAGTAGGTTAGCTTGCTGCTGGGGTCTGGCCAATCAGGACTGAGCCAGACAGGCTGGACATGCCCTGGAGCCCTCCTCCGGTCCCTCCACAGCTGGCCAACCTCCTGCATCCCTTCCTAGCCCTGATCATGCACCAGTGGGGGTCCCTCGGCCTGGCCTAAAACCCTCTTGCAATCCAGGACTCCTCAGGGGATGTCGGAGAGCCAGTTTCGGCCTGATCCTGCACCAGACCTCTAGTAAGAAATAAGATCCCTGAAATGAAGCCACATGGCAGATTTCCTACCATTAAATTTGTAACAGCAAAGAATCAATATGTGAATCCTCTGCTTTTACTATATATGTTCAAAGATCTGGGAAAGTTCCCAGAAAGTATGTGGGTTAGCTAAAGTCCAAATAGTATGCGAGAGAAAACTGTGCTGTGAAGAATTGTTTAACAACAAAGCTGAGAAAATAGTGTCATTTCAAAGCTGAAATAATTAAGTCACAAGTTCTTTGTAATGGGCTTGCTTAATGACCACAAGCCTGAATCCTAGAACCCTTAGGATGTCTCTAAAATTTAGAGCAATAGAGGTTCTCTTTAAGCAGAGAATAACAATCCTGGAAGAGAAATTAAGGGATTTATAGACCATTAGACAATATATCCTCTGTAAAATAAATGATAATGGCCTTGGTTTCAAACATTATGATAAAAATTCAGTAGTGTTGTATCATATGTCCTGGAATTGGAGATATATATATATATCTATATATATATATATATATATATATATGAAGTTAGTTATTGGTTTTTAAGCTGCAAATAAGCCAGATACTGCTGATGATTATCAGGGATTTTTCAAAGTCATTTTGGCCTTACTCAGCTTCTGCCATAAGTTTTAAATTTTGAATCTAAACCACACATAATACAATGTTGCTGCAGTGTTGTGTAATTGAAACTGATGGCTGGAAGGATGAAGACAGAAGATCACTCTCTTTGGTGACTCTATGTAAGGCCTTAACCTAAAGTGAGGTGAATCTTACTTCCTCGTCTGCAAAGTCAGGGTAAGAATGATCATTTTCATACCATCATGGTAGGGCTTTTGTAAAAATCAAATTACATAATAAATATGACAGTGTTTGGTTGCAAAATACCATTTAAATTTAAGATATTAGTTATTGTTATCAACATGGTTGTTATTCTTACACTTATTATAATCAGGTCTCTGGTTTGAAGATTCATCTTGGGAGAATTTGTGAAAACTAAGTATAATGCATCCATACTGAAGGCAGCCAATTCATAAAGGTTCTTGCAATGCCTTGGTTCAGCCACTCAACCCAATTCAAAGGAAGAAGTTACTGTTAGTTAGAATGTGTTGGGCTCCTATGTAGTGGTAGCTATGTTTTCAGTAGAGTTTCCTTAAATGCTTTTCTCCTGTCATTTTATTTTACTGCATGGGAAGGGTATTATAAAGTATGTGACTCTCTCCTTTTCACAGATAATTTGTAATAGGATAAGTGGCACTTTGTTGTTCTGAAATAAATTAATAGAACATAAATTTCTGAAAATAAATAAGAATCCCTTTGAAATGATGCAAAGCAGGTGACATACCCTCTTTGAGTTTTATTAGGAAGCCATCTAACTTGATCTAATACCTCAATGATTCACCTAAGGCTTCCCACATGGTACCCAAGCTTATATAAGACTACAATCTCTGGCTAGGTGGCCAAGTTGGTTGGAACATCATCCCATACACCAAAAGGTTAAAGGTTCAATTCCCAGTCAGGGCACATACCTAGGTTGCAAGTTCAATCCAGGTCAGGGTGCATAAGGGAGGCAGCCAATGGATGATTCTCTCTTGCATAGATGTTTCTCTCTCTTTTCTCTGTTCCCCCTTCCCCTCTCTCTAAAAGCAATAAACATATCCTCAGGTGAGGAGGAGGAGGAGGAAGAAGAAGAAGAAGAAGGAGGAGGAAGAGAAGGAGGAGGAGGAAGAGGAAGAGGAAGCGGCGGGGGACAAGGATGACTACAAGAATTGTAGGGGTATGAGACCATAGGAAATCCAAAAAGAAGTGCTGAGGCTTTTTCCTTAACTTTCCATGAAAGAGCCTACAAGTATGCACTCTCATCCCCAAAACGTGTGTGTGTGTGTGTGTGTGTGTGTGTGTGTGTGTGTGTGTGTGTGGCATGGGGGGTGGTTCTAAGAAAACCATGAAGAGATATTGGGTACGCCTGCCAGGAAGCATCTCCTCCCCCTTTTGGACACACCTGCTTATGTAGTGCAATGGCTGTTCTGCCCCTGCCCCATTTGGACAGTGCAGTAAAGGATCGCCGCAAGATAGTAGGAGTGGCAGCAGAGGAACCTTTTCTTTCACCTTCAGCACAAATAAGTGGGACAAGTGGAAAGAGTAGAAAGAAGTTATTAACGATACACCTCACCCAAATGCCACCAGTCAATCATATTACCCCATTTGTTTATGTGTTTGGTTCTCTCACTATGAGGTTAGCAACTTTCTATCTCCCATTCCCCTGAGCAGTGTTTGATACATGGTAAATGTTCAACTACTATCTGCCCAACTGATTAGCAGCCAATGGTTTGGCCTCTTATTCTAGGCTCTATCTGCTGTAATCTTCTTGTCTCCCAACTTTCTATTTGACAGCACTGGTTTATCAGCACTGGTGTGGGGGTGGTTGTTGTTTTGTACTTTGATTTAATGTCTAGATTATCAAATCATAACAGAAATTGATCTCATTAAATTATTGTTCTTATTCTATTTTCTAATTCTTCTTCTATTTTTTATTTAAAATTTCTGGTTGGCCTCAGAAACAGAGAACTTTGTTTAATCAATTGGCCTGTACTGTAATGTATAAAATTCATCTTAATATGCATTCCAACATTTGGTCTCAAATGATATAACCTTTGCTTGCCAGGGAAAACACAGCAGAATTTATTCTGACAACTATTGGTTTCATTTCAGTTGTTGCCTTGGCTGTTGGCCATGGGGGTAACATAAATGGAAAATGCCAGCAAACATGGAAGGAGTTCAATGCTTTAAGAACTAAAAAGTACTGTTTTCTAAGTTACTGCCAATCTCCATCCAACCACTGGTATCTGTGCAGATTTTAAATAAAATCATGCTGTTTACTACAAGTCTTATTTTAAACTTGAAAAGTGCAATCTATATATATAAAAGCCCTAAGTGACTGTTACAGTGGAACAACCAGAATGACTGGGATGACCAGTCACTATGACATGCACTGAGCAGACAGGCAGGTGAGTGGTTAGGAGCGAGCAGGCAGGCAGGCAGGCAAGCAGTTAGGGGCAAGCAGGCAGGCAAACAAGCAGTTAGGGACAAACAGGCAGGCAGGCAGGTGAGCAGTTAGGGGTGAGCAGGAAGGCAGGCAGGTGAGTGGTTAGGGGCGAGCAGGTAGGCAGGCAGGGATTGGGCCTAAACCAGCAGTTGGACATCCCCTGAGGTGTTCCGGATTGCAAGAGGGACGTCCAACTGCTAGATGTCTGACTGCAGGGATTAGGCCTAAACCAGCAGTTGGACATCCCCCGAGGGATCCTGGATTCTGAGAGGGTGCAGGCCGGGCTACCCACCCCCCCATCCCGTGCACAAATTTTGTGCACTGGACCTCTAGTTAATATATAAAACTGGGCTGAAACCATGAAAATGAAACAATCAGTCCAGGCTTTGCAAAACTTTAAGCAGGGCTTCTAAACCTAACTGACTACTATGAGGCACTGTCCATTTTAAAGGACAATGGCAATAATTTCATCCTTGCTGACTTGGGCCATTGCTCTACTGAGGCTATTACTAAGTTCTAAGACTCAGCTGTAACCTTCACCTGGGCTGTGGCTTGTACTTCTCTCATTGATTTCTGCTATGGGTTTTTTTTGTTTGTTTTTTAAGTTGCCGTGTTTATTACCTGGAAAGATGGAGAGAACAAAGACTGGAGGAAAGATAACAATCTTTGCTTAGTGTGCCCCTCACCACCCAAATACTCGTGTGTGTGTGTGTGTGTGTGTGTGTGTTCTTTACACATATAACATACTCCCTCCCTCCCCCAAAGGAGGCAAGCCCAAAGTCCTAGCCAGTTACTGCATCTGAACCAAAGTCCAAGGTATCTGGGTCATTTCTCATGCTCTTCTCCAGGTATAAATAGTTTTGCTTTCTTTCTTTTTAATTTATTTTTTAATTTAAACATAGCTGGTATACTACCTTATATTGGTTATATTCGTTTCAGGTGGATATTTTTATACTCTACAATGTGATCACCCAGTGGGGTGATGTAATAATCATCTGTCACCATGTATTATCACAGTATTGTTGACTAATTCCTATGGGGTCTTCTTGACCCATGATAGACATATGGTAGGCACCTTGGTTCTCAACACCTGTAGGTTTCACAGCTCACACAGGCCTGTGGGGACTTTCCTGTTTAGCCTTCATTCACTGACAGGCTGGTGCATTCTGCTTTCAGGATGTTACAAAGCTTCCCCAACTCCTTTCTGCATTCTCTCCAATATACAGTATACCCTAATAAGCACATATGCCCTGCCCATTCTTTGGGGCTCACTTGAGTCTGGCATAACTGCTCAGGAAATCTCGTTAATTAAGGCTTAAGTTCCAATTGTGGTCAACTAGTAGAAAAAGTAAGCCTCCTTTTCTGCTTGATTTTAGATGTTGGGGGAGAGGTTGCTTTGGAGATTACATTGTACTCAAATGAGCCCATGATATTCTGCTCCTCTAATTAAATGACTCGTACTAATAACAGGATTCTATTAGTCACCATCTCTCACTAACAGATATTTATCACATTGATTTTCCTTTGAGCCCGTCTCTGTCGGTGCCATTAGGTAGGGAATTTGGCAATGTGAGGTCTCAGTTAGTGCTCAGTGGTGATGGGAAAAATTCTAATCCTGAACAAGCCTGCACGCTTTGTGGTTTCCTACAAGGAAACCACAATAGAAATGTACTTGGTGGGAGGCTGGCCTGGTGGGTGCTAATAAAGCAGAGGGAAGTCATGGACATAATAATATGTGAATAAAAATACATGGCTTTTTTTTCTTAAGGGGTGAGGAAGTTCAAAATAGATTTCTTCTTTACTTATCCTTTGTAAAATATTGTGTGTTTCTGATGAAAAGATTTCTTTTCCACCTGAAAACCGACATTCTCCTGCTCTGATATTGCAGTTACAAAAATTCTGTTCTGATATGAGAAAAACATTCTACTTCAGTCCAGAATCGAGCTTTCTAAATCATGTGAATCATCCCACAGTAGCTTGCAACTCTGTGGGCGCTTGAAAAAAAAATTTTTTTAAACAAACCAACTTTGTTGACTAATGCGCCTCCTGCAAAAAGACGACATAGTAATTATCTTCTCCCTTTTAAGAGTAGAACAACAGTTACCCTTTGTAGATCCATCGCACCTAGAGTTTAAAACATTCTCCAAGCAACTTGAAAATGTATTACAATGCTACTCAGAAATAAATGTAATTGTGTTCCCACTCCACAGGTATTATAATGACACATAGGGAAGAGAAGAGATTGCAAGTCATTCAAATATAATAACTCATATTTACTGAATATTTAATATGTGCCAAGCACTATTGTAGATATTTTATGTGCAAAGCTCACCTAACCCATATCACAATCGTATGAGGTTAGTACTATTATTAGCCACATTTTACAAGCAGGTATAAAAGCAGTCGGACAACTTAAGGTGACACAGCCAACATGTGGTATGGTTGGTATATGGATCCAGGTAGCCTGAGTCCATCGTCAATATTCTTTAACACTATGCTTGAGGAACTTTTCCTCCAGCCTTATTGAGATATAACTGACAAAAAATAACATATTTAAAGTGTACAATGTGGCCCTGGCCAGTTTGGCTCGGTGGATAGAGCATCGACCTGCGGACTCAAGGGTCTCGGGTTCGATTCCGGTCAAGGGCATGTACCTTGGTTGTGGGCACATACCCAGTAGGGAGTGTGCAGGAGGCAGCTGATCAATGTTTCTCTCTCATCCATGTTTCTAGCTCTCTATTCCTCTCCCTTCCTCTCTGTAAAAAATCAATAAAATATATTTTTTTAAAAAAAATAAATAAAGTGTACAATGTGATGACTTGATATACACAGGCTTTTTGAGGTGATTCCCACAATCAAGTTAATTAACATCACCCGTACAGTTATCTTTTTTTTTATGAGCACACTTAAGATCTATTCTTTTAGCCAATTTCAAGTATGCAATACAGTATTATTAACTATAGTCACCATGCTGTAATTACATTATCTTACAACTAAACATGTGAATCCTTTGACCTACATCTCCCCATTTCCTTCGTCCTCAGCCCCTAGCAACTACCATTCTACTCTGTTTCTATGGATTCAACTTTTTTTTTTAGATTCTATATATATAATTCAATGGTTCCATACAGTATTTGTCTTCCTTTGTCTGGTTTATTTCACTTAGCATAATGCCCTCCAGGTACGTTGATGTCATAAGTGGCAGGAATTTCTTATCCCTCATTTTTTTATGGCTGAATAATATTCGTGTGTGTGTGTGTGTGTGTGTGTGTGTGTGTGTGATATTTTCTTTACCCATTCATCCATCAACAGACACTTAGGTTTTCATAATGTAGTTATAATGAATAATGCTGTTATGAACATGGAGTACACATATCTCTTTGAGATAGTGATTTCAGTCCCAGAAGTGGGATTGCTAGATCATATGCCAGTTCTATTTTTAGTGTTTTGAGGAACCTGTTTTCCATAATGGATGTGCCAATTTACATCTCTATCAAGAGTGCACAAGGTTCCCTCTCCTCTACATCCTTGCCAATATTTTGTTATCTCTTGTTTTGAAAATAGACATCCTAACAAGCATGAGGTGATATCTCATTGTAGTTTTGATTTGCATTTTCATGATGATTACGGATGTTGAATATATTTTCATATAGCTATTGGCCATCTATATGTCTTCTATGAAAAAGAAAGGACCTTCTTTGAAAAGGTCCTTTGCCTATTTTCAATTGTGTTCTTTGTTTTGGGGTTTTGTTTTGTTTTTATTTGATTTTGCTATTAGATGTAAGAGTTGCTCACATATTTTGGATACTAAACCCTTCCAGGATATATAGTTTGAAATATTTTCTTCCATTCCATAGGTTGCCTTTTCACATTTTTTGTTTGTTTGTTTCCTTTTCTATGAGGGAACTTTTTAGTTTGCTGTATTCCCACTTATTTAATTTTGCTTTTGTCACCTGTGCTTTTGGTGACATACCAAAAAAATCACTGTGTCAATCAATGTTAAGGAGCTTCCTTCCCCCCTTCCCTTTTCAGGTGTTTTACCATTTCAGGTCCTACGTTTAAGTCCTTAATCCACATTGAGCTTATTTTTGTGTAAGATAAAGGTCCAATTTCTTTATTTTCATGTGGATATCCAGTTTTTTCAACACCAGTTTTTGAAGACTATCCTTTCCCTATTGTGTATTCTTGGCACTCTTATAAAAATTAGTTGACCATATATGTATGGGCTTATTTCTTGGCTCCCTATTCTGTTCCATTGATCTATGTATCTGCTTTTATGCCAGTACCATATTGTTTTGATAGCCACAGCTTTGTAATATAGTACTAAATCAAAGAGTATGATATCTCCAGCTTTGCTTTTCTTGATCAAGATTTATTTAGATATTTGGGGGCCTTTGATAGTCTCATCCAAATTCTAAACTTATTTCTATTTCTGTAAAAAATGCCATTGGAATTTTGATAGGGATTGCATTGAATCTGTAGATCACTTTGGGTAGGATGCATGTTTTAATAATATTAATTTTTATTAAATTTATGAACATGGGATTTCTTTCCATTAATATGTCTTCAATTTCTTTCATCGATGTTTTATAGTTTCCAGTATACATACAGATATTTCACATCCTTGGTTAAATTTATTTATTAGTATTTTATTCATTTTGTTGCTATTGTAAATGAGACAACTGTTTTCGGGGGGAGGGATAGTTCATTGTTAGCATGATGCCTTTTTTATACATACTAGAGGCCCGATGCACAAAAATTTGTGCACTTGGGTGGGTCCCTCAGCCCAGACTGTGCCTTCTCGCAGTCTGGGGCCCCTTGGGGGCCCCTTCCACTGGCTGCTGGCACCAGTTTTCCTCCAGCACCCGGAACCCAGGCCTTCACTCTTCTCCTGGGAGGAGCCAGCCCGGCGGGCTTTGATTTGCACTGGCGGCTGAAGCCCCGGGGGCGGAGCCGGCACAGCGGGCTCAGTGCTTAGCTCTGCGCCAGCCGCGCAGGCACGGGGGTGGGGCCTGTGCAGTGAGTTCCGTGCTTAGCTTTACGCCCACCGTGCGGGCCCCAGCGGCAGTGCTGGCGTAGCGGGTGAGGAGCTTAGCTCTTTGCAGGCTTCGCTCTTCACTTGCCACACCGGCCTTCACTTGCTGCACCTGTCCAGGGCCAGCGGGCTTAGCTCCATCGCTTGGCGCCTACATATGCAAATTAGCCGCCATATTTGTTGGCAGTTAATTTGCATATTGCCCTGATTAGCCAGTGGGAAGCATAGCAAAGGTACAGTTAATTACCCTTTTTGTCTTTTATTAGATAGGATACTAGAGGCCCAGTGCATGAAATTTGTGCACTGGGGGGGGGGGGGGCGCGCGCGCGCGCGCGTGTCCCTCAGCCCAATCTACACCCTCTCCAATCTGGGATCCCTGTGGGATCGGGCCTAAACTGGCAGTCAGACATCCCTGTCACAATACACTGGCTCCCAACCGCTCGCCTGCCTGCCTGCCTGCCTGCCTGATTGCCCCTAATCGCTTCTGCCTGCCAGCCTGATCACCACCTAACCACTACCTTGCTGGCCTGATCAAAGCCTAACTGCTCCCCTGCCAGCCTGATCGCCCCCAACTGTGCTCCCCTGCAGGCCTGGTCCCCTCCAACTGCCCTTCCTCCCCTGCAGGCCCAGTCACCTCCAACTGCCCTCCCCTGCTAGCCTGGTCACCCCAAACTCTCCTCCCCTGCTGGCCTGGTTGCCCCTAACTGCCCTCCCCTGCAGGCCTGATCCCCCACAACTGCCCTCCGCTGCTGGCCTGGTTGCCTCCTAACTACCCTCCCCTGCTGGCTTGATCACCCACAACTGCCCTCCCCTGCCAGCCATCTTGTGACCACATGGGGGTGGCCATCTTGTGCAATGGTGTGATGGTCAATTTACATATTACCTCTTTATTATATAGGATAGTGAAACTGCATCACTTGCCTAACTGGAATCCAACTGTAATGTTAACTTACTATGTAACCTTAGCAATGTATTTAACCTCTTTGTGTTTTTCTCATCTCTAAAACAGGAATATAATAACATCTATCTCACAGGGGAAGGGGGAGGCTGTATAAGTATTAAGTTGATATACTACAAGAAAAATACTTGGAACAATCCCTGGTAAAAGTAATATATGTGAGTTTTTACATTCAGGTATGCTAGCTTTTACATGTAGAAAGGATTATTTTGTCCATCTTATAGACAATAGGACTGTGTTCTCAAGTTAAATGACTTGTCTATTGAGCTGGAATCTAAACTCAATGATTCACAATCTGCTTCCTTCTCATGACACCAGCTTGTATTATGGGAAAATGTAGGCTTTACTGGATTCTAATGAAGTTGGAGAATTACAGAGAAGGGTTCTAAATTAGGTGTCCATCTGTGGACTTTAGAGTTTCTAAACTATTTCTATACCATTCAAATAGTATAGAAAATGTGTCCTAGTATATTTTTTCTAGAAAGGGGTACATAGCTTTCATCAGGTTGATGAAAGAGGTCTAAAACTCATAAACACTAGGGGCCACTGATTGTCAGTATAGCAAAACATTTAGGCCCTAGGCTTTTGAATTTCCTGGATTCAAGTCATTTCTGAGATTAGATTATAAAAGACAGAAGTTTATGTCCTGAAACTTCTCTCTCTCTTTCTTGGACTGCTTACTCTGGGGAAGGCCATATGCCATATTGTCAGGCAGCCCTGTGAAAGGGCTCATGTAAAAAGAAACTGAGAGAGGACTCTGGCCAAGAGTCAGCAAGAAAATGAAGCCCACAATCTAACCATCCTGAGGAATAGAGGCCCACATCAGTAAGCTTGAAAACAACTCTTTTTCTAATCAGGTTTTCAAATGGGACTTCAGACCCAGACAACAGCTTGGCTGCAACCTCACAAGAGAACTTAAACCAGAGAACTTAAACTGGTCTCAGATCCTTGATCCACAGAAACTTTGATATAATAAATACAATATTTATTGTTTTAATCCACTAAGCAATATATACCTAACACATGGAAATATTTTATAGATGTTATCTAATTTAGGACTTACAACTACCCAATGATGTGTATTATTGTGCTGATTTACAGAGGAAACCTAAAGAAATCAAATGAATAACTCAAACTGGCAGTGATTTTTGCCTGACTCCAAAGCCCAGGTTCTTTCTTGGCTATAATAATAACTTATTTTTTTAAATTAAGGTACAGTTGACATATAATATTATATTAGTTTCAGGTGTACACTATAGTGACTTGACATTGATATACCTTAGGAAATGATCACCATACTAAGTCTAGTAACCATCTGTCACCATGCAAAGTTATCATACTATTATTGACTATATTCACTGTGCCATACATTCTGTCCCCACAACTTATATATAACTGGAAGTTTGTACCTCCTAATCCCCTCCTCTCAATGCCCTCCCTTCTGGAATCCATCAGTTTTTCTCTTTGTTAATTCATTTACGAGATTACTTTTGATTCTGTGTAGGTGCTTTTAAATTAATCTTTATTGCTGAAAGTATTACAGATGTCCCCATTTTTCCCATTGACCCTCTGATTCTGTGTAGGTTTTGTTTTTAATAATTAAAATAAGAATTACTGCAGTTATTCAGAAATGGTCTTCAATCTGTTTTTGAAAGGTATTACTGGCCTTCATTTTAACCAGAACTCAGAAGTCTGAATAACTCACATAACAAAACACTAGGTTTTGCCAACATAATACTGTAGGGAATATTAATTTAAATATGAGTGATTTTTTTAAAGGGCTATGTTCTAAAAATAGATACCAATAATAATGTAGAGGTTCTTATGAAAAGCCCAGGAGAACCTCCACATTATTATTGGTACCTATTTTTAGAAAAAGCAGGTTTAAAAGTCACTCATATTTAAATTAATTAATGGCTTTAAGTAAGAGAAATTGTCATCCATTGCCCATTGATTCCCATCCTCAAATAAAATTTCCCTCAATAAGCCAGTGGTCTCTTGAACCTGCATCCTTTGATTTTCATTCCAGCAGTCTGTCAGTTCCATCCCGGATTGCCTAGTGCAAGAAATACTTAACATCCTGGGACGGTCAATGATCCAATGCCAAACCATTAGAAACAACAATAGGACCCTTTTAAACTTGCAGCAGATTTGAAGGACACTAAAGAATAGATATTTATGACTTCAGAATATAGCTCAGGCCTCACAAACCAATTCTTGACAGAATCCTTTTCCTCTGCCTTTTTGAAATAATTAGTGACTTTAACCCAAAGGAGTATTAAAATTTCATCTCTGGTTATTGTCGCAAATTGAGAACAAAATGAAGATCATTAATCCCAGAGACAAAGATGTTTTGGCTACAGAGACACTCCAGTGTAATAGGTTATAAAAATGATTAAGTGTATTTTTATGTTTCAGACACCCTATACTTCTTTTTATCTGTTTACCTATCTATTGATCTGCTCATCGTCTATACTAGAATCAATATTTAAACTATCCCTAATTTCCAAATAGACATTCTTGGAAATAAATGTTTCTTGGGTCACTAAGCCAGAAAAGAGTAATATAATCATAGTTTTTTAGAGGCTGAGCTATTTGAGTGTCTAAGGCATTATGAATATATACTTAAAAATAAGTTAGAAATAAAATCTACACTCCAATCAATTTAATAAATAAATATTTTAAAAGAAATAAAAATCTAGTTTTTCATACTGTATATACTATAAAAAACTTTTAATTTTAGTTTCACCATTTTAATAATACATTTAAGATCCATCCTGGTTAGCTGTACTCAGAGTGCAGCTGAAGATTAAAATTGTGTACATGTAGAGAGCATTTATCTCTGTGGACATGGTGAATAAACGCTGTGGTCAGTCATAAAAATTAGACTCAGAGAAGAACTGCCATTGCTAATAGTGAAATTATCAAGCCCGACTATCAATGTTCATTGCTTTTGCTGTACTGACCTCCTCACATTTCTTTGGATGGATCCAAACCAGTAATGGACATAATCATCGATACAATCTCAATCTTAACATGAAATTTTAAAAAATACACCCTACATTGTATGGGGTAGAGTAGTAGAAAGGGAAACAGGCTTAGGATCAAGAGATAAGGGATTTTTATTTTGTTTTGCCACCATGTGACTTATAATGCAACTTGGGAAAGTTGTCTTACTTCTCTGAGATTAATCTTCCTATCTATAAAGATTGGTCTTTAAGATCCTTTCCAATACCAATGCTCCAGACTGAATAATTATGACCCAGTCAAAATTAAAATATTCAAATAACCTCTAGAAATTATGGTTAGGCTACTCACTTAGGGCACCCAATAAGCATTTATTTCAAAGTACAAGGGATCCTCATTGTTCACACATTCTGTACTTATGAATTCGCCTACTCACTAAAATGCATTTGTGATCCCCAAATAAATACTTGCATTGCTTTCATGGGCATTCACAGATACACACACTGTGGCGAAAAACTTGAGTCACACAACATATACATTGCCAGATGAGTTCAAATATGGAAAAATTCTGTTTCAGCTTTCATACAGTAAACAGCGCACTTTTTGCAGTCTATTCATTACCATTTTATTTGCATTGTTTAACTTTTTGTGCATTTTGTGGTTTAAAATGGCCCTCAAGTGTAGGGCTAATGTTTCTAAGTCCCAGAAGTCTGTGACGTGACTTATGGAGAAAATACTTGGGTAAGGTTTATTCGGGCATGAGTTATGGTGCTGTTGGCCAGGAGTTCAAAGCTAAGTAAAAAACAGGTATTAAAAAAAGCATCTTTAAACAGAAACGCACAGAAACAAAAGTTATATATTGATTGGTTGGTGAAAACGTAACCAGACACTCGCAGGAACCAGATGCTGTATTTCCCCCTGAGAGCTTATAAAGATTTCTTCTTTCTAAAAATCATATATTTAAATAAGTTCTTTAGTAAAGGTAAAATAGTATTTGGTATAATAATATAATGTAAGGTACAGCTAGATATTTAGTACTCCATCATTTCTTTTCTGTTAATGATGCTCCTCTCTGCTATTCCTAAATTTATTTCGCAACTTATTTTCACTTGAGTTGTATATGAATAGTCCAAGATTGCACTTGATATTAGAACTCTTCAAAAACATTATTTTACAGGGTCTCTCCCTTTCTATCACTCAATAGAACACTGACCTTCGTTGAGTTCGCATGCAGCCTGCTCAATATTTTCTCGCTGGGAATGTAACAGCGTCATTTTGACAGCATATCTGAACATCTTAATACAGTGGAGAACATGCCTAGGAAATGGGATACAGGTATGAGAGTAATACGGTTTCAAAGAGTACACTTGCTTTTCCAATAAAAAATTAAAACTCTGTTATCTGAACCATCTGTAGACAATTTGATAAACAGATACAGAAAAGGGTTAAAAAAAAAAAAGAAAAAAGACTGCTCTTGCTATTCGCTCATTGCATTAACAACAGGTTGCTAGAAGTACTACTTTCGAATATTGCAAATATTGAAACTCATTTCAAACTAATGCAGGCAATGGGTTTTATTATAGCTTGAACTACAAGTTAAATAGGAAGAAATAAAACATATTTAACATACAGCAATCTGTGTGTGGGATAATGTATTAGGATATTAATTTGCATTTTTCTCATTGCTGTAAATAGTTTACACTTCTTTGTGTAAAGAAGGAAGCAATATTTTTGTCTTTATTTTACCAAGAAAATGGAAAAACACACAAGCATACCCAAAAGAATACTCCCAAAAAAGGACATTTGCAAAAGTCTAGGCTCATAAGAGAATGTGGAACTACATTATCTGAGGAAAGAGATTACAGGGATGGAAACGGTAATGAGTTAGCCCTTAAGGAGAAAGGTTTTGAGTTTTTCCAGACATGGAGGAGTAGAAGTCTGGAGAGTTCAGATGCAATAATGATGTGCTGCTTCATAGTCTACAACCAGGGAGATGCAGGTCTCAGATGAGCACAACTCCAAGATGTACCTGAGAAGGTCAGCAACTAGCCCTGCAGTTCTCAGCCTCAGCAAAGGTATAAATGCCCCTTTGATGCACACAAAGCGCGTGTCACAACGGTGATCAGTGTGCAATGTAGACCACAAGGCTGCTCTTCAAATACTCTTCAAATGCTGTGATTCTTATATGACCCTAGGCTCCCATCCAAAACAAAAATTTCAATCTTTAATCAGGTGGGGAGGAGTTCTGAGTACCATGATTGTTTAAAAGAAAAATAAGATCATGTTTCTTGGATTGGATCATAGATAAAATTCATATCTATATTTTAACTTATATAACCCTCATAACAACACTGTGCGATTTGTACTTTTAAACCCATTTTATAAATGCACAAAGTAAGGTACAGAAAAGTCAAGTACCTTGCCTAATGTTACAGAACTAGGAAGTAGCAGAACTGGGATTTGAACAGCCTGGCTAGACACTCTGTGCTCCTGAATACTCTACTCTAGTGCTTATCCTCTTATGTCATTGCCAAACCACTTAACGTTTTTAAAAAGTGGTCTGCTACAAATAATGTGCACAGGTTTTATCTCCTCTTAGCTCCCTGAGGACTGGCATGCTTCTTATTATTTCTATTTCCTACAGTGCCTGACACTGACCCTGGCAAAAACATACCACTCTTACATATGTAAAAATCAAACTTGCTCTTAAGCCATACCTGATACATACGTGTGCAAACAGAGATACATACATGTATATATAGTCTTTAAAACACAGATGGACAATCAGGACTGATCAAGTTCAATTTAATAAATATCTACATTACACTTTTAACATCATGTTAATCATGTATTAAAATACATTTCCATTAGAGAATGCATTGATAGTGTTCATTATTTTAATTCATGACAACACAATATACCATAAAAATGGTAATTATATGCACTTTTAAAGCAGCTAGTAAACCAACTCAACTTTATTTTGAATGGCATTTTAGAACTGTTTTGAACAAAGAACATAACATTTTTAATGAGCATGCCATATCTAATAGGGTAGATTCTGTTGTACACACTCAAATTCCCCTTTAGACCTGAAGAACTTTCACCCCATCCCACACACACACACAAAAAAAATGGGTGTCCTCATCAGAAGCCACCCTCCACTGGGGAAAGCTGCCTCAACCAAGGTTATACCTGTGTCCCCAGAGGAACCCTGCCTCCAATTACTGGTCAATATGGAAATCAAAAGGTGGTCCTCCTTGACATAACTGGGGCCACTTTGGTATAGTTATGGGCCACCATAACTTCAGAGCTCCTTGTGGCAATCATCTGTGGCTTTCCTTGAAAGTGTATCAAGACCCAACTTCTCCCTCTGCCCAATCCTGTTTTCTTCCCTTTCCTTCTGGAAATGCTGATCATGAGAGCCTTTCAAATAAACTTCCTTAGGTTAACCTTCGTGCCAGTGTCTGCTTCTTATGGAAGCCAAGCTGGGACACCTCATGGGTCCAAATGGATGATGCATGCTAAACTGGCATTGGCCTTGATTCCTAGTAGGCATGCTCAATGTGTTTTCTTCCAACTGAAGTACTCATGTAATTTAACCTAATGGAAGTAGATAAGCCATGTCCAAGGAGTCAAGAAGCTTATCTGGCCCTGCTGTGATTCCCACCATTAAAATGAAAAGATCCCCTTCTAAACAGTCATTAGATCCTCCTGTGATTGTATCCGTTGATTACAACTGTGGTTGCTCACATCAAGTACTTATTAGGTGTTAGACACTGTGGCAAATGTTGTGCATCTGTTATTTCATGTAGGCCTTATAACAACTTTCTGAGGCTGACACTATTATCAACTCATTTTACAGTGAGGCTCCCAGTGGTTAAATACCTTTCTGAAGGTTACATGGTAACATGGCTTTTTGTCTACAGCCTTTTTGTCTACTGCTATATGGCTTCACCTAAATACATAATGACAATGAGCTATAAAGAATTCAGTAATGCAGTTAAATCACTTTCTATTTTATTCACCATAGAACAGCACCTGGATTCATTTAAAATATAGTAACATATAAATACTATTTTTATTCATTCTGCAGACAATTTTTGGAATGCATATGCATTTGAAAACATATTTCGAAAATTGCACCTTCATGGGGTCCTCGACTCCTGACCAAACAGTAAGTGACTATTGCCCTAAAAAATTTATAAATCATCCCAACTCTGCTCCTGATGTTTAAGGTTATAGATGCTCCCTTCCCTACACCTGAAAAAAATATACATAAAAGAGCAAAAGCAAAAAAAAGAAAAAAATGTTTAAAAGTGGTAAAAGCTATCAACTTAGAAAAGCAGTGGCCCAAGGGAGGAAGTAGGAAATTTTAGTATGACTAGGGACACATTTTTGTCCCCTGAGAGCCATCTTGAAGAAAGAAGGTGAGCACTCCAAGTCTTGAGATTTTCATTAATACCTTTAATTTCCAGAGAACTGGACTAAACGGGTAAGTAGGAATACAGGACAAACAGTCAAGGCACATTCTTAAGAATAACTGCCATGCTAGCTGATGAGTGAGCAAGAGAAGAAAAGAAAAATGCCTGCAGGGACACGATCTTCTAAAGCTGCATTTTGATTGAGTGAATTAACAGGAGGTTTATTTTGTACCAGAAAAATAGGATATTCCTCCAACCAAGTAAAACAAACCACAGTGCAGGATATTTGACACCATCTCAGAAAAGAGTAAATCCTAAGTGTTACAGTTTTCTGTCACAGTAAACTGCAATGTCAGGAGCTGATGAGCTCTTTTCTTTTGCCTCTGTCCCTACTTCAAGGCAAAAAAGAAAGAATTAAAAAAAGAGAGAGAAAGAAAGAGATAACTGAGAGAGAAGGAAAGAGAGGAGGGGAGAGAGAGAGAGAATTACAAAGGACAACAAAAAGCAGGCAGGCTTAGAACAGTGCTTGGAATCTAGAAATTTCAATAAATGTCAGCCATTGATTTCTTTAAAAGGAAATAAGGTAAATATTACCAATTTTGACAAAACAAATATACTTAATTATAATTAACCAATATAAGGATGTGCAGGAAAATGGAGAAGGGAGGAACGTAAATCTGATTTTTTTCCTATTTTTCATAGCAGGCAGGCATTCAGTACCATTGAAATTTGAAATCTGCAGTTCAAAAAAATGACTGGCACATCTTATTTTTTCACACTACTTTTATCTACCTTTAGGACAGTGTATTAGAAACTAACATATATTTGCAGAAGAAATAGTTATTGGATGCTCACCTCATTTCTGTTTATTTTCATTTGGTATAACAAAGTAATTTAACATATTATATTTAAAATAGAATGAATTCCAGGATACCGTTTTATGAAATCATTTCCATTCTGTATCTACCCATTCATTCTTCTATCTATCTATCTGTCCATCTGTCTACCCATAGACACTAAAGAATATCTGCTTTTATGTTTACTTAATGGTGATGGCTGTTCTTTCTGGTTGATGAGATTATTTTTCCTTCCTGTGTCACTTGAGCTTTTAAAAAATGATTATGTATCATTTTAATAAAAATGATAAAGCTTTTCTTGTGTGAAAATTTAAAAAAAAAAAAAAAACTACCAAAATGAGAAAAGGAAATAAAATAATTCATAATCAGGTGCAGTCATTTTTAAAGCAAAAAATAATTTGAATCTAATTCCAGGTTTAGAAGCATTAAACAAAGAAAGAAATAATGTTTTCAGACTGTTTGATGAATTGTACTATGGGCTTACATGATGCCCAAAGTGAACAAAAATAGGCACAGTCTGAAGAAAAACTATCTGTAGACAAGATCAGCATCCAGTTCTGCCAAGACTCAAAGCTATTTTAATGTGTGCTTTTTATCAGAAATAGGAATAGCCTCATCATGATGAAATCAAATGCAATATAGACTGAAATAAGTATAAACATAACCAGAGTATTGAGATCAGATTACTCATTTTTTGCATATCAACATAACTATTTCAAATAGAAATAGAAAAAAAAAAAGTACATTAAATTTAAAATGTAAGAATTTCCTTGTACAGTGTTCTTTAGGTTTCAAAGTTTAAATTTGTTCCTGAAATTAGCCCTTTTATTACACTTAATATGCAATTATTTACATTGTTTATAACTTTTCCCATTTTAGAGATGAGGAAAATGAGGTTTGCCTCTGTCCCTACTTCAAGGCAAAAAAGGAAAAAAAAAAGAGAAAGAGAGGAAAGAGCAAGAGTTACCCCTAAGTCACACAGTCTCTCTCACTATCCTGTGTTGAATCTGATGTTGCATCTTATGTCAGATGACAATGCTTATTAGGCATAGCTCAGATGAATAGGACATATATTTTAAGGTTATTCAACTTTCATAATCTAAGAATATCTTCTTAAAGTTGTAGGAAGAACCCAAAAGCTTAGAATGAAACATATTGATAAAATAAAAACAAAGGAATCTTGAGTTGGGACTAACTGGTCCCCCCTTCAGAGATTCTGATAATCTCTGAAGCTCCTCAGCAGAACCACAGTACAGTCTAAGAAGCATTCACATAATTTGATGTGTTGCGGTTGTTGCTATTTATCTATCTGTTGTGAGAGACAAAATATATAAATGGAACAATAAGTCAGATATTTCTTTTAAAAAATAGAACTCTGATCCACTATATGCAGCAACCCACCCAGAAACCAACTCATGATTCATAGTAACCAGTCCAGGAAGCCAGTCTAGTATCTCTAAGTCAGACTTACTGGTACAGGAAATCAAGCTATCTCTTGTAACCAGTTCAGAAAGCCAAGCAATACCCATGGTACAACTAGCCCCAAATGATGAAGACTTGATTCATAATTGATAGCCTTCCTATTTTTTGTCACCATTTCCAGCTTAGGACCGACCAAACAGAGAAAGCCAAATATGCACCCCTAACCAATTATTTAGGATGCCCGCCTCCAGCTTCCACTGTGCTGACAGGCCCCAAACAGGGCACATCTGAAGCCTACTGTTCTTTTCACTATAAGGCTAAATATTATGCATTGCACATGTATTACTTGTATTTATTAAAAGAGTATCAAGGTAAAACCATGGAAAACTGGGTTTAGCGTTATTCTGTTGAAAGCAGAGACTCACTTCCCATACAAGGACAGGTCCTCTTACTCCTGGGATAGAAAAGGGAATGAGAGCTGGAGAGAAGTAAGTTAGCACTGAATGGTCTTGAGAATTAGAAATGCCAAGAGCTTAGGCTAGGCAAAGTAATCCATGAAGCAAAATACCACATCCAAAGTCATTTAATTTTGTCTTCACCACAAACGAATTCAAATAGTCCTTTTCATACCTTCTTAACTGTGGTCATTTTTGTAATGAGTATATCATAAAATTATTTGATTGTTATTCACTAATAAAGGGAAAATTCATTCTCCACCTATTTTTGTTGCTTAGTAAGACCCCATGAGCTGCAGACATTTGATGGGTAATAGAGCCTTCAAATATTGACAGCCTACTGACTGATTTCTCTCGTGATTGCCCAATGCTGCGCATCCACTTGGTATGCAGGTGCTCCAGCTGCTGAGTGCACTGAAACCCGCTGAATTAATCAAGTGTGACTGATTGCCTTAATTGATGGGGAAGACACAGTAACCTTTTTCTCAGAGCAACTACATCATGTAATTACAGAGGAAACCATATAGCTTTTGTTAGTTGGACTAGACACTTCTAATGACATTAGCCAAGCAAAGGGTATTATTATCTCCCATTTTAGAGATTTCAAAAACTGAGACTAATATCAGTTAAGTAGGTAACTGCTCCAAGGGCATACAAAAGGATACAGAGAAAATTTAGAATTCAAGTCTGTTTACCCCTACACTCTATGTAGCAAGCACCATAATCACATCTGGTGGATTGGGTGATAGCATATGTAGGTATAAATAGGGTATTTCCAGCGGGTTTCAACTCATATATTTCTGGGGCTGTATTTAAAAACTTCATGTCTTGGGTCTCTACTTTCTTGTGATTGTAATATTTGATTTGTACTTTCAGATTTTCAGAAAATTCTCTTATGGGATAAGTCATAAGTTTGTCTTCACACAATCATCTTAAAATTCACCCCTTCTTCCTCGACCAGACTTCTAAGACTGAAGTGGATATTCAGTGCTTTGATTTTCTCCCAATCTATGGCAGGTGTCCTCTCAATCTAGGAGAACCTTCAGAAAGTTATAGTATTTCACTTTTCCTCCCAAGTCTTGATCATAACTGCAGATTTTCCTAAGAGGAAGCCTATTGGGGCTTTCACATAACTGAAACCCTCAATGGCCTGCCTCCTCCCATAAGTTCTCATTTCTTAGAGTTCCCAAAGGAAGATGCAAAAGCAAGCCACACTGGGGACCCTTGCTACTTGTAAAAGGAAACTTCCATCTGTTCCATTTGGCAACTGGTGACTGTCCAAATGCTTCACTTAAACTCCATTCCCCTCTCCCCTATTTTAGCCTCATTGAGTACCTAATGCTTGTCTTCAAATGGAGATTCTGAGAAATAGAAGATTCCATGTCTGAATCAGTTTTCCCCCCAGGCCTAGGATTTTTCTCTTCTATAAAATTAAGGAGGTTGGACCATCTAATTTTCTATAGACTCTATTTCATAATTCCAAGAATTTCTTCCTATGGAAGAGAACACTCAAGAAAAACAACTCACATTCTCCACTTTCAAGGAACATAGAAAAAATTAAATTATAATATGTTTTTAAAATATAATAGCACATTTATATATGTATATAAAATTACTTATTTTCTCAGGCCTGATCTTAAAATAGAAAGTTTGTTCTATTTGGTGAGAGTAATGGCATAGTGTGGAGGAGGAGGAGGAAATTTTCATCTTCAAGACTTGGCTTTGATATCCAGCTCTAATATTTACCCTCTGAAACACTGGACATATTACTTCACTGCCCCTGTTTTACACATCTGTAAAGTAGAAAAAACGATACCAAGTTTATAGGATATTATGAAGATTCATGAGATAATATATGTAAAGCATCTAGTAGAGTACATGATGGATAGTAATACAGATCATAATATTAGCAATAATATTAATACTGATGTGGGTTTATAAAAATTTTTAATGTTATAATATTTTTTCTAAGACCACACAGCATAGCTCAACTGCAAATCTGCATTATTCATAAGAATCATTTGAGGCTGCACAATGGGTGGAGAGAGCTGACCTCCCTAAAAAGCTTTTCTATATCTCTCCCTCCACGTCCATCCTCATATTCAACAAAAAGGAAATGAAAGCATTGAAATGTCAAAGAGAAAATCATAGTTTTTTCCCTCTTATCAGTGTACATGTGCAGCATTCTTTCAAAATTAAAGAGTCAGCATTCAATATATGTGTTTGATTTCTAATGACCTCGTGGCAGAAATAATAATGTTCTCTGTTCATGAAGAAAAATGTTCATCTTGACAAGATTATGCTCAATCTCCTAGATCATAGTTTTATATTAACTCCTTATGGCTTATAATAAAACAAGATTCTTTTGACTAGTTCTACATTATAAAATCTGTTTCTCAGGATTTTCATCAACTGGTTGTGAGCAAAATATTCACTCTTTTTACTTTTACTTTCACAGATTATTATTTGCTTCATGATCAATGAAACTATTAAGGGTTATGGATTAAATTCCTTGGGAAGAACTGTTTTCATTGGTTTAGTTAGGAAAAGGAAACCACGCTAGGTCCCTAAAATAGAAGAAATTGAGCTCAGAAACTGATCACCAGCTGATGAAAGAGCTAAAAGCCAATTAAGAGAAAGTGAGGCAATCCATATATTAGCAACAGCAGGTAGCCATGACTCCTCTTAGGACTGAGGGAACATTGAGAATAAGTGGATTGCAAGAGGTGGGCCCAACGACGGAGCCAGAACCACAGCAAAGGCTGCCTTGAGCTGGAACCCCAGAGGACATTCAGTTGCTCCAGGAGATGCTACCAGAAGCATGGGTGGCAAAGGTGAGTAGCTCCCCTCTTTCTTCCATGCTCTAACCTCAGCCTAGTGTCTTCATTGGCAAAATCTACTATCCTAGGAAAAGGAAAATGCAGTTCTCTGATAAAAAGAGTAAAATAAAGAAAGGGCTGAGGACAGATCTGAGAGCAAAAAGGGACTTAGTTGATCAGCCCCGAAACCACATTTAAGTCAACACTGTAAGCTCCTATAGGACAGGAACTACATCTGGTTTCTCAGTATATACCTGCATTGGTTCAGCACCACACACAAGATGTTTAATATTTCATGACTAAGTGAATATGTATGTAAGTTGGTGGTAGCAGATAGCTCATAGTCCCTAATCAGATCCTCTTAACAAACTCAGGCTGGAGTCCTTGCCATTTGTCTTACTCCAGCAATGACTTTAGTGGGCACAATCCAACAATGTGTCTTGCTTCCCAGCTCCCACTCCAGAGGAGCCCATTGCATACTCATATAAGTACAACCTCAAGAGTTGTACATAACATCATCAATCGGCTGCCTCCAGCACACTCCCCACTGGGGACTGAGCCTGCAACCTGGGTATGTGCCCTGACCAGGAATCGAACCGGTGACCCCTTGGTTCCTGGATTGACACTCAATGACTAAGCCACACAGGCCAGGCCATATCATTATTTTTAATACTTTCTGTTAATCTACTTTAATATATCAGTGACATTAAATACTTTCTTCTCCATGTAAAAAAAAATTAATGAACAAAAAGAAATACCACTCTGTATCATTTTATATTAAGCCTCTGTTTTTATGAGGTGTGCTTAAAGCTTGGAGCTCATTAAATTAGGATTCTCACTGAATAGTAAATTAACTTTCAGTGAATTATAACCTGGGAACAAACTAGTACAGGATTGAGAATCCATTTTCAAATCCTCATCGGCTAGCTGTATGAACTTGATCTCAGTTTATTCACATGGAAAAATGGGAATAAGACCTGATAAATAATTTGTGAAGCTAAAATGAGATAATATCTGGGAATGGTGCACCACTGGGCCGGGTGCAGAGACTCTATCAACAAAAGTTAGTTCCTTTTTCTCTTCAACTACTCCAAAGTCTACAAAGAAACACATAGAAATAAAAGGAGGTTATACATTTGAATTTATGCTACTTTCCTAGTTCCCTGTATCTTTTTAACATTTTGAAATATGAGGGGGAGGGAGGAATTAAAATATTAGTGGAAAGCTGAAATGTCATCATACCCACAAATATTGCAAGTTATACACAGTTATTTCTCAGGATCTCAATGTAAAATAATTATTTGCTTTACCTTTTTACAAATTGGAGCAGATTCTTTATATATTTTTCATTTAGAGAAGGAAATGCTATCTTTTAGAAGAGCAATTTTACTGTAATGTACTTTTTTGTATCAGAAAATTCACTTTTAAAATTTTTCACATTGCTGCTAAAGTACTCAGTCAAATGAATCTCAATACACTATGCTGCATCAAATTCTATCAAAATGAATCTCCTAAGTATAAAAATTAAATCTCTTTCCTGTCATGTTCAAATCATTAAGCTATGTTGAACATTAAAAAAAATAAAAAGGAAAAAAAATACAAGTACGTTTTTCAACAAAAGTTCAGAGAGCCCAGAGAAATGAAGTTGGTTTTGCCATTACTTCGTATGGAAATTGACAATCTATCCAGAGAAAAATAAGCAAGCGGATGAACATCAGAATAGATATTGATATGAGCATAGGCACAGATATATTCTAAATTTGTTTTCTCAAGGAGTCTTAGGAATATTTTCCCTTTTGATGGAGCCAATCTGACTCTATTGTGCATTTTCCTGTTCCATCTTATCTTCAGGAGGTGCCTTGGTGCCTTCCATAGAGCAACAAACAGCTCTTCTTCATGGCCTAGAACCAGGGCCATGAGGAAATCTCAACCTCTGGTTGGAGACCAATGTATGCAGATCTGGGCAGAAGGAATGGGAGATAATAATAATAATGACAAAAGTAAAACAAAAATTTTGACAATCTTGAATTGATCCACCCTCTTCCTTTCCGGATGCATAGGACAGCTAATGAAAGAGCAACAAGGCCCAGAGTCTCTCTGAAGACCAGACTGGACTGAATCTGGACTAATAAATAGCAATGCCAACTGAATGGGGCCAAACACCACGCTTGTCACTCATGAATATCCCACAGTCCTTGCAGAAATGTATTATCAGACTGAGAGAAACAGAATTGGGTATGGCATTAGGTCATGGTCTCTTGAGATAACAGGCTATATTTTTTTTTCTTGGCCTTTAAGAGAATCACACATTTTTTAAATGAGTTTCATATTTCCTCATTATTCTTGTGTAAGGATTATTTTGAAATGCCTAAGCTCCTAATCATCAATCCTGTCTCCATTCTCAACCAGAAGATTCAAAGCATCTTAGGAAGTAAATTCAATTATTTAGACTTCTGTCAAATCACAAGGTAATGACAGGGAGGCTTTAATAGAGTTAAACCTCTTTTACTTTCCCAGCAGGCCAGCATTGTTATGTTTCCGACCTGGAGAAAACCAAGAGCAAGTTCAGGAGCAAGAGTGTAGAAAAGAGAGTGACAGCACTGGCTCCTAGGCACAATTTATCGATCACACAAAGCAAGTTGTGAGCTGAGGAGTAGAGTGAACAGGAATATAGGTCAGAATACTGATGAAACAACAACTTGTGATCGCCTTCGAAGAGTGGAAGGCAAAGCCAGTTCAGCACCAAATAAAAACAGAAAACAAGTATGTTTTTACAGAAGGCTCAGAAATGATCAGGCTTAATAAACAGTAGTAATATCAGACCAGGCTGGGCCATTCAGAAAACTCTATCATAAAGCAAGGCAAGGTAGGGCACACATGGAGGCCTGGCATTCACACAGGATGGAAACAAGAAAATAGTCGTTCCTCATCTCAGCTGGCTGAAGTGAAAGGGTAGGATTTTACCTGGGATTCTCCAGTGTCCTGAGGCAAATGGAAGAAGCTCAGGTGTTGGTAAATGTTTCCCTCCACGTCCCGCGTGGTTCAGGGTTCAGTATCTGGAAGAGGAGCCGCACACAAATGAAAGAGAAAAGACAAGAAATAATTTGGAAATATTGGGGGACCAGGCAGGTAAATCCAACTCAGGAGGAAGGACTTCCACTGGTGCTGAGGCCGCACCAAGCTTTTATTGGTTTCGGATACACCCATAGCCCTTAGGCAGGCAATTTCCAGTAACAGGCAGACTAGCCCATCAGCAAGGATTTACGTAATAATAGATGGGGAAGTTGCTTCAGCTACCACTGTCTGGACAGAGGTGGCGCCCAGCTCCGACCTTTGCTAGGGCTTCAAAGGTACCCAGCCTGGGGGGGCGGGGGGGAGGGGGGGCGGGGTCTCTGTCTACGCTTATCAGCTAGTGAAGACAATAGGCGGTCTTCCACACTCAGGGGACACCAATTAAAAGGAGCAGGACAACAAACAGTCTGTCTCTTCATGAAAGGCCAGTTACAGTCTTGCTTAGGTATGTCTGAAATTCATTCCACAGCACGCCTCACATTTCCTCCTTTTCTTTTTTAAAAAAATCCTCACCCAAGGATATTTTTCCATTGATTTTTAGAGAGAGTGGAAGAGAGAGGGAAAGACAGAAATATCGATGTGAGAGAAACACACCGATTGGTTGCCTCCTGAACGAGCCCCAACCAGGGCCTGGGCTGGGGAGGGGCCTGCAACCGAAGTACATCTCCTTGACCGAGATCAAACCCTGGACCCTTTGGTCCACAGGTCGATGCTCTATCCACTGAACCAAACAAGCTAGGGCCCTCCTTTTCTTTAAAAAGGCTACTCTATGCTCTTTTTCTCTTGCTGGATATCTTAGACTTCTGGCTTCACCCCTTAGATTCTCATTCCCTGGAGCTCTATGCTTCTGACAACTCTGCCTGCATCTAATGTTGCCTGTCAAATGCAGTTTTACCCTCCAGCCCCTTCTAGCATCCCTGCAGGCTCAGCCCTCAGGACTGACTCAATCCTTTTTGTTTACACCTGCCCCTCTACAGGCCCCAACCACAAGCAAGACTGGCCAGCTGTCAGTCTTATGATGTCCTTAATGTAAACCTTTGAATGGGAGCAGACAGAATTAATTTCCAGACTCCACTGATTAGCGGGGTTCAGGTGTCCTCCTAGGCATTTCTCAATCTGTCCTCTGTTTTCTTTCCCCACTCTGCAGCTCAAGCCCTGTAATATCTGTCCATTTTAGTCCAACAGCCACCCATCTTGTTTTCCCTCCTCCAGTTTTGCACAACACTCCCATACATCTACTTTTCACAATATGGTGAGATAATTTCCCTGAAATAAAACCAGGGCACATTATTGCACTGCCAAAGATTCATCAATGAATTCCTTTACTCTCAGTATAAAGTCTAGATATTTTAATAATGATTACCAGCACCTACAGATCAAGGATCCCTGAGTCTGTTTCTTTAGCATCTTCTCTCTGCTCTTTCTCACCCAATACTGTAAGCTCCAGTCATACCAAACCACTGCCAGTGTTCTAGACACATCAGACATTCTCTTTCTTCTGTGCCATTACATATGCTAGACTTTACCTTCTTGCCTCTTCCCCCTTATTCTCATACCTTTGGCTGGTTAACTTCTATTTATCCAACCTTCAGCTTCCCCCAGAAAGCCTTTTCTGTATCCACAAAATTGGCAGGCAGCCCTTTCTGTGCTCTCACAATATTTTGTTCTTAGATCTTTTATGATTCTTAAATGTATTATATATTGATTGGCCACTAAATTTCCTAGATCTCCTTTAAACTCACTCTAAGCTCCATGAGGGCAGGGGTCATGTCAGTCTAGCAAAGTGACTGGCATGAGGCAAATACTTAATACATTTTTATGGAAGAGACAAAGAAACTGGAAAGGGGAGAGAATGCTTAGCTGTACTGATTACACTCCTGAAAAGGATAGGGCTGCTTATTTATCAGTTGCTTCTCAGACTGAAGAAGAGGGCAGGGGCCGCTGGAGGTCAAGGGTAACAAAGTGCACCCAAGTCAAGCTGCTCCTCTTTTACAATTTTCCCAGGACAAGCCCTTCACAACATCAAAGTGGACAAGCCCTATCACATCTCCGCCTTCACCCAGCGGAATGGCACACACTAAACTCAGCATCACCTAAATGTTATTGTTCCAACTCAGGTTTCTGAGGAAAAAATTGAGAGTGGTGCAATAGCTGGAAGGTGTCAGTGAGAAGTATCAGGAAGAGTATGTGCTCATCTGCTTTCCAGGATTTATCTGATACATGATGAATTCGGACAGAACATATGTAACATGGTGTTAGGAATATGCTTCTGAATACAAAATTTATATTATGTGCCTTGGAGATTTCAGTTTCTACCAGAGAGGTTTGTCAATGAGAGGATGTGATTGACCTTGACAGGAACAGTTTTGCTGGAATGGTGAAGATGAAATCCTGATTGGAGAAGGTATTAGAGAGAATAGAAGAGGAACTGAAAACAGTACATATATACATAATATGTTATGGTATAATTATAACAGTCTAGCATTATAAGATGCTATAAGGAAAGAATTATTTTTTGAGGAAGAGGGAACAAACTAAAATAGGAAAGAAAAAAACATATGAACTTAAGGAAAATTTCCAAAGAGTTAAGAACAGACACACATCTGGTGCCCTCTGGGGCTGGAACATGGAGCATGCTATACAGAGGGCACATGCACACAAACAGAAGTGTTTCATTGACCTCCTCATGTTTGGCAGTCTCACACCTGACTGCTGAGAATACTGACATATGCCTCACCATTAGGGGATGCAGAACCCAACCAGCCAAGTCTAGTCATTCCTGCTCCGGGGCCCAGCCCCTCATGGTTAACCTCACCTGATATTTCTGTCCAAATTCTTCCCCAAGATCCCACTCTGCCTTTACTGCAACCCTCTAGTACTGACTCTTTTCTGACTCTGACCACCTTAGGCAAATGTATTCATACCCTCAGCTGACTTGATTCTGCCCTTGAAGGACATCCTGGCTGACTTCGAGAGAATGTGGACCAGTTCCAACCAAGACTGGCCCATGGATCATGTTTGTCAAGCCATAGTCTGGATCCAAATATTTAAGATATAGTATAAGGCAAAAGCTCTAGATCTGAAGTCAGAGAGATGAAAATTCAAGCTGCCACTTACTAGCTGTGTGATCTGAAGCAGGTTCTTTGACCTCTCGGAACTTTAGTTCCCTTATTGACAGAATGGAGAGACTAATTCTTACCCTTAAGGTGTCATTAAAGTTGAACAAGATAACATATATGTTAGGATTTGGAGACAATTTATCTATTTAGAAGCTAGTAAGAGATAGAATTATAGTATAGGAAGATTTCTATGTTGAGAAGTTGCCTCTTGATACACTTGTGGTACTCCGACTTCAAGCAGAATAAAAGCCTCAGTTTATATTGTTCATTATATTCCACAAATGAGTGAGATCATGGGATATTTATCTTTCTCTGACTGGCTTGTTTCACTTAGCATAATGCTCTCCAGGTCCATCTATGCTGTTGCGAATGATAAGAGTTCTTGTTTTTTCACACTGATGAACAAAAATAGATCCAGAGACATAGAAGCATCGAACAGACCATCAAACCTCAGAGGGAAGGCAGGGAAGTAGGGGTGGTAAGAGATCAACCAAAGGACTTGTATCCATGTATATGAGCATGACCAATGGACACAGACAATAGGCAGGTGTGGGCATGTGCTGGGGGGCGGGAGTGGGCAGGGAGAGGTTAATGGGGAAAAGAGAGACATACGTAAAAATTTCAACAATAAAGAATTTAAATTTTTTTTAAAAATATTTTTTTTAAAAAAAGAAGAAAAGCCTACTGCTGCTGAACTGAAGAAAATGGGTAGAAGGTGTAATAGCAGATGGACCAGGGAGCTCCTAAATGTGGGTTTTTCAAGGGCAATTTAATTTCTTTCTCTGGCCAAATAAGGCTGTGGCCTGATTTGATTTCTTATGGAAGCTTGTGAAGGGCTAAATTTTGAAGATCATTAGCAATAGGGCTAAAACAGAGTTAGATTATGAGACTATGAAAAACACCTGGTATGTGCTCACATGTATAAAATGCCATAACCTAGCAGGCTCTTCATTGATGTAAGGTCTCCAATGCTCCCATCTCTTCACTTTGCTTATGTGTATGATCCACCAGCGGCAGGAAGGGCCCTGAGTAAAGAGTAGTGAGTAATAGTGTAGACTCTGGAGTCACACCACCGGGATGACACTTGGCAAGTTATTTAACTGTATTGGGCCTCAGTTTCTTCATTTGTAAACTATAAATAATAATGATAATAATAATACCTATATCATGAGGTTTTATGAATTGAGATAGAGCTTACAATAGTTTGGATAGGATTAAATGGAATAATATATGAGAAACAATTGGGCAAAATTCTAGTACAGAATAGACACTATTTCTTACTAATGTCATTATTCCGAATATCATATTTGCCAAAGTTCCATGTGAAAAAATTTACTCAGAGCATGCATGTTAATCAGTCAGAAGAAAGATCTGCAAGATACATGATCCACAAGTAACTAGGGTAGCAATGACAGAATAGAATATGCCTTCAGTAAAAATTATATTTAACTTGGTGGTGTGGTTGTTTTTAAATTGTTTTCTCAGCTTCTCAGAAAACGAGCTCATTGTACATTTCTTGTGTGTCTTCCCAAAGCACTGAGCTCTGGCTTCAGAGATGTCACTCTATGCAATTTGCTGGGGGGAAAAAACACCACAATGCATCTTCCAGGCAATTTGCTTCCTTAGAAAGAGGCAGCACGGCATAGTGCAGTGATGGCGAACCTATGACACGTGTGTCAGAGGTGACACGCGAACTCATTTTTTTGGTTGATTTTTCTTTGTTAAATGGCATTTAAATATATAAAATAAATATCAAAAATATAAATCTTTGTTTTACTATGGATGCAAATATCAAAAAATTTCTATATGTGACACGGCACCAGAGTTAAGTTAGGGTTTTTCAAAATACTGACACGCTGAGCTCAAAAGGTTCGCCATCACTGGCATAGTGTGTCTCTTTGAGCTTCTTAAGTTGTGGTGGAGAATAAAGGCAAATTAAAAACAACACCACACATGCTTCTCTCTATACCTCAACTTTCTCATCCTCATGCAGAATGTATATTCTAGTATCAGACAGCCATGTGTTTAGATCCTGGCCCTGTCACTTGCTAATTGTGTGACCTTCCACAATCTACTTAGCCTTTATGTGGCAGGGACGGCTGCTGTCCATCAGATTTATCCTTTTCTTCTGTAGAGTTGAGCTGCTGTTAGGAAGCAGCTGCATAGCCAGCAATTGCATTCTGAAGCCTTTATTAAATCTAGGAAGGGCAACGTGAATGTGTTCTGGCCAAGAAAATATGGGTAGGAGTGATACATGTCACTCCCTGTCCTGGCCCATAAAATCACCCTCTATGCTGTCTCTTCTCCTGTCTCTGACAGAATATTGATGCCAGGGCCACATGACCTCCACGTATTGAAGATGGTGAAGCCTCCCTCAGCCTAGATCTCCGAATGACTATGTGGTCCCCCACTGCCACAACCACCACCACCACCACCTTCTTTCCCTGACATTGAACTTTATATGATTGATAAGTAAAATTCTATTGGAAGACACCATTCGTATTTCAGGCTTTATCTGTTACAGCATTACCTTAACTAATACACATGTGCAGCCTCTGTTTCTTCATCCATAAAATTATTATTCAATAATGGCTACTCAGAGTTGTGATAATTAAATAAGTCATTTAAAGCACTTAGTATAGTGCCTGGAACCCAGTAAGTATGCAAAAAATATTAGCCACTATATTTACTAAAATATCTTTCCTTTTACTGCTTCTTAAATTGGAATATACAACTCCTTCAGCACCAGCCATCTCTAGAATAAGCTTTTCTTCAACTGGCAGTGAATACCACAATCAATGGTTTCTTAGAAAGGAAAAAGTATTATTGCTTTTAGTATTATTTATATTATTATTGCTATTACTATTTTTATACTAAAATATTATTGCCATACTATTATTATTACTACTATTAGTAAAGTACTATTACTGCTATTGCTATTCTTATTATCATTGCTTTTACTATTATTATTAATTATCTGCACTTTTACCTAGGTCACTACAGTCATTTCTCTTCTTTTTCTGCCACTATCTGCCTCTGGTAATAATTTGTCTTTTTATATCCATATTAACCAATATCATCCCCCCTTATGAGGAACCTGTTTGTGAGCTGAGGAAGAGATAAGCTATACAAGCCTGCTGTTGGCAGTGATCTCAGACAAGCACACAACCTTCAGCAAGTCCTCTGAGTTATTTAAAAGACAATGCCACCCAAGAGATGCTGCTGGAGATACTGTTCTTCGTTACTTACTAAATGACAGCGTGTTCTTTAGTGGAGGGCCTGCCTTAGAGCAGTGGAGGTGGGGAGTCGGGGTAGGAAAATCTTTCATTCCCTGCCTGCTCCTAGCCATGCCCTGGCTGGCTGTGGGTGTTGAAGCCCTGCCACCTGCAGCCCACACCTGTCCATTTCCAAACTGATGAGAATCAGCCCTGGCATTATCACATGAGAGCCTCCACTAAGCATGATGAGGGGAAGTATAAGGCAAAAATTGATCTGTTGCTCTGAGCTGGATGTACGGCAAACCCTTCCACAGGTGCCCAAGAACAGATCACTTTATGCACATCCTCCTACACTGCTACCCACTTCTGTTACTGGTTTGCACTATGATTTTCACTGAAAAGAATATACAGCTCTGAATCATGAGATTAACATATGATCATTATCGTTATCACCATAGTAATAATGATAGCAGGCCTATTGAGCATCTTTTGTATATCAGGAATGATTTCTTTCTACGTATCATCTCTTTAAAATATTCATGACATCTTTTCAACACAGACCTTACTATGATGTGGAAATTGAGGCTCAAAGTAGCTAAATTGTTTGCTAGTAAAGACTGGCGCCAGAATTAAAATCCAGCTCTGATTTTAAAGTGAGTGTGTTTTGTCTTTCAGCTGACCCCCTTTTAGGAGGATCTGTCCCTCAATCACTACCTGTTTTCCACCTTCAAGAGTAGGCTGTCCCTTTATATAGCCAATTGATTGGCTTGTCCTCTGCATAAACCCAAATGGGCTGCCTTGCCTCCTTGTACTGAGACTGCTTACGGACCCCAACCTCCTTGATTGGAATTCACAACTGCTGGCCACAGCCTACAGACAATATGAACACCCTACCTCCCTTTGGTCGTGGAGAGATCTGGGCAGCTGATCCTTTCTGGAGGAAAAAGGTAGACAACCTAAGCACCTTGCTGATTCCCTAAGCCCTGTCCTCACAGGTCCCAACTCACTGCTCCCTCTATTGGTCCCCTAGTGTGACAGCTCTGTGTCATAGTCTCATGAATGTGGATAAAACCTAATGAACAAATAGATGTCTACTACAAAGGCAATTAATAATTACAAAGCAATTAATCAAATCCTTCTAAAAAATCCTCTGAGTATTATTTAAGTGACCCTATCATAGATCACTAATTCTTCAACCTAGAGGTAGGTGGATTTCTGAACTCTAAATGAAAAGGTCATAGTCAATTAATGATGATTTCAAAACCAAGCTAAGGGTGGTATAAATTAATGATAAAATAACCAAGTGGCCCCCATACTTCAGTTTTGGTAACAGTGGATGGACAAATCCAGTGCTGGCTTGAACAATTTCTCTAAAGCCCGTAAAACCAATTATAAGGTACTAGAGGCCCGGTGCACAAAAATTTGTGCACTGGGGGGGGGGGGGGGGGGTCCCCCAGCCAGGCCTGTGCCCTCTCGCAGTCTGGGATCCCTCTGGAAGCCCGGGAGCTCTCGGGGGATTTCCACTTGCCAGCTGGGAGCAGGCCTAAGCTGCAGTCGGACATCCTTAGTGCTGCTGAGGAGGCGGGAGAGGCTCCCACCACCACCACTGTGCTGGCAGCCATCATCCTGGCTTGTGGCTGAGCAGAGCTCCCCCTGTGGGAGCGCACTGACCACCAGGGGACAGCTCCTGCATTGAGCATCTGCCCCCTGGTTGTCAGTGTGTGTCATAGTGACCAGTCATTCCCAGTCGTTCTGCTGTTAGGGTCAATTTGCATATTACCCTTTTATTATATAGGATTAGGTGTTGCACTACATCAGTCCAATGCCATAGGTTATTTTAAGGACATGACCCTGGCTCACCTAGGTTGTAAGACCATGCAAAAATGAACACCATGAAAATCAAGAGTGATTGTAACAGTAACATACGGCACAGTAGAGAAGCGCAAAAACTCTGAGACTGGCCCATCCTTTTTCTAGCACTGACTAGCCACATAACCTTGGGCAGGTCCCTTATCCTACTCTATCTTGGTTTCTGGATGATAAATAAGGGATTTAATTGCACCTCTCTAAGGTATTATGAGTAATACCTTATGACAGAACTTAGCCCACAGTAAGCATTCAGTAACTGTCAGCTATCAAAATGATTCTCTTTCCAAAACTTGCCTTTAACAGTCCTCTCTCCCTAATATCTGTGTTTAGAAACATATATAATTAAAGTGGCCTGACACAGAAAACCAAAGGGCAAGAATACAAAGAAATAGATCCTTGGGAAAAGGCAAGGAATATGAAAAAGGGTTGGTGCAAGACAAGGTTACTATCTCATCTAGACCCCAGGTATGTCTGTCCATGGGTGCATGGTCAGGACCATCAATATCTGCAGGGGAGGGGGGAGAAGGGATCCTGAGGTGGTGTAAGTCACCTTTAACATATTATCAAGCATATAATGCCAAGCAAAGAGGAAAAACACCTGTAGTTAATTGGCAAGTAAAGCCAAGAACCCAGATAGGTACTCTATTGGTCAACAATGAGCAGCAAATGAGGGCATACTTTCTTTTGCAAGTCAACAGCATAGTTTCTTTAATAATGGGATGTAAACAAAGTGGGTAGAGCAGATAAATATGGGTGACTAAGCAAAGGATTAATGGTACTCTGCATTTCACAATAGCCCAAAGATTTAATTCATAGTACTACCCAGGTACTGAAAGTTTGACACCCAAGAAAACTACTTTCAAACCAAGATAATATGAAGATTGAAAGTAATAAACTATTTCACAAACTCAATATTTCATATCTCTTTCTTACTTGATGTAGGTACTCTAATAAAAATTCTCTAACATTTTGTTCACATGCCCCTCTCCTTGCCAGACTTCTCCCAGAAACTTGGTCTAGTGTTTGAGACCATCTACCACCAGAGCAGTTGTGGATAGTTATGGGAGCCATTGATCTTTTACTCCATCAACTGCTCAATGGGCTATAAGAGAACTTCTTTCTATAGAACATTCTTCTACTTGTCAACTCTTATAAGGTCTCTCTCTATATTCTGGTCCACATTAATCCCTATCATCAGCATCTCTCATCATTTCCCTATAACTCATGGAGTCCATCCAAGTGAACATAACTCCCTATTTAAATTTTTGAAGCTTATTTAAGACTTAGAACTCAGGCTTGGAGTAAAGAAATGTGTTGCTATACAATGTCATCTTGTCTCTATTTAACAACATAACAACTATGCTGTTGACTTGCAAAAGAAAGTATGCCCTCATTGTCAAGTGGGAAATTGTCCCTGGATTTCCCATATAAAAGATATTTTTATACTTAGAAGAAGAAATTGGAGTGGTTAGAAATTCAAAATGCATTCTTCTTCATATTTTATTCTGTTCAGAGTACAGTTAACGGAAGGACTATCTTTGAAAGAAGGCATAAAATTCATCAATGAATTTTGAATACTCATCCATCAAGGTTTCTGAATGAAAAGCCTAACTCAGATTTTGTTCATGAACACTGAATTCAGCCTGAAGAAGTATTGGTTATAATCATCACAGGCTTTTTTTTTTTTTGCTAAAACATATTTTTATTGATTTCAGAGAGGAAGGGAGAGGGAGAGAGAGATACATCAAGGATGAGAGAGAATCACTGATTGGCTGCTTCCTGCATGCCCCCTACTGGGGATCAAGCCCCAACCCAAGCATGTACCCTGACCAAGTATGGAACCATGATCTCCTGGTTAATAGGTTAACGCTCACCAGTGAACCACACTGGCTGGGCTACAATGATCACAGTTTATACCCAGATTACATCTTTCCTCTTCACTCTATAATAGAATGCAAAGACCTCTCACACCATCCCGAAAGAAGGAATCCAAGGTATTTGAAGGGAAGAGAATTGTATTTTTTTATCATTTTAAAATATGAAGTACTAGGTGCAATTTATTTTTTTAAGGTTTTTTTTCCCCTTGTATGGAAGTCTGAGAGTGACAAGCTTAGTCTCTAGACTTGCCACTTGATCTTGGCCAGAGATTCCTCAGGATTAAATTAGAAGATACTGGTATATGGCATCACCTGGCATAGTTTCTGGTGCGGAGTAAGTACTCAATAAATATTGGATGAGAATCTGAAATTCTCCCTCACTGATCCAATAGTAGACAGAAAAGTTATCCTTCCCCTCTATATCCCTTCTCTCACTCCCTGAGACCTGATCAGCAAAGTTCCCAGGCCCATACCATTCAACAGAGATGGGAATCCCGGAAATGGTCTGGAAGCAATGGTAATACATGCAGGTCCAAAGTCAGAGAGAGCCAGTTGAGTCAGGAATCAGAACTGAGAGCCCAACCCAGGGACATGCTGTCCACAGAGAAGGGAAAACTGGATTTTAAGAACTTATAAAGCAGATTCATGGAATCCCACCCAGACAATGACATGGAAAATACTCTGTCACTGATTCTCAAATTCTGTAGTTGAAACAAGCTCTTTCCCCCAAACCTTATACAAGGTAGGTGCTCAATAAACACTAAAGACAGATTTCCATTTGCTCTGTATTATTCTAATTTGCCCTTTACCTCTGTTTCAAGATAGGTTTTGGCATCTGGGCAGCTATACCATAAATTTAAATAGAGGAAAAGACTGAAGTTCTCAAGATACTATGAAAGAGAGGAATTTCCAGAAAGTTGAACCCATGGTTTTGCATTGTGGCTGATTGAAGGAACTGCCAATTTAGGGGTATGGGAAATTTAAGTTCACCATGAACAATTTATGGTCTTACTCCTTTTGTATATTAAAGATAAAAGGATTATTTAATATCAGAATTGGAAAGAATGCTAAAAGGTCATAGCATCATGTCTTTATGTGTTCTTTATTAAAGACCTATTAGTCTTTATTTAATCTTGACTTTGTACGTGGTTTGAAATTGGATCAATTATTTTCATCTCTATAGCCATTTCCTTTTGCAATGTGACATTGCCATGCCTACCATAAAGAAATGAAATCTATTCCCCCCATACCTCCTTAAATCTGACTTTGGCTATACAATTTGCTTGGGCAGAAGGGACATTAGCAATTGTGACATAAGCAGAGGTGAGAAAAGTGCTTGCTCAATGTCACTTATCCTCTTTTGCTGCCCTGAGACCATCTGTGAAAAAGCCCAAGCTAGTCTCCTGGAGTAATATGAGATAAAATAGAGTGAAGACAAGTTGCTCAGCTGTGACAAATGCCAGTCACATGAGGGAGATCATCCTAAACCATCAAACCTTAGCTGACACCAGCTAACTTGGCTAATACACAGACTCATGAACATTAATAAAATGGTTATTTTAACACACTGTGTTGGAGTCAGTCATTACACAGCAATAAATAATTGATACACCTTGCTTGACAACCTGATCTGCCATCTCCTATAATTATTAGAAGATTGCTTTTTTAAATTGTAATACCCAGAATGAAATATAATTCATTTATTATATTTGTTAACAAATTTATTTATATATATATATATATATATATATATATATATATATATATATATATATATATATATGGCCTGCCTCATCTCAAAAGAATTTAAAGCAGCTTATAACCAGAATTCAAAAAATATAATAATTACAAAATAGAAACAAATACTTGAATTCAATAAATACTAGTAAGAGGCCCTGACCAGTTTGGCTCAGTGGATAGAGCATCAGCCTGCGGACTGAAGGGTCCCAGGTTCGGTTCCGGCCAAGGGCATGTGCCTCGGTTGCGGGCACATCCCCTGTGGGAGGTGTGCAAGAGGCAGCTGATCGATGTTTCTCTCTCATCGATGTTTCTAACTCTCTATCCCTCTCCCTTCCTCTTCGTAAAAAATGAATAAAATATATTTTTTAAAAATACTAGTAAGAGGATAAATGTTAAGACCACTTGAGGAACACAAATATGTTGGCCATAAAGCACTATGCAATAGATAGAACTGACCCTTTATTTGGTCTCCAAGATCCCTGGCAGCCAAATAAAAAGCAAGTTATATATGTTTTAACAACAGAAAAAAAGTGAGCATACTAGTTTCTTAGGGGAAACAAAGTACTTCTTGTACTGGATTCTGAAAGACCTTTTTTTATGTGGATGCCTCCTATAGGAGAAATCAAGGGACATGGAAGATAACATTTTCCCAAGCCAATCTAGAGGCTAGCTTTAGGGTATCATGTTCTACTAAAAGCAAGAGTATAACATAAAAACATAATTTCATGAAGGCAATTCTTTTAAGACTCTGCTGAAGTTAAGGTATCAATTTTTTTATGACTCCCAAATGTTCCCTTGTATGAGGCATGGATAGCTTTTGGAGTCAGTAGTCAAAAGAATTTTTATCACTCAGTAAAGATGCAAGTTTCCTCTTTCAGGAATAGTTCAATTTCAATATTTTTGTCAGTACAAATATGAATCTCCCGATAATGTGCCCAGTTTAAAGGAGCAAAATTAGGATCTGAACCCAGATTTTACTGATTCCAAAGCCTATGTCTTTTTTAAAAAACTAAGTCATGTTAACAGTGACTAAAGAATTAACTGCTGATTTAAGGGGGGAAAATTTCTTCTTTAAGATAATCTATTTGTACTAGTATTTTAATAGGATATTTCAACAACTTGGGGTCAAGGTGTGCATTAAAGTGGGACTTTCTAATGCTTGAGCCAAACTGAAAAGAGTAGATGAGGGAAAGGGTTTCAAGAAAGCAAGTGAGTTGTTGTTTTTTAAATCCTCATCCAAGGATATTTTTCCATTGATTTTTAGAGAGAGTAGAAGAGAGAGGGAAAGACAGAGAGAAATATTGATGTGAGAGAAACACATCAATTGGTTGCTTACTTCATGAGCCCTGACCAGGGCCTGCAACTGAGGTGCATGCCCTTGACCGAAATCAAACCTGGGACCCTTCAGTCAGCAGGCCAACACTCTATGCACTGAGCCAGATTGCCTAGGGCCAAGTTGAGATTTTTACCCAAGTTCTTCTATAAGCTCTCAAATCATAGCATTGAGACCTAGTCAACCAGCGTTTTGGGTCTACTCTATCCACCACTCAATCAAGTGGGGCAGGGCCACTCTTTCAAAAGCATTGTGTCAGTAAATGCCATACAGAAATTTCTGGAATGATGGAGTTTGGAATTTCATTCTCCTTGAATTGCTGATGCTCAAATTTCTAACTTAAAAAATGAAAGAATGCCAATATTTTTATTTCTTGCCAAAGACACACATATTAACTCTGTTTTGTGCCCTCAGGTGAGAGTAAAGTGAATTGACAAAGCCTATAGTTCTACCTCTAGTCTGATTATTTAATAGCTAATAAATAATTATAAAGCTAGAGCCAAGATTGTCCAAGCACTTGTTGAGGTTACAGAATCCACCAGTTATAGAATCACAAGCAGTGTTCTTTTCAACTAGCCTTTTGGAACAGGCTGTTTGCTCTAAATTTTGTTAATGACTGTGGAAACCAGAGTGGTACATATATTAGAGAATAAACTTTGAGATCTGCCTTCGTATACATTTCATAATGGAGCCACCCAAGAGGTGGTGCTAATTCTATTTGAAATGCATTCATCAATGTTCAGCCATCCATGGGAAAAATGATTTGTTGAAAGAAATGTCATTAGAACCAATAACTGACTATTTCAAATATCAGCATAAAAACTGCATATGACATAATTACAGCCTATGACCGTATGAATATCCATGAAGAGGTGGACCATTAATAAACTGTACCTACATTATACCAGTCCTAATTGGAATGTTTATTTTTATAAAAGATAGCTTCTGTCATCAATGGGGGATTAGCTGGCTGTAACACCATCCTTCCTGAGATGGAGTAAAAAAAGTAAATATAACCATGGGCTATTATTAACTATGAGCTTATTACATGCAAAACACAGTATTAGTTATTTCATATGTTTTCACTCATCCATCAACTATTTATAGAGTAAATGTCTAGCATTTCTCTATGCTCTAAAATAAGGTCATGAACAAGACACAATCCTTACCCTTAAGGAGTGGAATTTATAGCTAAAAGGAGAAACATTAAATGAATAATCTTAGCTCACTTAATGTTCACAACAATGAACAATTTTCATTAACCCAATGTTTACAGAAGAATTAATGCTTAAAGAAGTTAAATATCCTTTCCAAGATCACCATTGGTAAATAGAGTCAGGATTTGACCCTAGAATCTTCTGATTCTAATGATTTTGCTCTTAACTATGTCATTGAATTGTTACCCTTCATATATCTGTGTGGTTGACTGGATGCCTCACTACCGTGATTCTGTTCCTAATTTTCTAAAAAGTCCTTTTCTCTGTTTCATTAGCACATTCATTCAACTACCAGCATTAAATATGTGCTGGGTATATTCTAGGTGCTGGGGATACTATATCTATTAAGAGTACCAGTATACTCTATGGTAAACATTGAGCTAGGACTTCAACCTCCTCTATTCGTCTGACTCCATCCCCAAGACATCTTTTGTTCCTCCTTTTACATTAAATGAAAGAAATTCTTACTATGCCGAAGTAATAATACATTTTAGCTTATCTCAACATAACAACACAATTTAACAGACGCTTATGAATGAATGCTAATGCCATTTAACAGATGCTTCTGGGGAAAAAAAAAAGAGTGCTCCCAATTTGACTTTCAATAATTAGTTAACATTTCTTTCCATGAGAATCTCTTTTAATCTATACCCATTTTGAATTCTGAGTCACTTCCACTGCCAAGGGCGAAGACAAATATGCTAGGATTCTTGGAGATCATCTATTTGATCAGTCCGTGCCTTTCTAGTATTGATTCATAGAAGCAGTAACTTGTTGAGAGAGCGCTCAGAGAATTAGTTAGGTTTCTTAGAGACCATTCATCCAAAGGGTTTTAAAAATTGGCTGTGCATTAGAATCACATATGGTGCTTATTTAAAAAATAAAAAAAGACACTTTGGAATAAATCAATGGAACAGAATAGAGAGCCAAGAAACAGACCTATGTTGAATTTATTTCCAAAGTAATTGAATAGGGAAACAGTAGTCTTTGCAACAAATGGTGCTGGAACAACTGGATATCCATTTGAAACAGAAAATGAACTCTAACTTGACCTCATACGATATACAAAAATTAAGTTGAAATGGAATATGTACTTAAAATGTAAAAGCTAAAATTATGAAACTTTTACAAAACAACACAAGAGAAAATCTTGGCAATTTTTGGATAGAAAAAGATTTCTTAGCTAGGGCACAAGAAACACAAGCCATAAAGAAAAAAGTAATGAATTGGACTTGCTCAACATTAAAAGGCATTTCTTCTTTGAAAGGTACTGCATTGTTTACTAGAATTGTCATACAAAACACCATGGGCTGCCCTGGCCAGTTTAGCTTAGTGGATGGAGCGTCGACCTGCAGACTGAAGGGTCCCGGGTTCGATTCTGGTCAAGGGCACATACCTCAGTTGCAGATTCCTCCCTGGCCTGGGCCCTGGTCAAGGCTCATGCAGGAGGCAACCAATCATGGTGTTTCTCCCATAGTGATGATTCTCTGTCTTTCCCTCTCTTCTACTCTCCCTAAAAATCAATGGAAAAAATCCTCAGATGAAGATTAACAAAAAAACAAACAAACAAAATACCATGGGCTGTGGCTTAAACAACACTAGCTTGTTTTCTCACAGCTCTGGAGGCTAGAAGGCCAAGATCAAGGTGTTGACAGGTCTGTTATCTTCTGAGCCCTTTCTCTTTAGCTGGCAGATGGTCACCTCTCTGTAACCTCACATGGTCTTTCCTCTGTGCTCATGAGCCCCTGGTGTCTCCTTACATGTCCAAAGTTCCTCTTTTTATAAGGACACCAGTCAGATTAAGTTAGGGCCCACCCTAATGGCCTCACTGTAACTTAATCACCTCTTCAAAGACCAGATCTCTGAATACTGCCACATTGTGATGTATTAGCAGTTAGATTCAACATATGGATTTAGAGAGAACTTGATTCCATCCATAAGTGACCCTAATAAGAAAATTTAACAGGCAAGCCACTGACAGGGATAAAATATTAATAATACCTACGTCTGACAAAGGATTTGTATCCAGATAGATAAAGAACTTTTAAAACTTAACAAGAAGACAACTCAATAAAAAATGGGCAAAAGAGTGAATAAGCACATTAGGAAAGAAGATATAGAAATGGCAATAAGCACAAAAAGATCTTCAACATGTTTATTCATAAGGAAAAAAATTAGAACCACAATAAAATTCCACTACACACTGAATTGAATAGATAAAATTAAAAGACTGGCAAGACCAGTCCTAGAGTAGTCACACATTGTTTTCAGGAACCACAGGCTGGTACTCTGGAAAACAATTTGACAATTTTAAAACTTTAATAGATATTATCATAAAATGCAACTATTCTACTCCTGGGTATTTAACTATGTGAAATGAAAATGCCCACCAAATATTTGTATATAAATGTTCACAGAAGTTTTAATCATAATAGACAAAAATTAAAACAACATATATACCCATCAATGAGTGAATAAACTGTGGAACATCCTAAAGTAGAATATGATACAGCAACACAAATAACAAACTTTTGATACACCTGTAACTATGGATGAACCTCAAAAATATGCTGAAGGAAAGAGGCCAAACAAATAAGATGTCATACTATAGATGCCATATATCAAATTCTAGAGCAGGCAAAACTCATTTATAGTGACAAAAAGCAGATCAGTGGAGCCTGGAACTGGGAGAGTGAAAACTGACCACAAAGACTCCAAGGGAAATTTTTAGAATTATGTAAATGTTCTGTTCTTATTAAGATGGATATATGTGTGCATACATGATACAACTCATCAATAAGCTTTTCACTTTAATGGATGTGTATGTTAATTCAATAAGAATTACAGGATTGGAACCAAGATGGCGGCATAGGCTAACGCCAGAGTTTGCTGCTTTGAACAACTACTTCAAAAGTGAAACCAAAAAACGGAAGGGACATCACCCAGAACCACAGGAACGCTGGCTGAGTGGAAGTCCTACAACTAGGAGGAAAGAGAAACGCATATGGACACTCAGAGGAGGCACAGTGCTGAAGTCAAATTCTGAGGTGCAGAGTGCGCGGAGCGGGCTGGCGGCGGAGGGCGCGGTTGGCGTTTTCAATCGGGAGGGAGTCGCAGAATCTGAGCTCCAGATCCGGGCGAGTCTTCAGGGACCCAGACTCAAACGGGAGAAGCGGGACTGTCTGGCTTCGGTCAGAGCGAGTGCAGCTTTCTCTCTGAGCTTTGCAGCGGGTGCTGGGACTCAGAGAGGCAGAGCCCCTGGGGACAGGGCTGAGAGCCGCCATAACTGCTCTCTCTGGCCCACCCTGTTGATCCTGTGCGACCCGCCCCGCCCAAGCCCTGCACACAGGCATTTGCCGGATAGCCTCAGGCAAACGCCAGATTAGCACCTCCCTAGAGGACAGAAGTTCTCTCACTGCTGACACAGCTGATTCTCATAGCCACTTGGCCTGGAGGTCAAACCCTCCCTGGAATTAGCTACAACAATCAAGATTTAACTATAAGACTGCGAACAAAGACCACTAGGGGGTACACCAAGGAAGCATAACAAAATGCGGAGACAAAGAAACAGGACAAAATTGTCAATGGAAGATATAGAGTTCAGAACCACACTTTTAAGGTCTCTCAAGAACTGTTTAGAAGCCGCCGATAAACTTAATGAGATCTACAAGAAAACTAATGAGACCCTCGATCTTATATTGGGGAACCAACTAGAAATTAAGCATACACGGACTGAAATAACGAATATTATACAGACTCCCGACAGCAGACCAGAGGAGCGCAAGAATCAAGTCAATGATTTGAAATGCGAGGAAGCAAAAAACACCCAACCGGAAAAGCAAAATGAAAAAAGAATCCAAAAATGCGAGGATAGTGTAAGGAGCCTCTGGGGCAGCTTCAAGCGTACCAACATCAGAATTATAGGGGTGCCAGAAGATGAGAGAGAGCAAGATATTGGAAACCTATTTGAAGAAATAATGACAGAAAACTTCCCCCACCTGGTGAAAGAAATGGACTTACAGGTCCAAGAAGCGTGGAGAACCCCAAACAAAAGGAATCCAAAGAGGACCACACCAAGACACATCATAATTAAAATGCCAAGAGCAAAAGATAAAGAGAGAATCTTAAAAACAGCAAGAGAAAGAAACTCAGTTACCTACAAGGGAATACCCATACGACTGTCAGCTGATTTCTCAACAGAAACTTTGCAGGCCAGAAGGGAGTGGCAAGAAATATTCAAAGTGATGAATACCAAGAACCTACAACCAAGATTACTTTATCCAGCAAAGCTATCATTCAGAATTGAAGGTCAGATAAAGAGCTTCACAGATAAGGAAAAGCTAAAGGAGTTCATCACCACCAAACCAGGATTATATGAAATGCTGAAAGGTATCCTTTAAGAAGAGGAAGAGGAAGAAAAAGGTAAAGATACAAATTATGAACAACAAATATGCATCTATCAACAAGTGAATCTAAGAATCAAGTGAATAAATAATCTGATGAACAGAATGAACTGTTGATTATAATAGAATCAGGGACATAGAAAGGGAATGGACTGACTATTCCTGGGGCGGGAAGGGGTGTGGGAGATGTGGGAAGAGACTGGACAAAAATCGTGCACCTATAGATGAGGACAGTGGGTGGGGAGTGAGGGCGGAGGGTGGGGCGGGAACTGGGAGGAGGGGAGTTATGGGGGGAAAAAAAAGAGGAACAAATGTAATAATCTGAACAATAAAGATTTAATAAAAAAAAAAAAGAATTACAGATATATGGATTCAAATCAGTTGTACTAAATAAAAATTTCTGTGAAAATGGCCTAGGAAGAAGTTTTCAAAAATCTCATCCACAGGTGATTCCACTTTAGCCAGAGGGGATGATGATATGATCCAACTCGACCTCGTGCGGGCATCCCTGTACAGCATTGCCTTCAGATGGTAATGCAGCTTCCCCTCTCTGTCTGCAGCTCACTCCCCTCAATGGTAGCAGATTCTATTTCAAAATAGCTCTTTTTCTCACGATGGCATGGACCTAACCCTCGCTCATTTGATTGCTGACATAACAGATTCCTATTTTACTTTTCTCTGCTGCAGTTCAGGGCTGCTCTAGAAGTATCTAAGAAACAAGGGGTCCAATCACAGTGAACACATAGCCTCTCATAGGTTTCAATTAATGCATTCAATTAGCATATCCTTTTGACTCACCATTTTCTTGGCATTGGGCTGGATGCTAGGGATAGAATAAAGGGTAATAGTTGTAATGACAGCCCCAATCCAGGCCCTGGCTGGACACTGGACATCTATGTTTGAATAGGTAGTAGTAGAGAAAAACATGTAGACAAAAGTGTATAATGGAGCTCCCTTCCTGTTCACAACCAAAGTTAGAGATCCAAGCTCTTTGCATTGATGGAATTGTTTGGTCCATTCCAAAGTCAATGCCAAACCATTATAGAATGCAAAAACCTCTATGGTCTCATCAATTCTATTTTTGTGCCTTTCTCCTCCTCTCCTCATTGATGTCCTCAGTGGTCCTTGTGGGCCCTGTCCCACAGCAAAGTCCTATTTATACCTGCTCCTTCCCCTTGAACCACAGTTTGTGTCAGAGTCCGCGGCCCCACTGGCTGGGACAACAAGGCCAATCTGACAACTACAATGTTACTAGTAAAATGTGAAAGTGCATCAGTTTATGTTATTCATTATTTCACTTAGCATAATGCTCTCCAGTTCTATTCATGCTGTTGCAAATGGTTAGAATTCCTTCTTAGGCTGTTTCCAAATCTTAGCTATGGTGACTTGTGCTGCTATGAACATAGGGTGCATATATCCTTTCTGATTGGTGTTTCTAGTTTCTTGGAATATATTCCTAAAAGTGGGGAAAGATCAACCAAAGGACTTGTATGCATGCATATAAGCCTAACCAATGGACACAGACAACAGGGGGGTGAGGGCGTGAGTGGGGAGTTGGGGGGGAGGTAGTGGGGGGATACGGACAGATATGTAATACCTTAATCAATAAAGAAAGAAAAAAAAGAAAGAAAAAAGATTTAAAAAAAAACAAAACGTGAAAGTGCTTTTATAGAGGCAGGAAAATGTGTTCCCAGATCACAAAGCCAGATTATTTCTAGTTACAAAGTACTTTTCACATATAGGATCTCATTTGAGCCGACCTGTGACTGCAAATAATAGCAGCTACCATTTATTCATTTCCTTCTGTCTCTAGATATTGTGCTAATTGCATTGTACTTTTTAAACCTCATTTGTTACAATAATTGTATGATGCACAAACCATGTTATTCTCATTTTACAGTTGTGAAAGCTGAGGCTAAAAGAAATTAAGTAACTTTACCCAGGTCACACAGCTAGCAAGTGACTGAATTGGGACCTCAACCAACTTATGTGTAGCTTCAAAACCGTACGATTAAGTACTACCATCATTAATGACAAGTTTATTAATGCCCTGCTCTTAAAAATAATAGGTTTTCACTATCCTCTCTGTGTTGATCTGTAAATGCTTTAGATAACTTCATAAATAATTATTTAGTGAAGAAGTCAACTAAATTAAAATCATGACATAGGCCCAGGTTCCCCTAAAAATTTATTAAAGGTACCTTGTATTTTTGGGTATCTCTCTTCACTACAGTGTTTGCTAAGCAGGAACTTATCCCATTCTTCTGCCCTTTTTTTCTTCATTCCAAACACCCAGCCCTGCACTGCAGCCCATCACCATTTTCCCTCCATTAAGAGGCAAAGGATAATATAGAGTTAATCAAGGGCTCCTTAAAATGAGAAGTCGAACTCCCACTAGCTACGTGGTCAAGCATAAAATCTTCACAATCACAATGATACCTGGCAAGACCCATGGTTCATGAAGGGGACTCCTTTCGAGGTTTCATGTCCCAAGAAAACAGATCTCCATCAGTTACACTCTTGGTCTTGGCTTCACTCTGCCCACTAGCCACTCTTTCCCTGGAGGGAGAAGTGACTTTTCAGTTCGGAACTGTATTGTGTGTGGCTTAGCCCCTTCTAGGATCTTCTTGGAATTTGTCTGCCTAGAGAACACATACATTCTCATCTATACTCTGGGTTGCAAGGTTTTACTGGGGCAGGCCCTATCCCTATGAACAGCACCTGTAGTTTTCTAGCCCATGACTGAGTAGATAATGTAACATTTTAGGTGCAATATTAATAAGACCACTTTTCCATACATACAAGCCACATGTTCCAACCTAAGATATTTGTGCCTCATGTAATTTGAAAAAGATCAGTATCCTCTAACAAGATTATCTACTACTTTAACTGGTAAATTTTGAAATCAAGGTAGCATAACACAAAAGCAGTAAATTTCTTACTTATGTAAATTCTAGTCTGTGCTTGGAAAGGCTTCCATTAACTCAATAATTCCAGACCCCAGGCTACAGGAGGCTCTGTTGTCTTCAATACTTGGCTTCCAAGATCTTCCTAATCATTAGTCGCTAACTAGAAGCTAACAAGTAGCCTATAAATGTATCCAGAGATGTTAACTTCATTAGTAATCAAAGAAATGAAAATTAAAATCACAATAAGATGTCGTTTTATAAGAAACAGATTGATAAGACATAAAAACTTAGATAATGCCAAATGTTGGCCCAGATACTTAGCACAATAGACACTACCATTGCTTTTCCATCCCTTAGGCTACCCCCGAATATCGTTATGGAAGGGTAAGAGCAGTCAGACAAATTAACCAGGCTAAGTACTGGCATGCGGTCAAGTGGCATAATTTGGTGTTTAGGAATACAAATTCTGAGTCAAACAGATTGAGGTTTGAATCGAGCTCAGCTACTTGAGGATTTTGTCTTCTTAAATGAATTTTTAGTCTCTCTGAGCTTTACTTTCCTACTGTATAAAATGCATTAACAATAATAGCACAATATGAGGACTAACATATTGCTAATGAGCACAAGTAGATAAATCTATATAGCATACGTTTATACATTGCACTTACTCATTAAATACTGACCACTGCTAGTGCGCAGGCTGAGACAGTGATACGGGAGCATCATTAGAGGTATGGAAAGGCTTCAACAACGTACAACCAAAGAAACAGTGGATGCTTAAGGCCATAAGTAAATAAAATTGGGAATAAGGGCTCAATTTCCTGACAGTTGGACTTTGGAGTTGCTGAAATTGTTGATTTGTTTGGGAGAAATGACTCTTAAGATGTGTAAGGTTACTTATTAGGTACAATATTAATAAGACCATTTTTGCCACACACACATAAGCCACACGATCGAATCAACTTTAAATAGTAATGAAGTTAATATTTTGGTCACCAAACTTTCAATTCTATCTGAACTCACAGAGGACTATTTCTTGGACACCTTCAAGCCTGAACAGTTCACATAAGGCTCCTGGGGTTTTGGTGAACCTCAGCAGTCCCTTAACTCCTCCAATACAAAAATGGGCTGGTGTGGCTAAGTGGTTTAATGGCGACCTATGAACCAGGATGTCATGGCTCAATTCCCTGTCAGGTTGTGGGCCACATCCCCAGGTTGGGGTATGCAGGAGGCAGCCAATGATTCTCATCTTTAATGTTTCTATCTCTCTATCCCTACCCTTCTTCTCTGTCTAAAATAAAAATAAAAAATAATCTGTTTAAAATAAAATAAAATAAAAATGGGCTGAGGAAATTGATCCAACCCTGTCCCAGAAGTGTCCTCATTGCCAAGGAGAAGCGAGTAATAGTTATGATTCATGGACTGATTGGCAATCATTACTAAGATTACCAGAAATTCATCTGGAATGTTTTGTATAACTTAAAAAAAATCTCTAGCATGTGTTTCACTGTTTTCAGTAGCTTGTCAACACCCTAGAGACTGAGGTTCTAGCTGACAAAACTCTGAGGGTGAGTGTTCACTGAATTAGGGTAACACCCAGAGACACTTCACGGAAGAGGGGAAGGCAGTCATGGCTTTTCTCAAAGACTTGTCTCCTCTTTTTAAGCTCATTTGTCATTCCAGAAACATTTGGGGTATCATTGCCACTAAGAAGTACTCCCAGATCTCCCTTTTGTTGTTCCACGGTAACTCTGTGATACAGTGATATAGGGAACAGTGTGTTCTCCTCTCTACATTAGCAGAGGGTAAACTCCCACAGGGCAAGAATTGTGACATATTCACCATTGTGTTGGTCCTCAAGGTATAATTGTACAAAAAAGGATGCAAGGGTTTGAATATGCCAACTTAATTTGAAGCAGAAGAGGTAAACAGAACTTTATAAAATAGACCTCAAAAGACAAAGAATAAAGTATATGGGCAATGTATGTGGGATTGGAATCAGAATCTAATTGATTTTCTTCTCCAGTTCTAATCCTGGCATTTGAATTTGTTGAGTATAATGTTGTGCAATGAGAAGACTGTAGATAGCATGAACAAGTTAAAGACCCTGAGTGGTTATTAACTGACTAGGGGCCCAGTGCACAAAATTAGTGCACTGGTAGGGTTCCTAGTGGCTGCCAGCTGCCGGCTGTGGGCCAGGGCCTCCCTCTCTTCCCCCGGCCAGTCTCGCCCCTGGTCAAACTCCCAGATGACCTCCCGGTCGAGGGGACAATTTGCATACTACACTTTTATTATATAGGATGATTTCAACAACACTGTTAGAAGTATGAAGCCAGGCAACAAACAAGAAACTCTAAGAACACTTGGTACCAGTCTGGACAGGGGGGTCATGGCTTTAGGATGCTGGAAATTTGAAAAAACAACAACTCTTGGAGGGTGGATATCAGACCCATAGAGAGGGATGAAAAGCAGGCTTTCTTAGCATGAAGGAAGTTTGAATCCATGACGTATACATGGCTTGATATGTTACTCTACACACAATTCTCAACATTTACTCTTAAGAGAGTTTAAGTATTTTCACATCTATTTTATAATACACATTATTGACTTCACCAAAATAGGGAATGAAAACATGTGGTGTATGGAATTTTATCTTGTATGGAGCACTTCAAATGGTTGGTTAACTTGGCTGATTATGGAAAGGGCATGATTTACCTTGGGTGCTGGGCTAACTGTAACACAGGCATATGGTAAATATTTGATGCAGGTGGTAAGAAAGATTGGGTGATTATGAAGACTTATTTTTAATCACTCAAAATGAAAATGGCAAAATAAACCTAAAATGCAAAATTAAAAACAATCAAATGAAAAAAAAAATGCCCACAAAGAAGGTAGTCTTATTACCACACAAAGCACATCATAGTCCGAGAAACTCCATGCCTACTTCATAGGGGCAGAGCCTCCTCCAGTAAATCTATTCATGGCCCAGACAGCAGATGAGAGCAGATGAGAATGTATGTTCTTTCCAGGCATACAGACACCTTGAAGAAGCTAAGTCACACACATGCAGTTCCAAATTGAAAAGTCACTCCTCCTCCCAGGAGAAGAGTGGGCAGGGACAGGAGACTAACTCATTAAGTTTGGTTTGCTTCAATATATGTATTTCTTCATGATAAACACAAAGCTCTTAGATAAAAAAGACTGTGCCCTAATCACCTTTTTATCTCCAGTGCTCAGCTCTAAGCTTTATACACAGTAGACACAAATATTTGATTGCTGAATTAATTTATGACCTAAAGTTTCTAATTCTGTAAATGGTAATATTCCACTATTTTCCCAATCACTTTGCCTTGACTCTGCCCCTTTCTCTTACTCTTCTTTTCTTCTCATCTCTCTAATTAGGATTCTAAATCCATTCTTCTTAGACCATTTCCTCTTTGACATTCATACAACATAAACTTACTGGTATGTACTTTAGAAGCAGCACAACGTGAGCCTTAAGGAGCAGTGTTGATTGAATTCTATTAGGAAAAAATGAAATCAATAATTGAGATGTTTTGGAGTTTGCATCTTTTTGCTTCTCTCTAGAAGAAAAGCAAGGGAGGGAGGAAGTAGAGAAAGAGAGAGTTATTAAGGTTGGCCCTTCGACTTGTGTGAGGGGATAGAGACCTTGGAGAGATGAGAATACCTATTGCACTAAATAGAGAGATAGTCTAGAGCAGCAGTTCTCAACCTGTGGGTTGCGGCGCCTTTGGCAGTCATACGACCCTTTCACCTAAGACAATCCTGCTTATCAGATATTTACATTACGATTCATAACAGTAGCAACATTACAGTTATGAAGTAGCAACAAAAATAATTTTATGGTTGGGTCACAACATGAGGAACTGTAGTTAAAGGGCCAGAAGGTTGAGAACCACTGCACTGATGGTGACATGCAGGGATTCTAGATCCATAATGCCTGAGTTTAAATTCTGAGTCTGCCTCTTATGGATTGTGACCTCAGACAATTTTCTCAACCTTCTGTGCCTCAGTTTCCTCACAGGTAAGGTATCAGTAACAAAAGAACCTCATAGGGTTGTAGTAAAGAGTAAAGGTACATAAAATGCTTATAACAGTGCCTGTAACATAATAAGCACTACATAGGTGGCTGCTGTTAATATAACTCTGGGATGGGGGGATCCCAATAAGCTTAGGGGATGAACTGAATGGAGAATCTGGTATGAAATAAGATGTAGCATGCACTAGGGTTCACTTCAAAAAAGGGTGAGATGTTCTAGGATGGCAAACACTAGGCATCGAGGCTTCCACTATCTCCACCTGTGCCTATGACAGGCATTTCATATCAATGATGGAATTCATTCCTTCCAAACCTGGATGCAGCTTCAGAATTCTCCATCCAATTAAGGTCAAAAATAAGATGAAACTTATTTCCTATACTTGTTGCAGGCCCAGTATAGGGTCAGTTGCCAGGAAGGTGGCCATGATCTGACTTTGGGTTGGGTCTTTGGAGGCCTGATGGAGGGGCCTTTCTGTCACTAACTTAACCTCACTGAAGTTCCTTTTACTGATTAAAAAAATATATATATTTTAAAGGAAAAAAAATAAGGGGAACTTCCATAAGGACAACATGACTATGACACCAGGACCCAAGTACCTGTCCAAATAAATGTGAAAAAACAACAACAGTGGTGCCCAGTTAGTGTGGCTCAGTGGTTGAGCATCGACCCATGAACCAGGAGGTCGCAGTTCAATTCTCGGTCAGGGCACATGCCCAGGTTGCAGGCTCCATCCCCAGGAGACAGTAGGTCAATGATTCTCTCTCATCATTGATGTTTCTATCTATCTCTCCCTCTCCCTTCCTATCTCTTAAATCAATTAAAAATATTTAATAAACAGTGGAAGTATCTAATAGGCACTTATTTTGCTTTGTTCAGTTTCCAGTACTTGGGCCAGATCCTCAGCTTTTTCTTTTCAAAAATTCTACTTTCCCTTACTATTCTCATGTTATTCAGTCTTCTGTTTATTTGGAACAAAACAGAACTAGAGTAAGGACCAAGCCTGGGAGAAGAATTAGTCAGCAAAAGGATGCCGAGAGTCACTGCAATTGGTTGAGCAGATTGAGCAAGCATGTTGGAGATCTGACTCTCTCTTTTCAGGAATGAAGGAATCAAGCTGCTTTTTCCCACATTGGACAGTCCATACATATTAAAGTGCTCATCTGCCTGTGTCTACATTTGCACATCAAGAGCATTATGGTAGAATAAGTACATCTACATTATAAAAGGCCAGGGGCCATCACAACCTAAATGACCAGATGGACGACCAGTCGCCAGGAAGTGCATGGAGCACCTCTGGGTTTCTCCCCTGTGGCCCACAGGCTCCTATCATAGCAAGGCTGGCGGCCAGGGGGTAGGGTTGGGGGGGGGGGGTGGCCGTGGCCAGGCAGGCACGGCGAGGTCGTTAGCCTCTGGCCTGGGCCGGAGGCCTAACAACCTTGCCGTGGCAGTTGCAGATCAGGCCCGGAGAGAGGTCCGGAGAGAGAGGCAGGGCCTGATCAGCAGCCACCCTGGCTGCTGACGAGGCCCAGAGAGAGAGAGAGGCATGGCCTGATCAGCAGCTGCCACAGCTGCTGACAAGATCCGGAGAGAGAGAGGCTGCTGCAGAGGCTGTGGATCAGGCCTGGAGAGAGGCCTGGAGAGAGAAGCAGGGCCTGATCCGCAGCTGCTGTGGGGGCTGTAAATCAGGCCCAGAGAGAGGTCTGGAGACACTGACTGGCATAGAAACCAACCAATCAGAACCAAATCTGGGTGAACTGCGAGGAGCTAATGGCTGCCTAGGAGGCGGAGCTTTTGATGCTGACTGACATAGAAACCAACCAATCAGAACCTAATCTGGGTGAACTGTGAAGGCAAAACCTAAGGTGGGGGTTGAGGAGGGGTTTTTAAGGGCAATAGCTATTTGGTGTAAGGTGTAAGAAAGTGGTTCAATCTTTTAATGACCGGTTTGGCAGTACAGTGCATATGGCTGGCTATTAGTCCAGATATAGGAATTATGTATTTTTGTCTGCCAAGAGAATCTCCTCCTGTTAAAAAAGGCTTTCCCCACCCCATTTAAGCAATCCTATCCTATAAATCTATCTATACTAATAAAAGGGTAATAGGCTAATTAGACCAGTCAACCAACCATCTTCCGGATGTCTGACTTCCTTCTGGACAAAGCCATGGTGGTGCAGGCCAAGGCAGAGGCAATTAGGGGTGATCAGGCCAGCAGGGGAGGGCAGTTGGGGGCGACCAGGCCGGCAGGGGAAAGCAGTTGGGAGCAATCAGGCCAGCAGGGAAGGGCAGTTGGGGGTAACCAGGCTGGCAGGGGAAAGCAGTTGGGAGCAATCACACCAGCAGGGGAGGGCAGTTAGGGGCAATCAGGCAGGCAGACAGAGTAGTTAGGGGTGATCAAGCAGGCAGGCAGGTGAGTGGTTAGGAGCCAGCGGTCCCAGATTGCAAGAGGGATGTCTGATTGGAGACGGTGCAGGCTGGGCTGAGGGACCCCCCCCCCCCAACCTGTGAATGAATTTCATGCACTTGGCCTCTAGTCCTATATAATAAAAGGGTAACATGCAAATCGACCAAATGGTGGAATGACTGGTTGCTATGACATGCACTGACCACCAGGGGGCAGATACTCAATGCAAGAGATGCCCCCTGGTGGTCAGTGCACTCCCACAGGGGGAGTGCCACTCAGCCACAAGCCAGGCTGATGGCTGGCAAGCGCAGCAACAGTGGCGGGAGCTTCTCTTGCTTCCGTGGCAGCGCTAAGGATGTCTGACTGTGGCTTAGGCCATCAGTTGGACATCCCCTGAGGGCTCCCAGACTGCTAAAGGCCAAAGGACGGGCTGAAGGAACCCCTCACCACCACGAGTGCATGAATGTTGTGCATCAGGTCTCTAGTATTATAACTAAAGTCCATCCTCATGAAGATCAATGAAACTGTTTTCCAAAAGCTTCTACTTAATTCCTACCCCTGGGGTAAATTTTGCATGTGGAGGTATTGATAGAGGAGGGAAAATTTGACCCTAGAATGTGATGGAGAATGAGTGGTATTTTTTCCTTAATGGTTGCAATGGGCTAACTGTGCATATCGGCCTTACTTTTCTTTTGACTTCCATCTCCTTCTCACTGCTGACATGTTTTTTAAATCCATGCCCATCAGAAATCAATATGGGATCCCCCAAAGGAGTTGGGAATGAAGACTTTTAATCCCCAGCTCACCCCAGGGCTCAACAACAATTGCAAGTGGCCACCTAAAGAGGGAGCTAAACTTCACTGTCTTAGTTCATAATGTAATGGGCAAGGAAATGTCAAATATGAAATGTTTCCAGTATCTACAGGACTTGATAAATTAGGGCATCATTCCTTATTCCCACATTAAGGGGACCCTATAAAGATGCCAGAGGGCAGTCATGTGGAAAGGCAACCAATCCATGAATAAGAAAGAGAAAGCTACTTACAAAAAATAGAGGTTCATAGGTTTCTCAGCTCCTAAATGCCAAATGTGAGAGGGTTGGGTGGGCCAGCGGGAAATGTCTGCACTTTGCTTTTCCAAATCCATTTCTGAGGATGTTTTCTCCTTCAAATTTCCCTGACCCTTACTTTAATGCTGACGGCACCTCAATAAAACAATAGCAATTGCGGTGGTAGAAAAAGGAGGCTGTATGGAGAGCAAAGAGGAGATGCACAATCTGACTTGCCCTTCATACTTTACCAATTTTATAAGACATTTTCAACTTAATATTTATATTTTCTTCCAGACACAGACATTTGGGCTAGTGGGCTCTACCAATGTGAGGCTGGGAAACAGCTGTGTAGAATCTGCGACTCCTAGATATTGTGTTAGGACTTGGCTGATTTTCTGCAACATCTCAAAGTTTTCACATAACATGCAGCTAAACAGAACAGTAAATAATGAGCACGAATGGAATCAGAAAGAAAAAGTATAGCTTCAGGCTGACAGCTAACAGATGAACCACCATTCTCTGCAGGTAAACGGTTTCCCGAATTATAGCCTGGGAAGAAGAGAAACAGGAGGCGCAGCTGTCAGCCCGCCGCAGCCCTGAGCTCCCAGAGGCATCTGGCTGATACTGTACAGCAATGCCAGGAAGAGTGGCTAGGGACCACAGAAAGGCTGCCGGAGGCCCGGCTGCCCCGATAAAAGGAACCTAGTTCAGTTTTACAATTTCCAAGGCAGAATACTAGTAAATACCAAGCCTCAAACAGAGCAGAAATAACCTCCCTCAGCAGTCCCCAAATACCTACCTCCCCCCCCAAACTACAAAAGGCTTATCAGACTGAGGACTAGGAGTCTGCCTCACTTATGCTAAAAAGGAGTCTCCTGTGTTCTAATTAGTGAACAGAACAGGCTTAAAGGATGATTGGGATCAGGACATAAAAAAACAAGTGGCTCTAGGACTGTATTTCACCTGCACTCATCCTGAGTCCAGAGAACATATTAAGGGGAAAACATTGGAACCAAAGTAGATTCAAAATCATATGTCTCAGAGCAATATTATCCTTTTGAAAATTGCAGTGACCTCTAAAGAGAAAGTGAAAACTGCATAAGGTGATAAAATACTGAGCTGAGACTCTTATGGGATCACACCTGGATCAGAGCAATGGCTTCCCAACCCAGGGTCTTGCCTCTACTCACCCATCCCCCAGTTTTTCCTGCATAAAGGGTGAACATTCATCTCCCAAAACTTGCCTTCTGTCATCCCCTGCTCAGGAAAAGTTACATGCATCCTTGCTGCAACTCCTAGAAAGGCAAGTTCATTTATCTAACTGTCCCCACTCCTCAGTATAGAACTTGGCTCAGTTCAGGATATTCACTTACTCTTGGACCAATAAGACATAAGGAGGCCCGGCAAGAACAGGAAGGATGTGAGCTTTGATTGACCAGTGGCAGTCTCATTCATTTTCTCAGCCCATCTGTAAAAAAGGATAATGCCAACCTCAGCGTTGTCATGACAAAATGGCAAAATGCGTCTAAAGTATTACAGAGTCAGGTACTTGCTAAAAATTCATTGAAAATATTTTTTGCTTATTAATCATTTCCTGTTTTCCAAATTGTCTGTAATGTGCTATTTATGCTTTAATACTTTAAAATGTATAATTAAAAAAAAAAAAAGCTAGCCTATCACCTTATCAAAACTAGGAAATACCAAAGGGTGTCTCAGAGAAACCAGCAGGGATCTGATGAAGGACAGGGCCCGGAGAAGTCCTAAGAGTGGGTAGCAGTGATATTTGCTGGTCGGTCTCCTTTGTTTGCAGAATAGCTACACAAACTCTTTCTGTCATCTGCATTTTCTGTGACATCAAAGCTGTGTTGTGACTTCAAATGACAACAGCAGCTCTGTAGAAGGCTCAACTAGAAGACACTAGCTTCAACGGGCACAAAAACCCACCCCATAGAAAGTTCCAGCTTTTCAAACTCACTGTGTTGGAATGAATGATAGGCATTGCTTGTACAGTTCATGTTTTCAACCTGTTCCACAGTGTGGCAAGGCTGACATCACACAGCTGGTTTTGCACTGTCGAAGTTACATGATCATAGCTTGGATTCACTTTGTGATGATACCAGGTGTGAGCTGTGCAGGAGGCTGCGGGGGGGGGGGGGGGGGGGACATTTGCTAAGTATGCTATTCTGTCTTCCTACATCCTTTTCTCCCAAGAAACTGAACTCCCATTTGGCTATTCCAGTTTCTTCATGAAACTAAGGTAAGTTTTCATCTTCGGTGAAGTATTTAAAAAAGGAAATGAAGTTGAAAAGGAGGTTAAATGATGGTCATCTTTTTGCTGCCCAAATTCAAATGTCCATTCATCTTCAGGGCATAATAAACACAGAAATGATAACATATAAAGACTGAAGAAAGTGAGAGCAAATTTAGGATCAGAACAAGAGACTATATTAAGAAAAAAGAGAAGATGGTTTGATAAGTGGAAATGGTAGATTTGTTCTATTGAACAACACCAGTATATTCTGGAAACAACAGAACAAAGAATAAAGAAGTTTTCATTAATATACTCTTTGAGAAGCAGAGCACCATAATCCAAAAAGAATTCTACTCGTAACTTTGTATATGACACAGAAAAATGAATGCCTGCCAGAAAGGAATCAAGAATACAATGATTCACTAAAATGAATGTTTTAGGCAGTAAGACAGAACATTTTCACTATTAGGAAACCAAATGTCTGATTATGCATCTGAAGAGACCTAGTGTCGAAGTGGTGAGGGGAAATTTAAAAAAAAACACACACAACTATCTCTTTCAACTTTAGATTCACCTTTTTTGCACCTCACAAATTGATCCAGTCCAGAGAAAGGGCTATGGGTGTTTTTTAGCCCAGGGTCCACTGCATCCTGAACATAGGGTTGTGTTAAACCAACACTGTGTGGAGCTATTGCCTTAACAGAATCTGATGGCCAAGGCCAGAAACCCCAGTATGACTCAGACTGGAGAGAAAAATATTAAGTTTCAAATCATGCCACAGACAGAAAATTAAACAAAGACTCCGAGAGCTCAAAATTTCAAAAAGAAGTAGCTTCAGCCATTTGAACCATTAGTTTACTAGAGTCTATTGAAAAAAGAGGCTTTTAGTAAGTTTCCAAATAAACTTTATAGAGCCAAATTAAATAGGTTGTTATTAGAGACTTGGAAAAGATTCAGAATATCCTAACCTCTTACCATATTTCTGCCAATACCTTTTATTTACCTCTTGCTGCTGCTTCCTCAATGTCTCTGCTTTCCCATAGTAAGCATTCCTGACCCTCTCTACATTTTCCCATATAAGAAATGCATCCATTCTTTGAAATACTTGTTTTATTTTGTGTTTGGTGCATTTTGTGTCCTTTCCAAGAAAATTTTGCCTCTTCCAAGTCACAAAAGACCTGCTCCCATGGTTTCTTTTAGAAGCTTTATAATTTCAGCTCTTACATTTTATGATCCATCTTGAATTAATTTGTGTATATAATGAGAGATAGGAGTAGACATTACTTTTTTCTGCATGCTTAGCCCAGTTGTTCAAACACCATTTGTTGACAAGATTTTCCTCTCCCCATTGAATGGCCTTGGCACCTGCATTGAAAAATAGTTGATCATATATGTATGGGTTTATTTCTGGACTCAGTTTTGTTCTGATGTTGTATTTATGTATTTTTAAGCCAGCATCACATTACCTTTACTGCCTTTATTACCTAAAATTTATAAGAATCCACTTTTAGATTTCACAGATAGGTTGATGTAGAGGCCAAAGACCTAAATTGTAGGGTCGACTCTGGAATTATCTAGCTGTGAAATTTTGAACAAGTCATCCAATGTGCCATGCCTTAATTTATTCACCTGCAACATAGAAGGGAGATCAGGGGTACAAACCGAAATACTTGCAGATAATTTGAATCAACTAATCTGGCAGTTACAACACAATAGAGAATGGTGGGAGTGTGCCAAAATTCATGTCCCATCTAAAGAAGAAAGTTACCACTCAATTAATTCTAGCTTGCAGGAATGTAAGCTTGCTGCTTCCAGATCATCTGATTTTTCCAAAGAAGCCAGAAACCTGGATTTTCATGTGAAATCTTCTGACTTTTAAAGCACTGGGCAAGCCAAAGGAAACACAGATTCTCAGCCCTTGAGCTGCCGGTTTGAGATCCATGAGCTAGCAAATCTTTCAGAATGCTAATACCTCTTGTAAGAGTTATTGTAAAAAATAAATGAGGTAACATATAAAAATGCCTAGCACTGTGCCCAGTACATAATACACAGTTAGTAAATATTCTTTTATCCCAAATTAAACATTCCACAATTTGTATCCCAAATCTTACCACTAGGCTTGCTCTTCTTATAATCTAAGAGCCATTTCCTCACTCAGGTCCAACTATTGGTTCGCTAACCATTGAGTTCACAATCTTTCCTGTGTTGCCCCTCTGGAACCTCCCTCCACCTTGTCCAGCCCTGTCTGTGCACAGGTAGGCTGACTTATGTGACCTTCATGAACAGGCCCGTTTGTCATTGGAAAATGGACACATCAACAAAAGATTCAACAGGGGAGTAGTGTGAAATCAGAGTATGTACCGTATTCCCCTAGTGCCCTACCTGTTGAGTCAAAGAGTTGATTGTGGCCTAGACTCGCAGTGGTTCTCAACCTTTTGGCCCTTTAAATACAGTTCCTTATGTTGTGACCCAACCATAAAATTATTTTCATTGCTACTTCATAACTGTAATGTTGCTACTGTTATGAATCATAATGTAAATATCTGATATGCAGGATGGTCTTAGGCGACCCCTGTGAAAGGGTCGTTCGACCGTCAAAGGGGTCGCAACCCACAGGTTGAGAACTGCTGGCCTAGAGTCATAGTTTTCCCCAGGCTGCTCCCATATAGACAATCACCCTCTTGGGTTCCATTAACCATTTCCTCCTGTTGACCCTTAAGGAAAGATGTGGTTGATAGCTCTCATGTTCTTTTAAACCCTGTCCACTCGCTTAAAAAAATTACTCAATTTGAGTGTGCTATATCATCTTGTGCATAGATATTGTCTAACAGGCCAACCTCTCACTCCAAATAAAATGCCCTCTTCCGTTCCCTTTCTCAATCAGCAGTGCCCCTATTCTTCCAGGTAACCAGCCTTTAAATGATGATCCTCTAGTGAAAAGGAAGGTTCTCATGGCAGCTCAATGCCTTCACTCATCCCTAAGGGTGAGCCAGGAAAAAAGGCAAAAAACACCACCTACAAAGAGTAGGGGGATTGGTGAAGCTCAAGGATACTGAGCTAGCCACCATTTCTGGTATGGAATTTCAAATGGAATAACACTTACTGCTTTTGTGATTGCAACTTAATTCCCACCTTTATTTAACCAGGCCAGAACAATAAAAGCTCTGGGCTGCTCTGTGTAGTCCTCCCTTGTGAATAGTTCCTCTTCACTCATGCCTGGAGCCACCAGCACTTTTCCCTGGCACTGGGTACACTCTGAATTTGGTCTTTCTATACCATCAGTGGAAGATCTCCTATCCAGGCTCAACTTAACAGAGAGCGCTGTTTGGCCTCCTTTGGACCTAAGCTATATATAGGCTGTTTCTGGAGTCTTACAGTTTTCCACGTGGTTCACCCTAGCTTACTGCTATTTTGTACTGGAATTTCAAGCAGAATTCTGTGCTAATAATAGTATTACTCTGCTTCCTCTTGCCTCCTTTTTATGTATCTTCCTTAGTGACTTCAGAAGCAGGAGGCTTAGATGGACTAAGAATCTGTAGACTCCTCATTATACTAGTATAAATTCCAATGTAACACAAAATCAATACAAAATATTGGGCATCAATTTTTATTCATGCCAATTCTTCATTTCCAGTGTTCACTCTATCACATGCCCTCAGTTTCTTGATTAAAAATGCCACTCCTATCTGTCTCCTACTCTGCATTCTTCCCTCCACTCTATTTGTCTTGGGCCTGACCCATCACACCAATCCAGTTGGAAGGAACTTTGCTCCTTCCCATCCATCTTGCCTACCTCTGCCAGATTCATCTTTCTTGTAGAACATTTCCACCAAAACTCTTTATTATATATTACTTCAAATATAAGCTCTGGCACAGGTTTTAATGGCATAATATGCACAACCAATCTCAACTGTCCTGAAGATAAGAGGGGGAGAGAGCAGAGTCTCCCCATGTTTTTTCTATATACCATGCTCATTTCTACCTCAAAGTTGTGCCCTTCCTTGAGATATCCTATCATCTTTCTACCTATAACCAGTCCCTGTTCAGTTAATATTCTACTTTCTAATTTAATGCTTTACTTCTTTGACCAATATTTAACTTTTCCTATAAACTCGCATGTCCAGATGATGTTGATGCTTCTTAGCTGGGGTAACCCTTTGAGAACCCATCTCTATTCCAGCCTTCTCATTTTACAAATGAGAAACTGAGGCTCAAGAGAGTTGAACTGATTTGCTCAAACACTCATCACTAATTAGCTCCTCTGATCCCACCTATCATTATTACTCTGCTGCCCCTCTCTGATAACTGAATACCATAGCAGACGTTTTCACTTTATTAACCTTGCAGGATTATAAGTATTATAGGTGTTACCCACGTTTGTTACCTATTTCTCGGTAACAAATCCCTCATTTTTTTCTTTTTTTACATCAGACTCCCACAAAAGGTGAAAGGCCCTGGGCTGTGGGATATAGAAGCCTTAAACCTAAAAGTTCAAACAGTGAACATGCATTATCTCAGTTTCTGTGCATCAGGAATTCAGTCCTGGCTTGACTCAACCTGTGGGTCGCGACCATCGGAAAACACATAAAGCAAATCAGATATTTACATTACGATTCATAACAGTAGCAAAATTACAGTTATGAAGTAGCAACGAAAATAATTTTGTGGTTGGAGGGTCACCACAACATGAGGAGCTGTATTAAAGGGTCGCGGCATTAGGAAGGTTGAGAACTACTGCTAGAGTCTCTCATAATGCTGCAATCAAGGTGTTATATCGGTTGAAGTTTCAGCTAAAGGCTTGACTGAGCTGGGATCTGTTTCCAAGTTCACTTACATGTTTTTGGGAGGATTCAGTTCCTCGGGGCTTTTAAACTGAGGGCCTCAGTTCCTCATTCCCTATTGGCAAGAGGCCTCCCTCAGTTCTTTGCCATATGGGTGTCTGAAATATAATAGCTTACTCCATCAAAGCCAGAGAGATAAAGGCAGAGAGAATGTGCCAGCAAGGTGGAAGTCACAATCTTTTGAGACCTGACCATGAAAGTGACATCCTTTGCCTCATTCCATTGGTTATAAGCAAGTCACTAGATTCAGCCCATTTTCAAGGTAAGACATAGAAATGCAATATAATAGTTGCAATGAACAATCATTTATCTGGTGCTTTGTTCAAATAATACAAAAATAAGCATTTTCTTTTAGATCTCATACATAGTCTAGAAGGCAATTTTCTTTGCCTTTACCAAGAGAATATATATCTCTTCTTGATCTTGGAAGGCTCTCCTATATCTTTCAAAACTAAATATACCTTGAAGATGTATGTCATAGACCTCCTCAAGTGATACTATTCCTCAGATAGCTGACTAGAAGAGGGTAAATACACTCATGTATGTTTTAGTAAACATTTACTTACCACTAACTGTATGTAAGGTATACGCCAAGGCTCCAAAGACTCAATAGGGAAAAGGACAAAAAGGAGCTACTGCTCTAATAGTCCTTCAGATCTACTAGGGGAAACAGACATTTTAAACATTAAAGATAATTAATCAGTGTGAAAAAATGCTTTAAAGGTAGAATACAGACTGTTATAGAAGAATATAACAGTGGGTTCTAATCTTAAAAGGGGGTATAAAAAGAAGTGATAAGCTGAGATCTGAACAGGGTATAGAAATTTGCGTATTCTGTTTCCTCATCCAGGCCAACGGGGAAAACAAAAGTATTCCAGGCAAAGTCTCCATGGTGAGAAAAGCTAATTTGATTGGTAAGATCACAGAAAACAGAAAATAAACAAACAATGAAAACCATCTCTTGACATGATTGAGAACTAGCAAAACAGTTATCATTGATTATATGCAGTTGAGTCAACAGTTCTAACTCAGCCCTGGGTCTGTCATACTTGGCGGTTTGGTTCCAGAGTTAACCTGACTCCTGGACAAGGGCATGTCTCTGAAGAGTAAAGCTCATAGATCACCCTCTTCGTTACTTAAAATACGGTGAATATCCAGTTATTAACTTTGGGACAATTTTTAAATTTTCCAAAACAAAACTAGGTCAAAGGCATGCCCCATGGATTGAAAAGGGTTATGCGGAAGAGCTGCACACTTTTCATTGAGAACAGCTCCTCCATGGAGTAGAGGAATCAACTAGCCAAGAAAGAGAGGTTTTAAAGAGTAATCATTGGTAATTTTCATCAATGATGAATCATTACTGATACATTATTCACTATCCCCTTTCCAACAACAATAGATAAAAGGCTGCACCAGAAAAGAGAGCTGTGAGTAAGCTAGGATGACAGCCACTCAGGAGAACTGGACCCTAGAACTAACTACCTGGAGGGTAATGCATTTGCCAAATAGAAAATACTTTTCAAGGCATCTTTACAGTGACATCTAGTGGAGATTAAAATTACTGCACAGAAGTCCCAACACCTGGGTTCTAGTCTTTACTCTGACACTATAGTTCAGGCCAAAAAGCCCATTCCAGCTCTCAAGTTCCAAAACACCTTTTCTCAGTAACACTAAATATAATTTTTAGTATTAGAATAACCTTTAAGTCTCTTTTATCTCTAATTTGGAGATAAACAACAGCTACCTCTCATGGTTGTTAATGTGAATAAAAATAAAGTGTTTTTCACTGGCAGTAAACTCTGAGACATGGTTCTTACCAATATTTGGGGGGAGGGGAGGATGTCTTTTCAGGCAAGAGAAACAAAAGGAAAATAAACAAATGGGAGTATATCAAACTAAAAATGTTTTTCACAGGAAGAAAACCATCAATAAATGAAAAGACAACCTACCAAATGGAAGAACGTATTTGCCAATGATACATTCAATAAGGGATTAATAACTAATATATATAAGGAACTCAAACAAGTTAATAACCATCAATAACAAACACATCCAATGGATTAAAAAATGGGCAGAGGACCTGAATAGGCATTTTTCCCAAGAGGAGATACAATTGGCCACTACACATATAAAAAGATGCTTAAGGCATGGACATGCTCCCAGGTCCAAACTGGAATTACAACTAAAATACAGAAAAAAAATTATCAGTGAGAGCTGAGTAGCACTTGCCCAATTTGGGCAAGAGTTGTTTTTTTCAATAGGGAGACACTATAAACTAAGCATTTTGAAGGCAATTTTTTCACATGCACTTTTATTCCCATTGGAACATTGAGAAAGAGGCTGAAAACATGAATCTTGCTTTTTCATTGTAAAATCAATGCATGTACTGGTTTAAAAAGAAACAGCATAAAATGTACAGAATTTAAGCTGAAAAGTAAATCTTCCCCTACCTTTATCCCTACGCACATTCTATATATACAATTTTATATATGAATAAAATCCTGTTAACCTTGTTTCTTCCATATAATATATTTTGGATATGTTTTTATACCAACACTTACAAATCTACCTCATTTTAAGTGGTCACACATCATGAATATATTTAAGCATATACCATGATTTTTTTATACAGACCCTGACTCATATTTTTTCCAGAATGTTAGCAAATAACAATTACAAAATACATGTCAAAGAATATTCTTTAAGATATACATTTATATTTTGGGATGGAAAAACAAACTGCAGGGTATATTTGAACAGTGGAATTATTGGGTCAAAGTGGTAAGAGGGGAAGGAGAGAGGGTGCAAAGCCTTCCTGGTTGATATGTTTACAAATAAAATTGACAAGCAGATGCTGTGTTCCTTTTTCATTCTTTTTTTTTTTTTATCTTCCTTTCCCTCTTTTTGTCATTTGACAAACTTTTGAGTGCCTGCTGTGAAATAGGTACCATGCTTAATACCAACTATAATAGGAAATAAGAAGGAATCTTGCCTTTTCAAGCTTACAATCTACAAATGAGACTACTGCATGTTGATGGATTAAATAAACATTTCCTCCACTTTATGCCTCTTTGTATTTCTAAACAGAATGGTTAGAAAAAGTATCATTTCTGAATGGCTCTAAAGAAGAATACTTCCAGTGCAGGGGCCACCAACTATAATGTCCTATAGGACCAAACAGGTAAAAATATTTGACTGAAACAGCTCATGTCCCAAAAATATGAAGAGGTAGGGACTATGGATTACTGGAAGCATAAGGCTCATCCAAATTGGGCAAGTGCTACTCAGCTCTCACTGATAATTTTCATGCAGCAATGCAGAGCTATATGTTATAAATCTTTGAATTTTTCAAGAGAAAATGTAAATCTCAATTGTAGTACAATTACTTCATTTTTGAAACATCATGTGGCCCAATCAGGAAATATCTGAGAGCTAGATGCAGCCAGTGATCTGCCAGTTCATGACTCTACTATTCTTTTTTTTTTTTTTAACCTTTCTATCAATAATGGCAAAAGACACCCAAGTTTTATTTTTGGTCTTTTAGAACCCAAATGTGTGACTTTCATTGGTCTATTTATTTTAGATTCTTACAGCAATAGTGAATGGCAAGGAAGCATTACCCAAATATAATTCTATAAAAGTATGCTCCTTTTAAGTTGTCTCTTAGGCCCAGTAAAGGAGGTCAAGTATTGGAAAGTAATGCTATGGGTCGTTATCAGAGCTGATTTCTATGGTAGCACTGGAGTTACCATGGAAAAACCCAGAACTTCTTTCTGACCAGTCTAATCCACATCCTGGCTTGACCATCTGAACCTCCCTTTCAGCTTGTGCATCTGCTTGAGGATAGTGAATATCATGGTGACTTCCTTTGCAAATCACATGGGGGCTTGACCAAGCATCACAGTCACATCTCAAAACCAGATATGTTTGGCAGGTTCTATCTGTGGCTTATCAAACTATTCTTCCAGGTCTGTCTTCCAGCTAAATATGTGGGTCACAAGAAAGTTATAGCTACCCTCTGGAGCAGTATTTTCTAAAATGTGTTCTATGGAATTATAGAACCAAGATGCTCACTGGAAAAAGAGAGGGGGGAGGACACTCCATATTCATGCATAGGTATACCCAACACACAAACATGCGATACAAACATATGGAGAGGGCAACTAAGATGGCGGCATAGGTAAACACCGGGAAATTATTGCCTCACACAACAATTGAAAATTACCCCAAAGGACTGAGCAAACATCATCCAGAACAACAGGAAGGCTGGCTGAGTGTAAATTCCACAACTAGAAGGAAAGAAAAGCACGCTGAGAGCCAGAGGCGCTGCGGAGGTGAAGTGCAGAGGTACGGCGGCTCGCGCGAGGAAAGGGGGTGGCGCCTGAGGACGCGGCTTTCTTTTTGAATCACAAACTCCCGACGGCTCTGAACTCCGGTTCCGGGAAGTCTCTGGGGACCCAGGTCTCATACGGGGAGAAGCTGGTCTGTCCGGCAGCGAGCGAACTTGAGGGCGGCTTTCCCTCAGAGGTGCTTGCAGCCGTTACCGGAACACTGAGACGCGCGACTCCGGGCGGAGAATCGGCCATGGCCGCTTTCTCCGCCCTCTGACTCCCTGAGACCCCGCCCCACCCAGGCTGCCTCAGAGGCTTTTGCATGTGAATGTACCTAACTGCAGCCGAACCAGGCAGACCTGGAACTTCCAAGAGAGGGCCCAAGGCCCCGCAGCGGCTTGCATTGCTTCACAGCTGAGCCTCTTCGTGGCTCCTGCTGTGTGGCCTCAGGCAGAGGCTGAATTAGCACCTCCTTAGATCCAGGAGCCACTGTACCCAGTGGTCAGAGGGGGTTCATCCAGACTGCACCTCCTCAGATCCATAAGGGACGCACTCAGGGAGCAGACTCAGTGAGCACCAAAGCCCCACTGAAGCAAGTCTTGCCCCAGAAGGGTGTCTTTAGCACAGAAGTTCTCCCACTTTAGACACAGCTGATTCTCACAGCCAATTGGCCTGGAGGTCAATTCCTCCCAGTGATTCTACAACAACCAAGGCACCAAGAGTGCACCAAGAGTGTCCACCCCAGGTAACTGGGGAGGCTGAGCTACTGGGCCCTACAGGACACCTGGCGCACAGGGCCACTCTATCAACACAGGGAAGCTGCCAAAATGCGGAGACAAAGAAACAGGTCACAAATGGCAGAAATGGAGGAAAGCAAACGATTGGATATAGAGTTTAAGGCCACGGTTATAAGGTTTTTCAAGAATTTTATGGGAACCGCCGATAAATTTAATGAATCCCTCAATAAGTATAGGGAGACCATGGAGGACATGAAAAAGGACCAACTAGAAATTAAGCATACACTGACTGAAATAAAGAATAATTTACAGAGATCCAGCAGCAGAAAAGAGGATCCCAAGAATCAAGTCAAAGATTTGAAATACAAAGAAACAAAAAATACCCAACTGAAAAAGAAAAAAGAAAAGAGATTCCAAAAATATGAAGATAGTGTAAGGAACCTCTGGGACAACTTCAAGCGTACCAACATCAGAATTATAGGGGTACCAGAAGGAGAGAGAGGGCAAGATATTGAAAACCTTTTTGAAGAAATAATGACAGAAAACTTCCCCTACCTGGTGAAAGAAATGGACTTAAAAGTCCAGGAAGCGCAGAGAACCCCAAACAAAAGGAATCCAAGGAGGACCACACCAAGACACATCATAATTAAAATGCCAAGAGCAAAAGACAAAGAGAGAATCTTAAAAGCAGCAAGAGAAAGACAGTCAGTTACCTACAAGGGAGTACCCATACGACTGTCAGCTGATTTCTCAACAGAAACCATGCAGGCCAGAAGAGACTGGCAAGAAATATTCAAAGTGATGAATAGCAAGAACCTGCAACCAAGATTACTTTATCCAGCAAAGCTATCATTCAGAATAGAAGGTCAGATAAAGAGCTTCACGGATAAGAAAAAGCTAAAGGAGTTCATCACCACCAAACCAGCATTATATGAAATGCTGAAAGGTATTCTTTAAGAAGAGGAAGAAGAAAAAGGAACTCTTACCATTTGCCACAGCATGGATGGAACTTGAGAGCGGATAAATATCACAGGATCTCACTCATTTGTGGAATATAATGAACAACATAAGCTGATGAACAAGGACTGATCCAGAGACGGAGAGGCATTGATTGGACTGTCGGGACTTGGAGGGAAGGTAGGGGAGGGTGGGGGTAAGGGGGAAAGATCAACCAAAGGACTTATATGCAAGCATATAGGCCTAACCAATGGACATGGACAACGGGGGGGTGAGGGCATGAGCGGGGGTGGGGGGGTGGGGGGTAGAGGGTAACGTGGGGACAAGGACACATATGTAATATCTTAATCAATAAAAAATATATTAAAAAAAAAACATATGTATACATTTTTTGAAATTTCTTCTCAATAAAATTAGCATATTAAAAGCTCTAAGAAGTTATAAGTATAGAATATGATGAATTTTAACAGTGTTTTCCAAATTTATACAACCAGGAAATGCAGAAATGCCTTAGACATTATTGACTGGGACTAACAATATGGTTTCCCCACAAAGGTCAAGTCATATTTAATAAAAAACAATATATATTCTGATTTATGTTTAAATATATTTTGAATAGCTTTATGTTTCTGCTATTTGTCTACTGAACTTTCTTCACTTTAGGACACAGGCCAGCAATGCCAACCTTATGGGCAAGTTAGGAATACAATATATTCCCTACCTTAAAGTAACTGGATAAGAAAAGTAACAGCTTTCAGACAAGGTCCATGGTCATCTTCCAAAGGAGAAATTCAAAGGAGAGGAAAAAATGAGAGAGCTGAAGCAACGAGACTGAGAACAGAGAAAAAGTCATTGATGACTGACTAGTGTCATTGGAGAGAGCAGTGGAAGCAGTGGTTACACCTGACAACATCCAGTCAAACCTAAATTTAGAATCTACTGTCAGAAATCTCAGAGCTCTAGATAAAACCATGAGCTATAAAGCTGCAATGTGTTTAAAAAATGCTTTCATACTGTTCTTTTCAACTCTGCAGAGAGCAGTTAAATGCTGTATTTCTCCAAGTGCATGTATGAATTTGTCTCTGCTGCTTCTGAGCAGGAACTGAAGGATGCTCTCAAAATGCCTTACCTTTTCCTTAAGACAGAGAGCTTCCTGTAGCTCACCACAAGAGCATTTGCTGAGCCCAGCTCTGCATGTTGGCAAGGCCAGGCTGAGGGAAGTCCCACGGCTCCTTAGCTGCAGGTATTCTCTGCACTGACAGCTGGAGGACTGCACAGCTCTGATATGCAGGGACCAGGAAGCCCTAAGGGCAGACTTGAGGGGACCAGGAAAGCTTCGAATCCAGTACTTCTGTACTTGTTCTGCCTTTGTACCTGGCTCCCTGCTGGCCTTAGATGATCTCACCAAGGGAAATAACAATGACAGCAGCAACAATCTGTATTTTCCATACACTAGACAAGGCTACAATGTCTTACTCTTACATTTGAATTTTTACTATTCACCCAATACCTGTAAGCAGGTCATTGCCTACTTGGTATGCTCTATCTCCTCGTCTGGTTCATTCCTACTCACACTTTGAGGTCCTCAAATGTGTTATTTGCTTTGGAGAAGTTGTCCTGACTGTTGAAGCACAAACAAACTTCCTCAGTTACACATTGCCATGATTGTCTTCCAAATGTTTCACATATGACCTTTGCCTTGTCATTAAAATCCAATCTCCCTAAAAAATATTGGTCAAAGTAGATGCTTACTTAGCATAGGTTGAATGAAGAAAGGGGGAGCATTTTGTCATGACACAAAGGAGAACACAATGATTCTGAGCGATTCTATTATCCATAATTAACTCCGCTTGCCATCACCACTTACCTCTCCCCACTTTTAATGGGATGCCATCCAGATTTCTAATAGCAACCAACACTTTAGTATAGAGATTTCATTAGAGGCAAAGTCCAGAACAATAAATATTTGTCAAGGGACAAAATACCAGGAGAAGTTCTATATACCAATAGTGAAGAGCTCATTTACAGCTGAGGCTTAGGATCAATCTGATTTTCTTTTACTACATGGAAAAATGCGTATACCTGATTTAATGCCCAAGACCTGGCTTGTAAAGCTGGGCACTCAGGTATCCTCTCCAGACTCTAGCTCCCTGGTCTGTATATGCAGGGAGTGGAAGGAGAGATGTGTTTGACATTTCTTTAAAGTCCATGACCCATCGTCTAAATTGAGATTTTTAAGTATTGAATTTGCAAAATAAAATTATCTCACTTAATATTTAATACAGAAAGTGTTCCATGATAAAGGACCTGCTTTGATCTAAAACACTGGGAGGAGGCATTTGACTATTTTAGAGCATATATTCTAATCAGCCTACCTACCTATCTACACTTTTGGAAAACAGTTTTATTGGAGAACTGGGGAGACTGGGTTTGATCACAATCCCAAATGCCACTCAGTGTGTTCTTTGCCTGTGCAGAGTGGCTCTTTACAATCTCACTGTCTCCTCATTCCAAATGCAATTTCAAAACAAGCAGTCAGAGAAGCCGCTGTAGTTGGAGATTGTCTTTATCAAAGGATTCAACCTTAAATGTCCTTCACTTGCTCTTGTCATTATCCCTACTTTCTGCCTCTACCTCCTTCAACCACTCATCATCATCCTATGTGACTGCCCTGTTCTCTATCCAAATACTTCTCCACGTATCATCTTCCCTGAGCACTCAGGACCCAGGATGTCTCCCAGTTGTAACAGGCTGCCTCCCCTAATGAAATAAAAGTGGGCTCCTCCAGCCTTCTCTGTGGAAGGATAAGCCAATCTTATTACACTAGCCTGAGTGCATCACATCTTAGTGCTCCAGCAGTTCCTCTGCCTGGAACAACTTTGCTCAACTCTTGGCATAACTAAATTATTCTTATCCCTCACATCTCAACCCACATACTGCTATCTTCACGAGACCTTTGCTGATCCCCACCCCTCCAACAACTGCCATCTTCCATTATCTCCTTATATATGCTTCTAAAATAACTTTACTAATTACATCATGCTTGAAATTTATTTTTTTTAATTTATCTTTTTATCTTATTTTTCCCATCACCATTTATCCCCTCTCTGTCCTCTTCCAACTCCACCCCCTAGGACCCTCCCGCCCACAATCACCACACTGTTGTCCATGTCCATGAGTTCTCTCTTTCTTTTTTTCTTTCTTTCTCAATTCCTCCAATTCTGCAACCCCTCCACCTCCACAGCTGTCTGTCTACTCTCTATCTATGGGTCTGTCTCTATTTTCCTTGGTAGCTCAGTTTGTTCATTAATCTCATATATGAGAGATATCATATGTTACTTGTCTTTTTCTGTCTGGCTTATGAAATTACTTTTACAATCTCTACCATTACCTTTGATTATAACTGTACTAGGGGCCCGGTGCACGAAATTCGTGCACTGGGTGTGTGTGTTGGGGGGGGGGAGGGGAGTGTCCCTCAGCCCAGCCTGCCCCCTCTCACATACTGGGAGCCCTCAGGCGTTGACCCCCATCACCCTCCAATCGCAGGATCGGCCCCTTGCCCAGGCCTGACGCCTCTGACAGAGGCATCAGGCCTCTGACAGAGGTGTCAGGCCTGGGCAGGGGACCCTCATTTCCCCCCATCACTGGTTCTGCCCCCAGCCCAGGCCTGATGCCTCTGGCCCAGGCGTCAGGCCTGGGCAGGGGACCCCCAGGCCCCTCCGATTGCTGGCTCTGCCCCTTGCCCAGGCCTGATGCCTCAGCCAGAGGCGTAGACCCCCATCACCCTCCGATCGCCTGATCGGCCCCTTGCCCAGGCCTGACGCCTCCGCCAGAGGTGTCAGGCTTGGACAGGGGACCCCCATCTCCCCCCGATCACTGGCTCTGACCCCCGCCCAAGCCTGACGCCTCTGACCCAGGCTTCAGGCCTGGGCAAGGGGACCATCATATCTCTCCAATCCCCGGCTCCGCCCCCCCACCCAGACCTGATGCCTCTGGCCCAGGCATCAGGCCTGGGTAGGGGACCCCCAGCCCCCCGCCCAGGCCTGATGCCTCAGCCAGAGGAGTTGACCCTCATCACCCTCCGATCACCAATCACCGGATCGGCCCCTTGACCAGGCCTGAGGCCTCCGGCAGAGGTGTCAGGCCTGGGCAGGGGACCCCCAGCTCCCCGCGGTTGCAGGCTCCGCCCCTGACCAGGCCTAACGCCTCTGGCCGAGGCGTCCGGCCCGGGCAGCGGGGACCCGCAGTGGCAGCGGGGGGTGCCGCGATCGCGTGGGCTCCGCCCCTGCCCCTGCAGGACGCCTCTGGCTGAGGCGTCCAGCTCGGGCAGCAGGGACCCGCAGCTGCAGTGGCCCCAAGATCGTGGGCTCCGCTTTAGGCCCAGGCAAGAGACCCCTAGCTCCCGGGACTGCCAGCTTCGACCGTGCCCAGCTCCCATTGCTGGCTCCACCCCTACTTCCTGCTATCACTGGCCAGGGCGGCAAAGGCGCCTGATTCTCCGATCATGGCTGGGGGGCAGGGCAAAGGCGGCCCCAGGGTCGCCTTTGCCCTGCCCCCTACCTCTTAGCTCCCCCCTGGGTTTCCGATCACTGTCAGTGGCAGGGGGCTTCTTCCTGCTTTCCCTTTCGCCTCCCTGCATTGTGCCTACATATGCAAATTAGCCGCCATCTTTGTTGGCAGTTAACTGCCATCTTAGTTGGCAGTTAATTTGTATATAGCCCTGATTAGCCAATGAAAAGGGTAGCGCCGTACGCCAATTACCATTTTTCTCTTTTATTAGTGTAGATAAGGTCAGGGATTATGTTTACCTTATTCATCAGTTTATCAATATCCTGAAAATCTAGGACTATGCCAGAAATGTTCTAGAATGAATTGAAGGCAGAAAGGATAGAAAGGGAGCAAAAGAGAAAATGAGTAGGCCTGGCTTCTTAGAGTGGTGCTTACCCCTTGAGTTCTCTATCTCTGATCCCCACCACTGCCACGACCATGATGCATCTAGCAGTGACGGGCAGACTGGTACTGTGTGGAAAGACCTAGGTTTAAATTCAAGTTCTGCTATGTACTAGCTCTAGGGCTTGAGCATAAACACAATTCTTTATCTTTATACTTTTCAGGGTTACTGTGAGGACAAAATGAGATAATGTCTTTAAAAGTACATTATGGTTGCTCAATAAATATTAATAACTTTCCATCTCCACTCTCCTCAGCCCCCACCCCAAGTGTGCCACTGTTCCTTTGACACATTGGCTCTAGTGCGGACAGAAACATCTTCTCTCCATTCTCTTTAGCACATCTGAGACAGACTGGCACTTTACTAATTGCTAAGGGAAAAACAAAAGGTAATTAAATGTAGAGAGCAGCATCAGTGTGAAGCAGCCTGCAGTCCTCAGAACAGGGTTTAGTCTCCATTGTAGCTACTTGCTTTTCAAAATCAACATGGGATACAAATCAAAATTATTAAGTACAGGACATGTCCTGCCTATACAGGATGCCTGGCAAATCCGCTCCAAGGGGAGCAGTCCACAATTAAAGGCCAAGGTCTGCCCATTAGCATGAGGCTTGAGAAGAACATGAATCAAAGGAGGAGACTCAATCATTGGCAATATGTATATGCACCGGGCACAATGGATAGGGTGAACAGAGGAGGACTTGAGGGGAGTGAGTGCAATGAGAAAGGGGGATCCCAGGTCCTCGATATGGAGCTGGCACAACCAAAAGAGAACATTAGCAGGCTGGGAAAGAAGGAGAAACCAGCAGAACCAAGGCGCTCAGGAAGCAGATTGGTTAGCCCCTGCAAAGGGGTGATACTAAAAATATTCAGTAGCTGGCAAGCAGGCACCAAGCAATAAGAATGGGTGCAGTCCTGGAGGCCCTTTGCCATGCCAGCATTAACTCTACTCCCTGCTGGTTGTAGCCTGGTCCTTTTATTTAAGTTCTATGCAGGATGGTTTGGCTGACACATGATAGGCATCTGGCATCTTCTGGAGCTACAGGAGAGGCTGAGAAAGAAGCCAGACCGAGTAGGTATTTTACCTGTAACACTTACCTCACATCTCTTGCTTCATTTGACAAGAATGAAATCAACATCTCCTTGACTAGAAGCTCCAGGAGGAAAGAGACTGAGATAACTAAACACAGCAATAAGACCAAGTATAACATGGGAAATAATATCAGAGTAGAAGCATTTAAGCAATATTGAAGGTCATTTTTTTTTATTCAACATGCATTTGTTTTTAGCACCTGTCATGTGACAGGTATTGTGCCATACCTTGGGATAATAATAAGTAAAATAAGACAAATGCTAGCTCACATTCATCGAATGTTTCCTTTGTTCAACTCTATGCTGTATATTTGACACACATCTTTATTAATATTCAGAACTTCTCTATGAAGGATATTATTGCAGCCATCTTATAAATGAGCTAGCTGAGATTCAGACAATTACTTTTCCACAAATGCACTGCTGGTAAGTGGCAGAGCCAGGACTTGAACCCAAGCCCATCTGACTCTAAAAACCACACCTTAAAGGAACCTACCTTCTAACAAAGAAGAAAAACTCATAAATAAACAGTAACAGTGCAGGGTGATGAGGGCTCTGATAGAGGGAAATACAAGGCACGTAGGCACCCAAAGGTGAGTCCCTGGTTCAGCCTGGGGATATCCAGAACAGCTTTTCAATACACCCCAAAGAAGGTGATGGGCTTTAATCCCAAATGATTCTCAAATCATTCCAAAATAACTAAGTCAGCAACTACATACACTGACTAATTTCCTTAAGTATACCAGAGGCAAAGCACTTAAGAAATGATTACACCATTGGAGAATTTCAACAAATTACCAAGAAAGACAGGGTAATAGGAAAAATGTAAACCTCAGTGAACAACTTAAAAGTGTAATGGAGCGCATGGTGAGCGTCCCAATTATTATCATATATCCTGTCATAGTGATCGATGCTACAGAATAAAATTCTGCCAAAATGCTATCTGTCATGTCAAAAAGACAAGTTGTAGCTGCCATCAGGTAGCTGTGCGCTGCTTGGCATCCTGAAGGAAAGGGAGTAGACGCTAACTTTCGGGAATGGTAAGAATGGCATAAGCTACTGAGAAATAGTTAACCAAGTGAAGGGCTCACCTCAGAGCACTGTCTTGGGTTCTGCCTGTTTTCCCATTCAAGCTGAGGACAGCCTGAAGAGTAGAATAGTGGTGGAAGAGGTTGCCTGGGAAGGGACAGCGGGACAGAGAAGAGCCAGCACCAGCCCAGATCTCAGAGACTGCACTTCTCATCCCAGCTCCTACTGGATAGCAGTGTGATCTTGGGCAAGTTCCTTCACCTCTCTAGACCTGTTCCTCTTCTGTAAAAGGAATCCAGTACCAGAACTTCATCATCTCTGACATTCTTTTCATCTCTCAGCCATACGCTACTCAGAGGGCTAAATTTAGGATTTGTATTAGAAGAAAGAAACTAGAAAAGCCCTTGGTTCTGTGCTTAGAGATGGTGAACTTAAACATAGTCTCTCTTTAGGAGACTATGTTTAATGACAAAGGATTAACTTTCCACCTTTTCTCATAAACCAGAAAAAAAACTTACCAGGGCAAAATGGTATCTTCTCTGATTTTTTACCAAGTTCCACATCCTTCTACTATGAAATGAAATTATGTGAATAGTATGCTCACCACAGGAGCTGGTACTAAATAAATGCTTGCTCAATAAATATTACTTCTTCCTCCTGCTTTCCCTAAGGACCTTGGCAATCTAATATTCAACTGCCTTGTTTAACTTGGCCCTTCTAAGCAGAGATTAGCTAATCCCTGGTTGAAATGGTAACTGGAGATACAGAAATTGTTCCTGATCAGAGATCTTCACTCAGATAAAGACACCAACTCTGATGATGATGCTCAGAGGCTGGCCAACATTGTCTATACAAGGCTCAATAAATAGCACTCCACATCCTTTCCTGAGTCCCCAAAATTTTGAAAAATAAAACCAAGAGTATGCAGAAGAAAGTCCAACTATCCCCATTATTACTGATAGAAACTAAGTTGAAACAGTACAGTGTGTAAAACAAGGCCAGGCAGTTAACTCCTCCCCCAAACTAAGCCCACTGAGACAGAGGCTGGCCTTCCCTGCAAAGGAGGAGCAGTGGAGGAATGTTCTCTGTAGGCAAGTCTGTGTCTAAGAAGGAAAGGCCAAGCTGAGCTAGTGTTTTTCCCCAAGTTTACAATCAATAAAACCCTGCATGATCCTAAGGTTGGAACAATAAAGATTTTGAGAGAGGCTAGGACTGTGCTTAAGGAAAATCCTTCTATGTGGAGTCCAGAACTGGGAAAGGCATTCTCTTTATTGTCCATGAAAGACAGTTCATCCAGGAAATCATGGGAGGAATAAATGAACAAACTAACTAAAAACCAGTCTCAGTTACTCTACAGAGAGAGTAGAAGCAGATCCAAGAAATAAAAGCCTCACTGGCCCACACAAAAGCAGTAAAGATTATCAGAACTCCCTTTCAAACTCTGAATATCTAAATGTATGCACTTCACATCCAAAGAGAAGGGGTGATCAGGTTAAAGTCTTGACCATTTTGAGAAGAAAAGCTAAGGCAAATTTGCTGTGGCTAACGAAACAAAGAGAGTTGCAATAAGGGAAATGATGTCCTCTGGGATGAGCACTCAGCTGAAAAATTACTTGACCAACACAAGCCGGGTGGCAGCTCCACTGCCCAGAAGGGGGCCAGCTGCTAATTACAGTAACTCTGGGGAGAAGTGCTTCCAACAGTATTTCTGAGTTGTTAGTTGATTAGGTTTCAGTTAAATCAATAAAGCCTCCAGGGTTAACTATCTAGGAGATATTGTTCCTCAATTATAATGCACAAAAAAGTGTTTCTTACCAACTTTCTCTAACTTTGGCTTAATTATTTAAGCACTTGTGATTTGATAGTTATTTTCCTGTCTCCCCAGAAACCAATCTGAGAAGGAAGCTGGCAAACAATTTACAGAGGGCCAGATCTCTTTCTAATGGACAAGTGACTCAAATGAAAAATGAACCTATTTCTCAATTATTATTCAGGAGGAGCACAATGTATCGAAACAATCAATGGGCATTTGGCTTAGAACAGTAAGAGCCACCATGCATTGAGTGCTTATTATGTGTCAAGTTTGAGCTAAGTGCTTTGCCAACTTTTAATTTTACAACTTCCTTGCAAAGTAAGCATTATTATCCCCAATTCAGATGCAAAAAAAATGCCAAGTCAGTAAGAGAGATAGGATTCAAACTCAAGTCTGTAGTTGTTATGTGTTGAATTGTATCCCTCCAAGATTCGGATATTGAAGTCCTAACCCCCAGTACCTCAGAATGTGACCTTATTCAGTAATATAGTCATTGGGTATGTAATTAGTGGAGTTCAAATGAAATCATACAAGAGTAGGGTGGGTCCTGAACCCAATATGACTGGTGTCCTTATTAATATGGAGATTTGGACACAGATATGCACACAGAAAGAATGCTATGTGAAGGCAGAGAAGCCAAGGAATTCCAAAGAATGCAAGCAAACCACCAGAAGCTGGGGCAGCAGCATGAAAGAGATTCTTGTTCATATCCCTCAGAAGGAACCACCTTGGTAGACACCTTGATTTTGGTCTTCTAGCCTCCAAAACTATGACACAATAAATGTCTGTTGTTTAAGTCACCCAGTTTGTGGGAGTTTGTTATGGCAACTCTGACAAACTAATATAGTTGGTTTCAAAAATTTGTGCCTTCCCATTGGGTCACGTGGTCTAGGTGGGCATAGTTTCCTGCTACTCTTGAGCGCATCCACCTGGTTAGACATCCTGGTACCAATCATTACTGGTACCTCCCATTTGGTAGGTTGTCTTTTTGTTTTGTTGATGGTTTCCTTTGCTATGCAAAAACTGTTTAGTTTGATGTAATCCCTTTGTTTATTTTTTCTTTTGTTTCCCTTGGCAAAGAAGATATACCCCCAAAAATATTACTAAGAGCAATGTCAGAGTTTACTGCCTATGTTTTCTTCTAGGAGTGTTATGGCTTCAAGTCTTACATTTAAATATTTAATTCAGCCCTAACTGGTTTGGCTCAGTGGATAGAGCGTCAGCCTGCTGACTGAAGGGTCCCAGGTTCGATTTCCATTCAAGGGCATGTACCTTGGTTGCAGGCACATCCCCAGTGGGGGGTATGCAGGAGGCAGCTGATCGATGTTTCTCTCTCATCAATGTGTCTAACTCTCTATCCCTTCCTCTCTGTAAAAAATTAATAAAAAATATTTTAAAAAATAATAAATAAACATTTAGTTCATTGCTGGATATGGGGTAAGAAAGTGGTCTAGTTTCATTTTTTTGCATGTACGTGTCGAGTTTTCCCAACACCAGAGATGAAAGATCTAAGACCTATAGAAACACCTGGATGTTACCAACATGAACTAAGAAACTTTGTTTACATACCATGAGCTACCCAGAGAACTAGCCAAGGAATATTGGTCTGAGGAAATCTGAGTTGCTAACAAGTAATATCACAGATAACTTACAGCAGAGATCTGAGTCCTACCTCAGCATGGCTCTTTTCTGTGTACTATTGGTTAAACTATTTATAACTATGTCACAGTAGGAGCTAATATTACATGACAGCTATTCTGAACCGTGTGCTATCTCTTATTAACTCATGTTAGACTTATATAGCCCTTTGAAGTAGATACTATTACTGTCTTCATTTTATAGAAGAAGAAACAGAGGTTCCAACAGGGTAAATACTTTGCACAAGTCACACAGCTACTAAGTGGTAGAGTTCAGATGTAAACCCTGGCAATCAGCTCCAGAATTCCTGCTTATAGCCATTACACCAGACAGCCATTATAGTGCAAGTGTCACACTCTCCCTATGGCCATCACTTCCCCAAGCACAGGAAAGAAAAGAGCATTGGACTAGACTTAAGTCAGGAGGCCTGGGTTCTACTCACAGTTTCTCCGACTAGCTCTGTGAACCTCAGCAAAGTTACTTGATCTCTGGGCCTCTGAATCCCCGTCTCTAAAATGAAAAAATATCTAGAGGTCATGAACTCATGCTTGGAGATGTCCAAGAATAATGCCATGAATGAAACAGATTAAAGAGTATTCTTTTGGCCCAGCCAGCATGGCTCAGTGGTTGAGCATCAACCTATGAACCAATAGGTCACAGTTCAATTCATGGTCAGGGCACATGCCCAAGTTGCAGGCTTAATCCCCCATGTGGGGTGTGCAGGAGGCAACAAATCAATGATTCTCTCTTATCATTGATGTTTCATCTCTCTCTCCCTCTCCCTTCCTCTCTGAAATCAATAAAAATACATTTTTTAAAAAGAATACTCTTTTGATACAGGAACATTCTGCTTGTATATATAATACATACATGAGCACATAGGAATCACTCAATAAAATTGCAGCTATCTATCATTTATTTTTCCCTTTCCTTTTCTCCCCTCAAAACTTCAGTTTTCAACCATAGGAAAAGTTAGAAAAACTACTTCTCTCACTAACCCTCACTACTTCAGATCCCAGAGAAAGCTATTAGCATGGAAATACCCTTGCAGAGAGAAGGCCAGAGGAAGCCAGCAGCCAGCCCATATCTGAGCCTGTTTAGTCTTCCAACAGCTGGCCTTGACCTTCTGAGCCAGCCACACCAAAGGCTCTTTAGACTCAAGGCCATGAATGCAGTGTTCTAGGTGTAATCATAACCTCTGAAATCTACTTAATCCCCTAACCCCTGCCTCCCGAAGGACAGGAGCCCACGTGGGATGTCTTCCTCAGCTTTTACCCAAAAGCATCAGCAAATATCTGAGCCCAGTCACAGCCACTTTGCTCTGATCATGAGGCCTCCACTCCGACCTTCTCAAACCCTGAAGGTCCTGCTTTTCAGAGGAAATGTTCTCGTGCATATCTAGATTTTGCTAATACGTAAGTGATGAAATCCAAGGTACATTTGGTATTTGGACAATGTCAAGTGTTTTCCCTACGTACCAGATATGAAATAAAAATGAGGAAAGTTAAAAAAAAAAAAAAAAAAAAAGCAAAAGGCAAGCAAACAGGCTGCTCTGAGTCTGGTGGTCCTTCTCTCCTCCAATAGAGGATTCCAGAAAAGTAAGTCAGATTCCCATTCCATCCCAGAATGTTAACCTTATTATATTATGCTCCCTATAGCCATTACTTCCCCCAACAGCAGAAAAGAAAAGAGAATATTAGGCAGGGGGTAAGTCAAATGCCCTGGGTTCCACTCACAGCTTCTCCCTGACCAGCTCTATAATCCCAGGCAAGTTATTTCATCCCTCTGGGTCCCAGAATCCCCATCTGTAACATGAAAATGTTTGGAGGTCACAAATTCATGTTCACAGAGACCCAGAGAGTAAGGCAATGAGAGAAATAGACTAAGGAGCATTCTTTCAACACAGAAACAGTTTGCTTTCATGTATAATACATAATATTTCCCACTTTCATAAAGAAATATGCTTGATTTCATTTGGTAATATTTTAATTTTAGACTACTTTAATATTTACCAAAAAGTGGCAAAAATGGTACCCACACTCAGTTTTCCCTTTTTGTATGTAAAGCATACCAATTACTAAAGGTCGACTTATTTATTTTCATTCTCAAAATACTCCGCTGGCCAAATAAAACAGACATGCTGACCGGATTTGGTCTGTGACTTTCTGTTTGTGATCTCTGTTGTATTTGTTTCCCTTGGTTAAAGCCAAAGTGCTAGCAGGGCTAGTTCCTTTTGGAGGTTCTAAGAAGAAAGTCTACCTCCTTGCCCTTGTCATCTTCTAGTGGTTGCCTGTTTTCTCTGGCTTGTGGTTCCATGCTTCATGTCCAAAGCACATCATTCCAACTCTGCTTCTGCCATCATACTGTCTTCTCTTCAGACTCCGAGTGCTTCTGAATTCCTCTTGTAAGAAGTATGATGATTGCATCAGGCCCACACAGATAACCCAAGATAATATCCCATCTCAAAATCCTCGACTTAATTGCATTCAAAAATTTCCTTTCACCTTATATCATTTATAGGTTCCAAAATGTTAGGACATGGATATATGTGGGGGTTATAATTCAGCCTACCATATTAATTTAGAAGCTAAGTTCTTTTCCAGCTTTTATATTAAAGGATTCACTCCCAGATTATTCCCAATCACACAAGTCTTTCTTATGATTCCACCTTGGCTCTATCAGAGAAGCAACTTCAGCAAATATCTGTGGAACAGCTGTCATTTAACCAGCAGTGTGGTAGGGACACAAGGGAGGAGTAAATAACAAAACAAATACTTTTTTTTGTTCCAAAGATTCCTGATGTAATTATGAAAGGGTAAGAACTTACAGAAGGTGCAATGATTCGAGGACTCACTTCACTAGAAAGATTTTCACTTATATCTGGGGGGCTAGGGGAGGAATTGGCAATGTACACTTTTTTTTTTTTTGCAGGAGCATATGAGCCATTTACTGACACTAGATAGAATATTCATTAGTCACTATTTCCACACTAGAGAGGACACAATCTGTGGAACCACAGGATCCAGGATGAAGGACATGAGAAAAGTCAGCATCTCTAAGATAAAACTCTCAGAGGTGACATGGCCAGGACCACCCTATTTCCCTAACCCAGCCTTTATACCCAAACACTACAGCCATAACCTATAAAGCAGGAAGGGCATCTTTAAAAAAACAAAAACAACAACTTTTTTTTTTTAAAAAAAATTGATTTTAGAGAGAGGAAGAAGGGAAGGAGAGAAAGAGAGAAACATGACGTGACAGAGACTCATTGCTCGATTGCCACCCACAAGTGCCCCAAATGGGGATTGAACCAGCAACCTGGGTATGTGCCCTGACTAGAAATTGAACCTGCAACTTTTTGGTGTATGGGATGATGCTCCAAACTACTAGCAACACCAGCCAGGGTGGAAGGGCATCTTTTAATTGGAACCCTATAATGGATAACTTTTGGAGTATCTGCCTTTTACAGATGTCAATGACCCTACCTCCTTTCTCAGGGGAATACATTCCCCCCTAACTCACTGAAATGTCTTGTTGGCATATATTTGAAATCGCTGACTACCGCAAATCATTTCATCTCATACAGTTTGAACCAGAATAGACATTTGACACATACTAGTACAGTTCCATCCCAGGACATGTGAAATTAAAACCAAGTGTCAAGTTAGTTGAGGCCTCTGACATAGAAATTGGTTGGTAAAGCATGACCATCTTTCACCATCATGGACTAGGGATGTAGAGAAACCCACTCCACACAGAGAGAGCAAGACATGAAACAAACACAGCGAGGCTAACGTAAAAACCCAGAGAAGCCACGTGGCTTTCACATTGCTGTTTCTAGTCACTTCCTGAGGTTTGGCTGCAGTATTGCCCCTAGGTTCCAAGAGACAACCTTGTTTCTTAAAATAAATTCCCCATCTTTCCTTAGATGAGAATAAGTTGGCTTCTGTTAACTTGAAAGTGAAAACGTATTATAGTCTCCTGAGATCTCCCAACAAGGTTCCCCTGAAGGCTCCCACCTAACTGCTGTCTCCTCTAAAAATGTTTTCTACTATTATTACATGCAGATCCCTGTCTTTTAGGAACTATTTCAGAAGAATTTGGCACCTAGCATCTGCAAGACTTGAGAACAGAGGACACCTTAGGCAACACAATTCACACATCATTTGCAAAAGTGAAATGTTTGGCCTAATTTCTCAAAATAGTCATTTTCATGGCTGGTTAAATTTCTCATGTCCCAGTTGCAGAACGGTTTCATGTAAGCCATGACGTTTGTAGGGATTGTACCCTCATCCCACAATGCTGTCCAAATTTTAAGGATAAAAATGAGGTTTGATAGATACCTGTTCGGTGCTTTCACTTATAAAAAGAATACTGAAAGTATTTAAAGACAGATTACTCAATGTTTTCCCACTTACAGAATGTTTTCACTCACAGTATCTCATTTGATCCTTATAATAATCCAGTGGAAAAAACAGGGTAGGATCCTGTATTCTCATTTCACAAGATTCAGAAGTCCTAGGAAAATGGCACTGGATTATGAGCCCCTGGCGGGTATTAAATCTAACGAATCCTAATATGCTAATCACTCTGCACAGTAACTGACATATAGTATTGCAGGGGTGACAGATCATTTCATCTCATACAGCAACCCTACCCCACGACAGTGGCTGTCTGCAATACTGTGTGGAGAGGGTTCTGAGAATGCACCTGGACTTCTCGTGAGGAAGCGCTGTGACTGAATGGTGCTGCTTGATGACAGCCAAGGGAGAGGAGAGGAGCAGCACAATGCTCAGTATTTCCATTCCAATAGTAAATGTTCAAAAGCGATCAATGTGATCTTATCTTTTCTCTTCCATAGAGGAAAGTTGCCCACCTTTGCGCTTTGGTGACAAGATTTTTCTTAATTTATCATGAACACCTCGCACATCCATCCTTCCATAATATAGTTTTTGGTGGCTGTGAAGTATTTTCTACATTGATTACTTTACTATCATTTCTCTAACTAGATGTTTGTTGATCCTGGGATTTTTCCCAAACATTTTTTAATACAGCCAATAATACACAGAATGTTCTTGAGTATCTTCAAATTGTCTTAAATTCTTAGTAGGATTTACAGGATCAAAGGGCATACACTTTTAACATTTCTGAGAGGTAATGTCAGTTAGAAAGAGTACCCAGGCTTGTAACACATGTCCAGCCCTCTTTCGTGTCTGAAAGAAATGGGGCATCATTCAGGATGACTTTGCCTCTCAACAGAAAGCTGTATGAAAAACAGAAGGGCCAAAATGTTGGCTGTTAGTTAATATGCTACGGATTCCTAGGTGTCTGTTGACAGCAATCACAGGAGCATGCCTTTGGAAGTTACTGCTCTTTTTTAGTCACACACCAGTAATATTTTTAGTCTTCCTTTAAACAGTGTGACAATTAGCTGCTCTTTTAGAGATTCTTGGAACTTTTCTCCCTGCAATTTGATATTAACTGAAGGCTAACTATAGGTATGTTTTGCCACAGGTGTGTCCTCATTCTCCGATGAACATTTTTGCCACATCATATTACCACGTTGGGTTTGGTAGGCTGGCTAAATATCGCTCTTGATATGGAAAGCACCAGAAGCACTTGTCCAAGTGTGGCAGGAGAATGTTCAGATTCAGGAGACAGGCTACCCAGGTTTGGATCCTGGCTCTGCCACTTGCCAGCTGAGAGGTTTTTGCCATGTTACGAAACTTTTCTCGTTTTAGTTTCCTCATCCATAAAAAGAGATCATGAATAGCATGTTATCACCTGCCTGACACATAGTAAGCATCATGTTAATGTTGGTTAACTAGTCTAATCAGTATAAAATGTATTCGGATTACCTTCTACCTGTGTGTATACATTATGGCAGGGGTCCTCAAACTACGGCCCGCAGGCCACATGCAAATACAAATATTGTATTTGTTCCCGTTTTGTTTTTTTACTTCAAAATAAGATATGTGCAGTGTGCATAGGAATTTGTTCATAGTTTTTTTTTAAACTATAGTCCGGCCCTCCAACGGTCTGAGGGACAGTGAACTGGCCCCCTGTTTAAAAAGTTTGAGGACCCCTGCATTATGGTTTTGAGAGCAGCAAGCTTAGCCTATCATACTAGTCTACCAGACCATTAGCTAAAATTGAACTTGAATCAACTAAAATAATTAGGTCAGCATTTCCCTGAGTTTGCTACATGGGTGGCAGGCACATTTCTCTGTAGGGGTAATGGGTTATAATTAAATATGTTTGGAAAATGTTGCCCTTCTTGTAGAGTTACAATGCATATTAGCATAACCAGGGTTCTGAGAAGTCCTAAAAAGAAAGAAACCCATTGAATTGAATTTAACCAAGCATTTTCCAAAATTACTTAATACAAACATATTTCACTGAATAGTCCCTCCTTTAGAACAGGCTTTGGGCAATGCTGTCCTTCTATTAGCATTGTGTCTTTAAAGATATCAGTCTGTGAAATAAGCCATTAGCTGTACGTTCCCTTAGAAACATCTGCTAAGCCTTCTCCCCTCACCCACATTTTATAATTATATTATTAACTTATTGCAACTTTTGGCAGAACTTTGTACTCTTTCTAATCAGTATTCTCTTATCTTGCTAGCTTTAGTCTTTCATTCTAGCTTACCTGGATTTGGGCAGAATCTTATGATTAAATATGCATTCCAAGTCTGTCTCCTGGAAAATGTATTAGCTTGATTTCAGTCTGACTTCCTCCAAGCATCTGGCAAAAATATTAAGGAAAATAGGCTCATGGATAGGGAAGTCTGCTCTGGATTGTTTTCCAGTTACCTGTGTGTCGGTGATGTCTAACAACCCTGAAAATAATTCTCACTATTATGTTGGTGGGGACAAATATTAAAATACTCTTCCAAGTATTTTTGATAGGAGCCTGATGAAGGCATCACCTTTAATGGAACAGAAAGTGGTTTTATTTCAAGTGCCGACTGATCAATTGGTGGCTGCAGGAGACAGGCTTTAAGATAGGTTGAGAAGCCACTTCTGGGATCTATGGTATCTGCCACAGAAGCAGAAGGCAGGAGTTACCATGTTTATGTCACATATTTGCCAATTGTGCCTTATCCCAAAGCAGAGATTAATATTCTTCCTTCCACCTGATTCAGTAGCACACATTGATCACATTTTGAGTCAAAGATAATTTTGGAACCTCTTGGGCTTCCTGCCTCCTAATCTATTCATCCCTAGCAATAGCCCCCAGTATTTCATTGATTAGCCAGGACACAACTTCTTTAGCAAAGCACAATTTATAATAACAAAGCAAAAGTAATAATTTAATAAAATTTTCTTAAAGTCAAAGCAATGTAACCAAAGTCATCAGAACTTGGAATCAGAGTAATTCATGGAAATAAGAAATCTAGGTTTTGTTTTTCTTTTGCAAAGGGTTATGGGACTCTTATCACAATACAGTTTATGGTTCTTCACCTTCAAGTCTATGAAGGTTAACATTATGCCAAGGTCACTTATAAATAATATTATCATATTATGAGAGGTATATTTAAAATGTATTTTTAAAAGAGTATTGAGAAAATAAAGTGCCTTTGCAACACATTACAAATGGTAGAAAGAAGGGATAAGACAAGTGTCCTAAAGCATTTGATTAATGAAATGTGCTTTGTTACAACTTCCATTGGCATTTGCTAATGATAATCAAATCCTAAACTGAGCCCAGACCTTGCTCTGGTGCTCCGACCCATATTCTGACAAAATATTACTAATAATCTCTGAAGGATTACAGAAACACCTAAAAGTCCACATGCTCAAAACCGGATTCAAATCAGCTTGTTTTCCTTTGTTACCTATGCTGGGAAATGGCACCAACTTCTCCAGGTCACCAAAGCATCTTAGGTACTCTCTTTGCCTCATCCCTATGACTGGTGATCCAGAAAATCCAGTTCCTACAAAGACAACTAACACTAATAACAGTAGCATACACTCTTTCAGTGCTTCTACATGCTAGTCCTTATCCCCAGTGCTTTACAGACATAAATTTGTTCTGGGCTTTAGGTATTATTCAAATCCTCTCCTCCCACTCTATTCCTACTGCCAGCTTCCAAATTCAGGGGCTTGTCATTTCTCCTCTGGATGAAAACTGCCTCAGAACTGGTGTCCCTCACTCTGGCCACCCTAGACCTCTGGTCTATCCTCCTCATTGTGACAGAGGGCCTTTCTAAAACTGAAGCCTGATCTTGTCATTCACTATTCTGTTCAAAATCCTTCATAATTTTCAGTGGCTATAGTATAAATCCAAATTCCTTAGTTCCGTGATGAACAAGCACTGTCCAGTTATCCTTCTATTCTCTACCCTGTATTTTACTTATAATTTATAAATCACTTAGATTTACTGAAACACAGCATGCTGATTCCCTCCCTGGACTCTCTCTTCACAAACAGTCTCTATAGACCAGAATGCCTTTCTCTACTACAGGCTGTCTCTTGAGTTTCTTTTACCCTTCAAGTCCCAGTTCATACTTCCCAATGTCTTTGAAACCTTCTTTGCCTAACTCTAAAGTACTATTTCTATATTTTTATTTGTTTTCTTTAGAAATTTGCCTCCCCTGGTAGACTTTGAGCTCCTTCAAACCAAGTTTAAAATTTATATACTCTGATATCCTTGAGTCCTGGCTACACAGCCTCCTTTCAGAAATGAAAGTTATACTACATGGAGAGTGGAACTACATAACCTCCCTTCTAATTCTAACATTCCATAATATCCTTCAAGATCTAACTACATATAGGGAATACTTGATGTTACAGAGATATTCATCCCAGTCATCCTTCCAGTTGCTCATCAATGATTTTCTGGAGATAAGTGTGCCAGATTGGATATCCCAAACACTACCCTAACAATATCTCCCATCACCCATGGTCTTTTTTGCAATGTGACATTGACTCTTTGCCTATTGAGAGGTGAGACATGTTCCTTTCCCTTGGATCTGTATGGGTTTGTGACCAGGAAAGAAGTGCCACTAGATGACTTTCAAGGCAGGACCATACAAGGTGACACAACTTCTGCCTGGGACTTTTGGGAGGCTCACTCTTGGAACACAGTCACCATGCTGTGAGGAAGCCCAACTGCCACAGGAGCTTCTCTGTGTGAGTTATCCTGCTAACAGCCCCGGCAGAAGTCCCAGTTCCTACAGACATGCGAAAGAGGTTGCAGATGATTCCAGCCTTCAAGTCACCCCAATCCTTGTAGTCTTACAACATGAGCAGCCAGATATCATGGAAGAGAGACAACCTATCCCTTATGTGTCTTTGACAAATTCCTCATCCATAGAATCTCAAGTGTAATATAATGGTTATTCTTTTATGCCACTAAGTTTGGGGTGTTTTATTTTGCAGCAATAGAAAAATTATATAATAAACAGTAACATAAGCCAACATTTCTTATACCATCTAAGAGAAACCTTGGTGCCCTAGGAGATATCACTAAGTTTTATGAGGAAAAAAAAAACAAGGGTTAGGATGATAGTTCTATGGTTATTTATACTATACCTCCTTAAAGATTCCCACTGAATAAAAGAAAATTAATGGTTTTGAGGCACTCAGAGGCAACAACATAAAACACCTACTACTGTCAACATAGCATTCCCCAAATATATTTGACAATAGACTCCTTTTGTCATCACACAAAACATCCCCCCCCCCCCAAAAAAAAACAAACTACTGTTCGTAGAATAGTCAAAAACACTGGGCAACATTGAACTTAAACTCATTCTATCGAACAATTGCAATGCCAGCCACCTGGAGAAGAATTTTAATTTGTTGCTAAGGCCTCATATTCAGGCAGGAAGGCCTTAAAAGGCAAGCATGAAGCAGTCAGCACAGAGGTTCATATTTTAAACTAGCTCCTCTGAGGTAATGAGAGCAGGGATGGGAAGGCATATGACAAGACTCTGCACATGCATAACCTGCAGAGAGTGTTCAGGCACCAGCTTCAGCTATACTAACAGGAACACAGCTGTCCCTGGCAAAGAAGGATAGGCCTGAATGCATTCAAGGAAGGGAAGGACAGGAAAACAGAGAGACATCTGCCCAAAGGGAGACTATGTTACCAAATGGTAAAAACCCTTGTTTTCCTTCATGGCTTCTTTTTATTTCAAAATAAAAAGGATTCAAAAGCATGAGTGGGAAAGGGATATTCAGATAGTCCAGAACAGTTAATCTCGGTGGTTGTTTACATGGAGATAGGAGCCTTGGTATCAGAGAGTCTGTCTCATGCCTGGGGCTTGAGGCTAAAGTGCCATTTTCAGTCCTCAGGTTTTCCATCTACTTATGTTATTAATGTTCTGCATCAAAACACCAGAGCCTTGGTCTTTCAATGTGATTTGATGCTGATGGGAGGCAGGATGGTACACAACACGGTTAAACAGAAAGGGTTACTTGCGCTGTGGGTGTGCACCATTGCCACCTAGTGGTCACCTGCTAAAGCTCACTCGCCTTACTCAACACTTTTCTCAGCAGTCCTAACATATATATATATATATATATATATATATATATATATATATATATATATATATTTCATTTTGATTTTTTACAGAGAGGAAGGGAGAGAGATAGAGAGTTATAAACATTGATCAGCTGCCTCCTGCACATCTCCTACTGGGGATGTGCCTGCAACCCAGGTACATGCCCTTGACCAGAATCGAACCCGGGACCTTTCAGTCCGCAGGCCAACGCTCTATCCACTGAGCCAAACCGGTTTTGGCAGCAGTCCTAACTTTAAGCTCTTTAAGGGGATGAAATTCTTCAGGACATGAAATAAAAAATAAAATATCTTATTTCATCTTTATTTCAAATACATCCTCTAGATTATCTCTCAACTGAAAATTGAGAAGAGGCAAACCATATACAGTGGGACCTTGACTTATGAGTGTCCTGACTAACTAGTTTTTTGAGATACCAGCTGTCTCTCCGCCGATTTTTTGCATTGAGTTGATAGAGTAATTTGAGTTAACGAGCTCCTTAACGAGCTCAGTCTCGGAACGAATTAAACTCGTAAGTCAAGGCCCCACTGTAGTGGAAAGCTCCTGGACTTTGTCTAAACAGAGTTGAATTGGCAGTTTAAAGTTGTGTGCTTATGAGCAAATCCACGATACCTCTCAGAGGATCTATTTCTTCAGTGTCCTTCTAAACCTTGCAGTAGTGACATAGAATTGTTTTCATATGCTTGTCCCAACTCTGTGGCCTCTGTCCCTTTGCACATGTAGCCTCCTCACGTAAGAATGCCCTTTTCATTTATTCTGTTCATCTTTACCCTACCAGCCTTCAAGGACAATGCCACTCTTAATAATATTTTTACATGAAGTTGATTTCTGTGTGTGTCTACATGTTGCACTGTGCTGTGGACTCTTTAGAAAAAGTCCTGTCTATTATTTATCTCAGGCACCCCTTGAAGCCTGCCATGGTGCCTGGTAAATAACAGGTACTCAAAAAATGATTTTTTGAATGAGTGGACTAATTTTGTTTTGCACCAAGCAGAATTAAATAAGAATCCCCCAGCTGACATTTGAAAATGTTGATGTTACCGGCTCACCTGTTTGGGGGAGGGGTGAGTTTTTGTTGAAGGCTCAGTGACTCTCACGTCTGTCAGGCATGTGGTACCCTTTAATGTGATCACTGATTACAAGGAGAGACAGGTACTCAGGATTCAGGTATTTTTGTGCATTTGGATTAATATGTCTGGAATTTAATATTGCTCTGTCCTTTGATATTTATTTCAGGGACAGTAGAAATGTAACCATACTCGCTCTCTATCTGTGTTCAATCTAATCAAATAACAGAAATATTAGACCCAGTACACACTGGTCTTTTAAGCTTTAGATAACTATTTTTTTTAAATGTGATGCTATATTTTCCAAATATACTAATATGTAATAATTATTAATATTTTAATCTTCTTAACATGCTAACATTCTTCTTAACATGTAGTCAGTCTCTAAATATTGTGGATGATGCATATGTTAGGCTTAAGGCTCTTATGCAAAATTTTTCTATAATATTTTATTGTGTTTATCTATATAGTAAAAGCATAATATGCTAATTAGACCAGATGTCCTTCTGGATGAAGAGGGGCTGCAAGGGAAGACCAGGTCCTGGGTGCCAGAGGGAAGCCAGTGCCAGCAGCCAGGGAAAAAAGGCCTACTCTTGCATGAATTTCATGCATTGGGCCTCTAATACATATATATACATACATATATACATATATATATATATATATATGTATGTATATATATGGTATAGATAAAGTAGGGTACTGCTTTCTTCAACCTGCATCAAAGTAAAATTGGAATTTCATTGTGGAGTAAAGATGTAAAGACATCTATAATAACAGAAGTGTAATATGCTAATTAGACAAGACAGCCAAACGACCTTCCGGACGTCCTTCCCGGCGACCTTCCGGACGAAGCTGGGGCTGCAAGGGAAGCCAGGGTCCTGGGTGCCTGCTGGCAGCCAGAGGGAAGCCTGGGTCCCGGGTGCCAGAGGGAAGCCAGTGCTGGCAGCTGGGGGAAGGAAGGCCTACTCTTGCACAGATTTCATTCATAGGGCCTCTAGCTCATTAGTAAAAGACCTTATATATGATGCATTTTGGAATCTTTCCAACCTATCAACTTATGTGACAATGCTTTTGAGATACATTATCTAATGTTATCACCATTGTATGCATTAAAAACACTTAGACACAAAGAGATTGTTTAAGAAGACACAGCTACCCAGCCGGTATGGCTCAGTGGTTGAGCTTCAACCTATGAACCAAGAGGTCATGGTTCAATTCCTGGTCAGGGCATATGCCTGGGTTTTGGGTTCAATTCCCCTTGGGAGTTGTGCAGGAGGCAACCGATCAGTAATTCTCATCACTGATGTTTATATCTCTCTCCCTCTCCCTTCCTCTCTGAAGTCAATAAAAATACATTTTTTTTAAAAAGAAGACACAGAAAGTTGTCAGATGCTCAACAAGAACAGATCTCCTTTCCTCAATTGGAGGTACTTGCCAAAGATCCTAACTAAATAAATTTCATTCCACCAATAATTAGTGAATGGTCTGGATGACCCTTCAGCTCACATAATCAGAATCATAATATTCTGTGAATCAGAATCATAATATTCCAGCAAGGCCAATCATAGTATAGCTTTAGTCATATTATTTTTCTGAATTTCAGTTTTCTCATCTGTAATTTGGGGATAATAATAGCACCAACTTTCCAGAGTTGTTATAAAGTTCAGCAAACTAGGACATAGTAAGCACTCAATAAATGTTAAATGCTAAAATTAATGTTTCTGCTGCTATTATCATTATTACTATATTCTAGGTATATTTGTACTTTTAGAACTATGGTCTAAGGATATTAAGGATAAACTAGTTAAATGTCTTCCCTATAGAAATTTTATATAAACCAGGATCATTCATGTTCTAGAAGACAGGGCATTTAGATGCCCTAAAACTAGAATTGAACCCTGAATTTAAAGATCCAGTCTCCTCACTTAATAAAGGTAAATTATCCAGTGGAAAGTATTCACCAAAGATTTATTAAAACTTTCCTGTAGGAGAAAGAGATTCAGATAATTTCACTACATTAAAAGTGAAAAATAGATGGAATCAGAACTTAAACCTCAAGGCTTTGATTTTTCTTTATAAAATTCAATAGAAGGAGAAACTAAGATGGCGGCATAGATAAACACCGGGAAATTTCTGCTTCCCACAACAATCGATAAATGCATCAAAAACACAAGGTGGACATCATCCAGAACTACAGGAGGGCTGGCTGAGTGTAAATTCTACAACTGGAAGGAAAGAAAAGCACACTGCGAGCGGGAGGAGCTGCGGAGGTGGCGTGCAGAGGTACGGGGGCTCGCGCGCGCGCGGAAAGGGTCTGGCACCTGAGGACGCGGCTGTCTTTTTGAATCCGGAGGGAGACACAAGCTCCCGACACCTCTGAAATCCGGTTCCGGGAAGTCTCTGGGGACCCAGGGCTCATACGGGGAGATACTGGACTGTCTGGCAGCGGGCGAGCTTGAGAGCAGCTTTCCCTCAGAGGTGCTTGCAGCCGTTGCCGGGACACTGGGACTCGCGACTCCTTAGGGCAGGGCTGAGGCTCCGCCATACCTGCTTTCTCAGCCCTTTGATTCCTTGAGACCCCGCCCCGCCCAGGCTTCGGCAGAGGCTTTTGCATATGAATGCCCCGGCCATTTGCAACCTGTAATTACCTAACCGCAGCAGGGCCAGATAGACTCAGAGCTTCCAAGAGAAGGCCCAGGCCCCACAGCGGCTTGCATTGCTACACAGCTGAGCATCATCAGGGCAGCTGATTCTCGCTGCCAATTGCCCTGGAGGTCAATTCCTCCCAGTGATCCTACAACAACCAAGGCATAGCTACAACAAGACTGTGCACAAAGCCCACGAGGGGGTGCACCAAGAGTGTCCACTTCAGGTAACTGGGGAGGCTGAGCCACTGGGCCCTACAGGACACCTAGCACACAAAGCCACTCTATCAACACAGGGAAGCAGCCAAAATGCGGAGACAAAGAAACAGGTCACAAATGGCAGAAATGGAGGAAAGCAAACAACTGGATATAGAGTTCAAGGCCACGTTTATAAGGTTTTTCAAGAATTTTATGGAAACCGCCGATAAATTTAATGAGTCCCTCAATAAGTATAGTGAGACCATGGAGGACATGAAAAAGGACCAACTAGAAATTAAGCATACACTGACTGAAATAAAGAATAATTTACAGAGATCCAGCAGCAGACAAGAGGATCCCAAAAATCAAGTCAAAGATATGAAATACAAAGAAACAAAAAATACCCAACCGAAAAAGAAAAAAGAAAAGAGATTCCAAAAATATGAAGATAGTGTAAGGAGCCTCTGGGACAACTTCAAGCGTACCAACATCAGAATTATAGGGGTACCAGAAGAAGAGAGAGGGCAAGATATTGAAAACCTATTTGAAGAAATAATGACAGAAAACTTCCCCCACCTGGTGAAAGAAATAGACTTCCAAGTCCAGGAAGTGCAGAGAACCCCAAACAAAAGGAATCCAAAGAGGACCACACCAAGACACATCATAATTAAAATGCCAAGAGCAAAAGACAAAGAGAGAATCTTAAAAGCAGCAAGAGAAAGACAGTCAGTTACCTACAAGGGAGTACCCATACGACTGTCAGCTGATTTCTCAACAGAAACCATGCAGGCCAGAAGGGAGTGGCAAGAAATATTCAAAGTGATGAATAGCATGAACCTGCAACCAAGATTACTTTATCCAGCAAAGCTATCATTCAGAATAGAAGGTCAGAGAAAGACCTTCACGGATAAGAAAAAGCTAAAGGAGTTCATCACCACCAAACCAGCATTATATGAAATGCTGAAAGGTATTCTTTAAGAAGAGGAAGAAGAAAAAGGAACTCTTACCATTTGCCACAGCGTGGATGGAACTGGAGAGCGGATAAATACCACATGATCTCACTCATTTGTGGAATATAATGAACAACATAAGCTGATGAACAAGGACTGATCCAGAGACGGAGAGGCATTGATTGGACTGTCGGGCTTTGGAGGGAGGGTAGGGAAGTGTGGGGGTAAGGGGGAAAGATCAACCAAAGGACTTACATGCAGACATATAGGCCTAACCAATGGACACGGACAACAGGGCGGGGGGGGGGGTGAGGGCATGAGCGGGGGGGGGGGGTAGAGGGTAACGTGGGGACAAGGACACATATGTAATATCTTAATCAATAAAAATATATTAAAAAAAATAAATAAATAAATAAAATAAAATAAATAAATAAATAAAATTCAATAGAAGTCCTTTCAAGAAGTGAAATACATTTAAATACTTGCAGACCTTGATCTCAGCTGAAGTAGGTGTCAAATCTCAAATTGGAAAATCTCCTTTTTTGGTTAACTCCCATTGGATTTAGCTGCAGCACTTCCTGTTATTTGTATTGTTGGAAGAAAAGTTTTAGTGTAAAAGCTTCAGTGTCAGTGATGGAAACTGACAAACCAGTAGAAAGCAAAACATAAGCACTGAAGACAGAATCGAATTCTTTTGTGCTCTTAAAAAAGGAAAACCATTTCTTTATTTATTAACTAAAGCTTTATGACAACATTGTTATCAAAGATGGAAGGAATGAATATTAAGTCCCTATTATGCAGCAGATATACATACAGCCCATGAATTAATCTTCACTGAACCTTATAACAAAAGAATATTATTCCTAAAATGGTTCAGAGACTCAGAAATGTGTGTAACCTGTGCTCACATAGCTAATGAATCCACAAGTGGATTCAATACACAGAGCCCAAGCCCTCTCAGCTATTTTAGGCTGTTCTTTTTATTTATTCAACAGAAGTTTACAGAAGTATATCGGGTTTTCCCCCCCCCATGCTTTTTATTGATTTTAGAAAGACAAGAAGCGAGAGGGAGGTGGGAGAGGACAGGTTATTTGGAGGCAGACATGATAGTTAGGAGTAATATCTGTAAAAGTAGAGTGAGAATGGGTTGTACAGAGGGAGCTATCTCTGCCAGCTCATCCAGCAGCTCTAGAGCATAGATTGCCACTTACAGGCGTCCCAGATTGAGAAGAAATGGCAGAGCCCTTATACCTCAGCCCTGCTCGGGGACTGGAAGGGAGCCACCCAGAGAAGAGTACAACCTCAGCTCACAAGCTGAGACCGCCCCTGAAGGACCTAACAGCAGAAGGCCTTAACCAACCATACTCTTGACAGGTGGGCAGCAAGTCCTTTCCTGCAAGGAGGCCTGAACGACCATCTCCATGTTGGCCACAGCAGTAATTGTCTGGGACCCTGGATCAGAAGGTATTCTGAGGAAGTATTAAAATTCAACAGACAACCCAAGTGGAGATGTCATGATTGAGATATGAGCCATGGACCTTAAGCAAGAAAGAGAGGCCCACCTACCAGGAATTTGCCCTACTCGAATAGCTTGTCTCAAAAGGTTCCGCCACCTCTGACAAAGTCAGTTATTTATTCCTTCTTCAGTGGTTTCTCTCACATGTCAAGGCTGGCAGGAGGGCCCTCATCCCTAAACATAGTACTGTGTGTACCATGCTCTTCTAAGGGTGGGAGGGGGGCTGCCAACTGTTCAGAATGCACAGAATCATGGCACCTTGCTCAAGGCCCCACCTTCAGCTTTGGCTCTGGATGTCCTTCCCAGGACCTCCTCCAAGACTCATAGCTTCTCAGCCTCATTCACATTGTCAGTCCAGATCTTGAAGAATGACAGCTTGACCTGGGCACTGCTAATCATTTACACTCCACTGTCTTCCAACATGGATTTACAGCATCTTCAAAATCAATATAACTAGGTTACTTCTACTAGGGGCTTTTATCTAAATTAATGATGCACTAGGGAGGGGACTAACAAAATATAGACAGAGTACAACTGTGGGGAAAGTTTCTGTAGAAAAGAGGGCTGGATACAAGTAAAATGCTATCAGAGAACAGAACCAGTTATCAGCTCAAACAGGTAATGGATCATTGAGCACTTAAGTATTTTCTTGTTTTGCAACTGTGCTTTCAGCGGGGGGGATCTGTGATTTAGTAATAGAGCTCATTTTTGCTGTCCATCCTTTTTCATTTTACGGGTAAGCACAGTGAGGATCTGGGCTGAGGCGGATGTTCATTCAGCTGCACCTGGCAGAGAGCAGGCAGGCTGAGCAGCTGAGGGCAATCTCTCACCTGGTGGCAGCCACCTGCAGTGCGGTAAATCTCCTAGGAAGAAACTAAAAGTCTCAGTTGCAACTTTAAAGTCTAAAACCTCCAAACTCCAAGCGCACAAGGGAATTAATTCTGAATTTCAGATTTCAAATGTGTTTAAATTTTTAAAAATATTTCTTCATGGAGCACAGTTGGTGGTCATGAACAGTCCTAGAATGGAGCTGGGTTCTCAGCTCCATAAATGCTTGCGGACTGTCCAAGAGATAACAAGGCAAAGCTTGAAGTTCATAAAGCAGATTTATTAAGTTTAAGACCAACATCCCTCATACACTATGTGTTGGGCATAATGTCTTCTCTATGATTCCAAACGATGAATTCATCACTCTTCTCCCACTTCCCATTACCCCTAAACATCGACTTCTCATTCTCTCTTATGCCCTTTAGGATGCCTGTGGCTGATCCTTGTTCCAAACAGAGACACCCATCAGAGCCCCAGATTTGAGCTTCTCACCCCTCAAGTAGCCTTGGAAATGAAGACTGAAACTCACTTTAAAGGTCAAGTAATCAAGAGGTGAACCTTGGGAGAATTCCAACTAGACTGCTCCTGGGATTACTTCAAAATGCCACAGCCAGGGCCAGGGGTGCCTTTCCTATTTCCAGGCAACAAAACACCAGGGAATACTCCATGACTCATCCTCAGCAGCCGCTTCAAGGGCACCTGAGCTCTGCAGGCTGAGCAGGTGGTCTGTCTTCTCTCATTTATTTGACAGGCTTTTTTGCATAGGTAAATGCCAGGAGAAATGAAAATTATATTACAGATCATAAGACTCTCCTAAAGAAACACAGGGTTGGCCTTGGGCAAATACGGATAGCAGATAATTGGGCTTTTAAGAGCTTCCATTTATCTTCTTGCTCAATGGTGCTCTGATTACCATACTTCATTTGCACTTTCCACTCTCCTCTAACATATATTCTCATATCAGAAAAATCCCCTATCAGAAAATCCCCGTGAATACCTGATAAGGATGCTCTGATCCTTGCTGAGACTAGCTTCGAGCTTTTCTGTGATTTTATTGGAACATACTGTAGCCCAAAGCATATTGTATTATTGCCTATTATCCATGTGTATCCTAACTTGATAGATTGCAAGATCCCTAAAGGCTGTGACCTGGTATTACCCATCTTAACCTAGCACAGAGTAATAAGCTAGCTCCGTGGTCGGCAAACTGCGGCTCTTTGGCCCCTTGAGTGTGGCTCTTCCTAAGCCTTAGGAGTACCCTAATTAAGTTAATAACAATGTACCTACCTATATAGTTCAAGTTTAAAAAATTTGGCTCTCAAAAGAAATTTCAATCGTTGTACTGTTGATATTTGGCTCTGTTGACTAATGAGTTTGCCGACCACTGAAGCTGGATTATAACTGATTTGCATTGATACAAATGAGTACTCTGCACTAAATAAATGGCTCATGTCTCAAATGTCAGCAGCCTCAGCCATGGATGCTGTTAGATACAAAGAGATGAAGCCCAGTAGCTTTCATGACAAGATGTGGGCATGCTCCAAAGAATTCCACTAATTGTATCCAGACTTAATTGGCAGCACCTCGGAGATGACATCAGCCATTTCCCCACTGTATACTACCAACTTAGGGCTAGTTTCCCCTTGATCCATCCTCTTTCAGACCTGTGTTCTGTAGAGGAAGAACCAAGGCCTTGCTCCCTAAAACCATAACACAAAAAGGAACAGAAATGCTCCTTCAGGCCTCATGCTTATACCAATAGGATTTAAAAGCTCAAGTCAGTCTGAGCCAATCTACAGGAAGCCTCCATCACCAAACATGTATATATAATCTCTTCTACATTTAGGAGTCTGAGCTAAGAAAAAAATCAGAGATGCAGATAAAGAATTGTATATAATATTTTTCACACCTCCTAAATTGCCTAATTGATATTATTCACTTCTGAGACTTTGTCTTAAACCACATTTTCAGCAGAAGTAGCTTCTGTTGTCACACAGCCTTCCCTTTTATAAACCTTTATGACTCTCTTGTTTCCCTTTATAAGGACCTTGATGATTACATTGGACCCTCCAGGTAATTCAGGATAATCTCCCCATCTCAAGATCCTTAATCAGACTTGTATACACGCATATAAGCCAAACCAATGGACATGGACAACAGGGGGATGGGAGCATGAGTGTGTGGGGGGGAGGGGGGGAGGTTGGGGATTAATGGGGGGGGGGAATAAGGACACATTTGTAATACCTTAACTAATAAAAAAAAAATCCTTAATCAAATTTTCAGTGTCCCTACTGTCATGTAAGGTAACATAGCGAGCTAAGGGAATTAAGATGTAGAAATTTTGGGGAGGATGGCGTTAATAGCCTACCATGGTGACTATGCAGCCTCAGAGATCATTTCCATGCCTGACTCCATAGAGTTCCTTATTATAGTCCCATGAGGCAGAAAGAATGCCTCTTTCTGGGCACATAGGAAGACCCCAGAGAGCTCCCTTGCAAATATCCCTTGTGAGGATACAATGAGATGGCCACCTATGAACCTGGAAGCAGCTTCTCACCAGACACCAAATCTGCCAATGCCTCAGTTTTGGATTTCTACCTTCCAGAAATGTAAGGAACACATGTCTGTTGCTTATAAACTACTCACTCTGTCATCTTTTGTTATAGAAGCCAAAATGGACTAAGAAACCCACAAAACCTAAAATATTTACTATCTGTTCCTTTTCAGATTTTTATATAATCCTAGGACTAGAGAATACTGATTTACCTCAGTATATTCATTGACCATGCTCTACCACTACTATGCCTTCTTCCACTTTGGCAACAACCACAGAAAATTCTTTGATAACTTACTATTATTAACTAGAGGCCCGGTGCACAAAATGGGGGTGGGGGGTGGGTCCCTCAGCCCGGCCTATACCATCTTGCAATCTGGGACCACTCAGGGGGTGTCTGACTGCTGGTTTAGGCCCAATCCTGCTGCAGTATAGGGCCTAAACCAGCAGTCAGACATCCCTCTTGCAACCCGGGACTGCTGGCTCCTAACCGCTAGCCTGCCTGCCTGCCTCATTGCCCCTAACCACTTGCCTGCCTGCCTCATCACCCCTAACCACTCTGCAGAAAGAATGCCTCTTCCTGGGCAAATAGGAAGATCCCAGAGAGCTTCCTTGCAAATATCCCTTGTGAGGACACAATGAGATGGCCACCTATGAACCTGGAAGCAGCTTCTCACCAGACACCAAATCTGCCAATTTGCCTCATTGCCCCTAACCACTCTGCCTCCCTGCCTGATTACCCCTAACCACTCTGCCTGCCTGCCTGATCGCCCCTAACCACTCTGCCTGTCTGCCTCATTGCCCCTAACCACTCTGCCTGACTGCCTGATCATCCCTAACCACTCTGCCTCCCTGTCTGATCACCCCTAATCACTTACCTGCCTGCCTGATCTCCCCTAACCACCTCTGCCTCGGCCCCTGCTGCCACAGCTTCGTCCAGAAGGACTCCCGAAATGACGTTTGACTGTCTGGTCTAATTAGCATATTATTATTTTATTCTTATAGATTCTTTGAGTATTTACTTACTAGTATGTCCCTAGTAAGAGCTATCTATTATCAATTATGAGTCTTTCCATATGGAACTGGAAAGGTCCTTGGGAAGCAATAAGGAGTTTCAAGTGTCAAGTTTTTAGACCTAAAGAGTGCCAAGGCAAGAGGGTTGTATGAATGAAAACCAGGCAGTTTCCAATGCTATGAACTCTCTAGATTACCTCATGACCTCTCTGCTCAAGGTACAAGTCCAAATGGGCTTTTATGTCTTTCATCATTCTATGGTTAGTGTAGTTTATTAAAATTGAGATAGCTGCCTGTCATCTTCCAGAATGCTACACAAGACTTCAAAAACCCTATGACTGATTTTTTAAAAACTCCTTAAATGTGCCATCCCACACAAAAGCACTTTTTCCCCCCAACTATTCTTTCAGGCTTGCACCTTTTAAAATAGTAATATCTGAAGAAATGTCACATCAAAAGAAATTGCTCAGAAATAAAAGTACTTAACTCAAACTGCTTTTATTAGTATACTAGAGGCCCAGCGCACTAGAGGCCCTAGGGCCTAGCATCCTGCGATCAGGGCCATCTTCTGCCCGTTCGCCAGTCCACAGGCCGAATGCCGCCTCTGCCGCCAGGCTGTCAGGCCATTGGGATCACCAGCTCATCCCCAGCTGCCCGGGGGCTCAGGCCTATGGGAAAGCAAGCGCCAGCAACTTCACCTCCATGTGCATGCGCAGGGTTGGCCGCTGATGGAATGTGCTGCCCGCTTGGGGCCACTCACGCCACCGCCGATGCCACTGCTGCTGGGGCTTGAGGCACTGACAGAAGCTACAGGGCGCGCCCACGACCTACCTGCCCCAGTGTGAGTGGCCCCAAGCGGGCAGCACGTTCCATCAGCGGCCAGCCCGGTGCACGTGCATAGGGGTGAATTTGCTGTTGCTTGCCTTCCCGCAGGCCTGAGCCCCTGAGCAGCCAGAGATGAGCTGGTGATCCCAACGGCCTGACAGCCAGCCTGGTCCTCCTGCCACCCACCCTGATTCCCCAGTTCACCGTCGCTGATCCATCGGAGCCTGCGGGCCAGGGACAGGGACCAAGAGGTCAGCCATTCAGCCAGCTCGCCAGTCCCCAGTCCCGCCTTGCCCTGCTCACGAGATGGGGGTGGGTGGGAGGGGGGTGTGGGAGGGGGGAGGGACTGAGGGACGCTCAATGCACCTCATGGTGACTGGTCATTTGGTCGTCACAGACACTGGCTTTTTATATATATAGATTAGAGGAAAATTGCTGGTTTGAGAATGAAAAAGGGACTAGTACTGAATAAAAACACTATAAATGCAAAAAGGGAGGGTTTTTTTGTTTGTTTGTTTTGTTTTTGCTGTAAAATTCCCACAATCTAAATAAGAATATTGACTGTAGTGGTTTCTTTTTGTTTTTAAAAATAATAACCCTTTTAGAGTCTCCCCAGAATTCTGGTTCCTAAATGAAGCCTGGGGCTAATCAATCAGTTGATTAATTGGCACTTATACTAGTCTCTATATGGAGTCACAGTCTCTGCTACACAGTTTTCAACTATGTCAATCCCCCATGTGCCCCTTTAGAGTTACTCACACCAGAGCTCTCAGCAGACATTGTGTCCTCACTTTCTTCCTCTTTGTCTGAAAAACCTTAAGTCTACTGTTTCAGTGAATCTCCATTCTGCTACCTTATGACTCACCATATGTCCAGATTTTGATGACCCTTAGTCCCTTCCTGTTCCCACCATCTCAGGAAGAATCCTACCACCCCCCAAAGTGTCCCCAATATTTAGGAGGTACGTAGAGAGACGCCATGTATGCCCACATACCAGTCATCCAGTTTCACTCTTTAGCCCGTTCCATTCTGACACATTTCTTCTCAGGCTCTGGATTACCCTGTCTAGGACTTGAGAGCAGTCCCCACTGCAGATGGTGCCAGACATATGCATGCCAAAGTCCTTGCCATGGACATTGTCAGTGAAACTGCTAAGAGGGAAGGATAGGGATGCTGGCTTTCCTGCTGAGGTAGGAAAATGTTCCTCTCCCTCTAACTCTATGCCACATTTTGTCACCAGAGCCCCCCCAAAAACATTTATTTTATTTTCCTGGAGCAGGTCCTCGAACAAGAACCCACACATCTTTCTCCAAAGTTGTCAACTATGCAACAAAAATATGCAACAATTCTTCCTCCTCAGAATAGTCCAAAACCAGTCACTTAAAATGCTCATTTTACCAACATGGCATATTCCTTCCAATCAGCTCCCCAGCCACAACTCCATAAACATGTCCCTTTAAAGAAATGCTTGGCTTTATGTAGCTCCTTCTTCTATGGCTCACAGCTTTGGACAGACATAAAGACAAATAAATATACTATCTATATATAAAAAAAGCCCAGCGACCGGAACGGCAGAATGACCAGAACGACCGGAATGACCGGTGGCTATGATGAGCACTGCAGCAGCCAACCAGCCTGATCTGGGCCCCAATTGGCACCCCCCCTCGGCTGACCCAGGGGCGGGGCAAGCCACCAACCGCCCGTGGCCCCTTACCCCGGCAAGCCTGACCCAATGGGCCCCCACTGGGGCAAGCCAGCCAGACCCCACCATGCACAAATTCATGCACTGGGCCTCTAGTTTGAAATAAACATCTTATTAGTCCCTCAGGAATATTCATAGAGAGGCATCTAAATACTAACATCTCTTCCCTCAGTCTGATCCCTTTTGATCCATACTGAGTCAGCCTCAGATAAGCATCTGGGAATCCTCTCTCCCTGATCTTCCTCTAGCTTCTCTCGGTTTCCACACTTCTGCCCTGGCTGATGGTTTTCATGTTCTCTCTAAAATCCAGGCCATACACACCTTTATTTCTGGCTCTCCCACAGTTGGAGAATAAAATAAATTTTTCAAATTCTTCATAGTGAACATCTATCAGCCAAGCATTCCTTTTTGTCGTTAATAACATCACATTGATACATTATGCCAAAAGAAACCTTTTCCACCAGCACCAAGAAGGAAAAACAATGAAGACAGAAAATTCCTCATGTCACTTGTATATTTGTCTAACTAAAAAAGTTTCTGCACAAGAGATGATTAAAATCTCCATACTTTAGAAGATAAAAACATACATTATGAAATGGCAATTTCTCCAGTTTTGATCTTTCCAAGATCTCAGCGCCAAGCTTTAATCTCAGGTTCACCTTAAGCTACCACAGCCATCCTTTGCCCTCCACAGACTCAATAAGCTAGTTCTTCTAAGTATTTGGCCAAAAAATCTGAGGTTGGCCCTGAGATAACTGCTTTGACCACATGAACCAGTTAAATTCATTCAGCTTCAAGTAATGGAGACCCAATATAATAATGGCCTAAACAAAATAGAGATTGTTTTCTCTTTCAAGTAAAATTCTAAAGTCATACAGTACAGGGCTGGACTGGCAGCTTTGATCCAGAAAGTCCTCAGCAACTCATGTGCTTTTCAGATTACTGGACCCCCAAGAGGATAGCCTTCACCCTCTTAGCCCCAAACACCCACATGACAAGGAGCAGAATGGAGGAAGGATAAAAAAGAAGAGGTTAAAAGTTGCTTGCTGCCTGACTCCTGAAGTTCCTAAAAGCTGTCACACATTTTAATTACATCTTTTTTTGTTCACAACATGGCCATTTCTGGTTGCAAGGGAGGTGGGAACATTTTACTCTTTGTTCTGGACAGCCATAGGGCCAGCTAAAAATTCTATTCCTATGGCAGGACAGAGGGAGAATGTCTCTGTACCACTGTGCTCCTAAAATCACTACCTTTTTCTGTGATAAAAATAAAGTCTGGAGGTACCTAAAGTAGAATGCTTTTAAATTCAATTTTTGTAAAAATTTGAGGTATGAGTCAAAATTATGTCACTCAAAGCAAATATAGGTAACTGTGGTTTCACTCTTTGCTTTATGATGTCTGTCTTGCCACTTAAAAGAATTGTTCTAAAAATTGATTGAAAATAAACTCAGATAACAAGGGTGAAAGTAATTTTTGAAATGTGAATTAAGTAACTCTCAACACAAAGCATAATTAAATCAATCAATTATCGTTTGTCTCCTTTGAATATATATGACTGTCATTCAAATTATTTCCATTCTCCTTTTAGGTTTTTTAATAAAATGTGGCAGGTAGATATCAAGAAAGCAAAGGACCAAAAACAAAGGTATGTGGTCTAATATTAGGTGGTTCAAATAGGGTCAGAGAACGAAAAGGAAATTCTCTAGAAATGGCCGTTTATGAAGACTCTCACCAGCAACCTGGCCTTCTCAACCATCCCCCTGTATTTGCTATTATTATATATGGGAGTAGATCTTCATAACAGAAGTTATTTTTTTCCGGGCAAAATTCTAGGTTCTAGCAATTGTTTTGCAAAAGAAGCTATCCTGGTCATTTAGGACAAATAGAGCAGCTATAAAATCAGCTGGTATTTTGCAATTTTCTGGAACGTTTAGTTTTACTGCCATTATTGTTGCTTCTGTTGCTGTTTGTTGAAAAGCAGTAGAAATATGGAATGTGTGCAAAGTCCTGGTGATCTGAACTGCTTCAAGGGAGGAAACAACTCCAGGCAAAGGGGGATCTTACTAAAGGTAACTTGTATAGAGGCTATGGTTTTGTCCTGCTCTGCCATTCACTGCGACATTGAGCATCTTAATGCACTGCTCTGACCCTCATTTCTTTATTTGTAATATATAAACGATAGAAATATGTACTTCACAAGGCTGTTGAAAACACTCAGTGACTGGTACAGAGTAAATGTTCAATAAAGGTTTGTACTCTGTAAAATGAGAACAATTACACTTTCCTCAAAGACATGCATGAGCTTAAGGAAACTATGAAAGCACCATAGGTGAGACTGACTTAACATATTTGTGGCCTAATATATCCATAATGTCATCTGTAGTCTAATATATCCATAATGCTTTATCAGTGTTTTCTATGTATGTCTATATGTAAATGTGTGTGAGTTTATGTATGTATATACACAGGGTGGGGCAAAAGTAGGTTTACAGTTGTGAGTATGCAAAATACATAATTTAGTCTTGCAGTATTATTTATTAATTCTTGTATTATTTTCCATATGAACAACTGTAAACCTGCTTTTGCCCGACCCTGCATATAAGATGCTCTTTCCTAAAACAAAATGATGTAAAAATAGTTGGAATGTGCATTTTGTGCTGGGGATAACTCTAGGCCCATCAGTCGATTACCTTTTCAGCATAGCCTATATCAAGCATCAGTATATTGTTAGTTACTTGGATGTACATCCCATTCTAAGTGCTTTTTGCTTTAGTTTCTAGAAACTTGCCAACCAGCATCAAAACAAAAATCATATCCACAAGTATTTACTGAATGTTTACCCTATGCAAGATACAACTGCTGCAAAGCCTAGGAAATATTTTTAGCTTCATGCATTATCAGTTGACTGATACCAAATGTACTGACTTCTTACTGGAACATCATCATGGAATATTCTGAATGCCATTACTGCTTTAAAAGGAACTATCAAGAGAATACCATGCCACTTTGCTCCACCTTGCTGTAAGGAAAAGAAAATGCGGCAGAGATGAGTATTACATTTCATTTCATTGTTCACAGTGTGTTACTCTATCATCTGATAAAATGAAGTTCCATCTGGCTGCTCCAGGGGATGAGAACAAGCTGTTTACTTGCTAATATGAAAACTAACCCTCCTGACTCCTCACTAAAAACTATAGAATACCTTATTATATTTTCATATTCATAAACATTGGCAACCAGTGGGCTTTTCCCTTTTTTTCCCCTTTTTATATCAGTTGACCTACCATGGGATGCATAATGCACAAGGGTCAGATATTAGGCCAGAAAGCAGATCTTGTGACCTCTGCAAATTTACCCAGCAAGTTCAGTGCAGAGCAATAGAAATATAATGTGAGGCACTCATGTGATTTAAAATTTTCTAGTAACCACATTTTAAAGTAAAGTACTTAAAAATTAAAAAGAATAGGTGAGATTGACTTAACATATTTGTAGCCTAATATATCCATAATGTCATTTCAATGTAATCAATACACAAATCATTGAGATACATGCTTTCTTATTCTGTCTTTGAAATTCAGAGGGTATTTTATATTTCCAGTAAACCTTACTTTGGATTGGCTGCATTTCAATTACTTAATAGCCACAAGTAGCTGGTCACTACCATATTAGAAAGTGCAACCCTGTATTACTGTTGGATAAGTTGGTAGGGTAAAAACAATAAAAAATTAGCACTTTATATGGGAATATTATACCCTACATGTTATATATTACTTTGTAATTTAAATAAAGAAAATGAATTTAAATGATAATAATGGATAAATTTAAATTAGAAAAAATTAAAGATACTGGGGTTTTTTCGAATGAGTTTATTTAATTCCAGGTGATACAGAATTCAGGGAAGAGCACACTGTGGCAGGATTCTGGACTGGGTTTCCTCTGACCTTACAGCTAAGGTTGAAATGGCAGAGTGAGAAGAACTAAAAAGATGAGCCACTGCATGATTATTATTGTTATTTTTCACAAAAGTTTATTGTTAAATGTACAACAGGCTCCAAAACAACACTTCAGTCTAGCTCTAGGTGGCAAGCAATGTTATAACAGGAAATCCAGATGTTAAAACATGAAGGGAATTAAGAACCACCAATGCCCTAGCACAAGGTACAGCTCACTTTTTGCCAGATTTCTGGAATTCCACCTGTGGCCAGAAGGCCCTTCCCCAAGCCTTCGCTTTTAGCTCCTCAAGTTTCTTCTGCACCTCTGTTTGCTTCTGCTTGAATGCTTTATCTCGTCCATCTCCTTGGCCTGCCTTTTGGGCTGTTTCAGGGGCTTCTTGCTACCTTTGTTGCTGGACACCCCTTCCCCAGAACCTGCCAAAGGAAGCTGATGAACTTTTTTTACATTAACATTACAAAACATATACAAACACAGGAAAAAGAAAAGGATACCAGACCATAAAAGGCAAGTAACTTGTTAAGATATGAGCACATATACAATTTCCTGTTTATAAATATGGACATAAAGAAATGATTTGCAGACAAATTATTTATAAATGAAAAAAGATATAGGTCATTGAGTATATGCACAGGGAGAAAGTCTCAGGATCCTCACACAGTTAAGACCATTACTTGACCAGAATTCATGAGAAGTTTGTTGTGCTTTTTTAAAAATTATTGGCTGTATTTCTTATGCTGTACTTTATATCTCCACTAGAGGCCTGGTGCACGAATTTGTGCACAGGTGGGGTCCTTCAGCCTGGCTGGCAATCTGGGCAATCGGGGCCATCTCCCCCAGTCCTGATAGGGGCCGATCAGGGCCAGCTGGCCGTGGGAGGTTGGCCGTGGGAGGTTGGCTGTGGGAGCATACTGACCACTAGGGGGCAGCTCCTGTGTTGAGCATCTGCTCCCTGGTGGTCAGTGGGCATCATAGTGACTAGTCAACCGGTCATTCAGTCGACCAGTCGTAACAGTCGCTTAGGCTTTTATATAGAGAGATGACTATTTTGCAACTGCCAATGTGTACTTCTTAATCCCTTCACCTTTTCACCCATCCCTCAAACCACATTGCATCTGGTAACCCCAGTTTGTTCTCTGTATCTATGAGTCTATTTCTGCTTTCTTTTTTTTCAATCATCATCCGAGGATATTTTTTGAGAGAGAGTGGAAAAGAGAGAGAAAGACAGAGAAATCTCGATTTGAGAGAAACACATCGATTTGAGAGAAACACATCGATTGGTTGCCTCCTGCATGTGCCCTGACCAGGGCCCAGGCCGGAGAGGAGCCTGCAATGGAGGTATGTGCCCTTGACTGGAATCAAACCTGGACCCTTCAGTCTGCAGGCCAATGCTCTATCCACTTAGCCAAACCAGCTAGGGCTCTGTTTTCTTTTTTTCACTTATTGATTTCAGAGAGGAAGGGAGAGGGAGAGAGAGATAGAAACATAAATTATGACAATCATCAATTCGCTGCTTCCTGCATGCCCCCTCTTGAGGATGGAGCCTGCAATCTGGGCATGTGCCCTGACCTGGAATCAAACCATGACCTCCGGTTTCATAGGTCGATGCTCAACCACTGAGCCACACCAGCTGGACTGTTACTAGGAATTTATCCATTTCTTCCAGACTGTGCAATTTGTTGTCATATGGTAGTTTGTAGTATTTCCTTATAAGCATTTGTATTTCTGCAGTGTCAGTTGTCACTTCTCCACTTCATTTATTTTACTTATTGGGGTCCTCTCCTTTTTTTCTTGATAAGTTTGTTTAAAGGTTTATCAATCTTGTTTATCTTTCCATAGAACCAACTCTCAGTTTCATTGATCATTTGTATTGTTATTTTTTACCAGGGGTGGGCAAACTTTTTGACTCGAGGGCCACAATGGGTTCTTAAACTGGACTGGAGGGCCGGAACAAAAGCATGGATGGAGTGTTTGTGTGAACTAATATAAATTCAAAGTAAACATCATTACATAGAAGGGTACGGTCTTTTTTTTTTTTTTTTAGTTTTATTCATTTCAAACGGGCCGGATCTGGCCCGTGGGCCGTAGTTTGCCCACGGCTGTTTTAGACTCTATTTCATTTATTTCTGTTCTGATCTTTGTTTTCTTCCTTCTACTCACTTTGGCCTTTGTTTGTTGTTCTTTTTTCAGGCCTTTAGGTTTAAGATTAGATTGTTTATTTGAGATTTTTCTTGTTTCTTGAGATTTTTTTTTTCTATGAATTTTCTATTCGAACTTTTACTGTGTTCCATAGATTTTGGGTTGGTGTGTTTTTATTTTTATTTATCTCACATATCTTTTGATTTCTTCCTTGATCTCCTTGTTAATCCATTCATTTTTTAGTAATGTTATTTAGTCTCCATATATTTGTGTTTCTCAGGTTTTTTTTTCCTTGTAATTGATTTCTATTTGCATACCACTGTGGTTAGAGAATATGTTTGATATGATTTCAATCCTCTTAAATTTACTGAGACTTGTTTTGTAGCTTAACATGTGGTCTATCCTAGAAAATGTTCCATATATGCATCTCTCCCTGGTGAACAGAAACCTTGCTGCTTTTCATAGCCAGATATTATGCGGGCACCTCTTCCAGCTCTGGTGCCCTGGAATGTGAAACCTGGTTTGGGGTTTAGACCCCACCCTTCTAGGGGGAAACCCTCACAGCTGAGATAAACCTCGAACCTCAGCCATAATCCTTGGAAGGTAGGTCAGCCCTTTTCGCATCTCTGCCCTTCCTATCAGTCTTGATGTGGCTTCTTCTGTAAATCCTTGCTTATAAAACTTCTCTTCAGCTAATCTTCAATTGTTATTCAGGATGACTGTTCTCTAATTAAGTTGTAATTCTAATTGGGGCCTGGAGGAGGTGAGTGTACCTTCCGCCTACTCCACTGCCATCTTGGATCTCTCTCAAACTATTTCTTAATTCCAGATATCACTTACATAAATGTCGTATTAGTACTTTCCATGTCAGATACTTTGCTAAGTTTTATTTTTGTCACATCTTTGAAAAAAATCATAATCCTGCATAAATCCAACTTTTGTCACCCATTTGCCTGAACCCCTGTTGTTAATTTGGACAAAAGAAAAATGTACATCCATGTTGAATGGTCTTGTGTTAAATTTTTTACCATAAACCTAAAATGGATCCTTAATGCTGATAATTTACTACACTACTCCTAACTCGTTGCTAACTCAATCCCTCTCCCAGTCTCAAACAAGTATTCTAATCTTTTCCTCTCTCCACAAACTCTGGACAATTAATTCACCATCCTTATTCTCAGATAATAACCTTACATTCTACATTACTGAGAAAATAAAAATAATTCCAGGACAATTTGCACAGAGCCTTTAACCCACTGACCACCCTCTGCACTCACCACACCTACCTACCCACAGCATCTGCATTCACCACACCTATCCAATCACCATCATCCATACTCACTACATCTCCCTAACCACCAGGATCTGCACCCACATTTGCCGCCCACCTGACATTGGGATGCACTCTCCATTTTCTTGTCTAAAGCCAGTCCCTCCAATTATGCTCTAAAACCCATCTCTTCTTACTTCCTCAAGAACACTCCAGAAATTCTCTCTTCCTCCAACATCATGATTTTTCATTCTCTACTCCATCATTTGCCTCACCACGCAAACATACCATTATTTCTCCCATCTTAAACATAAAAAGAAAATGATCTTTACCCCACTTCCACTTTATCAAATCATCCATTTCTTTACTGATCTTTGTTGCAAAACTCCTGGGAAAAGTTGCCTATGTCAACTTTTTAAATATTTATCTCTTTCCAATCACTAAAACACACACTAATCAAAGTTTTGATCCCTTTCCTCTAAAGGAACTTCTCTAGCCAAGGACACTAGTGACCTTTACATTGCCATGTACATTGCACAATTCAAGGTCCTCATCTTATTTAACCTGTCAGCAGCATTTGGCACAGTTGTCACTCATTCCTCCTTGATATACTCTCTTTTACTTGGCTTCTCTTCATTTCATTCTTTTCTTAATGGCCCTTCTCAGTTTCCTTTGGACAAAGGAAGAAAAAAACTTGATCTTATCCTTAACCTCTTGATGTTGGAATATACCAAACTCAACTCTTGGTTCTTTTACCTTTTCTACGTATACCCACTCTTCTAGGCTCATGTCAATGACTCCCAAATTTACATCTTCAGCCAATGTACTATTTCTCCCAAAATCCAGATTTAGCATTCTACTTATGTCTTAAAGACACCTCAAGCTCAACATGTCCATACTGAACTCCTTATCTTTTTCCAAAAACTTACTACCTCTATAAACATCCCATTTCAACTGACAGCAAGTTTATCTTTCAAGATGTTCAGGCCAAAATCCTTAGAGTCATCATTGTCTCTTCTTTCATTCAAATTCTTCCATCAGAAAATTCTGTTGGCTCTACTTTCAAAATATATCCAGAATCAGATTATGTCTGATTACCTCCATTGCTACCACACTAGTCTGAACAAATATCATTTCTCACCTGGTTGCTTCAATACCATCTAATAGGTCTCCTGTTTCTGCTTTTGTTCCCTACACAGCAGCCAGAAGGATACTTTTAGACCCAAATCAGATCATGTCACTCCTCTACTTAAAATCCTACAATTGGTCCCTTCTTACAGACAATCTCCAAAGTCTTTTCATTGGCCTAAATGGTCCTACATGATTTTACTCCTGTTGTATTTCTGACATCATCTCCTAATGTTCCCACCATTGTTCTTTTGCTCCAGGCACAGTGATTAGTTAATAAATATTTTAAATACATTAAACCCAGTCTCCAAGGAGCTCACAGTCTACTGGACAAAACAGAGGTAGAAGGTGGTAATTAAAGTTCTCTTCTGTTTCCCATTCAGAACTCTGGGAGGTGAATGTTAAAGGTTGAGAAATTTGCAAAGGCTGGGAGCGATGTTAGAGAACACAGAAAGGAAGGAAGGAAGGACTTTTCAGGTAAGATAAGCATTGCAAGTGCAAAGATCTGGAGAGATGAACCAGCAGCATATTTATAGAATTACAAATAAAGCATCAAAAAATAACATTTGAGATAAGGGAATCTAGATGTAGGAGGCAAAAATAAATATGGTTTATACTTTAGCTAGGAGTCAGATCACAAAACACTTTCTATTTGTTTCTTTCCTAACAGTTTTCAATATGATCACAGAGCAATTTATTAAATAACCAGGTAATTTTGATGCACCTCCTCGACAGGGCCAAAGCAATATTTGGAAAGGATTCTGAATCCCCCAAGTTAAAGATACAAAGGAAAAACCTAGAGTCACATTTAATTTGACAAGGTAAAGGAGTGGGTGTGCTACTATATCAAATTTAATTTGTATAAAATCATTATCTCTGGTAACATTATTTTTCTTGATCTATTTCGTTTAGACTACATTAGTAAGGCTTGATCTCCCTGTCTATCTAAACATCGATTCACTTACAGCAAGCTTCAGGATAACACTGGTCTTATTAATTCCTGATAAATCCACAAGGTGTTAGTTGCACACAATATTGTATAAAAGGTGAACTGAGACTTAACTCAGTCTACAGCTTTCCCCAGACAAGGCAGTGGACCACAGGTGAGTCTCAGCACCTATAGTTATCAAACGGTGACAGTTACTTTCTAAATTATAGATTTTTCAGGATCTGGAAAAAAAATCTAGAGCTTTTGAACTGTCAGGTAGGAAATTTGGGTTTGTCAACCTAGCTTCTTAAATATGGTTAATACAGCATATACTCCCTGTTAGCATGCAATTGACTTTGTAGACCTCTGAAACAAAGGTGAGTAAAAGCAAATGAAAATATTTATGAGATGCTAACAATGATGAACTAATTTTGTAGGACAGAATTTTCTTCTTATTTTTAAACAAAAATAATCTTTAAAATGATAACACAGGGACAAATATGATGATCACAATTATTTTCTTCAGAGTAAACATTTTAAGACAATTAGGAGTAATACTCTAATCTTTAAAAACTGCTTTACTTACATCATTATATTGGAGTTTTGACCTATGTTTCTACTTTGACCAAAAAAAAATGAAGAAGGAGGAGGGTAAGAACAACTGTTTGTTCAACAAACTAGGAAGAAAAATAATTGCTGCAGCAAATGTGACTGGAGCATATGAGTAAACCAATTCATTTTGGTTTGGTCCGCTTATGTAATGATTATAACTCTTTGGGTTTTGTTTTCTCATGGCTTCAATTGTTTGCTTCATAGTCCAGGATGAAGCCAGTCCAGTTGTACTTTCTTCTCTGTTGCTGGAAAGCAATGTGCTGCAATAGCTGTGAGCTGACCAACATCACCATCACAGTGGAGAAAGAGGAATGTCGCTTTTGCCTGAGTATCAACACCACTTGGTGCGCAGGCTACTGCTACACCCGGGTAGGAACTCTGCTTTCCGGGAAGTGAGGGTGCTGAGGGTCTATTGAAGACAATTTTTATTAATTCCCATTTTATTCATACTTTAAGTTTTCAAAGTAATAGCCATGAGTCCCTCAGCCAAATACTGTCTGTGTTATGATTAAGGTTAATTACCATGATATCAGTTAGATATTTGGGTTTGAATTTGATTAGGGTAAATTTAGGGATGCCTCAGATCTGATTTGATCAACCAGGCAGTATGCCAACTCTGTATTAAAATAAAAAGGAATGTCAAGGAGGAAAAAAAGAAGACATATGTAATACTCTTTGTAATACTTTAAGCAGCAAAACAAAACAAAAAAAACAACAACAAAAAAGAAACTGCAAGTCAAAAATAAAATAAAAAAGAATTCTATGATAGATTTTACATATAGAGAGGTAAATATGCAAGCATACATATATTTAGTAATAGAAGATTTACAATATTCGCCAAAAGCTAATTTCTAGGAAGATGTATTTCATGTATGTCATGTATTTCTATTTCTACGTAACTGAAGCTATATCTTTGCAATGGAGATAGTACCAAAATATGTTTCTCAGCCACATAAAAACACAAACAGCCACATTATAAACACTGCCGTATTGTCCCTCCTGAATACAAATGCCAGCAACCATCCTGAGAACACATTCAATCCTTGCAGACTGTTACAACCAAATGAATCTGCAAACCCACTCACTTCTTTATACTGTTGAGAAAACCAAGGCACAGAGGCATAAAACTACTAGTTTGTAGTCATACAGTTTCTTTGCATCAATCCAAGTAAGAAGGCAGCTCCTACTTTTTCTTTATTTTTGCTTCCTATTACACCTGTTTTTTTATGCAGAATTCCATAGTGTGTGTGTGTGTGTGTGTGTGTGTGTGTGTGTGTGTGTGTGGTGTGTGTGTTTGTTTGTTTGTTTTTCACTTTTTTAATCCTCACCCATGGATATTTTTTCCATTGATTTTTAGAGAGATTGTAAGAGAGAGGGAAAGACAGAGAGAAATATCAATGTGAGAGAAACACATAGATTGATTGCCTCCTGCACCAGCCCCAACCAGGGCCTGGGCCAGGGAGGAGCCTGCAACCAAGGTACATTCCCTTGACCAGAGTCAAACCTGGGACCCTTCTATCTGCAGGCCAACACTCTATCCACTGAGCCAAACCAGTTAGGGCAAAATAGCAACTTTTTAATGAAATATACTTTATTGGTAGCAAATAAGTATGATCAACCTCCACTTAATGTACAGTTTATTGTACCTTCTTAGGATATACATTTGGTAGCATGATACTGAAATAAACTAAGCAGCTGTGATCATTTCTTCCCTCAGTGCAAATAATTTTTTTATTCAAAAGTGTTAGGCCACACCTGTTCTCCCTGGATTAAAATGTCTTATATGCAAACCATGTACCCTTTGAAACTGAGAGCGCTGTAAAATATAAAGCACTTAAGGCAAGAAAATGTCTACAGTTCTTAGAATATTTAAAATCTTATATGAGCCTTTATAGTCATGTTAAACTAAGCATTAACATTCCACATTATGTCTCTTTGACCTTCTAAAAACACAGGACAATGTATTTGGAAATGTTTACTGAGAAATTAAACCTCAGTGTTTTATGGTTTAAGTTTTCATTAACACAGCTTTCAACTAAGTACAAAAAGTCAACTTAAGCCCTAGCTGGTTTGGCTCAGTGGACAGAGTATTGGCCTATTGACTGAAGGGTCCTGGGTTCAATTCTGGTCAAGACCATGTACTTCAGTTGCAAGCGCCAGGGCAGGTGCAGGAGACCACCAATCGATGTGTCTCTCACGTCAATATTTCTCTCTCTGTCTGTCTCTCCTCCTTCCTTCCACTATCTCTAAAAATCAATGCAAAAATGTCCTCAGGTGAGGATTAACAACAACAACAAAAAGTCAACTTAAAATGTCTGTCATGTCTCCCTTGCTCATCATTTTTCTATATTAAAAAATATATTTTGATATATTCAAAGTCTCTCTATGGTTTGAGAAATAATTAATATTTTGATATAGACAGAAGGAGGAAAAGGAATGAATTATATTTTCTGTAAGATTTCCAGAACAACCAGGAACATGGTATAGCATATAGGTAGGTCATTTATGAGATCATGTTCCCTTAGTTAGGTATTCCTTAAGTGAGCTTTAATGGGTAAATGTTAGAGCAAGCAGTATGAAATTCCTATCTCATTTTGATTAAGCTAAGCAGAAACTCCCAGAATACTGTAACCTAACTCTCTCCTTCCTAAACTCCTCAGGATCTGGTGTACAAGGACCCAACCAGGCGCAATACCCAGAAAGCATGTACCTTCAAGGAGCTGGTGTATGAGACAGTGAGAGTGCCTGGCTGTGCTCACCATGCAGACTCCGTATATACGTACCCAGTAGCCACTGAATGTCACTGTGGCAAGTGTAACAGAGACAGTACCGACTGCACCGTGCAAGGCCTGGGGCCCAGCTACTGCTCCTTCAGTGAAATAAAAGATAAGGAGCAATGGACATTTTAGGCTGCATACCCCTGTCCTGAAGGACCAAGATATCTGAAAAGTCCATGTGTATACAACATGCAAAGGCTGCAAGCCACTGTGGGCTAGGGGAGCATCAGACCCCACTGACCCCGGCCTTTCCAGAGCTTGAGAGTGCAAGAATTGAGAGTGGTGGAGCCAGGAGCCTGGCACCACTCCATCCTGTATCTACATTGGGTTCCTTAAGTTTTATTTAGTCTTACTTAACTTATAGACACATGGGTACCTTCTGTTTATTAATCTTAGAAACCCTCTTAGTCAATCCCTTCCCCTTTGGATAGGGATACCTACACCCAGAAATGAGATGGGAGTGGGTGAAAGTACTAGATGCTGCATTCTTTTGATGGACTCTTGGGCCCTCAAAAGCAGGGCCATCCCATCATCTACTTCATCATTGTAGCCTCGGTACTAACACCATGCCTGGGATTTAGTAAGAAACTCAACGATGGCTTCCTTAAGGAAAGTAAGAACAGAAAGGTAGGGGGTAGGAAAACACTGAAAAAGGATGGCTGATGAGGCTGCCCCAACAATGCCAGTCAGTCCATGGGAATGAGGGCATCAGTTCCACCCCATCTCTCCTCCTCTGGCACATGGGACAGGTTGCACCTCTATGAATTGCTCGGTACAGATGGGAACTAAGATTTCCAAGCTATTACTACCAAGCCCTTTAGATAAGGGCAAAATCAAGAAATGTTAATGTGGGCCTATGGAAATTAGCCCACATCTATTCCAACATTTAAATAAATTGAACAAATTCTGCCAGGCTCCCGCAAAACTCCCTTTGGAAAGTAAAACAAAAGAAAACAAAAATGTGTTACCCTGCCTTCTGGACTGGATTCGCTCCTTGGAATAGAAGGGAATTTGAAAGTAGGTTTGAAAGCAATTTCAGCAACTTATTAAGTGCATTTATCTTATCTACAAATACATTTGTGTAAATAAATAGCTCTTTTAGAAAGAATTTGCCATGAAGAAAAAGAAAACCTGCTTTCTAGAATCCTCTGTATCAGTCTTCTCTTTTGTTTATTCACGTTCTCCCAAATCTATGATTTCTTTCAAGAAGGTACATATTGAAACTGTTTCATGAGTTGATTTTTTTTTAAAGATGTTACCTCTCTAAGTTATGTACTTGTTTCACACTTAAAATGTTTTAACTAACTTATTCAATCCTACCTTATTTTTTAAAATAAAGATGCTAGCCACTAGAGTCATAAATTTGAATTTTTTCACAAACAGCTAACATATGTGCATGTTTATAATAGTAGCAGAAAAAATCTTAATGTATAATTCCTAATGCTTCTGTAAATATTTTATGTCCTCACCTTTGAAAATATTAAAAATGATTTGGTTGCATTTCTAAAAGTACTTCTTTAAATTTCCTGTCATTTTTTGAAGTTATTTCCTGATGTAATAGAGAAACAAAGCTAAGGGAGAATCACAGAGTGGGTGGGGACCCTGGTGATTCTCCAGTTCATTTCTCAAATGTTTGACACGGAAAAATTAAAGATCAAGGATGTTAAGATCACAGTCAACATCACAAAGACTGTTCATGGCAGTACCAGGTTTAGAACCCTGGCTTCCTAGCTCTTAGTCCACCTCTCCAGTGACTCCCTCACCATACTAAGAAGTAATCATGGCAAGGACCGATGCAAAATTGTAGGAATTAATAATCAGCTTTGTCCACTCAAATCTGGTATTGAGTGTGGTTTACAGGTATATTCTCTACAATATTTTGACACATTGAAATTAGGGCTATAATAACAAAGTTCGACAAGATGCTTTAAATTACAGCATAGTCTTTTCCTTCTCCCTATGCTTTTAGAAGTCAAAACAACTGCCTTTCCATTAGAGGTAGTATAGGGCAATGGCCCCAGAGTTGTCATCTTAATCTTCTTGACCAGATGTGTCATCTTGAACAAGTCATTTAAATTCTCTGGACTTCAGTTACCTCTATGACAGGTTTAGATGTTTCTTCCATTGACACTACATAGTAATTAGTTGTCAAGTCAGATTTCTATGAAACATTTACCACACTCTCATTCAAGCTATCTTCTGGCCTGTCCTAGTCAGTTCATACTGCTATAACGGAATACTACACACTGGCCCTCCTATAAACAACAGAAATGTATTTCTCACAGTTCTGGAGGCTGAGAAAGTCTAAGATCAAGGCATCAGCAGATTTAGTGTCTGGTGAGAGCCCACATCCTGTTTCATAGACAGCTGTCCTTTTTGCTCTATTTGCACAGTGGCAGGGAGGAAAGGAGCTCTCTGGGGCCTCTTTTATAAGAGCATTTATTCTATTCCATTGATGAGGGCTCTGCCCTATTGACTAATTACTTCTCAAAGGCCCCATCCAAATACCATCACATTGGGAATTAGGTTTCAACATATAAATATGGGGGAAAGGCAAACATTTTAGTCTATAGCATGGCCTGTGAGAATGAAATATGAACAATCTTCCTTATGCAAAAAAATGGAAAAAAATCTATAGTTCAAAATGGTTGGCAATTTCAGCATTGAGAAGACATAAACAAACAAAATCTTAGCTGAATATAATTGAGTATGAAAGTTGGGTCAATGATTAATATAAATAAGTTGCTAGAAACATTTTTAAACTGTCTTAGGAATTTGCATTTAATTCATTTATATTCACTATAACAAAAACAGTACTTTAATTTATAAGGTACCTCTAGGCATTTCATTTGTTAGGCTGATTTACAGTAAATTGGCTTATTGCAGCATAATAAAAAATAGTCCTTGCTAGATGCCACTACAATAAATTAATCAAGCAATTTAAAATTGAATTTTCACACTACAATCTTATTTTGTTTTCTCACATATATAAAATAATAGCATCTAGCTTCATTTAAAACCAATAATATGATTCGTGCTTTGCAGAAACCAACAACAAATTAAAAACCAAACCTTTGCATTAGTAGCAACAGAAACAGCCAAGAGCGTTTGAGAAATGAGTATGATTTTCCCTTCACTGTTACTATAGCACACGGAATCTGGGAACAAATGGAGCCTAGTATAATCGTGTGGTTGTTTTAAAGGCTGTAACACTTCAGGACAATGCAAATGGCTTCTCACATTAAAAAGACATTAAATCGCTCATCAATTTAGAAGAAAAGGCAAACGACTGCTCTCAAATTTTAAAATACATTTCTGTGAAAAATTACCTCTGAGCTGCAGGAGACCCTGAGGCTATTGTGATGTACCTCTTCGCGTGTGCTGGAAGTGATGGTAGCCCTCCCCAGGGTTGAGAAAGGCTGCTAGCAGTTCTGTTGTTCAAAATATTTAAAGTGAGTGATTAATTATGAGCTGTGTCATAGGCATGTGAAGTGATGGAAGATGGAAAAACTGAGAAACCAAGTGGCTCTGCAGAGGAGGTGCAATCAGCCCCTGATTAATTGTGCTAATGGGAAGGAATGTGTGGATAACACAAACATCATTAAATGCCAAATAAAAACTAGCCTGAGTTTGTCCCAAAATACATAAATTGAAATTTTAAGATAGGAAATTTTCCTCCCTTGGAACTGTTATCCATGATGGTGGGTCTATAATTTAACACAAACAGTATCTTCAAAAGAATGATGCCTTGCAGTGTTAAAGGAGTTGGAATAACAACATCTGACAAAGGGAATGCACTCCAGACACATCACCTGTAGAGTAAGCATAGTTCTCTATGTACTGCCCCAATGCCGAGCCACTAGCCTGAAGATGGACTGAATACTGCAAAGGCAAAAGCTTATTTGTTCAAAAAATGAAAGTTCTGCCAGGGTTGCCCAGATGAGTCTGATAAAACAGATGAAAGTAATCCAGGTTTATTAAAGGTTTCCTTTTACAGGTATACAAACAGGGCTGCTTCATAAAGACACTCAGTAAAACAGGGAGAACAGCCCACTATTCATCAGCTATTTCCATCTAGCCTTGCAGCATGGGTGTTTATTCAAGCTTTCAAAACATAAAAGTCGGTGGGCATTCTGTTTCAGACAGAATGCTAAATACTACTGAGAATGGACTATGGAAAAAGCATGCCTGGTTACTGCCCTGATGGAATAAAGCACCCAGCAACTCTTAGCACACAATAAATGCACAAGAAATATAACTGGATTTTCCTTTCAAATGTTCACTGATTCTGAAATCTCTCTGGGCTGAGAAGTCAGCTGCTAAAATATCAACTTAAATTTTTAAAGAAGGGTTGGGGTAGAGCATAAGTATCTCGGGCTCTATAATGGAAAGTACAAATAAGAAATCATACCTGGTATCAAATCCATGTGGAATGATAGGACTTTAGGAGTTTGAAGATTGTCAATATTTAAGAACATTTAAGAAATGAACTGAAAGGGCATCAGATTCCCAAGGAGATTGTTCTAAGTTTAGTGCCAACACAGAAGAGTCCAAAAAATTTTGGGGAAATGTCAAATAAAAAAGATACAAAATTAAAAATGATATATGATTACACCAAGTGAACTTTGGGAGTTGGGGAAGAAGGCAGGAAAATGCTTAGTCAATAAACCAGAGATTGTTCTTAAATATTTTATTGTATCCCTAATTATTCACACTTATTGGTTTTTATCACTGTAGAAATAAGAAGCACAAGAATTTTGATAACCTACACACAAACATCCATGCCTCTAGAATTTCATCTTGAGGATTTTGTTATTTCTTGTATGGGACCACTGAATTTCCCAGACTCCCACAACCTGTCATTCTAAGCATACAAATCAGTTATATTCCAAATGGTCTAGTACCCAGTTGAAATAAACACATATAGCTGTTAAGCTTATGTGTGAAGAAACACAGGTGAGAAAAAGCAAATGTTTCCTTTTTAAACTGGGTACTTTTTGAACATTTGGTTTTCAATTACAGTTGACATACAATATTATTAGTTTCAGGTGTGCAACACCCTAAGTAGATATTTATATATCTTACAAAGTGATCACCCTGATAAGTCTAGTACCCATCTGACACCATACATAGCCTAACTTCTGTCTAACCATTTTACCAACCGTGATCTTATTTAGGTCAATCATAAACTCCTGGTTTTTAAATTCAATGGTCAACTTTCAGCATACATTTTTCCAGGAACTCTTTGCTGCACACAATCTGATCATTCCCTCCTCCCTTCTTAATGTTCCTATTTCCTTTTTCTCCTATGGCACTCTACTCTCCGGGTTCTCTTGTCTCTGTCAATCACTTCTGTGTCTTCTATGTAATATCTCCCAAGGTGCTCTCCTCCACTCAGTACTCACACTTTCCCTGATAGACCACTTAATATCTTTCACTGACAACTTAATGACCAATGAAGCAAATTCTTTAGCAAAGGCTAGACTTTTTTTTAACCCATGCCCATTAACTTGCAGCTGAACACTGTCTTGTAGTCATTCCACAGGCCTCATTCTCAATATGCCCCAAATCAAATTCATCATCTCCATTGCAGAAGTACTCCAGGTCTGTATTCTCTACCAGTATCCACCTGTGATTGAAAGCTAAGAATCATTCTCGACTCCCTGCCTCTTCCTCACATTTCACTTCTAGGTGCAGTAGTGTAAATAGTATGGTGATTCAAAGATTAGTACTAAACAGGTCCTTGCTCCTGATTCATTAACTATATTGGCCAAAGTTATTGGATAGAAATTTCATATAGTTCAACCTAGTACTTCAGTCTTTTTAAGCTCATGTTTCCCATCTGTATAATGGGAAAAGGTATGGTACATATTACACAGATATTTGTTTTAAAGATTAAATAAGGTAATGCATGCAAAGCATTCAGTTTCTTGCTTAATACATAATAAATGTTCAATAAGTGTAGATAGTTTTATCAAATTCATTAAGTCCTGACTATTTACCTCCAAAATACATCATGAATTTATTTCCTCTACCTTATCACTGTTTACTCCACTCATTTGTTCACTTAGCAAATTTTTATTGAATGACCATGTATCCCAGGTACTACAATAGACCTTGAGAATTCATGATGGACAAAATAGGCATAGCCCCTGCTCAAGTGTACTTTCAGAATGGAGGGGAAGACAGACTGTTACACAGCAATTAAATGGAAGTCATTAAAAGTCATGACTGCAGGGTTTCCTCTGGTTAGTGAGAGAATACATTTTCCATGACTCACCCTCTTCCCCTAGCCGTGATCGGCAAACTGCGGCTCGTGAGCCACATGCGGCTCTTTGGTCCCTTGAGTGTGGCTCTTCTTAAGCCTTAGGAGTACCCTAATTAAGTTAATAACTATGTACCTACTTATATAGTTTAAGTTTAAAAAATTTGGCTCTCAAAAGAAATTTCAATTGTTGTACTGTTGATATTTGGCTCTGTTGACTAATGAGTTTGCCGACCACTGAAGCTGGATTATAACTGATTTGCGTTGATACAAATGAGTACTCTGCACTAAATAAATGGCTCATGTCTCAAATGTCAGCAGCCTCAGGCATGGATGCTGTTAGATACAAAGAGATGAAGCCCAGTAGCTTTCATGAAGAGTCTCAACTGGGCTAACTGGGCATTTCAAGTCTCTGCCACGTATCTGTTCCATGCCAGTAGGCTACCTCAGGAATGTCCTCATGGAAATGACAGAAACACAAGAAAGAGCAAGGCCTCTCGAGTTGTAGACTTAGAAGCACCATACTTGCACTTCTGCTTCATTCTATTACCCAAAGCTAGGCACATGGTCAAGTCCAGAGACAGAGGCAGAGGACACTTCAAAGTTAAATGCCCAAGAGGATGGATGCAGAGAGGGTAAAAGATCATTCAACCCATCAGCAAGACCTATCAATTCTACCTTGGAAATACTTTCCACACCTGTCCAATACTCCTTCTATGTTACTGCTACTACCACTTCAGTTCACCATGATCTCTCTTACCTATCACCACCTGACTGCTCTGTCCAAATCTTTCTTGTCCGTTCCTTCTCAGACCATTCTCAATGCAGCAACGAGAATACACTTAAAAAGAAAACCTGCTGAAACCGGTTTGGCTCAGTGGATAGAGCGTCGGCCTGCGGACTGAAAGGTCCCAGGTTCGATTCCGGTCGAGGCATGTACCTTGGTTTCGGGCACATCCCCAGTAGGAGATGTGCAGGAGGCAGCTGATCAATGTTTCTTTCTCATCGATGTTTCTAACTCTCTATCTCTCTTCCTTCCTCTCTGTAAAAAATCAATAAAAAAAATATATATATATATAAAAGAAAACCTGCTCTGACCACTCATTTAATTAAGTCTGCCAAGTGGTTTCCTATTGTTCTCAGGATAAAGGTGAAAATCCTGACTAAGGCTTGAATTGTTTTCAATTTTCAAATGAGGGGTTATTTTAAAGCAAATAGGTGAACCTGGTGAAAGGGAGAAAGAGAGTGAAGAGGGAGTGTGGGAAAGAGAGGGTTTGTAATGACTTCCATGTGAGGAGAGCCTAGGACCCCTTTCTCCAACCTCATCTCCTTCCTTCCTTTCTTTCACTTTATGGTTGGAACACATCATAATTTCCCAACTTGTACACTATTTCAAGCCTCTGGGGTCTTACTTGGACTGCTCTGTGTCCAAGTAGAGTTCTTTATCCGTCCTTTTGGTATGGACTCAAACCCTCTGCCTGTCCACTTTCCTTCTTCCAGGGGAAAAGTAGAGAGGAGAAGAGCGCAGATTCATTTGGCTCAGTGGATAGAGTGTTGGCCTGCGGACTGAAGGGTCCCAGGTTCAGTTCCGAGAGAGAGAGAGAGAGAGAGAGAGAGAGAGAGAGAGAGAGAGAGAGAGAGAGAGAGAGGAAGATGAGGGGGAGAGGAAGATGAGGGGAAGAAGTGATGGCCATCTCTTGTAGGAAACATTAGAACCAGAGGCTTGAATGCTGGGAGAATGGGTTCTCTCCACAGCTGTCTCTGCTTCTTCCTGTATATGTCAATGTAATTTAAGACTATTGTTATTATTGTTTCCCCCTACCAAAGACTAGAAAACAAAGTAATTGACAGTCTCAAGTTTTACTGGGTCCCATGTTGAAAATAACCTAGGGAGGCTGCAGCAATCTTGAGAAAGAACAAAGTTGGAGGTATCATGCTACCTGTTATCAAATTTACTACAAGGCTATAGTAATCAAAACAGCATGGTACTGTCATAAAAGCAGGCACATGAATCAATGGAACAGAATAGAGAGCTAAAATAAACCCACACCTATAGAGTCAATTAACATATGACAAAGAAGCAAGAATATATAATGGGGTAAAGACAGTCTGTTCAACAAATGGTGTAGGAAAAACTGGACAGATACATGCAAAAAAAAAAAAATGAAACTAGCCCACCTTCCTACACCATATACAAGAAAAAACACAAAATGGATTAAAGATATAAATGTAAGACCCCAAACCATAAATCTCCTAGAACAGTGGTTCTCAACCTTGGCTGCACATTAGAATCACCTGGGAATCTTTTTAAAATCCTGATTTCTGGGCCTCATCCCCCGGAAATTCTGTTTCTTTGTTACTAATGTTGTGGCCCCACCCCATGACAAAGAAACAGAATTTCCGGAGGATGAGACCCAGAAATCAGGATTTTAAAAAGATTCCCAGGTGATTCTAATGTGCAGCCAAGGTTGAGAACCGCTGTCCTAGAGGAAAACATAGTAAACTCTCTGACATAGCTCTTAGTAATATTTTTTCCTGATATATCTCTTCAGGCAAGGGAAACAAATGGGACTATATCAAACTAAAAAGTTTTTGTGCCGCAAAGAAAACCATTAACAAAACAAAAAGATAACTTACCTATTGAGAGAAGATATTTGCCAATGATATCCAGTAAGAGATTAATATCCAAAATGCATAAAGAACTCATACAACTTAACACCAAAACAAACAATCCAATTAAAAAACAGGCAGAGAACCTGAATAGACACTTCTCAAAAGAGGATGTACAGATGGCCAATAAACATATGAAAAGATGTTCAATGTCACTAATTATCAGACAAATGCAAATTAACAAAAAAAACCCACAATGAGATATCATCTCACACCTTTCAGATAACAAGTGCTGGTGACAATGTGGAAGCCTCCTGCACTGTTGGTGGGATTGCAAATCGATGTGGCCACTATAGAAAACTGTATGGAGGTTCCTCAAAAAATTAAAACCAGAACTACCTTATGAGCCAGCAATTCCACCTCTGGGTATTTATCTAAAGAAATCCAAAACACTAATTTGGAAAGATATAGGCACTCTTATGTTGAATTAGCATTATTTACAATGGCCAAGATATGGAAGCAACCTAAGTGCCCATCAATAGACGATTAAAGATGTGATACATATATACAATGGAATATTACATGGCCATAAAAAATGAAATAGCATTTGCGACAACATGGATGCACCTAGAAGATATTATGCTAAGTGAAATAAGTCAGACAGAGAAAGACAAATATCATATGATTTCACATATGTGTGGAATATAAAGAAGAAAATAAACAAATAAAACAAAAGCAGACTCATAGATGCAGAGAACAAACTGATGGTTGCCAGATGGAAGAGGGTTTCGGGGACTGGGTAAAAAGATGAAGGGCTTAAGAATTACAAATTGGTAGTTACAAAATAAATACAGGGATGTAAAACACAACATAGAAAATATAGTCAATAATATTATAATTACAATGTATGGCACTATGTGGGAACTAGAATTACTGAGATCACTTTGTAAATTATGTAAATGTCTAACCACTATACTGAACATCTGAAACTAATATAAAATAATACTGCATGCCAACTGTAATTGAAAAAAAAATGATAATGCAGTTGCTAAAAAAAAAAAAACTACTAGGGAGAAACACTGCCTTAGTATATTTCAGGTGTCTAATCATGGACAAAAATTTGTGGCAAGTACACTGAATGGCTGCTCTTGCCATAACCATGTAGATGGGGGACAGAAGACCCTAGAAAAGCTGAGGAAAGAGGTCAGGGCAAATTAAGAAATATATTGAGTAGAATACATCCCTACTCAACCTTTATGACTTAGTTCAGGTGGCCCTCCTCCAGGAAGCACTCCAGGTTTCCCTGACTGGGTTGGATGTCTGTGTTCTTTGCATTACTGCCCCATGGGAATGAAAAAAAACACACACTTACTCCTGTGTTTTCCTTTACACTACATAATCCTTTACTTCTGACACCAGATGTGTAGGTTTTCCACACACCAAATGGTTCTGACACCAACTGGGTGTCCTATTATATTAACTGAATTCTGACACTACCTGGAGAGAGCCTCAGATCCCAAAGGCTAAGGGTTCTGTCCTATAAGAATGCCCCTTCTGCACTTCAGACTCCAATCATATGTCCAGGTTGTTACATATGCTTCTGACCCATGGAAATTTGTCAGTTTCCATGACCCGGCCCCTCATCTCCCCTGCCCCACCCCCCGAATTAAATTACAAAAGCAGCTCAAAGAATTCAGGAAAATATTTTACTTACTAGATTACTGGTTTATTAGAAAAATATATAACTCAAAAACAGACTGATGTAACTGATGCACAATGTTAGGTCAGATCAAATAATTGAATCCATACTCCCGCCCCTGAAAACTGAACTTTAGACCACTTTACAACCGACATTCCCTTTTTTTAATGTTTTTTTTTATTGTTGATAGTATTACAGATATCTCCCATTCTCCCACCCCCCACCTTTCTGACATACCCTTTTGCTTAGACCATATTTCACTTGTTAAGACCACATTCCACTTGCTAAGATCATTATCTTTCCCCTCAGGACCTGTGAGAGAATTCCCCACCCAGATAAAGTCCACCTAGAGTCCTTTAAAATCTCAAACTCCCTGTCCCTGGGTGCTACAGCCCATCTGACTTCCAGATGACCTAATCTATACTAATAAAAGGGTAATATGTTAATTAGAACGGATAGACAGGACATCTTCCGGATGTCATTCCAAACGTCCTTCCTGACAAAGCCGGGGCCCAGCCAGGGGGAAGCCACCCGCAGTCCCAGTTGCCTGCAGCCAGCCAGAGGGAGGGAAGCCCAGATCCCAGGTGCAGGGGCCAAGGCAGAAGCAGTTAGAGGCAATCAGGCAGGCAGGCAGACAGGCAGTTAGGAGCCAGCGGTCCCAGAATGTGAGAGGGATCCCGCAGGGACTGAACCAGCAGTTGGACATCCCCGGAGGGGTCCCAGATTGCAAGAGGGTGTAGGCCGGGCTGAGGGACCTCCCTCCCACCCTCCGCCCGCATGAATTTCATGTACTGGGCCTCTAATACATTTATAATCCCTTACCACTTTGGCCTCCTGCATTCCTCCTTTGGTGACCCTAACACACTGGACAAGATATGTGGGAAGAGGTGCAGAGCCTTCCATGCCCTCTCTAGGGTACAGCACTTCTCCTGGAACCTTACATGTGTTTACTTACCTGACGGGCTCTCTAAACCCCATCCCTTTGGACTTTATCAGGCTTCATTAAGTAAGTATGATTGATTAAGTCATCGGCCATTAGTGAATGAGCTCAATCTCTTGCCCCCTCCCCCTCTCAGAGGTGGGGTGGGGCCTAGGTTCCAACCCTCTAATCACATGGTTGGTTCCCCTGGCAACCATCATTTGGGGCATTTTAATAGTCTCCTCACTAACATAAACTCTGGTATTGTTGTAAAGGTCTTTTTATGAATAACAAAGACACCTTTATCATTCTTATCTCTTAGGAAATTCCAAGAATTTTAGGAGTTCTCTGTCATGAAAGGTGACGAAAACCTACTATAAATTTTTTTATTGGAGATCACAATATCCTTCAATATATACTAGTATGTATACTAGTATGTATACACCTCCTTCATATATGCATATGTATGGCATATAATAAGCTCTCAATAACTGGTAGCTATAATTATTCTTGCTACTATTTATGGATGTCTATTATATCTGGGAACACTGGAATAATCAGCTCACACTTCATGACACGCTATATTTTAATCTTGAACGATGGCTATTACACTGAGAAGAAGTGGAGCTGTTATTTGATCCTGTATTTCCTGTCTTCCCTCCCACTTTGTATCCTCATTTCTTGCAATAGCGTTTAAGAGTCAACTGATCTAAAGAAATGTGATATAGAGAATTTAACTAGTGACTGGGCAGTAAGACAGATTGAAACTGCATTTTTGGTTTTTGGTTTTTCTCATTTGAAGCAAACATTTCAGACTGTTGTGGGGGTGGCATGGGGAAGGAAATACAGATCTGTTCACAGCTGCTACTCAAAATACTGGCCATATAACCAGGAGAGAATTTGGCTCAAATTAAAACCCCAGGGCTTTTTTTATTTTATTTTATTGTTTAAAGTATTACAGATAGTAGTACATATGTCTCCTTCCCCCTCTCTCCCCCCACCCCATTGACCTTCCCCCGGCCTCCCCTACTCCCCGGCACATGGCACATGTCCTCACCCCATCCCCCCAGTATCCATTGGTTATGCTTATATGCATGCATACAAGTCCTTCGGTTGATCTCTTACCGCCCCCACCCCCCCCAATACTCCCCAGCCCAGGGCTTTTTTTGCCATCATAATAATTATCAATTAAAATTCATTTGGGCGGGGGGATAAAATGAACACATATGTAATACCCTTTGTAATATTTTAAGCAATAAAAAAATAAAATAATAAAAAAATATAAATAAATAAATAAATAAATAAAAGCGAACTTTTGGCCTTTAAAAAATAAATAAATAAAAAAAATAAAAATAAAATAAAATTCATTTGGGTGTCCACAGTGTGTTTGGCACAATATCAAGGAAGGAAGGTGATGATAACAGGAATGGTTTTAACCATTTTGCTCATGTCTGAAAATGATCCAAATGGTATAAAGAAACAGCAGAAATAAATCATTAAATTTTTGTAATTCAACAGCACTTAGAATAACAAAATATTAGAATTAGGAAAGTAGCCAGAATTCTGTTGCATAGCTTCAGAGGTTGATTAAACTTAGAATGGTAATGTTACACAACTAATATAAAAGCAATTGTTCCTAAAGTTTGCACAACCAGTAAGAAATAAGGAAAGCCAAGACTCATAACCAAGCCTTCTAATTCAAAACTGCAGTGTTTACATATATCTCATTTCTTTCTAATTACTCTCTAGGAAAATTAGGAGTCAAGTCATTAATATCTACATGTTTTGTCTTCTCTATATTAGCCATTATTAGCAATAGTAAGAGAAGATACTGATGGCTTTGATGGGGATGCTCTGAATTGAGGGGCGAGCTTCTTTACAGAACAATATGAACAATATAAACAATTCTAAATATTCCAGGGATTCCATGAGAGAACCCTTATTTGGGATATTAGGCAGAGCTTTGAAGAGCAATACTGCCAAGAAGCCAGCAGAGGGAGACATACAAGTTTAACCATTCCAACCACTCAACTAACAGTCTGGGAATGCTATAGTAAGCCAAACCAACATGGCATCTTCTTTCATAACTCTTACCATCCAGTGACTTTCTTGACAAAATTCTAAAGTCCGTTGTCCCTTCTGATGCACCTGATTGACAATTCCTCTACCTTGAATTAATCCAGTTATTTGTCCCTCATAAGGACACCTTAACACTAGAAGAGGAATTGAAATTTTCACATCATAGATTTATGTCTCTACCTACATATTCATACTCTCTAACTTCATATAGACTCTGAATGTTGCTTTTATATGCCCCTAGTTATAGTTATCTCTTTATTCCCCTAGCCTCTAAATGAAATTGAGCATTTCATTTACTAACAAATGCAGACAACAAATTATAGTTTGCTAGCAGTACCTATTAGCACTGTAGTATTAATAACTGTGTTTACAGTACCCATATAGAATCACCAATAGAAATCACAGATTATTGTGTATGAAATTATAGTTGTTACAGATAACTCAAAATATCATTTATAGTACTCATCACTACTTTGAAAGTATGTCGTTATTAGATTTGGTACTAGACTACACCATTTTATGCATTTTGAAAACGTATCTGCAAATTGTTTTATACTTCTTCCATCAAGAGGTAGAAGCTATGTTCCCTGTCCTTGAATCTGGGCCAAATCAGTGACTCACATATAACCAACAGAACAGGTGGAAGTGACAATTCATGACTACAGGGGACGGGTCATAAAAGATGAAGAAGCTTTCACTTTGCTTGCTGGAGCATAAGCACCAGAAGCCTTGAGCCACCAAGCAATAAATTCAGCTCCCTTACAGCTAGCATGCTGGCAGGGAGATGGGGAGAAGGAGGAGATAGAGGAAGAGTAACATTCACTGGCCAGGCTCCCCTGTTTTTATTTTGACTGATAGGAACAAAGTGTTTATTACAAGAACCCTCTACTCTGGAGGATTGGGAACACAAACTATTTATTCTCAGCATTAGAAATTGTTTGGCCTACTAATTTTTTAAAAACTATATTTTATTGATTTTTTTACAGAGAGGAAGGGAGAAGGATAGAGAGTTAGAAACATCGATGAGAGAGAAACACCAATCAGCTGCCTCCTGCACACTCCCTACTGGGTATGTGCCCACAACCCAGGTACATGCCCTTGACCGGAATCGAACCTGGGACCCTTGAGTCCTCAGGCCGACGCCCTATCCACTGAGCCAAACCGGGTAGGGCTGGCCTACTACTTTTTGGTGCTTCTTTCACGCACCTCCCAGAGTTTCACTCTTCCACTGCACAGATCAATACCCAGGCAAAGATATAAAGCAGGGATGGGCAACATTTTTTCTGCCAAGGGCCATTTGGATATTTATATCATTCACATGCCATACAAAATTATCAATTTAAAAGTTAGCCTGCTATATTTGGTCAAACATTTAATTAACTCACTCCTAATGCCTTTGCAGGGCCAGACCAAACGATTTCTCGGGCCTTATATGGCCGGGGCCGGGCATTTCCCACTTCAGTATAAGGGAAAAGGTTCACCTGGGGAGACCTCCAAGACTCTGTGCCACTTCCTCCTCTCTGATACCTGCCCATCAGCTTCTCTGAATCTCCATCTCCGTCTCCTCCATTTGGTGAAACCACTAGTCTCTGTTTAGGTTCCCCTACCGGCTCTATGACCTGAACTCTGGTTCCAGGCAGTAAGCTGGGATCACTATAGGACTTACCTTATTTTTTTATTTTTATTTTTTTGTTAATTCTTACCCGAGGATATGTTTCCACTGATTTTTAAAGAGAGTGGAAATGAGGGGGAGAGACAGAGAGAAACACTGATGTGAGAGAGACACATCACATGCACCCTGACCAGGGCCGGGGGGATCAAGCTGCAAGCAGCACATGCCCTTGATTAGAATTGAACCTGGGACCCTTCAGTCCGCAGGCTGACACCCTATCCACTGAGCCAAACCAGCCAGGGCAGGACTCACCTTAGTTGTTTCTCTTCTTTCGGGATCACAATTCAAGTATTTAGATATCCTCCAATATCTAAAAATACTGGTTTTCAGTAGGAGGGCAATCTGCCGAAGCAAAAGTCCAAATATAATTGTTAAAACCTATTTAAAAAACTGAATTGTGTTGTTTAATCTTAATCATACTCAAAACTGAAAAAAAAAAAAGCCCTTCATACTATAGTAATCATAGTAAAGGCTGTTGAAAATGTTCTTTATGGTAGCTATTATCTCTAACTTCCCACGCTTTAACTGGGTATATTCTGGCTTCTACCCTCCACTTCACTGAAAGAGCTCTTATCACACCATCTATAACCATCTAATTGCTCTAAAGAATATATTTTAGTCTCTTTTTTACTTGATTTTATACAGTTGTGCAATCCAATATGGTAGCCACTATCCACATGGAGCAAGTGAGTACCTGAAAAGTGGCTAGTCCAAATTGAAAGGTACTGGAGGTATAAAATACACACCAGATTTCAAAATAACTTAGTATTGAAAAAAAAAGGCTATAACATACTTTATTAATAACTTTATATTAATTAAATGGTGAAATGATAATGTTTTAAATATTTTGGGTTAAACAAAACATATTTATAAATTAATTTACCTATTTCTTTTTAAACTTTCTAATATTACTACTAAAAAATTTACAATTACATATGTGACTCTCATTGTACATCTAAAGGCCAGTACTGTTCTGCAGCAACCTCTCCCTCTCATACTGCTAGAGCCCTGCTTTCAACTCTTGCCTCCCTTGGTAGGTGGGACTTTGCTCTGCCTTTGATTTCTGGCTACCTCACTGCCTCCTCCTTCTGCGACTTCCTTTGAGATCTAAATCTATTGTTTGCAAATTTTAGCATGCTGCAAAATTGTGTAATTGCTTGCCAACATCTCAGATTCTTTCTTTTTTAAAAAAATATATTTTTATTGATTTCAGAGAGGGTGAGGGAGAAGAGAGATAGAAACATCAATGATGAGAGAGAATCATTGATTGACTATCTCTGGCACATCCCCTACTGGGGATCAAACCTGCAACTCTGGCATGTGCCCTTAACTGGAATCGAACCCAGGACCCTTCAGCCAGCAGGCTGACACTCTATACACTGAGCCAAACCAGCTAGGGCTCAGATTCCTTCTTGAAGCTTATCTGTAAAGACTGATCTAGTATTAAGATTTACCAAAACGGATCTTCAGCTCAAATTCCTCTCATCGCCTTCCTCTTCTTTCCAACGGCATACTGTGCATCTTCACTTGGCTGTCTTAGACTTAACATATCCAAGGTTTAATTCCTTCTCTCTGTTCTCCATAACCCATTTCTCCTTTTGTCCTCCCAATTACCCAAGCCAGAACCCTAAAATTATTCTCTCCTTCTTCCTCACATCTATAGCTAATCAGTTACTAAGTAGCCTGCTTGCTCTCTATGCTTTCTTAAGTCCCTTAGTTTGGGGTATGTCAATCTTGGCACTATTGAAATTTTGAACCAGATCATTCTTTTGTGAGGGGTTGTCTTCCACAACATAGCATGTTTAGGAACTCTCCTGTCCTCATCCCACTAAATATCAGTAGCACCCCCTAGATGGAAAAAAAATGTTTCCAGACATTACTAAATGTTTAAGGAAGGGGTAGGGGAAAGAATCATCTCACCCCATAGAGACACTGAGTTGATGGAGGACATCATTATTAATCTCTGCATTAGGGAAAAAGAGAACTGGCTCTCCTGCTCAGTACTGTACTTCTTCCCTATTCTCCATACTCCTCACAGTTTTCCACTTCAGTTCAGAATAAAGTTTAGTCTCTCCTATACAACATAAAAAAGAGCATTATCTGTCCTCTACTTACCTTTCTCAGCTTCCCACTCCAGCTATACTGAATTCCTTGCAGTTTCCTTAGGGATGGATGAAAGTCATAAGAAGTGTTAGTCAGAAAAAGTGTTAAATACACTGGCAGCTTATGAGATAAATGCAAAATTTATAGGATGTTTTATATAGAGAATATGAGTAAGCATGTATTTTGTGAAACATAGGCAGAATTCCATTAAATATACATAGTGAGTACACTGTAAGGCATCCCAAGTTGCAAATATCATGGAACAGAGGGACATTTATAGTAAAAACAAAAAAGGGGGGGGGGTGGGCAGAAAAACTAAGCTATGAATAATTATGCCATCTCTGGGCTGACAGCCATGTCACCACCAAATCATTCATCCAGAGGTGACACCTGGTATAATCTCACATGTGCTCAATCCCAAAAATAAATTAATTAATAAATTAATTAATGCAAATAAACCCATGTCTGTTTAGGCTAATTAGTGAGCCCTGGTTGTGGCCAGCCATGTTTCCCCGCACCTAGCCAACAGAGCAAGCATGTGGGCCTCCCTTCTGTGACCTGAACTCTGGTCCTCAAAAGCATATCATCAATGGAAGAGGTTGACTGGATATCTGAACGTTGTTTAACTCCAGATCCAAGCGATGTCCTTCCACTTGTTTGCATCCTCTCCTAAACGTGTCAGTGTATTCCTACTCTTTTCCCTGGGTATTAAAATGGAGTCCATAAACCCTTTTATTCAAGCATCTTCATTTGGTCTGTGAGTCTTCTATTTCATTACCTCTAGGACAGCCTGCCTCGCAGCAGTTTGCCTGAAAGCCCCCATTGCATCGGGTTAGTTTTCCACAGGACAGCTCAGTCAATGCAAGCAATAATCTCCTCTCAGAATGCCCCTGCCTCAGTAATCTTCATTTTACCCTGTTCATGTTCTGTGTTCCCCTTGTGGCATTTATCACGCCACCCTGGGGTTCACGCTTGCCTCCTTTGTTTCTCTCTCTGGCCTGTGAGCTCTTTGAAAGGAGGGGTGAGTTTTACTCGTTTGTCTCATTTTCTCTTAGCAAAGTGCCAACCATAAAGTAACTACTAAAAAAGCTACTGCATGCGACCTCCGGAAGAAACAGCTGAATGGGTTACCTGCTGTTTTTGCCTTTCTCTCATTCCCCAGTTCCAAGACTGGTGTAATAGGGTGAGTAGCAAAACCCAGCCTGCTTGCACGGCAACATGGAGGTGGTGGAAGAGCCGCAGGCGCCCTGCAGGGAACAACCTACATCAAGTGTGTACAGCATTGCTAGCAAGCTCGGGCCTTGGTGGACTGCATCTCCCTGTCTCACTTTTATTTTTTCCTTCACTTCGGTGGCTACAAAAACAGTACTGGGGGGCTGGGAGGCTTTTCCCTCCACCTCCCACCTGAAAATGGTTGAAGGCTGAGTCCCTTTAGCCTAGCAGTGGTTCTCAACCTTCCTAATGCCGCGACCCTTTAATACAGGTCCTCATGTTGTGGTGACCCCCCCAACCATAAAATTATTTCCGTTGCTACTTCATAACTGTAATTTTGCTACTGTTATGAATCGTAATGTAAATATCTGATATGCTATATGTGTTTTCCGATGGTCGCGACCCACAGGTTGAGTACCCCTGGAAGGGGTCTTGAGCTCTCAAAGACGCTAAATGAATGAAATCCACTCTAAAATGAATGAGTACCTAAACTGTGGCAAACATTAGAGATACAAGAGAGTGATTTCTCCCCTCAAAACATTTACAAGCATCTTCTCGGAGCCCATATTATACTCAAAGTAATAAACACCTATTTTTTTTTTAATAGTTTAAAAAGAGATGCATTTTGGAATACTTTTAGCTTGAATAAAATTAATGAAATAAAATGTGAGACCTTAAATAAAGGGTCTGTTCTTGAGGTCCTTTTAACACAGGTCCTTCTACTCCACGGGTTAGAAAGATTGGGGTGCAAACATTTGGCTTCACGATCAGGCGTCGAGATTCGCGAACAGAACCCAAGTTAGCCAAACCTGCACCCGGGAAGAGGCGGCCCCCGGGACCGAGCAGTTCCCGAAAACAACAACATCTCGCCAGCGCAAGAAGCAACTGTTGCCTCACCTTGAATCATTCATCCGCCCATTGACGCCGCCTCGTCCTTTCCGCCGCGGGGGGGCGCCAGGCTCCTTCCGCTCTAGGCTCCCCCCGCGTCGCTCTCTATGGTCGCGCCGGGCCCCTCTAGCTCTCGCTCGCCGACCTCTCGGTGGTAGTGCGAGGGCGCGCCGAGGAGCAGGCCGCGGAGGTGGCGGTGCGTGGTTACAAGTTCTGTGCGAACCCGGGCGGCGGAGCTCGCGCTCAGGTGGAACGGGCCGCGGGGGAGGTTCTGGGGGAAGAAGCGGGGGCGGGGGCGTGGGCGTGGAGACGGGTCCCTGGAAAGGAGGGAGACTCGGGCCGGGTCACGGAGGCCGGAGAGGAGGCCCGGAAGCGGGAGGGGACTTTTCTGCAGCCTCCCGATCCGCCGATCTCCGACCCGGTTCATCCGACGCCCCTTGGTGCCCAGGCCCTGCGCGGTGGCCGCCGCATCTGTCGCGTCTGCGGGTTGTCGCCTCTCGTCCGGAGCCCGGGAGTCCTCAAAGCGATGGGTTAGTGGATGAGGTTAAAATATGGTGGCCTTCAACCCCGTACCCAGCGTCTCTCTCTCCTGTTTTGTTTTTATTCTTTGTAATCGGAGTCCTCCCGGCCCTAGATGTGTGGTTGAGGCCGGAGGCGGAATAGTAGTCGTTTTTTTTATCCCGGTACCATGAACATAGTAGGTCCTCCTTGGACGGATCTGGTGGCCTGAAACATTTGGATAGAGCCGCTCACAGGGGCGTCAGGCCTGTGACCTCCACAGGGTTGGGGTGGGAAGGATTGCCGCATCCTGGGGACTTAGTCGCATTGATTTGGGGAGATTTAGGCCTCTTGGGGTGAGATTCCTATCCTTTCTGGACAGGTATTCGTTGAAAAGACGTTGTGAAGAGTCTACTAGGTGTCAGTGTTGTGCTGGAGACGTCAAGGGTACAGGGGACCCAGGTGATTTCTTGCCCTCACAGAACTAATGTGTAAGGGGGGGCGGGGGGCGACTTAACAAACAACGAGCCTGTGATGAGTGCTATGCAAAGGGAAGCCCCCGGAGTTCTTGTTCCTCCACCGGATGATAAAGAAGGTGATGCCATAGAGTTCTGTCCTCCAACAGCTGAGAAAGCACCGTGAGGTCAGCTCAGCTCCCAGGGAAGTGCAGCCAGAGGAAGGAGGGCCTGCAACCCTGGTATCTGGGCGAGGCCCCGCAGATCGGGGGACACTGGCTCTGTCCGGAAGGATGCCTCAGCCCGGGGAGCCCTCGAAGCGATGGGTTAGGACTCAGTGATGGCGAACCTATCACATGCGAGCTCATTTTTTTGGTTGATTTTTCTTTGTTAAATGGCATTTAAATATATAAAATAAATATCAAAAATATAAGTCTTTGTTTTACTATGGTTGCAAATATCAAAAAATTTCTATCTGTGACACGGCACCAGAGTTAAGTTAGGGTTTTTCAAAATGCTGACACGCCGGGCTCAAAAGGCTCTCGCCATCACCTACCCCTTAGGTGGATGAGGATTGAAATAGGGTGGCCTTGAACCCCGTAACCCGGGTAACCTAAGCAAAGAGAACAATATAAAGGCATACAACGGAAAAGAACAACGCAAGTAGTGTAGTTTTGACGGCAGTGTTGTGGCATTTAGAACACGTGATGGCATTCTAAAGAGCCCAGACTGTATTTTCTACAAAGTGGTAAGAGAAAAAAAAAAAGTGTTTTCCACAGATTACAGTTCCGTTTCACAATCACTTACTCGGCATCCATAGCGGGAACCTGGGATTGTTTGACAATCTTGGTCTCATCCAGAATAAGGTAGAGTGAGGAGAGCTTTGCGCATGACTCTCGGTCTGGAAACTACCTCTCAGTTGTTGCAATCCCTCCTCACTTCCTTCCCTTTGGCCTTTAAGGACCAGAGGAATAGTGACAAATTGCAAATGGATTCCAAAGATGATCTGAAAGTACACTGGACAGAGCATTAAAAAATCTGAGGGAAGTGCTTTGGGTGAGCCTAACTAATGGATTCTTCATATAAAGTAAAATTTGGTTTGGATGTGTGTTTGGATGTTTAATTCATTTAGCAAATACATGTCTGATATATCAGCCATTGTGTTAGCTTGGAAACTAGAGTTCTAAACTTCAGATTCTTCATCTGTAAATGGGAATGATAGTACCTCAAAGTTGTAAAGATGAATGAGATGATGTTTGTGTTATCGCTGTGCCTGGCTCTCACTAGAAATATTTTAAACTAGAAGCCCCATGCAGGAAGATTCGTGCAAGAATAGGCCTTCCTTCCCCTGGCTGCCGGCTGGGCAGAAGCCTGCTTCATTGCCATGGTGATGAGGCAAGTGGCCCTGCCTCCCTCATCTTTGTCACATCAATTTGCATATTCCCTCCTTATTGGCTGTGGGCGCCACCATCTTTTGTTGTGGAGTGCTGGTTAATTTGCATATTCCATCTTCATTAGATAGGACAGTACTATGGACTATATATTTGTTTTAAATTCTCTTTACCTTTCTTATTGGCTCTAGGCCTTTACTTGAGAATTGAGATTATCTCGTCTTGGCTCTTTAGTCCTTGTGTTAGTGACTACGTAATGTACATAGTTAATATTTGAAGGTAATTGGCACAAAAGTTGACAGTTACAAGAGGCATGACTTTTTTATGTGTGCTCATAACTAAAGCTGCTGATTTGCATAGTAGGGGTCGATGAAAATATTTTCATTAAATAAGAGATGGCTTAGAAAATGCTTGACAAATTATAAGAACTTATACTTCACCCCTACTCCCAAAGGGCATTTTTCATGAAGGGAAGGATTCTTGACTTAACTTAAAAACTCAGAAAATTGCTCTAACTGGTTTGGCTTAGTGGATAGAGCATCAGCCTGTGGACTGAAGGGTCCCAGGTTCAGTTCCGGTCAAGGGCATGTACCTTGGTTGAGGGCATATCCCCAGTGGGGGTTGTGCAGGAGGCAGCTGATCCATGTTTCTCTCTCATCGATGTTTCGCTCTATCCCTCTCCCTTCCTCTCTGTAAAAAATCAATAAAATATACTTTAAAAAAAAAAAACTCAGAAAATTTTTATTTGGTTAAATTTCCTCTTAATACTACTTTTCCCACTAATTAGGAGACTGGTCAAGTAAAAAGCTGTATTAATGAGAAATCAACATATTGGAACATAGTATTACTACACTTCCCCTAAAAATTTTGGGAAGAAAAATAATTAGTTTCCTTTGTAATCTGAACTTCCCTCTGCTATTGTTTTCAGACAGTTTCATTTTAAACTGAGCAACTCCTATAATTTGTTCATAGGAAGTTCGAATTCCTTTTAATAACAGGTAAGAGGTGGAACTTAATTTGAAGCTGGCACCAAAGAAAGATCTCTACTTACTAGAAAATGCCAAAAAATAAATAAATAAAAATTGCATAGTAAATGAGGTTGCTAGAATTAGCAAATAAAAATATGGGATTCCCAGTTAAGTTTGAATTTCAGACAAATAACAGCTTATTTTTTAGCAATATTTGGAACATATTTAATGTGAAAATTATTTGTGCATTATCTAAAATTTAACTTTAACCGAGCATTCTGTATTTTATCTGGCAACTCCAATAGCAAGTAATTCTAACCCCACAGTGACACCTAAGGAATGGATGCTTAGAAAACAGTATAATTGTGCAGACAGTTTAATTCCTTCAAGTGTTCCTCCAAAAATTACATACAGTACTCAAAGTGTGCCAAAAACAGAAGACTTTGTGATACTGGGACAGAGAAGAAATTCTCAAACAAAAATGCACATATCAAACGAAATATATCACAAAGTCTTCTGTTTTTTTGTAAATATACTTTCATGCTTAATTCTTTAATCCAACTGGAATTGATTTTTGTTTGTGAGAGAGAAATCTTATTCTGCCTTTTTCCACATGGTTAGGCAGTTTTCCAAGCATCTTTCATTAAATTCTTCTTCCATTAATGTGTAATGCCCACTGATTTATAATACCATATGTTATACATCTTCCTCTTTTCATGGATCTATTTGTCTATATTATGCTGATACCAGCTTTCATTATAATAGTTTTATAGTAAATGTCCTACTCTGTTTTTCTTCACGATTCTCTTGGCTTACTTGGACCTTTACCCTTCCATGTAAACCATTTTACTAAATTCCAAGAGGAAGTAGGCGGAACACCTAATGGGATTTTGATTAGAATAGTTTTGAATTTATAAATTCCTGGAGAATTGACATATTTACTATAGACTTTCCAAGGCATATTTCTTCAGCATTTATTAAAAGTATCTTTTTTGCCGAAACCGGTTTGGCTCAGTGGATAGAGCGTCAGCCTGCGGACTGAAAGGTCCCAGGTTCGATTCCGGTCAAGGGCATGTACCTGGGTTGCGGGCACATCCCCAGCAGGAGATGTGCAGGAGGCGGCTGATCGATGTTTCTCTCTCATCGATGTTTCTAACTCTCTCTCTCTCTCTCTCCCTTCCTCTCTGTAAAATATCAATAAAATATATTAAAAAAAAAAAAAGTATCTTTTTTGTCTTTCTGTTTGATAATTTTGCCATAAAAGCCTTAGGTGTCTTTTTTAAGTTTTATATGTTTTGTAAGGTATCTTAAAGTGCTTTTGGTTTCCAATATTTTTGTTGAATTATCTTGCTACTTCTAATAGTTTGCTAAAACCTCATATTTTCCATGTAGATAGTTAAATAATCTTTGAGTAATATTTCTTGTTTCTTTCTTTTCAATTCTGATACCTTTTAATATGGTGTTAAATGGAAGCTGTGACAGCAGGTATTATGTAGTTCTGACTTTAAAGGAAATGCTTCTGATGCTTCATGATTAAATATAATAATATTTCTTGTATACTTTTTGTTAAATACCTTTCTTTTCCTTTTTTGCTAAGAGTTTTCTTTCTTTTAAACAAGTATTGAGTTTTATCAAATGCCTTTTCAGTTTCCCAGATAAAACATTTACAGCACAAATCTGACTCTCTTTAATATTTTCTTCAGGGTGACCAGCATATCACTTATTGGAGAGAGGTCAGTTGCTCAACAGAATTAAACAGGAAATTTGCTAGAATCAAGAATGATGGATCCGTGTTCAGTTGGAGTTCAGCTTCGTACCACAAATGAGTGCCATAAAACCTTCTATACTCGTCATACAGGTTTCAAGACTTTGCAAGAATTGTCATCAAATGATATGCTTTTACTTCAACTTAGAACTGGAATGACACTTTCTGGGAACAATACAATTTGCTTTCATCATGCAAAAATTTACATTGACAGATTTGAGGATTTGCAGAAGTCATGTTGTGACCCCTTTAACATCCATAAAAAACTAGCCAAAAAAAACTTGCATGTAATTGACTTAGATGATGCCACTTTCCTGAGTGCAAAATTTGGCAGACAGCTTGTACCTGGTTGGAAGCTTTGTCCAAAATGCACACAGATAATCAATGGAAGTGTGGATGTTGATTCTGAAGACCGGCAGAAAAGAAAACCTGATTCAGATGTATGTATAGTAGTTATTTTTTTTTGCTATGTTATTTCTACACCATGGGGTTTTGTTTAACTATAAGGAAGTCATATTTACATTATTGTTTACTAGAGGCCCAGTGCACGAATTCATGCACCAGTGGCGTCCCTCGGCCTGGCTGGCGGGATCAGGCCGAAACCAGCTCTCTGACATCCCCCAACAGGTCCTGGATTGCAAGAAGGCACAGGCCAGGCCAAGGGACACCACGAGTGCACGATCGGGACCAGGGAGGGATGCGGGAGGTTGGCCAGCCGGGGAGGGACCGCGGGAGAGCTCCAGGGCATCTCCGGCCTATCTTGCTCAGTCCTGATCAGCCAGAACCCAGCAGCAAGCTAACCTACCGGTCGGAGCATCTGCCCCCTGGTGGTCAGTGCACGTCATAGCAAGCGATTGAGTGGCCTTAGCATATCATTAGCATATTACACTTTGATTGAACAGATGACCAGACACTTAGCATATTAGGCTGTTATTGTATAGGATTATACTAATCAGCATGCAGTGAATGTAAAGTTGGGGAAGTGAAAATAAATGGTGTTTCTAAATATTTCTAGATACCTAGATCAGCGATTTTCAACCTTTCATCTCATAGCATACATAAAGTAATTTCTAAAGTTCTGTGGCACGCCAAAAAAGATATATTTTTGGCCAATGGACAAAATACACAGGTATAATTTTTATTTCATTTACACTGGACAGCTGTTGTTGTGTTGGCTGTTGTCGTTTCTTTATTTGACAGTTTAAGGGGAAAGAGGTCAGTTCCCCTGACTACATAGTCCAGTATTGCATGTTTTAAAAATTCTTGCAGCACACCAGTGTGCGGGGGCACACCAGTTGAAAATCTCTGACCTAGATTGAATGATAAAGAAAGTAAGTTTGGGAAAGGAATAACATAATATGCCCAAGACTCTCTTTAACCATATCAAAACAACTTAAGATTTCATAAAGCTCTCTTTGGTGTAGAACAAGGACAAATATGTCAAAGGAGCACTGCTTAAAATTTCTATTTGTAACTAATTTATAATTCTTGCAGCTGGGAAGAATTGTAATTTTTCATTATATTAATAAGTCAAGAGGTAACTAAATTTTAAATTATGTATAGTGCTTTCCTTTGTATAGTGCTCCCCCTAGAGGCCTATCTCCGGGACTCAGTGGTATCTTGCAGTTCATACTAAGTACTTGCTGCTGTCACTTCACCACTTTATTTATCGTTGCTCTTGAGGAACGTATCACATAAAGCTGTTTCCCCCAGGTAACAAACTTAAACTCTTCACCATCAAAATTTGTAATGCATTTTAGGACTTATTCTCTGCTTTTGAAAACATAATAACAAGAGAAACTTTTCTGAAGGACTCAGGATCATTAGTAGGACCCTCAGGTTATAAAGCAGTTTTTCTGACTTCTCTCACATGTTGGCAACAGCTATTTCAGTTTTCACCGTGTCTGTGCCCTTCCTCTCCTATATGCCAGAAATTAAAATTAGGTAAGGAAAATATTACATGTAAATTACCAATAAATTTTTAATATGGTCCAGGGCTGTAAATTTTGTTGTACTTGGGCTCTAAAACCTTTTTTTTTCTTTTTTTTGTGAGTTCCAGACTGTCTTCCAGGTTAAGGAATAATCTGGATTAACAGTAAGTGAAATAGTAATAAAATATGACCTGATGTCAAATTGGTAATTTGTTTACCTTTATTCAGGGAAGAACTGCTAAAGCTTTGAAATCATTACAGTTTGCAAATCCAGGAAAGCAAACTGAATTTCCTCCAGAAACTGGTAAGAGAGAAAAAAGAAGGCTTACAAAAAGTGTAACCTCCAGTTCAGACAGGTAGGCTATGTGTTACTTCCGACATACGTTAACTTTCTGACTCATATCTGTGTTGTTCCCCTATCTTTCTCTTAAGTTTTGAATTTTCTGGGTTAGTATTTTAAATTGGATAATCTGGAATTGGTAAGAACATCTGAAGGCCTCATAAATAATTGACATCTTTTTCAACTTGAAAAATTTGTTTCTAAGAAAGTATCAATGAAGTGAACAAGATAATATTTTTGCATAAGAATTAAAATAATTTAAACAAACTATTCTTAGAATTAAAGTAATTGAATTTTTTGAAAAGCATTGATGTATAATTGGTATATCTGCTGTATGAGTGGCAGCAGGAAAGTAAATTTTATGAGAAACTTTATAGGTATGAAATGGAAAAGTTATGGTACAGTCACCAGAGTGAATGAGGAAACTAAATTGTTTAGATGTGACTTTTTAAATTGAGCATTTCTAAAATATAAATTGATAAAGAAATATTAGTATAATCATTCAGAATTTTCTACAGATTGCATTTATTCTATCTGTTAAGGTTTTCTGTTGAGTCATATAAGTATTTTTAAGTCAGATTTGCTGCAATCCATCAAAGAACTTGAAACAGATTAGTTGCAGCATAAAAACCAGTAGGGTAGTACACTGTAATAAAAATAAAATGATATTCACAAAGCAGTAAAGAGATTGGTAGCCAACAAAAAGTACCTCTATTAACTACCCATTTTCCTTTTCTTAACGGTAAGGGAAGTTTTAACAGAAATATACCTATTTTTGGACAAAGTTCTTGTCCATTCTTTTGTTGAGTTGATTTTTCAATGGACTTTGAGAGGAATTTTAGGCTTATTGTATTTGTGTCAATTCTTCAGAGTAGGGTCTCTTCTGACGAAGAGTTCATACTACTGCTAGCTGTAGAGTAGCCTTGAGTCTGGTAAGTTATGTACCAGTTTGGTAGGACTTCATCCCTAATTCAGAATATTTTATCTCCTTAAATTTTTCCATTACCTTATTTTCAATTAAGTATTCAAAAAGTGATATACTTGTGAGGTGTAATTCGCCTTTGTTTATTTTACAGACAAGTGATACCAGCCAAGAGTAAGGTCTATGATAGCCAGGGTCTCCTGATTTTCAGTGGAATGGACCTCTGTGACTGCCTGGATGAAGATTGCTTAGGGTGTTTCTATGCTTGTCCTGCCTGTGGTTCCACCAAATGTGGAGCTGAATGCCGCTGTGACCGCAAGTGGCTCTATGAGCAAATCGAAATTGAAGGGGGAGAAATAATTCATAACAAACATGCCGGATAATTTGTAGCATTTCATTATGGGATCTTTAAAGTACTTTCTCTATTTCTAAAATTCTGTCATTCTCAAATGCATTTTAAAGTTGATTGCCAAATGACAAAAATTTGAAAACTACCTTAACATGCACTCAACCAGCGCTAATATTGTGAATTTATTTCAGCAGCCACTTAGAGCCTATCTGGGCCAATGTAAACAAGTAAGGCATAAGCACTCCTCAATTTGCACAATTCACAAAGCCACAAATTCCGATAACAATGATTTAGTTGAATAACACCAGTTCCCTAACAGTACAGTTCAAATTTCAGTTTCCAGGATATATTAACCATGAGTAAAGTACATGAAGTAGTCACTGTGAATAACAGATGTATTTTATGATCAGTGGCCAATCACATTACTTCTCAAATTCTGCTGGAGGTTGGTCACTGCACATCTGTTAATCAGTCCACTTTCAGACAGCAAAGCATACAGGTATATTTCCTTGCCCCACATGTGACATTTTATAAAAGTAGGTAATGGAAAGAATGGGCAAATAAATTAAAAGTGATAATGCCAGACAGAATTGAGATTCGAGGTGAACGTTAATGGAGTTGTAGAAGTCGCTGATCATGGGCATGTTGACAGTGCTGCTTTTCAACCTAGAGCCTCTGGATATGCAGCCAGAGAAATTTAGTGGCAGCAAACTTCCCAACATAAATGAGGAAAGGTTTTGTCCCCGAGGAAGTGATGTTAGAAACTTCACATTAAAGGAAATTGCAGAAATATTTTACGACATTCAAAGTACAAATGCTGAAATATGGAAACTAATCCAAATTTAAAGGAGAATGACAATTTGCTATGGTATAAGTTACTGGACAAAAAAAAGCAAGCACTGTTTAAATGACTAGATTAATTTTTTACAATGAAAGAACATGAATTCTCAATCTTTCTAATGTTTTAAATTACAGTGTACTAAATACTTTTATAATTTTTCCATTTACATTTTAACTGAACAGAACAAGTATCATTTTCCTCATTGATTATTAACAAAGATTGGCCATTTTTTTATGATCCCATACTATCATGCAAGGCAAGAACTGCCTGTAACTGAGAAAAGTGCCTACTTTAGGAAAAATTAATTTTGATGCAGTGGTTGAGTGCTAAACTGTTTTTGGAATAATCCACATACCTGTACTAAAATATGCCATTTCTTCTCCCCACTTAAACTCTTCAAATAAATGTTTTAATACTGTAAACCTTTCATTGTTTAGACCATGCTTTCTTGCTGAAAATGTGTTCTTTGTCGCAAAAATCTTATTTCTGTATTTAAAGCAAAAATATACATAAGTATATAAATAGATGTTGATTGCAATTAGAGGACTAAAAAAAGACTCCTTAAGGGAATAATAATAACAAATAGAGAAACACTGGTTGAGACTATAAATTATTTGGAAATTGAAACTTGATGTTGGGATTTGTATGGGTGTTGTTTGGAGGATGGAGGTGGGTGATAACTTCTCTCTGCCCTTTATTTTTTTAAAACATAAAAAAATATGTTTTAAAATACCTGTTCTAAATCTTTCATTATCTAGGATACTGCCACTAATCTAGATTTTTGTCTTGTCTTCCCTAAATATAGTACTTTAGTTGAATCAGATGAGCTTAAAACAACTTGAGATATTTTTTAGCCATTGAAACTATAAATTTATACAACCAGTTTTATTGACCAATAGAGATTTATTTTTATTTTTGTACACTCTTAGTATCTCTTTACTTTGTTGGAATGCCATTTTCAACCATGAAATTAACAGTCATTTTTAAGATATAATTGTTCACTGACCTAGTTATCAAAAGTACAGTTAATTCCTTCATTTAAACGTTTCAACAGCACTGGCAAAAAGAATATTTTAGCTTCATATGCTTAAATAGCTAAATTTTCTTAAATTAAGGAAATATGTTCTTATAAAGGACTTAAACATAGACTCCAATTTTGTCTGAACTTCCAGGATCATTAGACCTTCTTAATTGCATTTCTGCCATCATTTCTTAGAGACTCTGTTTAAAACGAATATCTTTTCAACAGAATACATGACTTTAAAAAATTCAAATATTTTAATTTCAGCATTACTTAGTAGAACACTTTTGTGTTATTTTCAAAGATAGTAAGTTTTTCAAGGGAAAATTTTTTGGAGAACAATTATCAATTATGCTAATGTTTCTTTATTGTGCCTATTTAGGAGACCAAGTTTTTAACGAGCATGCTAAAGGTTTGTAGAGAACGATATATCTGATTTTTATCACAAGTCCACTTACTGTTTTTTAATTTCAGAAATACAGAAAACAATAAAATTGTCTAGACCCTTTTAACATTTTGCGGATGATTCAAGGTGGCTAAATTGTTTTAGAATGCTATTACTCTTTTAAAAAGCAAAAATAAAAGTTCAGTAACATTTAACTTCTGCTGTATGTGGCTCCTGGTGGAGAAGTTAATATGAGACCACAAACATTGATCTTACACAATGTTTTGGCCACAAATGTTAAAAGTAAAAATGTGTGTATACTTTATATTTGAATAAAATAAATGGCATCCCATGTGATTTTTCTCGTGTCTTTTTCAAATATAAGAAAATAACTTTGGAATATTTTATGTACGATTCTTCTGTTTTTAAAATATTACATCTAGTTCAATGTAACAGGCTATTCTAAAACTGCCTGGCATGGATTCAACTAAGTAATTTTTAGCAGATGTATTTTGGAGCATACATATACGTATACATATATAGGCAGTGATTTATTAATACAGAATATAATTTTAGTAAGTTCTAGCATAGTTCTTAACTTTTTGGAGATCAGAGACCCCTGTGAAAAGTTGATGAAAGCTATGAACTCTCCCCAGAAAACTAATATTCATGTACAGTAGGTCCTCCGGTTACATAGGAGATCCGTTCCTACTGCGCAATGTAACGCGATTTTGCCAAAAGTCGGAACCACCTACATAAGCACCTACTTCACTCACATGGAGCACATACACAGTGCCATGTGATGAAGTGAAACAGTAAAAAAAATTAAAAGATAATTCCTGACCTTTATTTGTGGTAAGTAATAGAAAACATAAAGCACATACGTACATACATCTAAATGATGGAACTTTTTTTATATAAATACTGTAAATGGAAGATGGCGACGTCACCATGAAACAACGTATGTCGAGTCCGATGTAACCCACATAACCCGAGTGAAGCATCCATCATATATAAAAACTGCTGTTTGAAATTTTAACCCTGCTATTTCTGGCTTCCGTAAATGCTTGCTGGCTTAAATAATAAGGAAAATAAGACTACTCCCATTTCGGAGACGTCATTAAACCTCCAGACGAAGTTATTAGTGCTGGCGTCAGGCCAAGCCTTTGGTTGAGGTCTCAAAGCCCCAGCACATAGGGCCCTTTAAGATCTTGCAAAGGGAACCGGAAAAACCCCATATTTGAGAGACAAAGGTAAAATAGCATAAATATGGGAAACTTCGTGTGTGATGGCATCCAGAATTTGAGAGACATTTTCCTCTGGGCTCGCGCGTAATAATAAATGTAACTCCATCTCTCTAAGCGTTGCTTGGTTCTTCTCTGGTTTTTTTGTAACACGAGGATTGTTTGTACTCACAAATGTTCCATGTTCAGAATCCCTGAACATGGATTGGAGTTCCTGAGTAATAGGAAATATTCTCTAAACCAGTTAGTTTTTTTTTTTTTTTAAACCAAAGGTGGCTGTCTGAAGTGTACTTTGGTTTGTTGAAGGTAGCTTTTTAAAAAAAAAAAAAAAAAAAATTGGAGCAATTCAGTTTTTTGAAAGAGCTGTTCCAAAAACTCAGCTCCCACTGTGGCCTCTCATTCTCACCCCTGCCTCCGCTACCCTTTCCCCCGCCCCCCCCCCCAAAAAAAAAAGGAAATTTACAAATCAAGTAACAATGTAGAAAACTGAGGTGTCTTCAGTGGACTAGGCTCTAGTAATTAGAGATTTTCCATTTCACTGTGGGTTACCCTACTACAAAGAGTTTAACATCCTCCTTGCAAATGCGTGTGGTACTGCCTTGGTTTTTGCTGACATCTGCTGGTATCTTCATGAAAATAAACCACAGCTACTACTGGCCACTTACTCTCATCTCTTCTAGGTCAAACTTTAAGCACTGGTAATTACATTGAAGTGGGAAATTAAAACAAAAATTCTAGAAGTAGAAAAGCTTCTCCTGTTAGCCTTCTTAGGACTTGCCCAGCAGTTGTCCACCATGGTAGGTTTAACTTTTAAAAATATGAGTGAGGATGCAAAAGTATGCATAGGCACTTTTTGGGTTGCTTTTATTTTTATAAAGTGGCAAAACTTAGAAAAATGATGTTTTTATCTACGTATCTTTTTTAAATTGTCAAACACTTCATTGAATGCTTTCTTGATTTAAAAGGTGTAATAGGCTTCCATAGAATATGTATCCCAACTTGTAAATTTTTTGTGATGGTAAAGTGCTGAGGTTTGACTCATTTTACCAAGATAATTTAACTTCTAGAAGATGGAGGAAATTGACCAGATAAAGCAATTGGGTTAATAATGCTATATCTTATCGCTTCTCGGCCTTTTGGCTAAGATCAAGTGTAGTATCTGTTCTTATCAGTTTAATAATGCTATATCTTTAAATGCAATTTGAAAATATTTAACTACAGCTTATGAAGTGGCACAATTAAAATACATTGTTTTTCCCCGTGATTGAAACCATGAGGGACTACTTCCTTCGTGACACCTAATGATTAGAAACTTCAATTTTTCATTTCATCTCACTACAAGCAAACAACTGTTTTATTCAGGAGTTGCCAGAGTTTTATTCAAGAGTTTCTAGGCTATGGTTTTGAGATAAACGGGCTTACTAAAAATAAAGTGTGTGCAAGCATTGATAAAACTGCCAAAACCTGAAACTATCAACTTCAACAGCTAACATTTGCAAACACAAAAGAAGTTGTAGGCTCATGATCTTCATTGGAAGCATGCTGGATAATACTTTCTTTTACCCAATTCTTTTCACAGGCACATTTTACTTTAATGAAATAACATAAAAACCAGACGTTAGCTCAGGGTTCAGGATCTTTGTCCTTTCAAGAGAAAGAAAACATCTAAAATCAAGTTTGAAAACCTTAAAACAGTCTTTAATTGGAGACCGTTTGAAACAATTCAAAATGTAAATAGGGGCTCTGTAAATATCTTGTTATCAACAAACAATCAGAACAATGAGATAAATCCAAATTAAATTGGTTTTAATTGTTTTAAATTCTGGTAGCTGAAATTTATTATTTGGGCTTCAAGGTAGTATTTACTTGTATTCTTTGATGGACTAAGATAAAATAAGGGTGATACTGGTACCATGTAAAAGGTTTTTATGAGATTCTGGGTAAAGCACGAACTTAATTTTGGCATTAAGATAGGTAAAGTTGAGTCCTAGCGGGTTTGGCTCAGTGGATAGAGCATCAGCCTGCAGACTGAAGGGTCCTGGGTATTTCAGTCAAGGGCATGTACCTCAGTTGCAGGTTGGATCCCTGGCCCCAGTCAGGGCACATGCAGGAGGCAAGTAATTGATGTCTCTCTCTCACATCGGTGTTTTTCTCTGTCTCTCCCCGACTCTTCCACCTGCTCTAAAAATCAATGGAAAAATATCCTGAGGTGGGGATTAAAAAAAAAAAAAAAGTGATTCAGGATGTTCAGTGAACTGTGGCATCATTAAGGTTTTTATCTCAGACTTCCCCAAAGGTTATTTGACCTTTTGATTTGGATTGCACTTTTACTGTTTTTCAGTTTAGCATAATATAGTGAGATCAAATCGCTTAAGAAACAAGAGCTTAGACTGCCAGTCTGAAATGACCTGGAGAGAATTGTTCACTTGAGTTTTTTCTTTTTTTCTTTTTGGGAAATAAGGTTTTTAAAAATGCCAACAGCTTCTAGTCACTCAAGGCTTAGTGAATGAGATTATGCAAAGAGAATTTCTGCATAAAATATAGGCCCTACTATTTGGGGCATGCAAATTAGATTTCTTTTTCCAAAATAATTTGGCTCATGGCATTCCTAAATTGGGCCACAAGAGGACGTTCCTATAGGAAATGTTGAAATGAAAAAAGAAACATTTCCAAAAATTTTCAGCAAAAGTTTGCAACTCATTCCAAAAGGTATAGTTGAACAAATGCATATATTCTCTTTGATGTATTTGTATCAAAGAACTACACATAGATTTAAGCATCAGAGAACAGATGAAGATCCCTAAGAAACCAAGCCTCACAACTGTGACACCCACAACCCACATTAGAAGGCTCCTCTTTTAAAAGAAATGGCCCTAGGAGATTCTTTATACTCCAAATTTCATTTTTCCCCGCTCCCAACTGATTGGGTTGGTGGGAGACCTGACCCAAGGAAAGCTAATCTTTATCTTGGCCAGAAGCTTATAAGTCGGACAAATGTTAAGGAAACACTGCCCAAAGGAGAAGGTGATTAACTGCACCAATCACATTTGGGAAATTAAATTTTTAAAAATTTATCTTTATTGTTGAAAGTATTTCCCATTGACCCCCTCCACCCAGCACCCACCCCACCCCAGGCCTTCACCACCCTATTGTCTGTGTCCATAGGTTATGCATATATGCATATAAATTCTATGGTTAATGCCCCCCCCTCCCCCCGAGCCCCCAGAAGGTGAGGAGGAAAGAATTCAGTTTGTATAAGGAGAGATGAATTGACAGAATAGCTAAGACACTCTAATGGAATGCTAGGGTTCTATACATAAACACTCAGGAGGCAGCAACTGCTAGGGCTGCCACTGAGTTACGGGAGCTGCTACAAGATTTATACATCTGTTATGTCTCAGAAATAGCCAGTCTCAATGAAGCCTGGCCACACAGTCAAGATCCCTCTTATTTGTGTACTAGAGGCCTGGTGCATGAAATTCGTGCATCGCAGCCCCAGCTGCCTTGGCTGGCCCTCGCAGCCCCGGCTTCATCCAGAAGGTCGTCTGGACAGTTGTTCTGCCGTTTGGTCTAATTAGCATATTAGCTCTTTATTATATAGGATGAATACTTCCAACAAACACTCCATTACTAAAGAGAATCTTAAGGAGTTAGTTCATTCACCCAAAGAGCTTTACTAATGAATACTCTGCCCTTCTGGTTTAGAGAGAAGAGACTGGAGGTGAAATGTCATGCTGCTGCATGTTAGTAGGTCTGGAGTAGGAGCAGAACATTTGCATTTCTAGCCAGTTTGCAGAGGAGGTCGAAGTGGCTAGTCTGGGAACCACACTTGAAGAACCACTGCTCTTCAGGGGTGGTTCTCAACCTTGTATGCACATAGAAATAACTTATGGAACATCAAAAAAATTCCTTTACCTTGGCCTTACCTCCCAGACACTTGATTTCACTGGTCTTGGGTTTAGACCCAAACTGAGCATTGAGAGGCCATCTTCCTCATGGCTCAATGTGGGATCACTCAATTCAAGAAGATAACTGTGACGGTTGATTTTATGTGTCTACTTGGCTAGGCCATGGTATCCAATATTTGGTCAAACATGACTCTTGATGTTCCTGTGAAGTTTTTTTTTTAGATGTGGTTAGCATTTGTATCAGCAGACTTTGAATTAAGCAGATTACCTCCCATAATGTGAGGGGCCCTCATCCAATCAGTTGAAGGCCTTAAAAAATACTGATGTGCCCCAAGGAAGAAGGAATCCCACCTCCAGACTGCCTTCAGACTCAAGCTGCACCATCAACTCTTCCCTTGGTCCCCAGAATGCAGATTTTTGGCTTCCCAATCCCCACAGTTTTGTGAGCCAATTCCTTACAATAAATCTTTCTCTCTGTATATACATCTTCTTGCTTTCATTTCTTTGGAGAACCCTGGCTAGTACAATAACCTAATTAGTCTCCATTCCAAGTTGGTTCTCAGAAAGTCCTGGCTCTAAATCAAAGAGTATAAACCCTTAACTAGGTTTTTTTCCCCTATATCTAGCCTTAACGTTAATATTAACGTTTAAATAAAAAAAAAAAAATTGAAACCCATAAAGAATATTTGTGAGTTTATTTGAGCCAAACTGTCAAAATATGTCAAGAAGCAGAACCTCAATGAATTGAGATAATGCTCTGGAGAATGGGGAGTAATATCTTGTTTTTATAAATTACCATGAAAAGGAAAATACCTAAGTGGGCTACATGAAATCCATTGGTGACAGATTAAGGAGGTGGAATAAAGCAAAGCGGGGGAAGCTTCTGGGATAAGATAAAAAGTGAAATGATGGGCATGTGTTTCTTTTACATAGATGGATACAGGACAGTTTAACATAATTAACAGAACAATGAGGGAATGTCCTGGTGCCATTTGTTGTGCCCTGAGGGGTCCGGGGGGTGGGAGAGGGGGGAGGGAAGTTACAAGTTACCCAGACATTTCACAGATATCTTATCTTTGAGGCAAAAAGACAAATGGGCTCAGTAAAGATCTAAGTTGATCTTTGTCAGGGAAAATACTGGCCTAGGATATGACTACCCACTATAACCTGTTTGTAAATATTTAATTTTCAGACCATCTTTTGTGGTTATTGTAGGTCTTTGAGTTTGCACAACCACTATGCAGGCCTTCCCTGAACTAGTCAGGTTAGCATATGGTCCCTTTTGTCCACAATATATAAGCATTCTTGAATCTGTTTTAGGTTTTTTGTTCATTTTTTCTCTACCACCCAGTTAAAAATCTATAGTGTATTTTATGCCCAGTATTAATTCCCCTTTTTGCTGTTAGCACTTAATTTAACTTTGAGCAGCCACCCTTTTACTCTCAGACCATGTAGTTCAAATGGCATTGACCTCTGTGGTTCCAGGGGCGGGCGCAGCACTAAGTCCTGGCCTTTGAGAATGCCGCATCTCCCCAGCCTTAGAGAATGTTTTAAGGGCAGGTACATGACTAGCCAGGCCAATCAAAGCCAATAAACATCAGCTTTGCTGGGGCTAGAGAAAAAGAGATGCTCTTTTTTCAAGGAGGCTTGCTAAGCTTATAGATTTAAGACTGGATCTATTGGTGGCTGATCTGGACAAGATTTAAGAAAAATCTGCCTTAGAATGAAAACATAAGTAAAACAGAAGCCACGGTCCAAGACAGACAGGATCTGTGAGTACCTGGATTTAGTTACATTGGAAGTCACCCTTGAACTCAGTTACATCAGCCAATCATTTTCTCATTTTCCCCACGATTGTCCCTTAGGTGAATACAAGGTAGTGACCAGATGGAGAGTTAGCTCTGTTCATATAAGTATAAAACTCACCAGCGTTCAAAGGTAAAATGGCCTGTTTAAAACCCCTGCCCTTAACACTTACATACAGTCATCCCCCCTTATCCAACAGTTTCGCTTTCTGCACTTTCTGTTACCTGAAGTCAACCACGGTCTGAAAATATTTAATGGAAAATTTCAGAAATAAATAATCTATAATGGTTGCCATTCTGAGTAGCGTGATGAAATCTCGCAGGGCCACTCCTTGCCCCCCCCCCCCCCCATGGGAATCATCCAGCCTCTCCACACTGTGCAGGCCCCCACCCGTCAGTCACTTAGGAGCCGTCGGGGTTCTCATACTGACTGTGGTGGTATCACAGCGCTTGTGTTCAAGCCACCCTTATTTTACTTAATAATGTCCCTAAGGCGCAAGAGTGGTAATGCTGGTAATTCAGATAAACACCATGAAAAGCCCTAAAGTGCTTCCTTCGGTGAAAAGGGTGAAAGTTCTTGACTTCATAAGGAAAGGAAAAGAATCATACACAGAGGTTGGTAAGGTTTAAGGTGAGAACGAATCTATCCAGGAAATTGTGAGACGAACCTATCTATGGAATTGTGAAAAAGAGAAAAAGGAACTTGTGTTGGTTTTGCTGTCACACCTCAAACTGCAGAGTTACAGCCACCATGCATGATGTGCTTAGCTAAGATGGAAAAGGCATTAAACTTTATCATTGGGATGTGTGTATAGGAACAGGCATAGTCTATATGCCTGAAACTGTCCACTGTTTCAGGCGTCCGCTGGGGGTTGAAACATATCCCCCGAGGAATAGGTGGGGGAGGGGGAGCTACTGTACATTTTAAGGAGGGGGAGCAAGCAGCTGTGACCTACAACTATATCTATATTTCTCCAAATCCTTGCAGAATCTTGTCGCTCACGGACCTTAACTCCACTTTCTATTAAGGACAAATGTAGCATACACTGTGGTAATTTGCTACTCAGGTCTGAAATTTTATAATTAAAAATAAGATATTTATAATTAATAATTAATGATAAAGAAACAGACTATCAATGTTTGATATTTTGGTTGGTATTTTTTGCTTTTTAAATATATATATATATATTTTGTTGATTTTGACAGAGAGGAAGGGAGAGGGATAGAGAGTTAGAAACATCAATGAGAGAGAAACATCAACCAGCAGCCTCCTGCATGCCCCCAACTGCAACCAAGGTGTATGCCCTTGACTGGAACCGAACCCAGTGCCCTTCAGTCTATAGGCTGGTGCTCTGTCCATTGAGCCAAACCAGTTAGGGCAGTATTACTTGCTTTCTAAGCACTTAGAGTGTTTGAAAGTTGTTTGCGTACCTGAAGCATTCTTTCTGTGATTCTATGTTTCATAGCTACAATTCAGTTGTAGGGGAAATGATCAGAGATTTTTTAATAGTTCAGTCTGAATTAATTAACTTGTCAGGCAATTAAAGGTATTTAATTGCCTCAAATCTGTGATTTATAATACATTGCTAGGAAAGTTAAATTTAAGCATTAACAGCCTTGATTCTCCTTCCCTCTGCCCTTACAAGACACAATTCTGCGTGACCGAAGGGGAGACTGAGGCAGAGGCTCCCATCAGAAGAAGGGGAACTCAGCACCCGCTCAGCACTTTCTGTGTGTCACTTCCAGTGACAACGGTGCCAGATAATTAAATGTGTAGTGACTTTCTGGTATTTGATAGTCTTTTAGAAAGCTGCAATTCTTACTTATGAGCGGGATATTTAGATGCTTTCATCTTTTTGTGATGTTCTATATTGATGCATTTTTAAACTTTTTTTAAATTTTAAAATTCAATAAAATAAATATAGATTATCCATGCCATGAATTTCATAGGTTCACATCTTTCATAGGTTCACATGTTTCTGCTCCAGATATAATTGATTCCCTTGGAAAAGTATACACCTCTAAAATGTAGATAATTTAGAGAAATATTTGGTTTGTTAAACCTTTGCCACTAGTCAAAACTTCTGTAAAAATAAAGAGACTTCAAGGAAAGAACTTGTTTTTATATTTCTGATTGTTGGCTTTGGACTTCGAAACTTAAAAAGCTGATTCTATGCAATTAACAACTGGGAGAGACCTAATAATGAAATACCCGTTCACACATATTGAGTCCAACTCTTAGCAATGCGCTACCTTTCTTAAGCTTTATCTCACTTCACTTTCACAGGTGGGAAAATCTATTAGGTCTTCCCATCTAAGTCCTACTTACCTGCTACTCCCCCCCCCCTCCTCCAGTTTTACAATACAATACAGTGTTATCAACTATAACCACCATGTTTTACATTATATCCTTAGAACTATTCATCTTATTGCTGAAAATTTGTACACTTTTACTAACCTTTCCCTCTCCACTCCCCCTAGCCCTTAAAAAACCACTCTTTAAATCATTATTTCTAAGAGCTTGACTGTTATTGTTTTTAATTCCACATATAAGTGATACTATGCAGTATTTGTCTTTCTTAGTCTGGTTTATTTCACTTAAGCTGCTGCTTTTATAATTATGACTTAACAGATGAAGAACCTGAGGCTCAAATAATTTAATAACTTGCCTAAGCTCAGATAGCTTATAAATGGAAGAGAGGGAAATCAAATGAGGTCTATTGACTCCAAAGTGCAAATGCCAACCTATATTCATTATATTATACTTTTTTCATTTATCCTACACATATGATATTCTTCCTATTCAGGGTTCATTGGAGCTATTTGATGGTTTAGGTATTATTATAATTTATTACTATAGCATTATTATAGTTAGGTATTGTTATGGGTAGTTAAGGTGTGTTCTGTAGTTAAAGCTTTTACCTACTCCTACCCCAGCACTAAGCCACCTCCATAAAAATTATTGCTCTGCCATTTCCAAAATGTTTTTGTTTCCATTATGAGGAGACACTTTGAAGAATAAAATATACTCATGATAAGTGATAACAACAGCTTTTCATTGTCATTGGGCACATAATTGAATTGTATTTTAGCTCTAACTTAAAAAAAATATTGATTTCAGCAAGGAAGGGAGAGAGAGAGAGAGATAGAATCACCAATGATGAGAGAGAATCATTGATTGGCTGCCTCCTGCACGCCCCCTACTGGGGTTGGAGCCCGCAACCCAGGCATGTGCCCCTGACCAGAATCAAACCTGGGACCCTTCAGTCCACAGGCGTCGGCCAAACCAGCTAGGGCTTAGCTATAACTTTTAAAAATCCTGTGTCCACCTCCAATTGTATGATGCCTATATGTCCAGCAGAGGGTGATATTTCTCTACAAACTTCCAATGAGACTTCTGACCTGCTTTGCAGAAGATAACCATTTAGAAACCAGATTTCTTAAGGTAGAGTCAGAGTGTTATTTGCTTAAGTGCTTTAGGAGGAAAATGTTTCTTCTAAATATTATGTAGAGAAGAGAAACATTTTCTTTCTCAATCACCTCATTTTAATATAAGTAGTTCTTTCACCTGGAAGTCAAATATTCTATTGAAGTTCAGATTGTAGGGGATTATTTCAGAATCAGTTCATACTTCAGTTACAAGTCTTTATAATCCAAAGAGAAGAATGCAGGCTTTGGTGTTAGACAAACCTGAGTTTGAATGCTGTCCCTACTACTTCCTAAGCTCTGTGACTTCTGACAAATTACTTGGTTGCTAGAGGCCTCAATTTCCTTGCATGCAAATTAGATGAAGAGCCCAATTACAGACATTCGCTCAATAAAGGGCAATATTCTAAATTTCTGAATCAGCAGCCAGTCTGGGCAAAAGTATATGAAATCTGCCTTGAGGATGAGCCTTGTCATTTCTGTTGTGTTGCATAAAACACAGTGCTTGGCACATACTACATATTCAATAAATTTTGTTGAATAAAATATTTTAAAATATGAAAAGAAACCAGGAAGCTCAAGATAAAACTAATATTGGAGTATAACAGGTGTATTTCCTTTCCTTCCCTTTCTTTTCCCTGCTAAAAAAAGTTCCCTCCTTTCTTCTTTGAGTGGGGAAAGTGAATTTGACCAAGTAAGAGTAAGGTTTGAAGAATGAAAGAAGGGAAAAGGAAATTAAAGGAGGAGCACAGGTGCCCAGATCTGGGCAGGAGTGAGGCACTCTTGGTTGGGCTATCCAACTCAACTCCCACCGCGGAGGCATGGAGGTGAAGGGGGACGAAAAGGGATGCGAGCCACAACATCAGAGATTTAGAGTAAATGCTTCATTTAGAGGCCCCACAGGAAAATAATGTCAGGAGAATTCCTTCAGAATAAAACAGGAAATAAAGAGCTCCTGTGACTCTCTATGCAAAGGCCACCTGAGCAAAATCTGACCATGGCTGGGTTTACCAAATGCATTTTCCTCCCTGTTGCCCTATCTTATTCCAAAGTTCCTACCTACGCGGCCTGAACCACCAGAAGCTATGTATCTGATTCACTGGGTCCCATCAAGGAATAAATACCCTTCAAGAATTTTCTGAAAACTAGGGTTTGGAGAGAGTCTAAATATAAAGAAACAAACCTGAGCTGTTGTTTTTTTAATTTAGAAGCAAGGTGGAATATTGTTTTATTCTTTTGTATAAGTCTGAGCCAGGTCCCAGTCTTATGAGCTAGGTGCTTCAATTATTTCAATTTGAAATTCCATGCAATAGCTTTATTTTGTTCATTCCTTTGTCTGAGTACCTGCACACCGGCTGACTCAGTAAACATGTTGATTCAATGAATGAAGTTAAGCAAAATGCATAAGCCACACCATTGGTTAGAGGTGAAGCTGGGGTCACACCTAGGCTGGCCTAAGTCCAGAGACTGAATTCTAGACAGTGCCCAATCTATTCAAAAGTGAACAGACAGAGTTTGCATCTCTCTGTGTGATCAGCATCAAGCAGCCTGTGTTGGTTGAAAAGATTCATTACCTGGAGAACTTAAAAGGCAGGATGAACAACTTCAATTTAGATCATTGTTGGATGTGATGGAGTGCTCTTCAAATGGGTTTGCATGGAGTGAGGGCAGGGGTGGGGAGAAGCACCATCCACTAAGCCCTGGAAAAGTGCTCAAAACCCAAGGCAACAAATACCTAAGTGGAGGAAGCAAGACATATGGGATCAGAAGCCCTGAGTTTCAGTTCAGGCTCCATTATTAGCTGAGTAGCCTCAGGCAAAATCACTCAGTGTCTTTGAGGTCAGTTTTGTCATTGGTGAAAGTGGCAATGACCATGCCTAACATTCAGGTTGCAAGGATGCAGTGAGATGGCTGAGGATACCTTGTAAGTGCTCTGTACAAGTCTTAGAATCATCATCATCATCATCATCATCATCATCATCATCATCATCATCACTACACAAGGTTCAACAGAATTACAATATGAGCGAGACCTTGCATTTCCATCCAGTCTTACAGAACCTGAAGTTAGTACAATCTTGAGGGCCCCTTAAAGGAAAGAATATAAAATTATAAGTAACCATTCAGTACACTGTTTGAAAGGGCTTTGTTGGGTCCACAGCAAATGCACCTCTGCCTCCATGAGAAGTGGTGTAAGAGTTGTCAGGAGCATGGACTCAGGGAGGCACACTACCTGGGTTCAAATCCTGACTTAGCTGTAGGACCTTGAGCAAGCTACTAAACCAATCTGTGCCTTAGTTTTTTTATCTGTAAAAAGGGTTGCCATGAGGATTAAATAACATATGTAGTGGTGTTGGCACATAGTATGAAATATATGTGCTCACAGCCATCATTTTTTCCAACCTCCTTTCAAGGATCATTTCACTTGGAAGAATGCAGCATGTAGTGGGAGCTGTAAGGAAGTACAAACCTTGAGTTCTGGGCAGAGGAGAAGTTATATCTGCTTGGACAAATCAGGAAAGACTTCATCAAAGACAAACAGGGAAGGTTTCAGGAGGCAGCACATTTGAGGCAGGGAAGTAGCCCCTACACAGACTTGGAGGCCAGACTTGGTTGACCTATTTTGGAACAACAAAGGTCTACACTCACAGACGAGGGAGGAAGTGAGATGAACCTGGAAAGGTAGATAGGGTCATAGTGTGAGGGGCCTTGGGTGCCGGGATGTGGAGTTGCAGGCAGGGGAGAGGGGATTGGAGCATGTGGGCTTGAGGAAGATTAACCCAGCAGCAGGACGGGTAGAGTGGGGTCAGTGCCACTTAATCTTCCTGGCAGTAGGTAACAACGGTGACTGGAGTCCTTCTGCATTCACAACCCAGACAATGTGAGATATGCCACCAACAACACATTGGGGAAGACAATCATTTCTTTCAAGTCTGACTGGAGAACTTCCAGTTTGTAGTTTTCTCATTTTTCCATTCTTATTAGTGACTGAATTGAGTTTCTCATACCAATTCCATGGATTTGAAAGGTTGGAGGGTTTCTGACTGTGAGGGAATGGAATTGTCACTCGTCCCAGCCCAGGGTCCTTGTAACCTAGACTCTGACCAAAGGCTGAGGAGGGCTTCTCTGGCATGGGCATACTAGTACTCTCTCTCCTCGTGGAAACTTGTCCCATCCTCTCATTAGGACTACCATTTTGCAAGATGTATTTTGCTGCCACCTTTTAGGGTGCATTTTCTTAGGAAATGAAGGGATTTCATGCAGCTGCCTGGCATGTCGTTTTCTCCCCAGGCAGATGGGGCTCTTGTATATAGCACAGTGAGCAACCCACACAACTGTATGTGACAGCCCAGCCATGGGGCATTTGGGGTCGGGGGTGCTCCCACGTGTTTCCACCCCTCTGGGAAAGGCCATTGCTATGTGTCCCCCTGGGGATTCTGCCCCACTGGGCTCAGTTGGTCGGGGAGTAGGCATCTGATCTCAGCCAAGCCAATCAACAACCTTTCCTGGAATGTTTAGAATTGAAATTAAGGAGAGGATCAGCCTCCTTGGGTAGTGGGAGCTGTAGGATTTGAATATTGGGAACACCCACCAGCTAGGTTCCCAGGATATGGAATAAGATATTTGCCAAAACCGGTTTGGCTCAGTGGATAGAGCATCAGCCTGTGGACTGAAAGGTCCCAAGTTCGATTCCGGTCAAGGGCATGTACCTGGGTTGCGGGCATATCCCCAGTAGGAGATGTGCAGGAGGCAGCTGATTGATGTTTCTCTCTCATCAATGTTTCTAACTATCTCTCTCCCTTCCTCTCTGTAAAAGTTCAATAAAATATATTATTTTAAAAAAAGATATCTACATAACAGAGAAGGGTGCTCTCCCAGGAGAAAAGTGAAATGCTCGTTGAATTTGAGTGTCTTTTCCTATTTGCCCTGAGGACTAGCTCCACCCTTGTTCCACTCTAGGTTAAGTGTCTTGTCCTTTCAAAAAGTTCCTTCTTTTTCCCAAACTATTTTGAGTTGGATACGCTTAACTTTTGATCATATACCCTTGCTCTCACCCTGAGCTCAATAATGAAAACTTACCCAACCTGTTTCCCTTCTTTTCAGTGTGCTAAGGGTTAAACAGATAACCTCATCACTGCTAACACAGAGAATGATGTGTTAAATCCTAATAATCACAGTGAGTGCTTTCATACTGCTTTTTAAATTTCAAAATTTGAAGCCAAACATGATCTAAAATTATTCATTTCTTTAATAATCACTCTCCCCTGCCCTGTATCAGTTATCTATTGCCACAGAACAAGTTACTTTGAAACTTAGCAGCTTAGAATAACAAGCATTTATTAATTCACCCTTTTTGTGGGTCAGGAATCCAGGTGTCACTCATCAGGGTGCCTGTAACTTAAGGTATCTCCTGAGGTAGCAGCAGTTGCCAGCTGGGGCTGCAGGCTCATCTGAAGGCTCGACTGAATGATTATTTGCTTCCGAACTATAGGTAGGATTCCGTTCCTCGTGGGCTGTTGGTGGAGAGCCTCAGTTCCTCCCTGGCTGTTGGCCAGAGACCTCCCTCAATTGCCACATGGTCTCTGCATACAGCAGGTCACCATGGCAGCCGGCTTTCCCCAGAGTGAGCACCTGAGACAGCAAGACCAGGAAGCCCAGTGCAGAAGCCCCAAATACACTGTGTAACCTAATCTTGGAAGTGACATCCCATTACTTTTGCCATGTTCTATTCATCAGAAGCAAGTCAAAAGGTCCAGCCCACACTCAAACAGAAGAGATTACAAAAGGGTGTGCCCATCCAGAGACTGGAACCCCTGGATCCATTTTAGGGTTGCCTCTCACCTATCACATGCCCCAAATTAAAACTGCATCTTCAAGACGCCTAGGTGAAATAACTCTAGAGGTCAGGTTATTATCCTTTGGTTTTTAAGGAAAAACGGGGGTTGGTGGGGGGGAGGGTTGTAAAGCAAAGAGGACTATTCATCCAAAAATTATAACTGGCAGCTTGTTTGATATTTTGAAAGCATCGTGCAAAGTGGACACGTCTCCCAGAGGGATCGCTCTGTGATTCTGCCATCCATCTCTCCCTCTCCTCAGAGCATGCTAATTTCATCATTTTTTTCCTTTCCATCTGAACTGAAAGTCTTGCCTTCCAGACAGCACGAGTGAATGGCACTGCCTGCATGTCAGAAATTGCTACTGACATTTCAATTTTGCTTAATTTTTTTTCCTTTCTTTGAAAGTATTATGGAGAAAATTTACATTTGAATAAAAAGCAAATAGTGCATGTCAGAGTAAGCATCAGGGAATGTCAAATTGTTTTTTTCCAATTACAACTCTATTTCAAATAGGGTAATGCAATTAAAGGATAATTACTAGAAGCACAAAGCCAAGGTTACGATCAGAAATGGTTACCCTTTCACTTTAAGTCCTGTCTTGCTAAATAAAATATTCCTGAGGGGCAAGTTACTGTTTGAAAATAGAATACACTCAGCCAGGAACAACCAAACACTTGGCAGTGTTGACCAAAACACGTATTTGTGCATAAATACGAGTGCTTTAAAGAGATGAAAAGACAAAAGGTGAGCCGCATTTCCCTTGGCTTTATCGCTCTGATTAATAATGTGATAAACTAGCTGTAGGATGCAATATTAATTAACAGTATATTAGTTGCATTTTGTTGCCAATACCATAACAAGCTCTGAAATAGTAGTCAGACTAAACTGCTGACGTGGGCTCTTCTGCAAACCGAGCTGTAGTTTGATTTCTCGTTTGTCCAAGTGAAGCATCAGCAACTGAGCAAAACCAATTACCTCCAAACCCACCAAGCCCTGGGCAGCAACTTAGTGCATCTGAGCTTTGCCCAAATGTTATTGCTTTCGAATTAGAGCCCGGTCTGAGATGGGGCACCGAAGAATTTCTACGGCTGAAAATAATTCAATACGGCAGTCTAGTTGTGCAACACTTCTCAGAGGCAAATAGAAAGCGAAGACGCCCTCCCACTTCCAGACATTTTGAAGCCATGGGTGTCCACCCACTTCTGGAAGGCAAGCCTGGAGGCACACAAGTCAGATATGAAAAGAGGGGCGTTTTGCTGACTCCCTCAAGTCACACTGTTGTAGGAGAATTTCCAGGTTGTAGTGTTCATTTCTGAGGGGATGTCCTGGGTTTGGGTGGGGGACACTTTAGGAAAAAGATGCGAGGCCAGGAATGGAAAGGAATGAGGAGGCTCAGATAACGGAGGCGTTATCTCACCTCACTAGGTAGTGAGAAACTCTATAGCACAAACATTCAGGTAAAGAGAGAAATGATTGTGCTAACATACGGTCTGAGTAATTAAAGCATGGCAAGGTGCAGTATAGGTTCCTGGAGGAATCCCTGTTCGTTTATTTATTTACTCCTCTCCCCAACTTCCCTTTATTTCTCAGCTTCGCTCTGTCTCTCCCTCTCGCTCTGTTCCTCACGCTTACACACGTACAGTCATTTTCTATCCTCTTATCTTGCTCAGTTTCTTTCACAGCCCTGACCACTCTCCTAAATTACATTTCAGATCGTTTATTTTTTCACTTACTTGTTTATTGCCTGGGTTTCCACCAAACTATACAGTACACTCCCTGAGGTCAGGGATGGGTCTGCCTGTGCGTTGCAGAACAGTGCCTGGCACATGCTAGGCACAGAACTAGTGGAACCAAAGAATGAACCTGTTCACTGAACTTACTCGTACCAAATGCCCAGCTCTGAGTGCAAAGGATTCCAAGGTGATGCTAATCGTAGCTAATCATTTGCTGGAGTTTACTAAGTGCCCTCACGAGCTCAAAGCTTTACGTACAGTATCCTATGTAATCTCACAGCAACTCTGCAAAGCATGTGTTTCTATTATCCTTTTAAAATTATTTTTAATGTATTTTTATTATCGAAAGTATTACAGATATCCCCTTTGTGTTTTTTTTTTGTTTTTTTCCCATTGACCTCCTCCAGCCCCCCACCCATTATTTTTAATTCAATTTTTTTTTTCAAATAAGAACATAGAGGCTCAGAGAGCCTGGTTTACTTAGTGCCACTCAGCTAGAAAAAGGTACATCCATGAATTAAATGGTGTTTGCCACTCCGACTCCAGGCATTGCATTCCAAGATGAATATGATACAAACATCCTCCCTGACAATCTCACAGTCCTATACTTTGTCTTAGAAGCATCTTTGCCTTGCATGGCCAGGGGGAGAATGCAGCCCTGAATCCCAAAGGACTGGATATGGACCTTTGCCATCCAGGAAGGTCCCCGCTCCTGGCAGGACCTGTTGTCCCATGCTGTTCTGCCTGGGTGAGGTCAGATGCTGCTAGAGGCTCGTGAGAGCAGCCTACATCCTCACCTCCTGCTTCCAGGTCTGTGTGTGAGCCCAGCAGCTGTCAGGGATCCTATTTACTTTTAGTAAATCTAACAAATGGAGGATTAATAAGTGATAAGTCTTCTGCCTCAGAGAATCCAGCAGGGGCAGGACCCAGCCAGGTGCCTGGGAAGCCAAACTCTTTTCCAGCATTTATAGCTGAATTCCAAACAGCCGATACTAGTTCAGACTGCAAAGTTTGTATGTATTTTACAGGTCACAAAACCATTCCTCTCTCTGGTCCTTTGGAATAAAGAAAGTCCCTCAGCCTAGTCATCCTACGAATTTTTTTCTCTAAAAGATTGAAAAAGGTCTCCCTCGGTTACAATGTTGTTCATGTCCTTTGACCAGAAAGACTTAGAGAAAAACTTCAGGATTGATCTGAGGGACGCAGAGCCCAGGTTCCATTAAAGTATATTAATGCCAAGGTCTGTGCAATTAGTGAAAAGTCAATTCCCATTACTAGTTAACACTATTGAATATCTGCTTTCTTTAATAAAAAGCCATGTCCAGCACAAAGAGAATAAATCAATAGGTTGGCTGCATTTAGATCTATTCTGCCTTCTTCGAAAATGCACAGAGAAACTCCCTGTCAGAGCTCCACTGTCTGTCTGCCAAGCTCCGTCTGTGAGCTGGCAGCCAGCCCTGCCGCCTTTGCCTGGAGTCTTTCATTAGCACGATCTCGCCTTAGCTCTCCTTTCTCTAATCAGAAAGTTGAGTTTTACCCTGTGCTTAAAAAAATCCTTTGTGTGAGCTTAACCTTGATCTGCCTCTGATTTGGACTTGCTCAGAAAACAAGCCATCAGCAGCTATGGATATACTTCTAAACCCCAGCGTTGGCTAGCATCAGCCCTTCCTCAGGCGAGGAGAGTGTGGGGTGGACACAACCTCCTACAAGAGGCCAAAGAATCCTTTGCAGTTGTTCTCAACCTTCCTTATGCCATGACCCTTTAATACAGTTCCTCATGTTGTGGTGACCCCCAATTTCATTGTTACAAATTGAAGATAATTAAAGCATAGTGATTAATCACAAAAACAATATGTAATTGCACAGTGGGACCTTGACTTACGAGTTTAATTCATTCTGAGACCGAGCTCGTTAAGGAGCTCATTAAGGAGCTCGTTAACTCAAATTACTCTATCAACTCAATGCAAAACATCGGCTGAGAGACAGCTGGTATCTCAAAAAACTAGTTAGTCAGGACACTCGTAAGTCAAGGCCCCACTGTATATGAGTTTTCCGATAATCTTAGGCGACCCCTGTGAAAGGGTCGTGACCCACAGGTTGAGAACCACTGCTTTAGGGTGTCCCTTCAGGCACACCCTTTCCATTGTTTTACATCTGGATAGCCCTATCCACTGCCAATTTTGGAGGCAGCTGGAATGTTCCAGACTTTCAATTGCCAAGAGAAAAAAGAGATACACCTGCCCCTGAAGTTTCCAAGACCTCATGCAAAGTCAGGACATTCACCCGCTGCCATGAAGACTGCCCCTCCGTAGCTACGCCTGGCTATCCATCTTCCGTGTGGCCCACGAGAAGGGGGAAGCTGCTCATTATAATACTTAGTTTATTACAGATCACAAGGACCCTTGCACTCCACTGTCTCTCATGTCCTTGATGATTATATGTAAGTTACCCCTAAGTTGGTACATTGTATTTCCATGAAAGTGAATCACATTTCCCCAAATCATTTTATTTTATTTACTAGAATGCTCAGTTTTTTATTGAAAGGGGACTAATATCATTTTCTTCAGCTCAGGTTTACTGTGCAGAATTATTTGGTATTCTTTCTGTATCATTTGGTCCTTATTTTTCTCTGTTGGTCTGTATGCACTGGTTCAATACTTCTACACCCATTCTCCCCCCCCCCACCCCCCCAGAGCATGTGTTTGCAGGGGTTAGTAGGCTTGGTAGTGACACTAGTTTTTGTCATGGTTTCAGTGAAAGAAACTATTTGAATCTCATTCCTTTAAAGATTCAGCAAATCAGTATAGATTGCTCTAGGTTTTTCAATTGCTTCAGGCCTATTATTTCTCCACTGAAGAAGGTAGACATATTTAAAGAAGTGAGAGCTGGCTGAACCTATATCTGCTTGTTCCTGCTGCAGGGACCCTCCGTGCCTCTTGCCCTGACCCCATTCACCATCCTCAGGTTTGATCTGCCATGACAATCATCGCAAACCAGATGCTACACCGTGAAACCAAAAAAATGAGCCACACTCCTGTTGTGGATGCTTCCAGAAGCCACTGAAGTCATCCACCGTGGTTGGAGAATTAAGGGGAGGGGTTTCCTGTGCCATCTCATGGAGCAGCTTGTGGGGTAAAAGTAACTGGCGCAAACAGTGGCAATTCATACCACGCTCATACAAGGAGGGGAAGTGTTCGAGCACGAGGAGGCATTGATGGCTACGCCAATAGCTGGTTTTCCTTCGCAATCAAGGCGATAGATTTTGAAAAGGCAGGTTTATTAGGTAACAAGGCAAGATCAGACAGGGGGGCAGAGTGTTCCCAATAGTTCCGATGCATCTGCCAAAGGGATGCTGCCTAAGGAACAGGTGATTGGATCTTTGTCATCCCAAGTAGATGAAGGCTGTCTACTTGGCCGGAAGCAGTGACTGAATTCCCATTTTGGGGTGGAGTTCACAAAGTGATAAGCAGGCATTATCAAGAAATGAATGCAGGATGAAGTATGGTAATTAATGTTGGGAAATGAATAAATGCAGTCCCAAGCATTCTGTCGGTATAATGTATTTATAGGAAAACTGCCTGTTAAGGGTTTGGCAGCTGTCTTTGGTCCTTTAGCAAATCCCCCTGAGATAACACTGCAATGAATAGCAGGAGGCAGAACTGGATTAAGCAATTTCACTTTTGCAAAATATAAAGAGATGTTTTAAAACTTCAAAATTCACAGAATTGTCTCAAATGCTGCAAACCTTATGAAACATCAAGCAGTTGACCTTTCTTGCCTTCAAGAGAGTGTGTGTGTGTGTGTGGGTGGGGGGGGGGCGGGAGGGTGTTGGCTGGGAAGGCTGTGAGAGAGGTTCCCCACTCTGTAGTGCTCATCTTTGCAGGAGGCTCAAGTTGCCAAGCCAGAGTTGGCAGAAGAGTGGCCCTATAAAATAGCACAGAACGGAATGCACTCTCACCTTTGAGTTCAAGTGCATGTTGAGATTTTTATCTGAAATGAATTCTGATTAATATCAACTTGGACTGAAGGGGAAAAACATTCAAGCATGTGTTTATACTTGTTGATATGCATAAAGGATATACCTAAATCTGAGTCATAACCTGGAAGAAAAGACTGTTGAGAAATGCATACCACAGATACTGTCTTACCAAGAGAGTCAGTCTGCCATATCCTATAAGAGAAGGGAAATTTGTTTCAATGACATGTGTAATCTCCCTGCAGCCATAAGAGCAAGCTATAGTTGAGGACCCTCAACCCTCCTCACAACACTTGGTTCTTTTCAGTTATTGATTCAGTTCCTCACTCTTATACTTCATTTTCCAATCATTTTGGAAATGGACATACCGTCCATGGATGTTTTAAGCCTTGTTGCTAATACAGAGAGAGGAGAGAGGGCTGAGTTCCATGTTCTGAAGAGAGCATTGCATCCATGACCATGGACATCACACCCACAAACAAGAGGACAGTAAAACAAGCCCACCTACGGTTGATGATAGCAGATTCATACAGTCTTCTCTCTTTATTAAACCTGAGCCTTTGCCTTCAGCCAAGTTAGATCTCTCAGTGGAGAGAAGATGGAATTTCCAAACTGGCAAGATTTGGAGCTTGGCTGGATAAGCCAAGAAGAAATAAGTTGTTTCTACTTCTTCACTCTTAGCTTACAGTTTTCATTTGCTGGATAAATAATCTTACATCATCTATTCCTCTTTCCATGGTTGTTTTTTTTTTTACCAGAAATTATTTTAAAAGCTACAAATTAATGGTTTCCCATCTCACTCAGAGTAAAAGAAAAGTCTGTATAAGGACCTCATCATCAAGCCACCAGTCAACACCTCACCCACCCGCATCATTCCTTTTCCAACCTCCAGGCACCATGCCCTATGTGTTAGTTCTTGAATATTTAATGCATGTTTCTGTCTCAGGGCCTTTGCACTTGTTATTTCCTCTGTCTGAGTTGCTCTCGCTGCAGTGTACACATGGTGAAGTCAAGTCCTAATTGTAACTTTCTCAATGGAGACATCCTGAGCTACATTACCTACAAATTTTACCTTCCCCACCTCCCAAGAAATTCCTATCCTCTTTTCTGACACACCATATAATTTACTTTTTCACTCTTATTTAGTCTGGCTCCCCAATGGAATGAAGACAGTATTTTATTCATATCTATGTCCTTGGTGCCTAGAATAAAGCCTGGTATGTAGTAAGAGCTCAATAAATATGTATTAAATTAGTGAATGACTATCAATAATTTACCTTGGAGATTTCCATCTCTCCTTCATTCACATGTAAAGGCCAGGTGTTTTCATTGGAGACTAATAGCATCAACACCATGGACTTCATTGCAAATGACTACTAGCTCTTAGTATGTGCCAAGCCTTATGTGAAATGCCATATATCAGTTATCTTATTTAATCTTAACAACCAACCCCTGACTGAGTGTGATCATCCCTGCTTTATAATGAATCAATAATGAGCCAAGGAGATCAAGTAACCTGCCAATGTTAGCATATTAGTATGAGGAGGAGCTCAAATACAAGTTGAAGTTAGTTTAACACGAGAGGATCTCAACGAGAGGGTAATTTTGCACCCTTCCCTGGACATTTGGTAATGTCTGGATTTATTTTTCACTGTCACAATGGGGGAATTGCTATTGGCAACTAACGGGCGGGCGCATATCAGAGATGCTGCTAAACTCCCACAATGCACAGGGCCATCTCTCCCACAGTGAAGAATTATCCAGCCCCAAAGGTCAATTGTGCTGAGGTTGAGAAACCCTGGTCTAACTCCATAAACTGTGTTTGTTCACTTTGCAGTTTTGCTTGATTAGTTGCTAGTGGGAGTGAAAATAGCACCAACCCTTTGCAAAGCAATATGACAGTATTTTTTGAGAGTGCCAAATGTTTTCATATCTTCTGACGCTGCAATCCTATTTCTGTAATTGTGGCCTAAGGAAATAATATGAAATGTGGGAAATGCCCACAAATATTTATCATGACATTAGTTGTAAGAGCAAAAATCAAACCACCTAATGTTTGGTAATCAAGGAATCATTAAGTAAACTCCGGGATACCTATTTGTTGGAATATTAAGCAGCTATGAAAACTATATTTTTAAAAGTTTGTAAAGAGACGGAAAAATGCTTAGAAATGGTAAATTTAAAAAATTAGGTTTCAAAATTACCTATGCAGTATGATTGTTAAAAATAACAAAAATTATACATACAAAAGAGGTGAAGCAGAAATACACCCAGTGGTTGGCAAACTGCGGCTTTCGAGCCACATGCGGCTCTTTGGCCCCTTGAGTGTGGCTCTTCCCCAAAATACCACGTGCGGGCGCGCATGTACAGTGCGACTGAAACTTTATGGCCCATGCGCAGAGGTCGGTCTTTTGTGGAAGAGCCACACTCAAGGGGCCAAAGAGCCGCATGTGGCTCGCAAGCCGCAGTTTGCCGACCGCTGCAAACTATTAATAGTGCGGTAGGACAAAGGCTGGTTAATTTCTTCCTTTTATCTTTCAGTACTTCCAAAATGTTCTTTAGTAATAATATACTCATTTTATAATGGGGAAAATATCATTTCAAAAAAGTAAGGTGTGTGTGTGTGTGTGTGTGTGTGTGTGTGTGTGTGTGTGTGTGTTTGTAAAAAGAAAGAGAGGTAAAGAGGACAACGTAGTACCTAAAGTGAACTTCAGACCTGTCATGGTGGATTTGGCTCTTATATGGATTTGTTAACTGTGTTTAATTAGTGTGTGTTATTATTTATTATTTCTTTTAAGTAATAAAAGGAAGAAAGGCTGTTAGTTATGTTGTGGTAGCTGGAATTAGCTTCATCATTGCCAGTTTATCGCTACCGAAAACATTGTACTCGCTTACCTGACATTTGTTTTGTAATGTTTTAAAAACATTTGGTTCCATTAAATCAAAGAATTCCAGTCTGAGAACCAGGACTGCTTTTGGGGCAGCTCTCTTTGGGGTCCAAAGGAGCACGTGGAGGGGAGGATGTGCCTGGTTAACCTCCTTGTGTGGACATCTGAAACCGAGAGCTATGAGTCAGGTGGCTAAGAGCGTGAGCTCTGGACTCCAACAGGCCTTGACTCAAATCCCAGCCCCATGCTCCCCAGAGTGTCCTTGAGTGAGTTCTTAACCCTTCTGTGCCCTCTCTGGATCCCAGGCCTATGTTTAAAACCTCTAGGAAATGCTGTAATACCTAACACACTCTATGCTCTTTGAGTGCTGTGACTTGGGACCGATCACTTGAAAGCTGTCCTACAACCGGCCTAGTTCTTCATCCTCATCCTTCACCCCACTTTCCAGAGATGCCTTTAATCTCAAGAAAACTGGAGGCTTAACACACAGAAAACATGACACCACCTCTGAAAGCCTCATCCAGCGTGCTTTACCTTTTAGACTTTGTTTTCAATTCAACCTGCCTGCATCCTGTGGACTGATGGGGGTAAGGCTTGGCTCTCTGGTCAACTACAGGCTGCAGCCTAGAAGGAATAAGAAGAATAGACAAAGCAGCCACAGGGACGGCATCCTCACTCACTTAGACACTCTTTGGGAAATGAAAGAACAGAGAACTCAGTTATTTAATTAACCCTCAGAGTCTCTGGAATGTAAATATTGTCTTTGTAAAGCCCGGAGATCTCTCTTGTTTTCAACCCACAGGCCTTTATTTCTGCCTCTCCTTCTATTCTCTCTGCTCTTGACATCTCCCCTGTCCTCTGTAATGCATTGTTAGATGACCTGCTTGCACAGAGGGACAGGATTCCCCCCCTCTCCAAATTCTTTAGGCGTTAGAAATTTTCTCCCTTATCAATTTTCCATGGACTGGCCCTCTATTCCCTAATGGCACTGGATTGGTACACACCGCAGACACTGGCCCAGAAACAAAAGGAAAAGCAAGAAGATAGAGATACACACAGCCAGCCTCCCTGGCTATTCCCAGTGTGTCCCACTGACAATGCTATGTGGAAGGGAAATTGTTCTATCAGCGACTGTGTTAGATTCATGACCCCACCACAACCTTGAATTGGCCTTTAGTTGTCGCTGATGGGAACTGAAGAACAGCGCCTGTCGACATGATTGCTACTCTCCAATGAATCAGAACATACAGGGCGAGGAGCAGCACATTAAACCAGCTACAGAAATATATCACTGTACTTTTATATAGATGTATTGCTTTTGCCCAGGCATATAAATGATTAGGCCAGCCACTTATTTTTTTTCCAAGGACTATAAATTTAAAATAAGCTAAGGGTTTTAAAATTATGTTCTTTTTAAAAAATCAAGGTAGCTATTTTAAGGCAACAGTCAAATATTTAAAGATCATCTTATATGGATATTTCAGCCACTGTCACTGGGAGGAAAATGAGCACTTGCCACGGGCACTCAGGTTACTTAACGCGCAGGCACCGACTAATCATGCGTTGCCATTTGCTAATTGATCTTTTAAAAAAGTAAATGTTTCCCATATTTACTTCCCTGCCTGCTTACTGGAGAAAGTATAGTTCACAAATTTAAGTTGTGATTTAAATGGACAGCGAGCATATCTACCAGCCTAGAACAAGGCGCTGTAAGAGTCAAGGCATTCAGAGAAAGCTAAGAGTTGGCAATCAATGACTCTTAAATGTGGAGGTTAAAGGGTCCTCTTGAGGCTGAAGCCAATGGACCCTTTTCCCAGAAGTGCACGTGTATGCTTTCACTTATAAGCAAAATTTTTCATTTTACTTCAGGGTCTCACAAACTTTCTGAAGCCCCTCCCTGGAGCCCAGGTTGAGATGCCCTGCCTCTGAGATTATCTTATAAAGCTACTAGAGGCCTGATGCACAAAATTCGTGTAAGAGTAGGCCTTCCTTCCCCTGGCTGCTGGCACCGGCTTTGCTCTGGCACCCGGGACCTGGGCTTTGTCCAGAAGGTCGTCCGGAAAGAGGTCTGGTCTAATTAGCATATTATAGATAAAGTTGGGGCATACTGTGATGAGGTGATCAGCTGTAAAACATGGCTCAAGTGGTTGATAACTACTAATAGGTAAAGTATAGATGCTTGCAAATGGTTTACTTTGCAGAAGTATGTACAGGTGAGAAGATGCAAAGGTTTACTTATAACTGCATCAATCTCACTAGTCACCGTCGGTAATAAGACCTTATGTTGTCTAACCCCTGCCTACTTCCCTCACATTACCTCTTAACTCTTTTCTCCTCACTCCGAAAGTGCCACATGACCTCCCTTCTAATTTCTGGCTCACTAGGTTTTTTCCTGCCTCGGGTTATTTTTACTGCTGGGCAAGCATTTTTAATGTTCTAGGCACAGTTTGAACAAGACCACAATATCCCTCTTTTGTGGATCTCATATTCTGTGGAGGGAAACAGACAAGAGATGCATGAATAAATCTATACGTTTGATCATCTCAAATGTTAGGAAGCAATTAAAGTAGGATGATGATGGGATGGATAGTGACTGATGAGTAGCCACATAATGCCTTTTGGGGGAGATTTTAGCTGAAATGGGAGAAATGAGGACTAGCTGCAGATTAAAGAAACCATTTTGCAGTAGCAAGTGCAAACGCCCTGAGGCTGGAAAGAACCTCATAGTTTGGAAGGTCAGAAAGGAGGCCATGCAGCATCTGATATGCTCTCTCAAGGAGAAACTTAAAATCTATGCTGTTGCCCAACTCCTTGGCATGCCATAAGCAGTTGCGGTAATTACAAATTCAGTGTTTTATTTCCCTGCAATAATTTTGAGTTTTTGTTAGAGTCTGGATTTGGAAATTGAGGTAATTCCAGACATAATTTGAGACAGAGTGATATGAGGCCCAGAGTGGTTAAGTAATTTGCCCAAGGTCACACAGCTAGTTAAGGAGTTAGCTTAGTGGAAGAGACCAACGGAAAACCCTGGCTTCTACATTTGCAGGGTAATGTTCTCACACCATACCACTCTGCCTACCAATCATCTTCATATAATTTACCCAAGTTGCTTTTTTCCTGAAAACCAGCCTGGAACTGGGTTCCATATGCAGCTATGGCCCTGAGACATGCCATCATTACATGATTTTTAACTTTTATGAAATGTTGTTAAAATCTAGCTCAGGGTTCCTGATTTTGTGACTTTACCTGTAGCTATAAATCAGCTAACAATCCCTCACCCCTAAAGGAAACCAAACAGCAGCCTCCCTCTGGGCCAGGCATTATGATCAATGAGACTATTGCAGGTTCTGAGTTCTCACGAGCCACTGCTTGGGCCTGCAATAGAGACAGATGGCCTCCCAGTACTGGGTGTCCATGTCAAAGAGGGTGACCATCCCCCCACCCTCCTTTGTCCCACTGAGCTCCAAATAGTAACTGACCTGACAGCAGTCTTGATTCTCAACAAGCGTGGGAATTCTCTGATCTAATGGAATCAAATTATTTTTTAAATGTTAAAATATGGAGATGGAGCCCTAACGGTTTTGGCTTAGTGGATAGAGCATTGGCCTGTAGACTCAAGGGTCCCAGGTTCGATTCCAGTCAATGGCATGTACCTTGGTTGTGGGCACATCCCCAGTAGGGAGTGTGCAGGAGGCAGCTGATCAATGTTTCTCTCTCATCGATGTTTCTAACTCTCTATCCCTCTCCCTTACTCTGTAAAAAATCAATAAAATATATTTAAAAAAAAATATGGAGATGGATGAGTGAAATATTTTGGGTAGCTATAAACTGGCAAAAACCGAGCTTAATTCCAGCCACTACTATATAATTAACCATTTTTTTGTACCAGTACTGAGTTCTTGCATGAAAAAATGCTAAGAAAGGGTCTAGTCCAGTCAGATATTGTATTGAAATGCCCTTTGGGTAACAAAATGTTAAGAAAAGTGAACTCTTCTCTAGTGCTTCTGATAAAGTTCAGGTTCACAGTCCTCTCCTTCAGCATCTGAAATCTTTTCTCTCTCTCCAGCCATTTCTCTCTCCATTTTTACCCTGCTGGTGGGAATGTAAATGAGCCGTTCCTCCACAGGCACAATTTGGCTAGTGGACATCAGGAAACTCTAAAATACTCTGTGGACTTTGACCCAACAATTGTACTTCTAAGATTTGATCATAAGGAAACCAGAGATGCCTACACAATAACATGGCAAGATTTATATGGCAAGATAGTTACAGCAACCTTATTTATGACTAGAGTCCCATTGCAGGAAGATTCCTGCAAGAATAGGGTTTCCCGAGGCCAGAGCGAACAAGCCCGCCTTGGCTCCCTTCTCTGCGCCTCGCTCCCTCCCATCTCCACTGCCTCGCTCCCTCCCTTCTCTGCCACTTTGCTCCCTCCTGTCTCTGCTGCCTTGCTCTCTCCGTGTCCGCTGCCTCAGCTCTGTTCCCTTCTCTGCCAATTTGCTCCCTTCTGCAGCGCTTGGCTTCCTTCTACGCTGTCTTCAGTCTTCACTCTGGGCCTCTGTATGCAAATTAATCATCATCTTTGTTGGGTTAATTTGCATATCGCTCTGATTGGCTTGTGGGCATAGTGGAGGGATGGTCAATATGCATGTTTCTCTTTTATTAGTGTAGATAGTGAAAATAATCTAAAGGAGATTGGAATATCACAAAATGAGTTATGTAGAAACTGGTCTCCTAATAGTCTACACCAGGGGTGGGCAAACTTTTTGACTCAAGGGCCACAATGGGTTCTTAAACTGGACCAGAGGGCTGGAACAAAAGCATGGATGGAGTGTTTGTGTGAACTAATATAAATTCAAAGTAAACATCATTACATAAAAGGGTACGGTCTTTTTTTTTTTTTTAGTTTTATTCATTTCAAACGGGCTGGATCTGGCCCACAGGCCGTAGTTTGCCCATGGCTGGTCTACACACACACACACACACACACACACACACACACACACACACTTATTTAATTAAAAATATTTGAGATAAACATACTATAGCCCTCTTTTGAGGAGTTACAGACATATTAGCAAGAATTTTCTCTATAGAATTTCTGCAATAAAGAAATCTAACAATGGTTGAATTTACTGTTTCTCATATTCATGTGGTCATGGAGCCTCTTTAACATAACATTTCATGATATGTCCTGCAAAACATACATCAGGAACTGCTAGGTAAAATGAATTTCTATACCTGTATTATGGAATGCTTTGCTTCTATTGAAACAATGTAAAATAAGATTGATTCTATGGGATAAGTGCTGATGATGTATTGTTGAGTGGGGGGGGGGGGAAGTAGATCACATAACATGAATATTTTATCAGCCTAATTTTGGAAAGAAGATGAAGGTGTATATAATTATAGCAGATTTGATCTCTCAGTGATGGAATTACTGATGGTTTTATTTTTCCTTTGTGCTTTTCTAAATGTTCCCAATTTTCTATAATTAATAGGTGTTAATTTTCCTAAGAGAAAAATATTATAGACCTTTACATTTTTTATTTTGAAATAATTTTAAGAGTTACAGCTATAGCCGAAGCTGGTTTGGCTCAGTGGATGGAGCGTCGGCCTGAGGACTGAAGGGTCCCAGGTTCGATTCCGGTCAAGGGCATGTACCTGGGTTGCAGGCGTATCCCCGGTGGGAGATGTGCAGGAGGTGGCTGGTCGATGTTTCTCTCTCGTCGATGTTTCTGGCTCTCTGTCTCTCTCCCTTCCTCTCTGTGAAGAATCAATAAAATATATTTAAAAAAAAAAAAAAAGAGTTACAGCTATAAACTGAATGTCTGTATCCTTCCAAAATTCTTATGTTGAAACATAATCTGAGCTGTGATGGTATTTGGAGGTGGAGCCTTTTGAAGATGATTAGGTCATAAGAATGGAGCCCTCATGAATGGAATTAATGCCCTTACAAAAGAGGCCCCAAAGGTCCCCTTACCCCTTTCTCCATATAAGAATACAACAAAAAGACAGCATCTATAAACCAGGAAGTGGGCTCTCACCAAGTCTGCTTACACCTTGAACTTGAATTCTCCAGTCTCCAAAACTGTGAGAAATAAACTTATATTGTTTATAAGCCACCAGGTTTATGGCTTTTTTTGTCACATTCTGTGACAGTTTTTCAGTCTTTTCTTGTCTTTAATGAACTTGATTTTTTAGAGTCCTGCTGAGTTATTTGTAGGATGTTCCTCAACTTGAGTTTGTGAGAGTGCTTTCAGGCTGTGTTCATGCATTTCTGACATTTTGGCAAACAGTATCACGGAAGTCATGGTGTGTCCCTGTCAGCGCATCATATCAGAAGTTACATGATGCGGATCTATTTTATACTGCTCTTGTTAACCTTGGTCACTTAATCAGTATCTATGGGAAGATACTTTGAGATGATGAAAATCCTGTTTCTCATCACACTTTCACCTACTAATTTTAGTATCCATCATGCTGTTTGTCTATAAAAGTTATCACTGTTGTGTTTTCTTAATGGTGATTTTTCTATTTTTATTATTCCACATTTGCTAATCCGGAATCTACTGTACGAAAGAGTTGTCCCTTTGCCTCCATTTATGTACTCAATTATTTTATGTAGGTATAGACTAATGATTAGTTATTTTGTTCATTACTATGATTTTTTTTCTCAAACCAGACCAGAGTTGACCATTCAGAGCCCCTTCAAGTTCATTTCTGTGTCCTTTTAACATGCCCCCATCCTTTTTTTAGTATTTCTTTACATCCTGGCACACAAAATATTCCAGAAGTATTCTGTGCTTTCCTTTCCCAACCCTTGAATCAAATATTTGTCTAAAGAAAAACCAATATCTGGGCACAAGACATGTCTGTTGCGACCAGGGTATCATTGCTTCTAGGCCCTATCGGTGGACAGAACTTGAAAATATACAAAGTGTTCTCACACATGCAATCATAAATATCTTCATTTTCAAGTCTACTGTGTATCTATCTATCTATCTATCTATCTATCTATCTATCTATCTATCTATCTATCTATCATCTATTACCATGACTTCATGCTGATACCTGATTCTAATCAAGCTCTAAAATATTCATTCTGGTTTTCCCCCTTTTCTGTTTTAGAACCATTTTCTCCCACAGCGAGAGACCTGGCTCTCATTAACCACAATACATTCATTTATTTGTTTAAGCATAGAACATGTGTAAAGAGTTTCAGAATTGCCAGCTCATAGCCCTGTGAGAAAATTAAATTTACCAACTGAAATACAGTATCTGTATAGAATTATTTTTGTCTTTAGCTGAATAATAACCAAGTACTGCTTCCCAAAGTTACCTTGGTTCTTCTCTTCTCTCTTTTTCAGTATATATATTATTAATTTGTCATATAGTTAGGTTCATTTTTATTATTTGTATTCAATTGGGGATCTACTCACATCCTGGTTGATTTTAACTTTTTAAATTTATTTTGGGGATATGCTAAATATAACAGAGCTATTTATTTAAAATCTAGAGGCCCAATGCATGAAATTTGTGCAAGAGGCTCAGCCCTCGCAGCCACGGCTTTGTCTGGAAAAATGTCCAGAAGGTTGTTTGGCTGTTCAGTCTAATTAGCATATTATGCTTTTATTATTATAGATATACCCAGAGAAGTATCACTCTCCCCCACCCCAGCTACCCCTTTCCCATTATCCCATTCTTTCCATCCTCTTGCCACCTACCACCTCTCGGTAACTAATTCAATTAATTTCTAATTTTGCCTTTCTGTATTTCTTTTGCACAAATGAGCAGATGCATACATATATATGACTATAAATACCCTTTATAATTTGATTTTTTAAATTTAACAACACATTCCAGAAGATAATTCAATTCCTTTTTTTTTCATGGTTATATATTGAATGTGCCTGCTACATATGTATGAGCATTTAAGTTTTTTATGATATTTTGCAATTACAAGTAATGAGGACATTGATGACTTTATGAATATGTATTTATAAATTGCTGGACATATATATTCAGTATAAATTCCTAGAAGTAAAATTGCTGAATCAAAAAATAAGTACATAGATAGATTTGTTAGGCATTGCCAAGTTATACTTAAGAATGGTTGTACCAATTTGGATTCCCATCAGTAATTTATATGAGTGCTTGTTTCTCCATAGTCTGCTGGTTAATTTCACCAATCTAATAGGCAAAAAAATGTATGTAGATGAATGTTAGTTTAATTTGCACTTCTCTAATAGTGATTGGTGGGTATTTTTTTTTATGTTTAAAAGCCATTCTATATCTATGTTTTGTTTTGCATTGTTGCATCATACATTTGATTCTTTTATCCTTCACATTTTAAGAGTTCTTTATGTTCTTAAGTTGATTAACCCATTGTTGTATATATTGCAAATATTTCTTTCCCAGTTTGTTAGTTATTTTTTGACCTTTTAAAAAGGTGTTTCTTGACTTGAGAATTTTAAATTTAATTTTATGTGGTCAAATTTACCAAACATTTTTTGCCTCTAAATTTTATTATATACAACTAGAGGCTTGGTGCACAAAATTTGTTCACAGTGTGTTTGTGTGTGTGTGTGTCCCTCAGCCCAACCTGCACCCTCTTCAATCTGGGACCCCTTGAGGGATGTCTGACTGCCCTCCCCTGCAGGTCTGGTCCTCCCCAGCTGCCCTCTCTTTCAGGCCTGGTCCCCCCAACTGTCCTCCCATGTTGGCCTGATCGCCCACAACTGTCCTCCACTGCTGGCCATCTTGTGGTGGCATCTTGTGTCCACATGGGGATGGCCATCTTTGACCACATGGGGGTGGCCATCTTGTGTGTTGGAGTGATGGTCAATTTGCATATTACTCTTTTATTAGATAGGATTTCAGTGCCAAGGAAAGTAAGAACTTACTCTAGGACCTTTTACACCTGAGAGAGAGTAGGGAAATGGAAGACTCAAACACTATGTAATCGTGGATTCTATTCCTGATAAAATGCTCATACATATGGAGCTGGCACATTCACTACATACCCATCATTTTAGCTGTCAGACCTTTAACAAAGTATTTAGCCTTTTGGAGCCTAGTTTTTCTCATCTGTAAAATGGGATGGTAATATGTACCTTTTACTGCCATGAGGATTTGAAACAATTCATTGCTTGGTACTAAGGAGACATTATCTTTATCGTCATCATCATCATCATCATCCTTCTAATTCTGATATTTTGTTCTCATCATTATCTTTTCAAAACTGCACCCCTCCAGAACCTTAGAGATTTTCACCCTTTCACCTGTATGTTCATTTAAATTGTTCTCTTCCCTTCCTGAAATACTTTATCTTTTGAAACGCTCTCATGTCTTATTCTATAATAAATTTAGAGAAAGTTCTGAGGATGAATGCGTTAACATCCATGAGGCACTCTGAGCTGGGAGATAATAGCATCAAAATGAGTTCCATAAAGAATCCTAATTAACCCAATTTATTATCACCTTATCTCTCCAAAGCCCTTTCCTGGCCTCCAGCGCCAAGTTCAAAGTTTTGTGGTCATTCCCGAAGGACACATAATCCAAAGAACCAGGAATCATCAGCTGACTCTGGTTATTGTCAGTACCATAAAGATACTCATTGGAATTCCTATGGTCAAATGCACTCTTCTTTAACAGGCAATTCCTTTTCAGTTTCCCTGTGAAACAAAACAGATGCCCATAGGGAAGTCTGATGACACCTTTGTTTTCAATACCATTCAAAGCAAACACAACCAAGACTATTCCCTTAATCCTTTGGCAGCTGCTTCTAAATTATTTGAACATGATGAAGTCCCCATCTACCAATAAGTTAAGTAGGTGGAGGTGCTTCCTTATAGAACACAGATGTCTTGCAGGGAAACAAAAATGTCTAAGGGCCCTGTGGGTGGGAATGGATTTTCTTTTAGTTAACTGATGTTTGCTTTTCTCATTGCCTTATTCCCAAGGCGGTGATTTGGACATAGTTGTCCTTCCACCCTTTTGTAAGTCCTCAGTGCATGCAAATGATGGAGGGAAACAAGAGTGGAAGTGATAAATGAAAGGTAACTAACTTTACACCTTTGCTGTAATCTGGGCACTACACAAAAGATATATTATTTCAGTGGTTCTTATTCAAAGAAATACTGCCCCTAAGTGACATCTGGAAAATTTGTAGAGCCACTTTTTGTTGTCATAATAATTGAAGAGTACTATTGACAGTTACAAGATGGTATAATAAAATGTAAATATTTGTTCTTTGCCCAAGTTTCCTGGCACAGAGACCCTAAAATCCTTGGAATCTTCAGAGTTATGAGTGTCTTTTGTGTTCTAATGAGATGGGTCTTAGGCAAGAGAGTCGGGGATGAGGTAGGGGTATGGTCCCTAGATAGCTTTAGAATGGATTCTAGTCACCAGAAAGGCAAGCCATAATTAGAGAATTAGAATTTTCAGCCCCACTCTGTATCCCAGTTCTACCCCACCTCTAGGGAGAGGGGAGGGGCTAGAGTTTAAGGTCAATTACTCATGGCCAATGATAAAATTATGCATGCCTAAGTAATTGTTAACGTAAAAAAAAATTGAAACCTGTAAACAATTTTTGTGAGTTTATTTGAGCCAAACTGTTGACATATGCCAGGAAGCAGAACCTCAATGAATTGAGATAATGCTCCAGAGAATGGCAGGTTACATTTGTATTTATACATTGCAATCAAAGGAGGGACGTAGGTGGGTTACATGAAATTCATTGGTGATAGATTAAGGAGGTGGGACATAAAGCAAAGTAGAGGAAACCCTGGGATTGGATAAAAAGTAAAATGATGGACACTTACTTAGGTGGGTGGGTGCAGGAACAATTAACATGATAATGAAGGAATTTGTGGTATCTGTCCTGGCGCCCAGCACATTTGGTTGTGCCCTACAGGGGCTCCAGAAAAAGGGAAGTTACAGGTTATCAGACATTTCAAGGGTATGTTATCATAGATGCAAAAAGACAGATAGGCTCAGTTAAGGTAAAGGTTGACCTTGTCAGTGAAGATACCGGCCCAGGATGTAACTGCCCACCATAACTGCTTTTAAAGTTTAATTTCAGACCATCTTTTGTGGTTACTTTAGGTCTCTGAGTTTGCAAGACTGCCATGCAGGCCTCCCCTGAGCTTGTCAGGTCAGCATGTGGCCCCTTTCGTCCACGTAATGAAACCCCTAAACAATGGGATTTGGAGAGCTTCTGAGTTGGTGAACACATTTCCATCCAAAAGGGTGGCATGTCCAGAAATGGCATGGAAGCTGTGCACCTTCCTCCACCCCATACTTTGCCATATTTCTCTCTTCTATTTGGCTGTTCCTAAGTTGCATCCTTTATAATAAATCTTTAATAAGAATTAGTATAGCACTTTCCTGAGTTCTGTCAAATTATTGAAGTTGGGGTGGGGTGATGGTAGTGACTCCCAAATTTTGATGGTCGAGAAAGATGGAATTATCTTTCTCTTCTTTCCTTAGAAAATACTACAAAATCATTGTCAAAGAGTTGTTTAGAATATTAATTCAAACAATGTAAGAATAAAATGTATCAGAGAGGCGCCCTGGTCCGTGTTGCTCAGTGGTTGGAGTGTTGGCCCGCACACTGAAGGGTCGTGGGTTTGATTCTCAGTCAAGAGCATATGCCTGGGTTGTGGGTTTGATCCCTGTCCCTGGTCAGGATGCATGCAGGGGCAACCAATGAATGTCTCTCTCACATCAATGTTTTTCTCTCTCTCTCTTTCTCTCTCCCTCCTTTCTACTCTCTCTACAAATCAGTGGAAAAAATATCCTTGGGTGAGGATTAACAACAACAATAATAATTAATAAGTAAATAAATAAATAAAATGTACCAGAGAGGTAAAGGTTGTAAGCATCCAATTCCAATGTGTGGCAGTGGGATTTCCTCCCACAAAGCAATTCTCGTACACCAGCTGGGTGTCCTACAATTCAATCCCGTTCTGACACTGTACCTACAGATAGCATCAGATCCCACAGGCTAAATCCCACAAGACTGCCTCACTCCACTTCAAACACCACTGGCAAGTCCAGGATATTAGATAGGCTTCTCACAGACCAACTACAGCCTGGAGAGTCCCATGACCCTCTCCTTAGGTTCTATTAACTTGCTAACGAGACTCACAGAACTCAAACATTTTAGTTACTAGATCACCAGTTTACTATATAAGGTTATAACTCAAGAACAGCCAGATGAAAGAGATGCATAGGACAGGATATGTGGAAAGGGTGGAGAGCACAGCACTTCCCCAAATTTCCACAGGTTCACCAACCCAATGTTGTGGGGTTTTTTTATGGAGGCTTCATTACATAAGCATCATTGATTAAATCATTGGCCATTGGCATTGATTCAACCTTCAGCACCTCTATTCTCTCCAAAGGTGTGTGTTGAGGGGGGTTGGGGGATTGGGGATTATGGACTGAAAATTCCAACCCTCTAATCATGAGGTTGGTTCTCCTAGCAACCGGCCCCCATCCTTAATTGCAGTCCAAAGTCACCTCATTAACATAACAGAAGACACCTTTATTATTATCATCACTTAGAGCAGTGGTTCTCAACCTTCCTAATGCTGGGACCCTTTACTACAGTTCCTCATGTTGTGGTGACCCTCAACCATAAAATTATTATTATTATTATTATTATTATTTTCTTTTTAATATATGTTTTATTGATTTTTTTTACAGAGAGGAAGGGAGAGAGTTAGAAACATTGATGAGAGAGAAACATCGATCAGCTGCCTCCTGCACACCCCTACTGGGGATGTGCCCACAACCAAGGTACATGCCCTTGACCAGAATCGAACCTGGGACCCTTCAGTCTGCAGGCCGCCACTCTATCCACTGAACCAAACCGGTTAGGGCTGCATCTGTGATCTTAAAAGAGTTTGCATTTCTCTTTCTTTGTTCTTATGCAATCACCCAGTTTGGGCATCAGGGCTGAGACCTGAGGCTTTTTAAAAAGAGACAGGCATACATAACTTGGAAGTGGACATGGGATAGGAACTATTGGGAGAGGCAGTTGGCCATGGTCCCTGAGTGTCCCTGTGCATTCTTGCTGGCTGTGCCAAGAATGCAAGGTCCTAACTCCTCTTGCCCACACCATTTCTCAGACTTGTATTGCAGTGAGCAACCTGGAGGGATGAGGTAATAGCTCCCTCTAGGACTAAGCGCAAGCTTGCTTACCCCCTGCTGTAAAAGAGGGGGTTCACCAAACTCCATGTTCCTCAGATGCAACACAAACCCACTGCATGCACAGCATCTACAGGACCCTCCACGTCGCCTTTGTGGGATGTGAGGGAAAGGAAGCCAATGGAAACATTATGCTGTGTTGCTTGCTGTGCCATGAGTCATAAAGTCCTTTGTCTCTGACTCAGGAGTCTCATCTTGCTTGGCCAGCATCCATGAAATAGTAAGACTGGTTGTTATTAACTAGTCAGCAGGGTAAACTCAAATGCCAGGCCCTGACGGTTTGGCAGTGAGGATGGGATGCTGGCGGAGACATGGCTTTCTGGAAGAGGAAGGACAAGAACCCAGGGGACCAGATCAGAGGTTATGAAAAGACCCCCTCGAATATGTTAGTGAATCTTCCACATGGTGGGTGGCAGGCTGAGGGTGACTAGAGGGAGGGTCTCCCCCCATCCTACCTGTCAACGAGGCCAAGCAGTGGGAAGCAGACGGAAACAAGCCACCTGAGTGGTGCTGTGTTCCTGCTCACTCCTCCACGCCAGAGGGGGAAGGGCTGCTGTGACAAAGGGGCAGCAAGCTACAGCCCCATTCAAAGGGCAATACGGATGTGGCTTCTGAATCAAAGGGTCCTGAAAGCCAATCCTGTTGTTGGATGCAGGCAGGCAGGGGTGGCTGAAGTTCCAAGAAACGCAGTGGGGCAATGGTCCTGGGCTTGGGGTGTTGAGGGAGGCGGAGTGGCAATGGTCTTGTACTGAAGAGTACCGGAAGCTGGGAAGTCCAAGATCAAGGTGCCAGCCGATTCAGTTCCTGGTGAGGATGCTCTTCCTGGCTTGCAGATGGCCACTTTCTCGCTGTGTTCTCACATGGTGGAGAGCCATAAAATTATTTTTGTTGCTACTTCATAACTGTAATTTTGCTACTGTTATGAATCGTAATGCAAATATCTGATATGCAGGATGTATTTTCATTGTTACAAATTGAACATAAAGCATAGCGATTAATCACAAAAACAATATGTAATTATATATTTGTTTTCCGATGGTCTTAGGCGACCCCTGTGAAAGGGTCGTTTGACCCCCAAAGGGGTCGTGACCCACAGGTTGAGAACCGCTGACTTAGAGGAAATTCCAAGGGATTTAGGAGCCTTGTGCCAGGAAGGGGAGGAAATTCTAATATATTTTTATTTTTTTAAAATATATCTTTATTGATTTCAGAGAGGAAGGGAGAGGGGACAGAGAGATAGAAATATCAATGATGAGAGAGAATTATTGATCAGCTGCCTCCTACATGCACCCTAGTGGGGCTAGAGCCTGCAACCCAGGCATGTGCCCTTGACTGGAATCAAACCCAGGATGCTTCAGTCCTTAGGCCAACTCTCTATCCACAGAGCCAAACCAGGTTGGGCTAATACTAATATATATTTCTTAATATAAATCATAATGTCACAGAGGTGTGTTGGACAAATAATTAATAAAATTATGATGTTCTTTTCTGGAGTTTGTGATATTTTGGACTAGTGTTAGCTTTTTAAAATGTATGATTTGTTGTGATTTATTTTCTTATTCAAAATAAATACTTACTTTTGTACCTCACTTTGTATTAGGAATTTTATGTCTTTTTTCTTACAGAAGGCCTCTCAAATTGTATAAACTTCAGGTTTCACAAAACTTGGATTCATCCCTGCTCAGGAGGCCTGAGTTAGCTATTTTCAAAGTGCTATCAGGCAAATATGGTTTGTTTCATATGATACTAGAACTTTAATTAATGGTGGGAGCTACAGGACAGACTTCAGGTCAATTTAAGAAAAAATAATTTCATATTCAAAGCCTTCCAAAGATGAAGCGGGAAGTTATGCGGAGTAGTGCATTCCATGACAGTGGAACCATTTTAGTAAAAGTTTCATAATCATTTGGCATGGCCATTGTCATGTGGGCCCAAGCTTCGCAGGCTGGTTAGGTGTAATGAGCTTTCAGATATACCTTGATGCAGAGTCTGTGCTTCTTCCTGTCTGTGTACCTTGGACCCCTCCTCATGCCCCCAACTTGGCTCTCACAATAGACTCTCAGGGAGTAGTGATGCAGGTCAGAGTAATGAGGGCAGAAAACAAGGAACACAGCAAACACAACAATCATTTTATGAAGAAGAACGGAAGTGAGCTTAATGGTGTGGCAGATTCAGCAGCTGAGAGGGAATTCACAGCAGACAGTGTCTAGAAACACCTTCTACCAGCTTCCCAAAGACCTAATCATGTCCTAAGGGAAAGGCCCAGTTTCTCACTAACAGTGAAGGCAGTTGCTTTGCCATTAACCTTTTTAAGGGGTCATTGCCACACCATGAGCTCAACATGCCACCCAGAAAATGTAACTGAACATCAGTTTTGCTGTTCCTCTTGCTTAACTGTTTTAAATGTCCTTGAACTGCATTTCTCCACCAGGCTTAATTTTATGGATTGTGGATTACATTTACTGCTCAGCACTTCTTGCTCAACCCTGGACAATCGCAGGCCTACTGAGTTGTTAACTCACATGGTCAGCATTAATGGCTGAGACTAGTTATACCAAATGACTGCAGCATAGCGTCATTAACACCTGGCCTTCGAGCATCCCAATGAAATCAGCACTTTGGTTCTTCTTTTTCACCCAGCAAAACCCCAAGAGAGGTGTGTAGGAGTAATGACTTGGGGTTAACTGTGCTTATCTTCCAAGAGTTCAAATTTCTACCCGAGCCTTACTAGCAGTCTTATCTTGGAAAATTGTATTTGAAAGCTGCAGGGAGGCCACTTTTCCCATCTTCTGGGCTAGTTATAGAATTCCAGAGGCACATGTGACTTCACTGTCCATGGAGATTCAGTAGGTTATCCTGCTCCATTTGTTTTTTCCACTGGCTCAAATCACGTGGTTAGAATTCCAAAAAGTTATTGTGGAAGCTACACAAAGCTTTAGGATAATATAATTTTATTTTTTTATTAGAGGCCCAGTGCACAAAACTTGTGTATGGGTGGGGCGGGGAGGGTTCTTCAGCCTGGCCTGCACCCTCTCACAGTCTGGGACTCCTCAGACATCCCTCTTGCAATCCAGGACCGCTGGTTCCTAACTGCTCGCCTGCCTGCTTGTCTGATTGCCCCTAACCACTCTGCCTGCCTACCTGATCACCCCTAACCACTCACCTCCCTGCCTAATCATCCCTAACCAGTCTTCCTGCCTGCATAATCATCCCTAACCACTCACCTGCCTGCCTGATCGCCCCTAACCAGTCTGCCTGCCTGCCTGACTGCCTGATCACCCTTAACAGCCTCTGCATCAGCCCCCGCCATGGCGGCTTTGTCCAGAAGGACATCAGACATCCAGAAGGTCATTCGGCTGTCCGGTCTAATTAGCATATTATGCTTTTATTATTATAGATTTGTGTTGATCCTCACCCAAGGGTAGTTTTACATTGATTTTTTAAGAGAGAGTGGAAGAGAAAGGGAAAGACAGAGAAATATTTATGTGAGAGAAACACATCAGTTGGTTGCCTCCTGCATGAGCTCTTACCAGGGCCGGGGCCACGGAGGAGCCTACAACAGAGGTATGGAATTGAACCAGGACCAGTCCGCACGTTGATGCTCTATCTACTGAGTCAAACCGGCTGTGGCACGATGATAGAATCTTAAAGTTGAAAAGAACCTGAAAAGGAATTTATTATTTGCATTGCTAGGTCTGAAACATCGCAAATAAAGGTGACTTAAACCTGCGCATATATGACCTACAGCCTAAACCACCATATCTATGGATCAGGATGAACACCCGACTCCTGTCAGATGCGTGAGCCCAGGAGAGCATAGTGCAGTGAGCATAACTCGTCTCTGACGGGCATTTGAAATCATTACTAAAGGGCTCCCAGTTCAGTGCTAATAACTTTGTCAACTTTTCCAGGTCTTTTTCTCATTTTGTCAGTCCCATTCAGAGGAGACTGTTGTTTTGTGAAAGGCTGACATGTGTCGGGATGCTCAGGTTAACGGTGTCTGCAATTCTATTTAGGAGGAGAACGATGTGCAGCTGCTGAGTGGCGAGTGGGGAGAGAATTCTGAAACGTCCTCTCCTGGTTCACTCAACCATCCCTCCCACTGCTCCCGTGAAGGGGAGGTTGACAAATTCCTGATATCAAAACCAGCTGTCAGGACAACACAGCCTAATAGCTGTCCTTGTCAAATGCACCAATTAATTCACCTGACTGTCAATGCTAGGATAATTGATAGACTGCACAATCTGGCTGAGTAATGAAAGTTGAAGGCATTACTAAGTCCATTTTACCTCCTAACAGGTCTTGTGGTAGAACTGGGGCTGTCAGAACTGGACCAAGAAACCTGTGTAAAAGTGTGTGTGTAGGCAGTGAGGGGAACTATAACTATGTGATTAGTTCCCCCAAAATATTGCCAGAAAATGCTCAAAGGAAAATATGGCAAATAAGTAAACATTCTACTGCTTTATTCTGAAGTTTGCATATAGACACATTACTGCTTGAGGATGCCATTAAACACTGCAGTTGCCCGGGCTTTCTGCACTCTTTACTCACTTTGCCAGAAGTAGAAAATAGAAATCTGGATCAACAGAAGTCTAGCCAAAGGATTTGGTAGGAAATATTCTTTATTCTTATGACAGGATAATCCAATGACTAACATGCAATGAGAACACTCTCATGGCTAGAGATTTTTGCTGAGTATATGAATGAATATATATATTCAATAGATAGATAGATAGATAGGTAGATAGATAGATAGATAGATAGATATAGATATAGATATAGATATGGCTAATATGCAAAGTGTCCCCTCAGGAGTTCAACTGGGAGATCAGAGTTTGATCACTCGCTATGATGTGTGCTGACCACCAGGGGGTGGCACAGAATGAAGGAAGGCTGTGGATGGTAGCCAGAAGGCCCCAATCTGCCCCGATTGCCAGCCAGGCCTAGGGACTCTACCCATGCACAAATTTTGTGTACTGGGCCTCCAGTATAATATAAAACATTGTGGAATTCCAGGGTGACAGTCCCTATTACAAAGTTCTGGCAGGGAGGATAAGAACTATCTGATCTGGTAGACTCCCTAGTTCTGGTAGAGTTCCTAGGAGAGCAAAGGGTCATTTCCAATGAGGTCAGCTAGGAAAGGGCAAGTAATATAAGCATAACCAATGGACACAGACACTAGGGGATTGAGGGCATGTGCCGGGGGTGGGAGTGGATGGGGAGAGGTCAATGGGGGGAAAATGAGACATATGTAATACTTTAATCAATAAAGAATAATAAAAAAAGAAAGGGAAATAGGTACAGTAGGTATAAGCAGGCAAAATGTTGAATGTAAGGGTCCCAAGATCTATACCTGTGAACAAGTTTGAACTCTTGCCTGTGCATTCTAACTTTGCTACATGTTTCTTATACTAATTTATACTATTTGCTGAATATGGACCATCCTCAACCCAAAGGTGATAGTAATAACAATAATGTGATTTATTGAGCATTTACTACCTTCAGGAACTTTGCTTAGATTTTATATACATAATCTCATTTAATTCTCACAACAAACTTATGAAGTAGATGTAAGTAAATAAACATTTTTATTTTTTTAAATATTTTTATTTATTTTTTTACAAAGAGGAAGGGAGAGGGATAGAGAGTTAGAACTATCGATGAGAGGGAAACATCGATCAGCTGCCTCCTGCACACCCCCTATTGGGGATGTGCCCACAACCAAGGTACATGCCCTTGACCGGAATCGAACCTGGGACCCTTCAGTCCGCAGGCCGATGCTCTATCCACTGAGCCAAACCGGTTAGGGCGTAAATAAACATTTTTAATGTGCACAGACTTCTAGCCCAGAAGAAAGACACCTGTGATCTCCATCTCAATTTTCTCCCTATTTCTCCTTCCCAAAGAAGAGGGATTCTTCCTTGCTAGCAGATGGGCTAGCTAAACACTAATCTAATCAATACAATTCTTATAGAGGAGAAAGGTGGAAGAATGCCTTGTTGATGGTTTTGAGGGGTGTAGGGTTTAATTTTTCAGAAGTATCTGAGGAGAGAGGCTAGGAGCAGCTGCAGGAAGTAGATTAAGTGGGAGGGACAGTATAAGAATTGAATAAATATTGCTGTAATCCAAGTATTTAAATCATCTATAATGTCCTTTGAAGGATGCCAACAAAAACTAAAATAAATTTTCAACTCCTTTTGGGCTGTTGAAATCAGGGCTTATTATATGTGACATCACTCTGAGATAGAACTCCATGATCTCTGAGTTCATGAGGATTAGGGCATAAATATATGTCTACCCATCGAAAGACAAGGATATTGAAACTCAGAGGAATACCATAACTCACCCAAAGCTTTCAGTACCTTCGTGAAACTGCGATTTAGAAGCACAGATGAAAATACCCTTTTTTACATTTTTCCCCGTGCTATTCTGAAACAGCCCCATATTCAATGATTTTACTTGGCCTCAAAGCCTCAACTCAGAATTTAACTGCTTTTCTCTCAGTAATAATAATACTTTTACACGTTGGGTACTTACTATGTGACAGGCTATCCCAAATACTTGACTTGTATTTTCTCACACAATCCCCTGAAGTGGTTATTATCTCTGATAGACAGAAGGGAAACAGGCTGCGGGAGATTACGGACCTTGCTCAAGGCTGCACAGCTACAGTATAGTCTAGCTAGCCAGTGGTCGGCAAACTGTGGCTTGCGAGTCACATGCGGCTCTTTGGCCCCTTGAGTGTGGCTCTTCCAAGAAATACCTCGTGCGGGCACACATGTACAGTGCGATTGAAACTTCGTGGCCCATGCGCAGAAGTCGGTATTTATATGGACCCAGCTCTGCATAACTGCTAGCCCCTGTTTCATCTCCTGCTTTAGGAACATTGTGATGCTCCAAGGAAATGCAAATCCTTACTCTTGGGAGTGACAGGATCTTGAATCTTGCCCAGAAACATTCTAGGCATCCTTCTCACCTTGGCCTGTTTTCTTTGTAATTGTTTGAGTTGCCAGTTGGTCTAAAATGGCCACATCATTGGAATAACTTGTGTACACAGAGGAGGGGATGTCCAGCAGGGGATCTGGCCCTGGGGATTAGCTTCCTTGGAGGAGCCTGATGGATAAGCCGGGATTTGTGTAGGCAGGCAGTCTTCAATTTGGATTTGTCAGGATCAGGAGGACTTGTTTCTTTTCCGGCAGTAATGGGAGGCTTGGGGTGAGTTCAGTATAATGTTTATTCACCTTGACTATGATCTTTAAAATCATGACCATATTTCTCAAGCCATCACTTAAGAAAACACAGGCATAGATTTGTGTAGTGTTCCAGTGGAAAGTTTTTCTTGAAAAGTAAAACATTTTTCTTCTTACACTTCATGTTGAATGAAGTTATTTAATGAGGGGGAAAAAAGGAAGCAAGGTCCTGTCTTGATTTTTGCCCTAAGGATCATGACTATGAGGTCTCCTAATTGTACCAAGGTTCTTGCACTAGTGAAAAATAGATATTTAGTGCCCAATAAATTTGTCCTTCCTCTTCTCGCCCACCATTCCAATTCAGGAGGCTTTCATTTCATTTCATTTCATTTCATTTCATTTCATTTCATTTCATTTCATTTTTACATTGGCCAACTGAAGCTGTCATGTTTGAGAGCTAAATGTGTTGTCCTGCGTAGGCATCGCATCCATCAATTAACGTTTCTGCCTTCTGTGCTACAGGAATTATCTCCAAGTTCATCTTGATGAATTTTTCTCTCTACCTCATTACCCAAGCTAGCTACAGCAGAGACTTGTCATGTTTAATGGCGACTATCTTACACACATTCTGATTCTTTTGAATGAACACGTGCCTGTTTTATAGAGGCCCATGAGCATCTCACTGGCTATTTTTTGCATTAAAAACACTTAAATTGCAACAGCCATCCAAGACCCTTGTAAAATGAAATAAAAAATTATAGAAGTGTTGTTGTTTTAAGTGAAAGCCCTTGAATAGAATTTCTTCTGAATGCACAACTGAGAATTGAATCACACTATATTTATACTAATGAGCTTTGATTTTTAACTTACTTTTTAAAAAAATCTGAATACATAGTGGTAAAACGAACATTAATAACTACTAAGCTCCTAACATTTTTAGAATGCATTTAAGTTTTATAGCACATTCACACTTAATTCTTAATTGCTCCTCAGATGGACCTAAGAGATGTTATTAGAGGAGACCCACAGACACTAAGATTCCTATGGTAATTTCCTTATATGTTTCTTTGTGTTTACTTGCCTATTTTCTGGGTCTCTCAGTAGAATGCAAACTTCATGAAGGCAAGAGGTCCTGTCTATATCACTGTTTCCCCTGGTATATAGTAAGTGGTCAAAAATATTTGTGTAAAATAATCAATAAATAATTTGTTCTAAGTAGCTCTGTTTTCTGGATAATTAACAGTGTGGATTTAAAAAAATCTAAATGAATTTATTGCTGAGATGTACAAAAGGCTTTCTTGCCTTTTAAAATATAGCATATTGTTCATAATCTAGCTATTTCTTGGGTGTACAAATTATTGTTGAATTATTACCAACATCTTGTTATATATTTTACAACCATGATTTTAGGGCTCAAGACATATCAGGGTCTTTGCCTCTGCCTTAACTGACCTAGACATTTAATATTTTGAATTCTTGCGTTTTCTGACTTTAATAATCAGTGGCAGTTGATAGCATCGATTTTATTTCAGTAACATATATTGAGTGCCTCTTATTTGCTAGATGTCATAATGATAAAAGACAAAATAAACAAACAAACAGACAAACAACAAAACAAAGACACAGTTCCAATGCACAGGGATCGTATAATTATGTATCCCTGATGTCAGTGCCCAGGAATTCTTCTCATTTGAATCGGCTTCGACTCAGTACTGAATGTTATATAGTGAGTTTGGGAATTAATAACCAAGAGTGTTGGCAATGTGTGTAAAGTATGAGAAAGCAGGTTTAGAAATAAGGCGCCTTCTATTTGTCCTGTTTGGAGGTTTTGTGTGTGGAGGGGATGTTAATATCTAGCCTGGTGTTTATGGAGGACTTTGTTTAATAGCATCTGATTCTCAACCATGTTTAGGAGACCATGTTCTTTTTATTTTTATTTAGTTAGTTAGTTTTGTTAATCCTAGCCCATGAATATTTTTTCCATTGATTTTTTTTAGAGAGAGTGGAAGGGAGAGGGAGAGACAGAGAAAGATAAATGTCAATTTGAGAGAAACACATTGATTGGTTGCCTCCCACACTCGCCACTACCAGAGCTGGGGATAGAGCCTGCAACCAAGGTACATGGCCTTGACCAGAATCAAACCCAAGACACCCACTGAGCCAAACCAGCTAGGGCGCGACCATGTTCTTTTTAGAAGAGGAGACCCATATGGTAAAAATGAAACTGAAACCTGAAAGAATAAATATCTTGTCTGACTTTACATTGTTAATTAGAAGCAGGGCCACAACCAAACTTTACCTTTCTTGATTGCTAATTCTATATATTCCCTACCAGATCACAGAATCACAAGAATTTGTTACAAAATGACAAGGCACATGAGTAAGCCTTGTGTGCATCTCTGTGTAATACGCCCAGTAGCTTTCCAAAATAGGGGATAAGAGTCACTTGTCTTTTTCCTCATTAAGCAGCTGTCTTATGTAAATCTGTTAATATCAAATCACATAAGAACAAAGAGTTGAGGCAAAGTTTTGCAATGTGTGTTAAAGGGTCAAGGACTAAGGATAAATAGTAACAGACATGGTAGCCAATTCAAAAGAGAGTCAGGTGTAATCTCTTGCTATTCTCAAATCTTAAGCTTTTATAGTTGCCCTAGGTATTTGTTTAGGTGGAGCAAAAGCCCCAAGTTTGGAGAGAATGCAATGTCAATATAGCTTCACTTCATGTGACCTTGTGCTCAACACAGGCCTTTCTTGGGCTTCTTGTTCATATTTGTTTCTAGAATTGGGTCTCTCATGGCTCAGTCTCCCATTGTCCTGCTTTCTGACTTTTCATGGTAAGTGTTGGCATTTATGTTGATGGATGTTGTGCTGGCTCTTCAGGCAAGTGCACTGTTGCTAGACACAGTAGCCAGAGAATCTTCCAAACATACAAATCAAATCATGTCATTAGACTACTTAAAACCTGCCACTGTCTTCCTACCTGAATCAGAATAAAATGCTAAACTGGAATTTGCTGTGTGAGTAGAACTTACATGTTCTCCACAACATACATACATATATATATATCCTATCTAATAAAAGAGAAACATGGTAATTAGCATACGACCGCTACCCTTCCCATTGGCTAATCAGGGCAATATGCAAATTAACTGCCAGCCAAGATGGTGGCCGGCAGCCAGGCAGCTTGAAACTAACATGAGGCTTGCTTGCTTCAGTGACGGAGGACTCCAACGTTCCCCGCCTGCCGCTGCAGGCCTCTGAGCTGCAACTCTAAGCAACTATGTTACAAATATAGAAGCTAAACAAAACCCCAGAAACCTGCTTTAGTCGCCGGGCTTCAGCCAGCAGGATCGCAACATTGTTTCAAATACAGAAGGTAAACAAAGGCCAGAAACCTGTTTTCAGCAGCAGAGGCCTAAGAGCTGGAGCCAAGCCTCAAAGGTAAAGCTGGCCCAGAATAAAAAAAAAGAATAAAGAAAAAAAGGAGTGGTTGGGAGCTTCAGTCACCTGCCAGCCTGACAATAGCACTCAGCCCCTCACCCAGACTGGCCAGGCACCCCAGTGGGGACCCCCACCCTGAAGGGTGTGTGACCAGCTGCAAATAGCCATCATTCCCTCACCTAGGCTGGCCAGGCACCCCAGTGGGGACCCCCACCCTGATCCAGGACACCCTTCAGGGCAAACCAGCCGGCCCCCACCCATGCACCAGGCCTCTATCCTATATAGTAAAAGGGTAATATGCCTCCCAGCACCGGGATCAGCGGAGCCGAGAGGCCTCCCGGCACCGGGATCAGTGTGACAGGGGGCAGCGCCCAAACCCCCTGATCGCCCTGCGGCTCTGTGTGTGACAGGGGGCGGGGCCACAACCTCCCTATCCACCCTGCTCTGTTCGTGACAGGGGAAGGCACCCCAACCCCCTGATCAGTCCTGCTCTGTGCCTGATGGGGGGAGCTCCCCAACCCCCTGATCACCCTGCAGCTCTGTGTGTGACAGGGTGTGGCGCCCCAACCCCCTGATCGGCCCTGCTCTGTGTGTGATGGGGTAGAACCATAACCTCCCCATCGGCCCTGCCCTGAGTGCAACAGTGGCATCACCCCAACCCCCTGATCGGCCCTGCTCTGTGGGTGATAGAGGGTGGCGCCCCAACCCCCTGATCCACCCTGTTCTGTGTGTGACAGGGGGCGGTGCCCCAACTCCCCTATCGGCCCTACTCTGTGAGTGACAGGGGGGAGCTCCTCAACCACCTGATCGGCCCTGCTCTGTGCGTTACATGGGGCAGCGCCCCAACCCCCTGATCGGCCCTGCTCTGTGCTTGACAAGGGGTGGCGCCGCAACCTCCCCATCGATCCTGCCTTAAGCGTGACAGGGGGCAGTGCCCCAACCCCCCAATCGGCCCTACCCTGAGCGTGATGGAGGGTGGCATCGCAACCTCCCGATCGCCGCTCTGTGCATGACAGGGGCCAGCGCCCCAACTTCTCCATCGGCCCTTCTCTGAGCCCGACAAGGGGCTGCACCTAGGGATTGGGCCTGCCCTCTGCCACCCGGAAGCAGGCCTAAGCCAGCAGGTCGTTATCTCCTGAGGGGTCCCAGACTTCAAGAGGGCACAGGCCGGGCTGAGGGACCCCCCTCCCCCCCGAGTGCACAAATTTTTGTGCACCAGGCCTCTAGTATATATATAATAGATGTATAGATATATATAGATAGATAAATATGAGGTGATGGATGTGTTAATTAGTTAGGTGGAAGGAGTTCTTTCACCTTGTAAGACGTATATCGAATCATTATGATGCATAGTTTGAATATCTTACAATTTTATGTGTCAATTAAAACTAAATAAAGCTGGAAAAAAAAGGAATGAAATCCTAAGTCTAACCAGGGCTGCAAGGACTGGGATGATTTGGCACGTGCTCATTTCCCTGCCTCTCTCCTCCCCCACCATGCCCTGGCCTCGTGGGCCTTTCTTTCTCCCTCTTTATTACTGGGAGCTCTGCACTTGTTGGCTCCTCTGCCTGAGCCCTTTTCTTCTACATCGTCATGTGGCTGCCTCATTCTCATCACTTATGTCTTCACTTCATGTTCTCTCATCAGAGACATTTTCTTTGGCTACTTTCCTTAATATCACCCACCCACCCTACCCAGTCCCACCCTTCTTCTTCTTACTTGGTATTTTCTTCATAGGGTTTATCACAATTTGAAATCAGTTTTTAAATTTGCATTTTATTATCTTTCTTCCCCAAAGGAATGTGAATTCCACAGGGGCAAGGACTTTTAAATTCTTATTTTCTGCTGTTTTCCCAAAGCCTAGAACAGTGCCTAGCTCATAGCAAGGGCTCAAAGTTTGGCTGTTGAATAAATGAACAGAACACAATTTAAATCACCTTCCTGAACTTCAGTAACTCTCATCACTGCAAGTCCTTTGTCTTGCTCTTGAGCTCATGAGCTCACTCATAAGTCAAGCCCTTCTGATTGTGTGCTGAACTTATAGTCCATTGTTCTTGCTCACACTCATACCAGTAGGATCATTATAAAAAACATACTAATAAATGTATTTATAGGTCACACGTAATAACAGTAAAAACAATCACCATCATCAATTGAGCACATGCTAAACGCTGGACTCTACACCTATCTCACACTTATTTCTGTCACCACAGTCCTGCTAAGTAAGTGATAGAATCCACGTCTTGTGGCCACATATTCATTATATCTCCAAAGTATGTGCAGGCTCTCATGTTCCTCCCAGCATGCTTATCAATGCTTATCAATAAACTCCTATTCTGAGCAGCTATTCTGTCAGGGATTGAGGACAAAAGAGGCTCTCATTGTCGGGATAGGAAGTGAGAGTGGTCTCAGTGCTCTGACCACATGGAACTAGAGAGACACTGTCCCCATACTCTGCTGCAACCAGAAAAGGAGCTGAGCAACGGGCTTGGGAGGGGGTGGGAATGACCCCCATTGCAACCATAACTAATTTCCTGTTTGGGGAGCTTGGTAAGAATTCTTTGGGATTCTTCAGTGCACAATTCTATCTCCTCTCTTGTTTCAACAGAGGCCTATCTGCAACAGGAATTTCCATGGTGCCCCCTTCTTTACAGCCCTCCTCCACTCCACTGCACTCTACCCTGTGACAGCCAATACCCAGACCTGGCCCTTTCAGAGTTCAGAGGTAGGGACCAGGGGGAGGGGCGGCCAGGTCTTGTCCTTGGCAGATGCCTGTCATTGATGTGGGGGAGGGCTTTGTGGAAAGAAGATGGGAGCCTGGGTGTGCCCAGCTGGAAGCCGCCAGTAATTTAACACTCACAGATGGAGACTGAGGGTGATATGATACCCCCAGCTGTCTGCTACTGCTGCCTTCAAGGCCCCCCTCGGCTGCCTGGGACTCAGGATGCTTTGGGAAGGGCCCAGTGCGGGTGGGGGCAGTCTAATAAAGCAGCTGGTCTATTAGAAGATAAGCTTTGTGGAGAATCACACAATCATTCCGAATCCCCCTAATCCCAAACTTTATTGCCCTAGATAATAAGCTTTGGTGGCGACGCTCCATTGAAATATGGAATTGTCTGCAGGCTGGAGGCACCTGCTGTGTCACTCAGCTTTGGGATGGCAACTGCCACGCACAATTCAGGGGCAGGTGCACCTCGCCTGCCTCAGCTCCGGAGGGACAGAGGACAGCCAAGAGGTCCGGCTATGCTCCCTTGAAGGGCTCCAAATACTCTGTACCCAGGAGGCCTGACCAGGGCTTCAGAATGCTCTCTGTGACTCATGTATTGAGCTGTTTTGAGAAATTGGGAGAAAAGGAGCAAGAGGGAGCTTTTGCCTGCTGGGGACCCTAGGGCTTAGAAACCAGTTCTGTCTGCAGACAGACCTCCATGGTCAGGGACTGATGGGTGTCGCCCTTCCTCCAACTCCTTCTTGCAGCTGCTTTAGGGCCACCTTGGCTCAGGCTGTTTGCTCTTCCTGCTGGGTCCTCCCCTGCCCTCTACCTGCATGTCCACCTGGGGAGATTCCCTGTCCCTTCCTCTGTGCCCCCACGCAGATTTATGTGTCTTCTCCTATGTGCCTCTCTAGTTCTTGATTCATGTCAGGATTGTCGCTCACATGACATAATTAATCAAATCATCAATTAAATGCTTCTATTCCTGTCTCCTCCACTAGACTAGGAAGTCTTTGAGAGCAAGGACCATATCTGATTCATCTTTTTATCCACAGTACCTTGAAGATGAAAAGAAAAAGAGACCAGAAGCAATCTAAATGCATATAAAATGGAAATCCTATGTGGCCATTTAAAATAATGAGGCAGATCTACACAGTCACAGGGAATGAGGTCCAAAGCATATTGTTAAGGGAAAATAATGCAAAGTGCCAAACACTGTAAGAATGTTATCTTATGTTAAAACAAATAATAATGACAATATGATAGCAATAGTTGCCTCTGGGCAGGGCACTAGGAAAGGGGTTATGATGGGTGGAAGGGAGACGACTTTTACACTTTCAACCTATTTGTGAGATGGAAACTTTTAGCATGTGTGAATATTACCTTTTAAAGAGGTGGAAACAAATCCACTTGCATATGTAGAAAGGTATTTGTTGAATGGAAACATAAACACACCTTATGGTCAGGTTGCTTGGTCTTACTCTTCTTATGCATTGTCCAAATGTGATCCAGAACAATGGGATGTGTCCAGCCAAAGGTATTTGCAACAGATAAAGGAAATGTATGATATGAGTTCTTTCAATGCAGATGAACATTTGGAGATGGAACAGGAATTTGTCAGTTACCGTCAATCATCTAAGAAGCAATGGGTGAGAAGCTTGAACGGTGCAATGCAAGAGCTGCCCGAGATGCTTTGGGGAGGCCCTGATGCTACCTGCTCCTGGATGGACAGCTACGGGAGGGAAGAAACCACAGGGGCATTTAATGAACCTCAATTTGAGGAATACTAAATCTGGCAAGAAACATCTGTAAAGAAAACTGTCAACTTTTCCTAATTGCTCTGGTTAGCATAAAAATGTTTAAGTTCCTCTTATTAATATATTCTTTCTCACGTCTCCTTCTCTCAACTACAGTTATAGATGCCCTTTCTAGAAGGTCTGCCCTCCCTCAGATGAACATGACCTAAATTATTTGGCTCTCTCTCGGATGGTGTATTGATTACTTCCCCATTCCCATAAACAACCTCTCGGCACCTCTCCAGGGGACTGGCTGTACTAGGTTAAATTAAGAGCAATCTTGGCTTTTAACAGAACCTCTCCACCAAGCAGTTGCCTTCCAGGAGTAATTCGTGAGTTTAATTTATGATCATAACAACCTCTGGCAAGGCTGACCCCTTCCTCTAACATAGCCTTTAGTTATAGAGACTGGGTTTGGAGACCCTTGGTTAAGGTTAGGTATATTCCACAATCCAGGAAATAGAATATGAGTGAATTTTTGAATTTCTAATTTCCCACTCGAGTTCAAATAACAAATTCAACAATATTTTTTGAGTGCTGGCATGTAGTGAGGCTGTCCCTCACCAAATGTGTGGTCACCCACAGAACCAAATTGAGAGCTCCATTGAGGCAGAAGTGGTGAATCCTTTTCTTTGCAAATGGCATCATGGGGATTGCCCATCCTCTACGACAGTGGTTCTCAACCTTCCTAATGCCGCGACCCTTCAATACAGTTCCTCACGTTGTGGTGACCCCCAACCATAAAATTATTTTCATTGCTACTTCATAACTGTAATTTTGCTACTGTTATGAATCGTAATGTAAATATCTGATATGCAGGATGTATTTTCATTGTTACAAATTGAACATAATTAAAGCATAGTGATTAATCACAAAAACAATATCTAATTAAATATGTGTTTTCCGATGGTCTTAGGCGACCCCTGTGAAAGGGTCGTTCGACCTCCAAAGGAGTTGCGACCCATAGGTTGGCAACCCACAGGTTGAAAACCGCTGCTCTACGGGTTAATGTGGCAATGAGTTCTTTGTGGGCCCCCGCTAAGCTGCCGTGTGAATGTTTGCTTCTATGTTTTCATAAAATATGTGGCATGTAGCTGTGGTCATGATTCTGATGGGCAGAAATTCAGGAACTCCCTGCTTTCTGTCTTCAGGTGGGATTTGGGATTAAAATAATTCTCAGTTAGCTAATGAAGAACTCAATAAGTCTTAATGGCTTCACTAACGTATCCCATCAGGCACCGTGCCTCCACATTCCCCTGTTTTTCTAGAAAGTCCCCTATTGTTTTTCTATGGACTGCCTACTGAGTTTAGTTGCCTTTTCCTGCTTCAAGGAGCTTCCAAGAGCGTGAGTAGATAGGGCACCCTTAGTTTTAGGAACTCCACAGCTTACCTTTTCCCCAAAGCAGAATAATATAACACAACCAGAGTTTGGGACATTGGAATAGAAGTTAATCCATCAGCACACAAAAAATGTGCAAGCTATTCAAGATCTTCATGGGCCCCAGATCGCCTACCTTTTGGAAAGAACATCCCAGGTCATTGATTCAGGCCTCATGGTCCACATTAAACATATTTGTATATTAAGTGTTGAAATGCAAGCAATTAGTTGGAATACTATTTGCAGATATTCAACTAAATATTCATTAATTTTGATTTTCAGCACTCTTTGAAAATATTTTCCAGACCTCAAACATTGTAGTCTGGGTGCCTTGCCTATGCTGCCCAAAGGATTAAAGAGTCCCGAAACCATTCTTTGTTCTCTGGCGGAGTTTATGGTAATGAGGCAGGATTCAGAGAACATAATTTTCATTGAGTGCATTGGGGCAGCCTGTGAAGTGTGCCACAGAAGTGTGTCTGCTGAGTATGCACCCTCACATTGCTCTGAACTTCAAAGGAACACTTCCAGTTCGTCTTTGCTCTATAACAGACTGTTCCAAAATGTGGCTTGCCGGGCGCTTGCTTTTCTGAGGAAGGAAAGATAAATGTAAAGGCATGGGAGAAAGTAGGCCCAAGGAGCCTTATCCTTAACCCCACTGCAGCCTTTCCACCCCGGGAAAGTGCAGGATTGGCAAGCTCTCCCTGGGGTGATAGATCAGGACTCAGGTAATAGCGGAAAGCGCCAATCCTACTCTTAAAATGGATACAAGAGAGCATTTCAGGTTTTTCTTTTTAATGCCTGGCTTTTAAAAAATAAAAAAGGGGGAATTTGCAGGAGCTGGTCCATGCTTGCTGTTTCAAGGGACCTGGCATATATGGCATACTGTTCTTAATATGTTTGCTCACCTTCTTGGCACTATGTGTTTTAACCAAGGTCTCTGACAAAGGTTGTTTCCCCAGGTAGGGATTTCCCCCTGAAGTTAGGGAGGGAATAAAACCTCTTAACTAAGTGCCAGGCAGGTAATTAATCACTTTAACTATGAACAATCATGCTTAAGCTACATAATCTTTACTCCCTGGAATGGAGATAAGAAACGCCCTAACCTTTGTAATAGAGATTGATAGGATTGAATCAACTGGTATAAATACAGATGTAACAAGACGGAAAGTGACAGAACTTAGAACACAGAACTTAGAAGACAGAACTTAGAAGACAGAATCAAGAGACACAGAACTTAGAACACAGAACTTAGATTGAGAGAACATGGCAAAAGATCCTGGACTGAACCTGACTACAGAAATTGGCAAGAGAACCTGACTAGAACCTGGTGACTGAACCTGGCTGGAGAACCTGGACAGAACCTGGCTGGGGAACCTAGCAAGAGAACATGGACACAGAACCTGGCTGGAGATCCTAAGCAGAACCTCTCTGGAGATCCAGACCAGAACTCGGCTGGAGATCCTGGCTGGAGATCCTGGCTAGGCTGCTGATCAACTGAACGCTGTCTCCGTGTCATTCCTTCTTCGCCGACTCCGTCCACACCTTTGGGGACCCCTGGACCTGCTGGGGTTGGACCCCGGCAGTGGCTTAAAACAATGATTTTCATTATTTTTCACATTCTGTAAATTGGCTCCAATTTTGCTCAGCCAGATTTGCCTGCATTCACTCAAGCAGTCGCATCTAGGTGGAGGATCAGCTGGACTCAAAGGTTGAGACAGTGGCATGTGTGGGAGTGGGTGCTGGCTGTGGGCTGGGAGCCTCACTTCTCTCCCATTTGGTCTCTCATCTTCAAGGGTAGACTAGGTCAGCTTCTTTGTATGGTGGCCTCTGGGCAGCATGCAAAAGGTGTGGCAGTAGATGCTCAGAGCAAGTCATACCACCAGTCCAGCTTCAAGAGGGTGGAGAAATAGACATCTTCCCGGGTGGGAAGGGTGCAGAGTTACAGTGCAAAGGGGTCTGGACACGGCAGGGGAAGGAATTCGCAACCATTAAGCAACATACCACAGCCGCGCCACAGATGGACTATAGGTCCAAGGAGCGAGGAGAAGGAAGTGTCCAGAGCCTTCAAGAAGCAGGAACACTGGGTCTGAAACACAGACCCTGTGGCTTTACTCCCCCCCCCCCCCCCCCACACACACACACACAACTCCCCGCCCAACCTCTCCTTTATAAACGGCTGGCCTGATGAGGGTAGCGGAGCAGCATTTGGCTAAAAGGCACTGGTCTCTCAAGTGGTCATTTTGTCCTTTCTCTTGTCCTTCTCATCCACTCTGTAGTGAGTCTATTCCTTACCAAGGAAATCTCGGACAGGTGCTTGGAGAAAGAACAAACAAACATGGCCCCAAAATGATACAGTAGGTAAAAGTAGGCTTTCAAATCAAAATGCCCAGGTTTGAATAGAGATTCTATTACATATTGGCTATAATATATGAACAAGAGACATAAACTCTAAGCCTCAGCTTCCTCCTCTGTAAAATGGGGTGGTTATTGCATCTTTAACAGATTTTAAATCATGTGTATGTGTTTATATGTGGATTCGATGAGATAATGTGATTTTGCTTCAATATCTTTTTGTTAGGCATTTGTTAAGTCTTAAATATTAGTTCTCGTTATTTTTCCAAAGACATAGAAGTCAAACCAAAAAGAGTTGTCTGAAATGAGCATCTTAACACATATTGAAAGAATGCCAGTACAAAACAAAAATAACAACAACAATAACAAACAAAGAAAAATTCAACCTCTCCAGTTACCTTGATATTTAAAGCCCTACTGTTGTGCTTTACTGTGGGATGGGGAGTAGTGTGAAAATGGTATGCATCTTGTGGTCAAACCAACCTGGGTTCTAATCCTGGCTCTGCCAGCTACCAACTGTATAATTTTGAGAAAAATTCTTACCTCTCTAAGTCTCAGTTTTCTCATTTGCAAAGTACACACAATAATATCACATACTATTACACTAAAGGAATAGATATGAAAAAAGGTAAGGTATGTGAAGCACCTAGCACACAATAGGTATACCAGTTCCCTTACTTCTGCTTTTTGAATTTCTAATTTTCCAATTGAGTTCAAATAACAAATTCAACAATATTTTTTGAGTGCTGGCACGTAGAAGATGGTGGTTGACTTGACTCTCACAGTTTTTGTGTGTGTTTGATTTGGGATCTTTGCCAGGAGCCACAAAATAAGCTTCCCCTCTCTTGAAACATCAAATACGTTTTTGTCCTATTGACTGTTTTCACTGTTCTGTCTCTTTAAGGAAAAGACCCTGAACAGGCTGCTCACCTCATTAATGCTAAAGGCTGTGAGTTTTTTCAGTTCTAGTGAACTCTGCGTGACCCTCACAGACAATAATTGCTTTAACATAGGGTTAGGCAACAGCAACCAACTTGTCTAAATATAAGCCAGGGCTTAAAATACAACTTAACCTGGGAGATTTAAGTAGGTAAAGAAGATGGCTTCTCTCCGGAATTGCTTCTTGATTAATCACCCCATCTGAGGCCGTTGGAAAAATGACAGTTTTCAAACAGGGCTTTAAATGTCTCCCGCTCTACTTTTCCCCACTGGCAGGAAGCCAGTCCCTATAAGCCAGTGGTTCTTAAAGGGGACAGATTCCCTTGGATTTTCTGAGTTACACAGCTCAGGAAGAGAGTGGGGTAGTGATGGGAGGGAGTGTTCATGCTCCTCACTTAAGGTTTGCTCATCTTCAAGATAAACTCAAGGAGCCGTCTTGTGTTTAAAGAAGCGATACCCGGCGAAGAAGTGCACATTTTCAGCTGAGCTCAGGGCTTAAGGAAAATAGGCTGCACTATGCCCACTAGCTTATTGCCAGACACATTACCTTGCCATCTACACTTGGATCCAAGCATTTCATCGACTTGGCTCTGGTCTGCCTTCTGTCCCTCTTGCTGGCCTCTTAATCCTAGGGTTTTTCCCAGCCTCCACTTCTCTGACATCCATGCCTTGACTCTGAGAACCTTTAATTTGTAGCCAATCTGGAGATCATTTCCCATCTATAGTTAGTTCTCTTTCTCAAATCTGGGTAGTCTTACCTCCCTTCCCTACCTGCTGGGCACCCATGGCACCCCTAAAAGATACCAATGGCCAGTCTTCTTTCTGTGTCCTTGCCAATGGACAAGCTGATTTTTGCTCTTGACATCATCTCTGTGGTCTTTAGGTGACTTTGGCTTTATCATCTAGGACTAAAGTATGCTTCCAACTGATAGCATTTTTAGACCAGAGTTCCATCTTAGCCAAGAAAAATTTCTTCTTGACCTTAAACCAGTAAGCTCTGTACAAGGATAGGTTGGCTAAGTGGTTCTCACATTGTGTTTCTCATCCATGCCCTAGGGTTCTGCAAAAGATTCTCTGGGGATCTCACACTTGGTTTCAACATGAGCAGTTCTTCTCTGACCAGGCTGGTTTACCATAGTGGAGTTCCATCTAAGACTGCTCTTTTTGTCCACATCGTTCATCCCAAAATATTTGCATAGCTCCCTCCTTCTCATCCTTCGTGTCAATAGTTCAACTGTTTTCCACAACCATCCTATATAAAACAGCAACACAAACACAACCTCTAATTTCCTATTTCTCTTACCATAGTATTTATGCCATCTGCCATACCATATAGTCATTACTTATGGTGATTCAAGTTCCCATGAATTTTTGTTATGTTTAATACTTCAGTCCCTGCACCTAAAACAATGTGTACGCATAGGAAGTACTCACTAAACATTTGTGCAATAAATGAAACATCATAGTTACAGAAAGAGTGCCCTAGAATCTTAGGGTATTATGTCTTGTTTATCATAAATCAGAATGACTTCTTGATGGATTCATTTTTCTTTCTTTTTATTTTATTCTATTTAAAAATTAACATACAGTCAATTTGACTTTTTTTTTTTTTTTTTGGTATGTTGTTCTATGAGTTTTAACACATGCATAGATTTGTGTAACCATCACCATTACAGTCATGGTACAATACAGTTCCATCATCCTCCCAAAACTCCCCCATATATATAGTCCCTTTGGAGTCAAATATTCAACCCCGAATCCTTGGCATCCATGGATCACTATAGTTTTGTCTTTTTATCATATAAATGGATTCATACAGAATGAGATCATTGAGACTAACTTTCTTATCTTTGAGATTCATCCCTGTTATTGTATTAAAGGTGTGTTCCTTTATATTGCCAAGTAGCATCCCATTGTATGGAGGTCAAATTATATTTTTAATGCCAAGGAGTATTCCTATGTATGGATATGCCACACTTTGTTTACCCATTTACCTGTTGACTAACATTTGAATTGTTTCCAGATTTTGGTGAGTATGAGAAACAGTGCTGCATACATTTGTGTACAGGTTTTCGTGTGATCCTAAGTTACCATTGTCTAGGGCAGCGGTCAGCAAACTGCGGCTCGGGAGCCACATGCGGCTCTTTGGCCCCTTGAGTGTGGCTCTTCCACAAAATACCAACTTCTGTGCATGGGCCACGAAGTTTCAATCGCACTGTACTTGCGCGCTCGCACGTGGTATTTTGTGGAAGAACCACACTCAAGAGGCCAAAGAGCTGCATGTGGCTCGTGAGCCGCAGTTTGCCAACCACTGGTCTAGGGTAAATACCCAGGTGTGGGATTGCTAGACTATATGGTAAATGTATTTTTAATTTAATAAAAAGTCTATTAAACTATTTTCCAGGTGGCTGTACCATTTTGCATTCCTATCAGTAATGCATGTATCCTCATCAACACTTGGCATTATCAGATTTTCATTTTTGGCATACTTTTTAGCCATTCTCATAGGCATGTATTGGTATCTCACTATGGTTTTAATTCACTAGTAGTATCAGTTGAAATATGTTTCTATCCCTTCACCATAACCATACTGTCTTGATAATCTATCTTGATAGTAATTATTAAAATCAGGTAGAATGAATCCTCCAACTTTGTTATGGAATAGTTTTCTAACCTCTATCATTACAGGAGAAAGGAGAAAATAAAAACAACAACAACAACAACTTTTACTGAGCAATGTGTATGTCATACGCAGTAGATCAGGGGAACTTATAATATTTAATTTTTAAAACAATGCATTCCAGGTGGATATTATTTTCCCATTTTTGAAAATAATTGAACCTCAGAGAATTTTAATAATATGCACAAGACTGTGTATTTCACATAAGGCAGAGCCAGATCTTAATCACAGGTCAGAGTGACCCTTAAGCTCACGCCCTTTCTACTGCACAATAGTTCATGCCAACTCTTCAAATTCTGGAGGTATGGAATACGCCTGAGAATACCTTGGATGTTCTGCTGGATTTAATTTTTAAGAACTCACTTATGTTAAAAAAAAAAAAATCCTCTCTGGTTTCCCAAAGTTATTTCGTTCCCATGGTTAAGATGCAAACATATTCTTATTTATACAGTCTGAACAGAAGGTTTCGTTTGGCCACTTGAAAGACTGTGCCGAGTTAATAATCTAAGAGTAGATTGTCACACTGGCTGCAGGAAGATAAATAATCAAGGATTATAAGTCTTTAATTTAATATAACTTATTCTCATTAATTAAATGCCAATTACCTGCTTGTCTTTCCTGGGAACTGGCCTTTGCAATCAATCTTTTCAGAAACGTTGTACACACATGCTCACAGAGGTATTAATATCACTCAAGATTTACAGGCACTGGACTCTTTGGCTTAAACCATCCTCAAACACTCTACACTGTAACCGCAGATAATCGTCATAAATTTCCTGATCTTTGACCTAACTGGTTCTTAAATTTCCATTCCCTAACGGGCTTGAGGAGTTCGTATTTATCATACTGAGACGCTTACTTCTAAGGATCAATGCGTTCCAGCAAGGCTCTGGATTTCAGAGCTCTGACCCATCCTCCTACTTGGGGTGTTTGCTAGTCACAACAGATGAGAATCCTTGGGACTAAGAGAGTACTCTGTCCTGACTCCCCTGTGCAAATCATTTATTCACGGACAACATAACCTTGCAAAGTATCTGGAGCTTTTTGAATGCCTCACCTGAGCCGATTTAAGCATTCAGTGGCAGCATACATCACTGCTGAAAATATTCCCATTCCAGCCTCTAGCAGTTAGCTGTGTGTATCTGCAATTTTTATTACATTTCTTATCCTCTAGACTGCTTATTCCTCATGCTTGTATATAACTACAACTTTTATTAATATTTTTAAAATTGATTTTTAGAGGGAGAGGAAGAGAGAGGGGGAGATAGAAACATCAATGAGAGAGAAACATAAAAAACGATAGGCTGTCTCCTGCATGCCTCCCACTGGGGATCGAGCCTGCAACCTGGGCATGTGCCCTGACCAGGAATAAAACCAGTGAACTCTTGGTGCATGGGTTGATGCTCAACCACTGAGCCACACCAGCTGGGCTGGGTGCTATAAATTTAAGTCTTGCAAGTGACTGGTGGTTTTCTTTTCAGAGTTTTGTCTTCTAATTCTGAGTTTAAGCTCAAAACAAGGAGACAAAAGAGGAAACTAAATTTATTGAAGGAAATCCCAGGTTTACTTGCAAGCTCAGAGTCTTAGCTTCCCACATGTGATCAGCTTTCACTCTTTCTTTTCTTAACATTTCAATTTGAATGCCCAGAATAGAATTATTTCCATATCAATCATTTGTTGACTTTTTTTTGTTGGCTTATTTTAAAAATTAAAATAATTATGTATGCACATGCAAAGTAGAATTTAAAGCGTAGAGAAATACAGGGGAGATAAGTCATACAGCAACCACTGACATGCATATGTAATTTATTTGAAAATGGTAGCTCACATGCAGGCACTATTCTCTGCATTCATTTTCTCACTGACTTTCTCAACAATCCTATGAGATCAATACTGTTATCACTCCTATTTTAATGATGAGGGAAGTGAGGCTCAAAGAGTTTAAATAATTTGATCAAAACCTCATAGCAGGAAAGTGGTAGAATCCTGACATGAACCAAATCTGCCTGTTTGACTCCAATCCCATGCTCTAAACATGGTACTAAAAACATGAGTTATTTACCACTATTATCATCTCAGATTCATCTTTTCAACCTGTGACCTAGCTTACCATATAACCAAAGATCAGTCAATTATGGGTCTTTAATGTGGGCAGGTTCAAACAACTTCTAAGAAGCACTTCACAGCTTAACCATGACTAATTCATTCCTGAGTTTGACCAATTCATTTCTCCAATTTGTAGGAAACAAAGGAAACTGGGCTGGGGATTTCTTAACAAGTCATATATTCTTGCAAAGAAACATGATACTATTGATTCCTATCAGTACATAAAAAGCCTATAAGTTATTGTAGCTTTTCCCCCTTCAGTAGAAAAGGTAGATTGGCATCAATTTACTTATATTCTTTCAACTAATCTCCATGAGTCATTAGTAAGATGGTAGGGCTAAAATTGTTGTCCTTGTCCTCATTAACACACTGCTCTGACCTAAACTCAACCAATTCCACTCATTCCCAAAAGGGCATACTTCTAGATCTTACATAAACCTGGCTATTGTTTAGATTGGGGTGGTCACATAACTTGGGTCCCAATTCATTGACCAGGAAGAAGCTGATCAAATTTTTTTTTTTTTTTTTTTTTTACTGAATATCAGATAGAAGATCCATGAACAACTACTACTGAGGTACCTAGACATTTTTGGTTTGTTCCCTCCCTAGACTTGCTTGTTTCTTGCTATTTTTAATGCCTATATCCTTTCTTTTAGTGAATTGGAACAAATTTGGGTTTCATGTAATGAAATGTCACCCGGAAAAGGGAGGTGTTTTAAACTTTCTTTAATATCAGAAAGAACTCTCTGGAAGTACAAATGGGTAAAGGTCCACCCCCTAAGGAGCATAAGATGGTATGTGTCAGACTTGAGTTATCTTGCCCACAAAGCACCAAAGGGTTGCCTTCCTTCACTTCAGTTGGGCCCAGATTAATTTTGGTTGGTTGTAAATGGTGTTTTTATTCAGGGGGCATGGGGCATATGTGGTAAATGTGAGGACTATCCTATGTCTTATAAAGTGCTAATTGCTTGTGAAAGATGCTTTCCCAGTAACACATGAGTCTCATGTACCCTGGCTGCTGGCTCTTCCACCACAATTTCATGACACCATCAACCCTTACACCAGAACCTAATGTGACAACATAGAGGTTGTCGTTTTTGACCTTGGCAGGATCTGGAGACATTAAAGATCAAATTCTCTATTTTTAAAAAATAAACAACTTAATGAAGACCTAATCACCCTGCATACTAAATTCAAGCACAGGACTTAGAAGCCAACCATTTTCTCATTAACACTGTTGTTAATTTTTCATGCTGTATCCAATTTTCTCCATGTCTCAGACTAACCATTTACTCTAATTTATTAGCTTAGGAATTGCCAAATTACAAAGGTGAGAAAAAATTATATGTTTTGCCTTTCCTTCAGAATTAGACTCCCATCCCTAGGAAATGGAATTCTTCACTCAAGATATAATTTCTTTCCATCCTTTAAATTGGTATTTTATCAAATCTCTGGCCTCTGGAATGTTGGCAGGCATTACCCAGAGTAGACTGTAATGTACTGTTTCATGTCTTTGTAAAAGTCATTTTGCATTTATCTTCCGAATTAGTTTTATCATTTTATGAACAGTTTAACATATTTACTCATGTGTAAATGAACTGTAGGTGAAGATTAGAGAGGCTTCATTTGCAGCAAAGACCTCACTAGAGTCTTTAAAAAAAAGATTTTAAATTGTGGATATCAAATTATGGCCATAATCTCTAAACTTTAAGATATTGCTTTTAAACAAAACAGACAGAAAATTTCCGAAGAAAAAAAGAATACATAAACACACACACACAGAAACAAATATCTATATCTGTTCTCTCTCTCTCTCTCTCTCTCTCTCTCTCTCTATATATATATATATATATATCCTATATAATAAAGAGATAATATGCAAATTAACCCTCATGCCATAATGCCATCAAAAGATGGTGGCGTGCATGGGTGGGGGTGGGGCTGGCTGCTCTGTGTACCTGCCACTGCAGTTCCCACAGCCCCGTTGGGGGGGGTGGTGGCAGGAAGTCTGGTGCCACTCTGTGCACCTGCTGCTGGGGTTCCCGCAGCCACGCCAGGGGGCAGGTCCCTGCTGCTGCTCCACGTGGCTTTCACTGGGGTGACCAGGCTGGCAGGGGAGGGCAGTTGGGGGTGAAATCAGGCTGGCAGGGGAAGGAAGTTAGGGGCAATTGGGCCAGCAGGGGAGTGGTTAGGGGCAATCAGGCAGGCAAGTGGTTAGGGGCCAGCAGTCCCAGATTGTGAGAGGGGTCCCAGATTGGAGAGGATGCAGGCTGGGCTGAGGGACACCCCCCAGTGCACGAATTTTGTGCACTGCGCCTCTAGTGTATATATCCTATCTAATAATAGACAAAGATTGAAATTGACCATACCTTCGCTACGCCTCCCATTGGCTAATGAGTGAGATATGCAAATTAACTGCCAACAAAGATGGCGGTTAATTTGCATGCATAGGCGCGAAGCGGCGGAGCGAAGACTGAAGGCGGCTCTGGCTGCCGGAAGGTGCCTCTGGCCTCCAGAGCTGCGAGAGGCTTGGAGGCGCCTCCGGCTGGAGTGAAGGCCTGGGCCCCGGGTGCCGGAGGAAAACCGGTGCCAGAAGCCAGGGGAAGGGAAGGCCAATTGCATGAATCTTTCCATGCAACAGGCCTCTAGTTTATATAATATCCTATATCATAAAAGCCTAATATGCAAATTGTCCCCATGAGAGGTCATTGGACCAGGAGACCAGGAGTTTGACTGCTCGCGATGATGTGCACTGACCACCAGGGGACGGCACGAAACATGGCGGGCATTGGTGATGTGCTGGGGGTGGGAGTGACGGGGATGGAGGTGTGGTTAGAATGCAGGGTGTCTGCCGAGCTCACTGTCACTCCCCCTGCTATCCTCCCCCAGGACACCAGGGCCCGCATGGGTTTGGTCAGGCTCCCGGTGGGTTTGCGCAGGAGCCGGTCTGTGAGGCTGGCTGGGAGAGAGTGCGCTGCCTGCCTGGCTTCTGTGCAGCGCTGCTGGGTGGCCCAGAGGTCCACGCTGCACCCCGGCCTGCGGTGTCCGGCTGCACTCACCACATCTCTGAGTGGGGACTTGGGCACTGTGACTCAGGCAGAGGGGGGCACGTGGGGGCCCGGGGGCCCAGGTGCTGCCCAGCACCCAGAGGTCAGCTGGGACCTGCCCTTCCATGCCAGACACTCATGCTTCAATTGCCAGCCAGGCCTAGGGACTGCACCTGTGCATGAATTTCATGCACCGGATATATATATATATATATATATATATATATATATATATATATATATAGAGAGAGAGAGAGAGAGAGAGAGAGAGAGAGAGAGAAAGATATATCCCTCCCTGACAAAGTCCTGAAACTCAGCACTGTACTAGAGAAATATTAAATACTTGATTTTATAGTTAAGTCTTCAACTGTAATTAGAGAGACATGTTTGTGAAAAGAAGTTTTTTGACTAACTTGGAAGTCAAAAATGTAGGAATTCCTAAAACTGTAGGAAAGTTCAGGAATTGCCCCAAAGCTTTAAAACAGTCAAGGCCCTGGCCATATGGGAGATACATTCTATTCTTATGTGGGTGTCCATTTCAACATGACTTTGCAGATCAAATGTTAACATTAGCCAGAGAAGTTCTAAATCCTTAAAGAGTAGATCATGTACTCATTAGTGTATTTTAAGATGGATCATCCATGCAATGAAAGTTTAAAGGCTTAAAACTTCAATTTCTGAGATTTAACATTAGCCAGACCTCTGTGGAGTATATATGTGCACTCCTAACTACATGGCCCAAGGGTCAATTGCTTTGTATTCATTTATTTTTCCAATATAAGGTATTTATTAGCAAACATTCTTAAGTAAATCTAGTGATACCTTTTCCTGTTTATAGACATCATGGCCAACAAACTGAGCATTATGAAATATAAACCATGGTCTGCAAAAATCACTACAGAGGACTGAGACTGTGTTTTGCAGGACAGCGGGTGGAGCAAACAGAGCAGCTGCGTCTTAGGAGGAAAACAGGCTCTTCTGCTCTGATGCGGGTCAGACTGCTGTGGTTAAGGTTTTGGTTGAAGCCTCTTTTTGGCCCAACTCTGGACTGAATCTTATGCTACGCTGAATGCCCGACACAGAGTGGCCACATGATAAATATTAGTTACGTGGTACATGGCCATAGAGCAGTGATGGCGAACCTTTTGAGCTCGGCGTGTCAGCATTTTGAAAAACCCTAACTTAACTCTGGTGCCGTGTCACATATAGACATTTTTTGATATTTGCAACCATAGTAAAACAAAGACTTATATTTTTGATATTTATTTTATATATTTAAATGCCATTTAACAAAGAAAAATCAACCAAAAAAAAAATGAGTTCGCGTGTCACCTCTGACACGCGTGTCATAGGTTCGCCATCACTGCCATAGAGGCACAGATTTGCATCCCTGACCTCAATCTAACATTCCCCAGGTGCATGTTACTGGCCACTAAAAGCACCTGAAAAGATACTCTATTTCAGTGGTTCTCAACCTTCCTAATGCCGCGACCCTTTAATACAGTTCCTCATGTTGTGGTGACCCCCAATTTCATTGTTACAAATTGAACATAATTAAAGCATAGTGATTAATCACAAAAACAATATGTAATTATATATGTGTTTTCCGATGGTCTTAGGTGACCCCTGTGAAAGGGTCGTTCGACCCCCAAAGGGGTCGTGACCCACAGGTTGAGAACCACTGCTCTATTGGGTGTGTCATCCCACTTCCAAACCTCATTCCTGAAAATGAGGACTAAAACAGAATCTCTTTGACTTCAGGCGAGTAGTAGAAACATTTTCTAATAAACTCAAAAGAACTGTACATAGACTCAGCTGAAGGATGGCAATGACAATTTTACAAAACTTTCGTATGAAAAAGAACTATGTCAGATGGTCAACATACATCTCCCTCTAGAATGCCTTGAGGTCAGCAGTCAGCAATAATTATTTGGGGGGTTGTGAGAGAAGAATGCCTCTACTGAATTGCTTTTAACATTGGTCCAAAGTGGTGGTGATGAAGGGCCTCTTTAAATAGCTTTGAGAATGCCGAGCTTTAAAAACAGTAGGTGATGTCCTCAGCATCCCATCCCAGCTATTCACTGCAACTACTACCCACAACCACAGAACTACTGGCATGGATATAAATATTCATATCAGTAAGTGGGATATTGCTGAATCCACAAGTATAGCTGGAATAGCCTGCAAACTGTCACTTCACTGGAGATATACAATTTATTTCTTGGAAAAATTCTTTTTTAAGAGTAACATCCTCACAAAACAGTCTCACATGTGCCACTGTATTTTTTGTTGGAAAAAAAAAAATACCACCGCATATAAATTGTGATGAGGGGCCCAGCTCCCCTGGTCTTCTATAAAAGCCAGCAGACCTCCTGTTAATGAAACAACCAGGCTTCTCACTCAAGGATATCCTGATATCTGAGAAGGTAAACTCATTAATTCATAGTTTTGAGAAAGTAAATAATCAAAAAGCGTACATAAGTCACACATATTGACCTGGGAAATCATTCCGCTTTGGACCTAGATCTTTTGCTTTCTCTCCTTCCTATTCTCATGTCCTGACTCCCACCTCCCCTTTTCACTGAGTAAATTTCTCTGCATAATCTCTGAACTCAAACATATTTTATGGCTATTCTGGATATTGTACCCATAGACCTCACCCTTCTTGGGAAGATGACCTATTAAATACAAATACAAGAGAAATGCAATGCCTATCTACCATAGTGGCTGAATCTTTTCAGATTTCCTAAGACATGAAACCAAGTTCCTGCTCCCACGGCAACCAGTGGTGTTATAACCAGCTCCAGACTTCTTATTTTGGTTATTCAGCCTTTTGGAAAACAATGTAAGGAAGATCCTTATCCTTCTGTACACTTATTTCAATTCCATTGGTACCCAGAACTATAGCCAGCCAAGGAAAAGGGTTAACTTGTTATATGCTGGACATAGTATTGTTGAAGTAGACACACACACACACACACACACACACACACACATCCATTCATTCTTTCTCTTTCACCAGATTCTTTAATGTAGAAACAAAGTGTGATAAGTGTGATGAGTATCACTATTTTTCTTATTTGTATAAAATTGATTTAAATTTTTTTTTCAGGTAAAACCCTCTAAGTTATATTTTTCAGCTTTTAAAGATAAGAACTAAGAAGGTAAACATGTTATTTCATATCTTGCAACAATTAATGTTGCAGATAAGAGTCCTGTGTTTAAATTTCTAGGATCCTGTACTATTTATGCTTCAAATCTTTTCTCTTCATTATCACCATCACCTAATAAGATAAAGATCTTTATGGATGTCCCCTTCTGATGTTTGAATCAGTACCAGATCTTACTTAGAGAATGCCGTACTCTGTCTTCTCCCAAGGAACCTCCAGAAGAAAATAATTATCTTTATGTTCCTATTTATCTTCTATTTCTGATCTACTGATCTATGCAAAACTGAGGAGGTGGTGGAGCCAGATATCTAGCATGGGAGATAGAGTTCAAGGAAGTGGGATAAATTGAAAGAAGGAAACTGCACTATACATGTAATTCCCTTTCTGTTCCTTGTATTTGTGAGTTCAAGAGAGCTCATGTGGGAATCTCCTTACTTGTCAAATGCCCACACACACAGCATCAAAGGCTAAAACCCTGGTTTCCACACCTCAATCCAACTCCAATGATCATATCCACAGGAATACAAGCTCTTGTATCTGAGAGTTACAGACCCCAATGGACAACTGGACCTACTCCCCAGGAAACACTGGTCAGCAGGATGTCAATGCAGCCCAGGCCAAAGTCACCCTTCAATACAGGTTCAGAACAGCATCAAGAAACACGTGCTCAGGGCAGTATTTCTCCGGGGAGCTATTTCAGATTCCACATCAGAGTAACTGGTGGCCTTGGATAAATCATTCCTCTCATTTATGTGCTGAATGGGAGAAAACAAGTCAACAACTGATGCATGCAAAAGCATTTGGAGGTGATGGATGGAGACATTATGGTGCATTTCGTCAATGGCATGCCATTAGAGAAAACCATTTCATAGAGTAAATTAAGAAAACAAACCAGCTACGTGACACACTTGAAATTGCCACTGACCAGACCGGTTTTCCTCGGGCAGGAATGAGGTGGCATGGACTGATGTTATCATTGTCACTCCGGATCCATTTCCTAGGTTAGCTGCCCGTGCTTGTCTGAGACTTACACCCCCAACCCGCACTTCCCCAAGATGATGGCCACTCACCTAACTGGAGAAACCTGTGTATCACAGACCCTGACTTTCTTTTGTTGCTGTCTTGAACTAGTATTTAAATCTCTAATTGCTATTTAGCCTATGTTAACATCTTGTTTTCTTCACCAAATTATGTAAACCTTTCTTTGCAAAACCTGGGTCTTACAAATAAAGCTTATTACTAGCACAGCACTGGGCTTATAGTGTTCAGTAAATATTTGTTGATTTTTATCTGTGATTAACTTCTCCTGTCTTTCTCACACACCTGGCTATTGTCTGGCAAATGCTGATTAATTCATTGAAAAAGCATTTCTTCAGACTTAGGTGCTGGGAATGCAGAGACAGAAGACCTGGTCACTGCTCTGACTTCAGGGAGCTCAGGCACACAGCAACAATCAGAACCTGGTGCAGGTGGAAGTATTGTGGGCGGGGAGGGGCGGCAGGTGCTAGGACAGTGGGGGAGGGGCGAGGAGTGTATCAAAGGATGCTGTTCTGGGTATGGGCAGGGGAATTCAGGGAAGGCTTCTAGAAAGTATTAGTCCCTTTAAGATTGTTGTTAACTAAGCATTATAGCTGGTGTGTGAAAGGGCATGTTAGTGAGCCCAAGCATGGAGCATTGGGTTCCAAGTCATTTGCTATTTCAGGAGCTTCTACTGCAAAGCTCAACCTATTGCCAAGGTCAGCCACTAAGGTCAGAACAGAAATGGGCTATGAAATCTCAGGCCCTTCCCCTTGGTAAGCAGGCTCTGAGAGCATTCGGATGCACCTCTGATAACTGTGGCTTCATAAAAATCAAAGCTGATTGATGGGCGCAGGCCCTCTGCCTCCATGTGTTTAGTCTGCCCGTGCTTTTAGTACCACTGTGGCTGTGCTTCCTAATGGAAATGCATTTCTCACTCTCACCATTACCCAGATATAGATGCTCTCAGATCTAAAAGGCCACTTACCTCAAGGTCTTTGTCTTGTAAGGCATCCCTAATTCAGGAAGGAAGCGAGAAGGAGTCGAGAAGAACCCACCACAAATGTTTGTCGGGTAGTTGAAAGAGAGAAAGAGAGAGAGAGAGAGAGAGAGAGAGAGAGAGAGAGAGAGAGAGAGAGAGGAATTTAAAGAGTTCAATTTATGTTTGGCTTGAGTTTGCAGCTCCATTACCCAGACTCAGTCCAGTTTGAGGAATTCACTTTCTCTAGTGAAGGGCACTCACACAGAAAAATAAGCTAAAGGCTTCTTTTTGCTGGTTGTTTTTTTTAAGATATTATGATTGACAATGTAATAAAACCTTCCATTTACTTAATAGCTCAGTGGGCCCAGGACCGTATGGATATTATCATATCAACTCTGACATCCATTGTGAAGTAGGAATTATTCCCATTCTATAGGCGTGGAGTCAGAGGCCGAGAAAAGCAAAGCAGCACCTCCAAGGTATCCAGATGGCATAACTAAGATTTGCAAACAAGCATGCCTGATTCCAGCGCTGGGCGCTCTTATGACACCCAGTGTCTCTCAGACTGGATAGACACATGCATGTTAAAACACATGACAAAGAGCTGTCCAAGTTCAGAGTTAGACAAGGCAGAAACCATACATCCATCTCTCTTTCAGGAGGAGGAGCTGGGTGCCCACCAGAGTTGTTGTAGATGGACTGGTGGACAGGAACACTCAGAGGTCAGATTCTAAGGTTTCTTTTAAATAATTTGGTTTAATGATAATAATAAGCCACAGATAAGTGGCTTAGTCTCTGCTATAAAATCACATTACGTCTGGCCAAACTGAGCTCTCCATCCAATTATCCCTGAATGACAAGCTGAAAAAACAGTTCATGATAAACAATGCCAAGGTGATTTGCTGTGTGACCACGGCGGTGCCACTGACCCTCTCTGAACTTCTCATGAGCTGCAGAGGCTGACTTCATACGGGCACTGGGAAAAAGGGAGGCTTCTCAGAAAGGCTTTTGAATCAGAGGTGTTCTCTTCTGTGGAAAGACAGGATAGAGACAGAGAGAGGTAGAGGTGAAATCTTCAAAAGGAAGAGATCGTAGCGTTGAACTTCTGGAAGAGCGAGCATGCATGCAGTGATCCTGCTACTTCTCTAAGAAGCTGACATGCAGAAATAGCCTGAAGCCGCTTGTGAAACCACCCGTTTATTTAGGGTCAGAGAAGCAAAGACTGTCGAGTCCTGGAACCCTCAACACACGGGCCCTCTCCCCCCTGCTAAGCAGTGTTCCCAAATGCCTCAGCTCATAGTCAAATTCTCAAAACAAAGTACAACTTAACTCACGCTAGTTTAATAATTCAACAAAATGTGCCCAAAACTTTTAGGGAAGTGAGAGCAGGGCATGAAAAGATACTTACTGGGAAACCAAAATAATATATGGATGCAGGCTCTGTCGAAGCAGCATTTCCTTGCAGGATAAGGGTTTGGGGAGGGGAGCAGTATTCTGGGCACAGCAAGTGTTTTATCTGCAACTGACAAATCCCAAATCCTCCAAGCTTCTGTTCTCCCTACTTAGGACCTGGGTCACAGTATTTATTTACTTAAGTGATGGAGATGAAGGCAGGCTTAATGCTGGCCACCTGTCGGAATTAACAGTAACCTGCCTCTTAAAGCGATTTCAGCGACCCCGGACACCCAACAACTTTATAAGACAAAAGGAGATTGGGAGAAAAAAATTCACTATGACGAGATGTCTTGAAGGGGAGAGAGATGCTGAGATCCACGGGTGCCATTTAAAGCAACATGAAAGAAGGCATCCCTTCCTATTCAGAGATTAGAAGGGATTTTGCAAACTCTGATACCCAAACTGAAAAGGCAGGACCTCTTATCTGCCTCTTGCAAATGTCCTTGGGGTTCTTCATATTCTTATGAAGGGAGGTTCAGTATGGTTTCCAAGGAATGCAAACAAACACATTTTCTCAGAAATAGTGCCATTGTGCTCTTGAGGGTGAAGGGTCAACAGACAGGTCCTGCCCGGAGAATCTCGAGGCAGATTGGGGCACCTCATTTAACAAATGCACATGCACCATTCCTGGATTTTGGGCAGTGATCTCCAAATATTAACTCATATTACAAGTTACAACAACTTCACCATCACCCCTGAGACCCTACATACCTGGCCCAAGCAGCAGGGTGCTAGTTGGAGGTGGAGTCAGGACTGGCTCTAGGCCAGCCATGGGCAAACTACAGCCTGAGGGCCGGATCCGGCCCGTTCGGCTGTTCTATCCGGCCCGCGGAGCCGAAAGAGCGGAGGGTTCTCTTGCTCTCCCCTCCGCTCCTTCACCAGCAGCAGTGTTAACATGGCAACGTCGGGAAACACGGCCGCAGCTCCTTCTTCTGAGTCCAGTTTAAGAACCCATTGTGGCCCTCGAGTCAAAAAGTTTGCCCACCCCTGCTAGGCTCTGTGCTCTCAGCCACTGGGCTCTGCTGCAGGCAGAGGGGAGGTGGTTGGCTGTAATGTTATCACAAAGCTATGTTGATAGGAAATATCCCCAGTGTTCTATCAGCTCTGATTTCTGCTCCAGGGGCAGGGTGATGAAAAGGGCATGAACTACGGAGTCAGACAGACCTGGTTTTGGACCTTCTACTTTCATAGAGAAAGTTATTCAACTTTTGGAGCCTAAGTTTCCCATCTATAAAGGGAGGCTTAGGTAACCTCCCCCAGGGTTTTGTGAGGATTAGAAACAAAATCTGAGGCCTGCTCAGCCGAGTGCCTGGTAATGGAAAAATAGAAAGTCTGTCAAAGCCATTTCTAAGGTTTCCTTGTTCCAAGGCCGAGCGGAGACAGCCTCCGGCCTTTGGACAGTCCTTCTGGCCCCGCTGGAAGCAGTTCGTGCCTAGGAAGTGGTGAACCTGGAGCGGCTGAAGGAAGCTCAGTCCCTGAGCCTGCAGATTCTGCAGGCTGGCTGCTTCCTGCCCCCACCCAGTGGAAAGCAATTTTAGTAAGTGCTAAGCTTAATTAGTTTGTGTCCAGACGTGCTTGCAAGGGCTGTGCACGCACACCTGTCATCATGATCCGTGCCCTGTTTCTGGAATGCCTGCTTTTCCAGAAGTCAGAACCTAGCTCCTTGGTACAGTGACTGGATGAAATATCCACTCGGTCCACCTCTCACTCCAGCTCCCTAGAAAGGGCCTGAAGTCACACCCTCTTCTGCTGATGGAGCAGGTCAGAGGAGGGTTCACTGCTCACAGAACGTCTTAGCTGCTTACTGTGGTTGTGAACCACCTTCGCGTGGGAAGCTGGGGTGTCTGCTCTGCTGGCTCAGTGTCCACCGCAGGCTCTCAGTGGAACTGAGACAACTATGATGGCCCAAGATGACTCTATGTGAGTCTGAGCTGGATTTCTGGCCTAGAACATTCTTTCTGTTCTCCTGGTATTGAAATCAAGAATTGTTTTCTGGAATTACCCCAAAGAATCTCCAGTGGGTGGGAAGGACGGGAGGTGTGGATGAATGCAGCTTCACAGGCACCGGAACGTAGACGTTGGGGATCTACTGGAGATTCGAAATCATGTGGCTCCTCTTCAATGGCTCTTCAGAGAAAATAAAAAAAGAGGCAACACTGTTTTCCGTACCCCACTGCCTGCCGCCTCCTGGCTGCTGCAGCATCTTAGTGGCACACATCATTAAAAAAACAGTGAGGGGGAGATGAAAACTGCTCCTGGGGACAAATGGAAATGTGCAGCGGTTACTCTATTCCCCCCTGGTTTCCTTTCTCACGACCACTCCCGTGCACAGTGGAACCTCCAGACTTCACTGCATAGTCACTCTGTTCCCACAGAAATGACAATGGCCAAAAGAGAAATCTTCATCCTCTGAAACCTATGGCAAGATAGATGACAGCGTGATGGAAGGAGAGAGCACACTGAGTGCCTTATCGATCCACCTGCCAGCCCGTGAATGGTGGGTAATAAAAATTTATTGAAAATTAGAAAAAAATGTCACCGATTCTAATTCTTTTAAAAGGGAGCACTGATGTTGCATATGAATAGCCCCTTCCCCCCTTCCACAGGGCTCAATCACCATCCTCCCACCAGCCAACCCTTCAAGCAGCACAGTCTTAAAAATCTTGCAATTTTATTTGCATATAAAGGCCGCTAGATATAGAATATCACAATAAATTTAAAGAAACAGCTGCTTTCCTAAATTTCATTAACAAGGTAACATAAAATAGAATAAAGCTCAACAGCATTTACAGTGGGAAAACAGAAATGACTATTAGCGACAATATTTTGTGCTAGCGAAGATTGCATCGACACACAGTGCAAAATGGGGGGAGGGAGAGGAAGTAAGAAGACAATTCAGGGTATTTAAATATAAAGGACAACTAAGCCTTATTTTCATTAGCTTCCATTGCATCCATTTAAGTCTATACACACCTGTAACTGTACCTAGATTTGACTCAAGCTCTTTAAGACCTTGAGTTCTGAGAAAGTGTGTGAGCTCCTCAGCCTCCGGATGCCCTGCTATACAGCATCCCTTGCAGCTCTACCATCCTTGGCAATAGTAAACTCCTAACTTAGTCATAATACACAAAAAAATACTCATATATATAAACCCATATTAAAAAAGGAGTCTTGCACACTCTTTTTTTTTGTACTGCATGAAATACCTGCTCTTGACAGATTCCGTTTCCATATTTTTAAAGCTAAAATAATTTAAAAGCAACAAACAAGGAGACCTTGCATAACCACAGTATAGATCTCACTAGCTAAGCCATCCTTTAAGACGTGGGCTGTTTTCTTCCCTTAACACAACTTTCTTTAGCGTGAGAGTGTGAAGGGAAGTCTATTTCCACGCCGACTTTTGTTGAAAAGATTCCTATAAATCTGGGCCCCATCTGCAGAAAAGAAGCATGACCAAGAAAACAATAATAACAAAACATCAAAAAAAAAAAAAAAAGTAAAACAGTTCAAACAACACTCTTAAACAGTTGTGCAAATCTGGTTGGTTTTTAAAACACTGCCTACCTGTTTTCTTTTTTCTTCCAGCTTAAAGCATATTAAAATAAGACTTTTATCACCTTTTAAAAAGAAAGCTTGGCTGTCCTTTGGCGAACACTAACAATTTACAATGGCGTGGCCTTTGAGAAAACAGAAGTCATTTTACAAATCCACAATGCTCCTCTGATTTCAAATGGATACCCCATTTAAAAATAATAATAATAATAATAAAGAAGAAGCACAACCTTTAGCATCATTTTTGTTGTTGTTCCAGCAATTTACAAAAAGAACTCACAGGATTTGGAAATAAACAAGTCAGAGAATGTAAATTTATAATTAGAAAAATGGCAGTTTATAGACCTTCCCTCACATTCCAGTTGGGCATTCAGAGCTTCAGGAATTCTGTGGGTTTGGAAGGTCAAATATAATTGGAGGGTTGGTCGGTTGAAAGCTGACTGTACACGTTGAGGCATTGATGTAGGTTGTGTAACCGTCGGTCATGATGCCATAACCTGTGGGGAGACAGTGTCACGCTTACTGCCATATACATAAATAATAGTGACTCAATGAAGGGCCATCAGGCAAGGAAAACAAAACAAAACAAAATCTCTGCCAGTGGGAAGTGAGATGAAATTCACTGGAGCCCCCTCAGACATAACTGCTTTCAGAAGCGGCCTCCAGATTTTATTCTACTTTCTTTAAAAGGAGAATTCTCTAATTCAAAGAAAAGTGATTCATTTTTCCTTATTTAAATACTAGATCTGTCAGTGAAAAGGCTGTAAAATGCCTTTACTAGGGAGAATATATAAATTTTCCCCCCTCTTTTTAAAATAGGATTTTCATTTCAAAGCCCTATGCTAAATAACTGCTGAGTTCTAGGGGACAGAATGAGTAACATAAACTCAGGGACACCCACACCCACACCCCACCAGACTTCCAGATGAATGAAGAAGGAAGGCGTGTTGGGAGAGGAGGCTATGAAAGAATATCTACACTTGCCTCCATGGAAGAAAACAGGAAGTGATCATATCTTACTTGAAGTGTGTGGCTTTGGTCTGAATTCCATTTCATTCAAAAGAGTCAAGTAATCAAAGGTCCAAGTGACTTGGAGAAACATCACATAGGACACTGCTTCCTAAGCTCACCTGGACACCGGCTTAAGCTAAAACACTTCCCATATGCAGTATAGATCCCCTGTGACCTATTGGAAGAAAGCTAAGGCATTTTCTCTGGGTCCTTGGTAGGTACAAATCCTTTTATAATGTTTGACACGTTGAGAGTTTCAGCATGTTTGCCAATTTGCCCATTTCCCTGGATACCTTGTTTGCATAGAGCAGTGGTTCTCAACCTTGGCTGCACATTAGAATCACCTGGGAATCTTTTTAAAATCCTGTTTTCTGGGCCTCATCCCCCAGAAATTCTGTTTCTTTGTTACTAATGTTGTGGCCCCACCCCATAACAAAGAAACAGAATTTCCGGAGGATGAGGCCCAGAAATCAGGATTTTAAAAAGATTCCCAGGTGATTCTAATGGGCAGCCAAGGTTGAGAACCACTGGCTTAGAGCCTCTGCAATGAAATTTGTCACTCTATGTTGGTATCAGGCTCCACAGCACTAAAAAATATGCCTATGAGAAAATGAAATGACCAGGACTTACAGAAATAACTGAAAAGGGTGTTTTTTTCTCCCCCTGCCAAATTGCTACAATTTCTCCAAGTAAGCCTGTGGAGAGCTTAATGAGGGTCAATGGAAAACTCTCTTAAGAAAAGAAAAGAGGCATTTAAACTGTGCACTGTTTAGTTCTGGGGTCAGAAAGTCTTGTTATCTCTCTCCATCAGGAGGCTGGTATTTGCCCTCTCTCTGCCCTCTTCAGCTGTCTTAAGCGAATAAAATCGAGACAAGTTTATTTGAATATGATCTCTTCCTTTTTAAGTAAGGTTATTATTTTGGGACTTCAGTGGAATTCCTCAATTGCCTGGCTAGTTTAAAGCTAATAAATGATTAAAAAAAAGAAAAAGATGAAATGCAAACCCATAGGAATGCTGCAGGAATTCCAACCTGATCATTGCCCCTAGAAATGCTGTTTAGACATGAGCTCCCATTCCCCCACCCCCATATCATGCATCAAGCCTTAGAGAGGTGTGCTCCTTTTCAGGGAACACAGCTCGGTCAGCGCAGGGTGACACCCACCCTCGGGGAGCTACACCCCTGCTTTCCATCCTCTCAGCCGGGGCCTATCCTTGGAGCTTGCTTACTGTATCTGGCCTCAGTAGGCTGATTTCCAATATGCTCTGTATTACCTGTCTACACCAGGAAGCCACTGGATTTGTGGGCTTTGAAAAGCAAACATGTTTGTGGGTGTTTTGTGTGTTTTTTTTTTTTTCTTCATTGGGTACACAAATCTAAACACCTCAAATGCAGATTTCGGAATAACTTTAGAGAACAGCTATACACAGGAGATGGAGAGAATATGGTGGTTGCCTAAGTACACATACCCACTGCACACAGACGTGTGTAACTGGGAGAGGCCAGCAGGGCCAGAAAATCGAAGGCCCACGAAAGAGGGCTCAGTTCCCACTGGTTTGCAAAATGGAGGACAAAACCTAGAACTCTGAAGGTCCTTGGAAGACTTTCAGGTTCTGTGAACGTGACTCTGGCTTACTCGGAAAGGCAGAAAGCGGCAACTGGACCCGTTCCCATTTAGGGGAGATTTAATTATTCTGTTTAACCTCAGCCGGAGCTAATAGTGCTAACGATTTCTGAGAAGTCTGAAATGGTTTTCTGAGGTTAGCAAGAAAATGTCTATTTGCAAATGTACTGGTTCCTGCCACTTCTGTTATACAGCTCTCTCTGCATGTCCAAAGTTAGTGTGTGTGTGTATTTCAGAGAGGAAGGGAGAGGGTGAGAAATAGAAACATCAGTGATGAGAGAGAATCATTGATTAGCTGCCTCTTCGCATGCCCCCGACAGGGGATCGAGCCCACAACCCAGGCATGTGCCTTGACCAGGAATTGAACCATGACCTCCTGGTTCATAGGTCCATGCTCAACAACTGAGTCATGCTGGTTAGTTTTTGAAGACTGTCTTGTTTTCCTGAGTTGCTATGAAACACAGTATTTAAAAGTAGGAAGAGGCCATGGGAGTTATTTAGTCTAGCAACCTTGAAGAGAAAGGCTGTCTTTTATTACTTCATGGCTGTCCTACTGCAGTGGTTATCAAAAATTCATCATCAGAGCCCCGAAACTCCAGAAGTTGTTTAGGGAAAGTCTGGATTTTCTATAAGGTGGGCCAGACCTGGTTCCTTCTCTCTACTATGTTTAAAATAGAGCAGCTCCATATAAAATATTTATCAGCTTATGTGCAGGTGTTCCTCCTAACATTTTATGTGATGAGAGGGTTCGGCTGGTAGAAAGAGTTTGAAAACCACTTCCCCAGTTACTCCCAGGGCAGCCAAGGTCCCCTTTGTGGAAGGAGATCATGGGTAATGACACAATATGTCATGAACTCCTTTCTTCTGGTCTTACCTTCGTGAATTCCACCAAACACGTGGAGCTTGGGTCGGACTCGCCTCTGCACTGTGTTTAAGAGCTCCACGCAGCCCACTCTCTGAAGCTCCTTTGGAACCCAGTCTCGAAAACCTAAGGGCAAAATGCAATCAATACTCTTAATTTTCTTTCTTCAGGTAAGGCTTCATTTAGACTTTCAGGAAGCCATAACTCACAGAAGGTTTATTACATTATCTGTAATCCTAGCCTCCCCATTAAAGCTCACAATGGCTTTTAAGGAACTTTTCACTCGTCACTTTGTCTTCTTTAGGTTCTTGAAAAAAAAAATTTTTTTTTTATTTCCTTTTTTTTTTCCTTCCTGTTAATTAACTTTTTTTTTTTTTTTCCTGTGAGGGATTTGATTTATGCAGCCATGGGTTTCAAATTTTCTTCATGAGCTCAATGACACTCATTCCTGGCAGCCCCATAATATCCCTTTCTCTCCCAATTCAGTACCTTTCCTTTTTTATTATACGTTAGCAGTTTACTTCCAAGGTAATTCAGAGGAGACAATGTGCGAGGCACTGCCGGCAAACTGGCCACAAGATACCTAGCTCTCTTTAGATACATCAACTCTTAACCCTTCGAGGTTCCTGATGACCAAAGCTTGGGAATGCCAAGTTCCTCCTCCAGCCTCCTCTCTAATGATAGGCAACAATGGTGACCTTGTGGTGGCATGCAGGGAGCCAGGGCTAATTGACTATCTTTATGTAAAAGCCACTTAGTTCTACACTTAATGCAGAAAATCCATAAAAACTGACATCAATTATAGCAAAAGTCAGCTATTTGAATGATTATGATCCACATGCCTCAACAGGATGGGGCATCAGGAAGGCAGGTGGGATGAAAGGCTAAATCATAATCAGTGGGAATCCATTCTGTACCTCCATTAGGTGATTCCTATTATTTAGAAATGATCCAGCACAAAGGGACAGACACGTTTATTCCACTTGGCGAGACTGGGGAAATGAAGATTTAGCATCTCTGTAAAGACATGTTCCTTGGAGTGTGGGCAATGGCCAGAGAGTCTGGGAAGAACATCGGATAAAAGTGGGGGCCCCATAAAAATCCAACCATGGGTTTTAAATTTTGTTAATTAGAGGAAAAAGTCCTTAGCTCACAGCAATTGGCATATTCCCTATTCCTTCGTGGATGTGTTTTCCTTGAAGGGGGCACATATCTCATTTCATATACAATATCCAGAGACAACATCTTGCTCACAACATAATAGTAAAGCCCTATGTTGTGGTGGCTTCCCTTCCCCGGAGGGGACATTTCAAGGTCAACCCTCAACCCCCACTCCCACCTCCCTATCCAGCATTTGCATAAGAATCCCAATCACTGTACTTTTATTTTGGAACTCCAGAGCTTACTCGACTCTATGCACAGCCACTCTCTGGACACTTCATTTTTACTACAAAGAGAGAGACGGTAGCCTCCCTTTTAAGGACATCTGAATTCTTAGGAGGCTAGAATTCAGACTCACTGTTATTACCACTTACTTTTGTACCAAAATTAATGACTTGATGAAGTCTGTGGATCACTCCATCTGTCCACAGTTATATTCCGAATAATCCTTCAGGCATGTAAATGTTTCTATGCCGAGGATGCCCAAGTCCCTTACAGTAAACAGCCAATGGGGAATCATGCTTGCACCCAACCAGGCTGCCTGGGGAAAGCACCAAGTTGGCTGGGATGCCATCGCTGGAGGATCTCACTGGGTAACTCAGAATATTTCACTAGCAACTTAATGCTGTAATTAGTCTCTACTGTTGCAAAATACTAAAATAAATTAATTATGACTTGATAAAGATTGTGCATAAGTAAAATCTTTTAAACCATGGGATGGGGTAATACAGAGGAGGGAAAAAGCATGGAAGTGGTGGTTCTGAAGCACTGAAAACGTCAGAAGTATACAAATCTACAGTCTCCCATCTGCAACAGACCTAGCGCCCTTCTCTTGCTTTTCCAGCATTAAAATGTGCCGCCAGCTCATGGCCTGGTTCGCCCTTCCGCTGTGTCTTTGTGACACACAGAACACTGTAATGGCGGGAAAGCAGCACTCGGCAGCTTGGAGGTGAAAATATCCACAAAGATTAAAATCCTATTAGGGGATGACTCTTAGACTTTTATTTTGGGGGCTCATAGGGGAAGAAAGTGACATGGGTAACAACCCCAAACCACAGGGAAAAAGTTGGTAAAATCACTTATTCCTGTAGTAAGTGTTCCCCATCCTCCTCTTTCCAAATCAATGTGATCGAGAAAACTTTTCTAGTATACCTACACATTTGTTAAGAGGGTATGTGTTTGTTTGTTTGTTTTTTTTTTACCACAACTTAGAAAGAAAATTATCCTACTAAAAGGGAAGCACCTGAATTTCCGGAGCACAGCTTAGTTTGACAAGGGTGGATCCTGAGTAGATGGGGGGGGAGGGCGATGGAGTCAAGGTGGTAGTCATGTTTGGAATATCTGTGTAGCTAAGCCAAATCACTCACAAGCTCACGAATAACTAGAGGATTATTACATAAGTCAAATGATCACCTTTTGACCTATAATCTGGGTAACTAAAGGTGGCCTGGAAGCACCCTGGCAATCTACACCTGGATGCAGGCTCCATCTAGGATAAGTATCCTTAAGTAAAATTCAACGTAAGTCCTTATTTAACACCTTAGCTAAAAGAAACAATGAAATGATCCTTTTCTCACATAATCAGCACAATGGCAAACTTTAAATATTTCCCAGGTTATACTATGATATGGAAACAAAAAAAAAGAGCTCCTTTAAACAAAAGTTTCCTTCATTTCACTACCATGCAAAAGCCCTGTGATTGGACAGTCCCTGTCTTCCTCCCATTCCCCGTCCCCGTACTCCAAAGTGAATACAGTTCTTAAAATAAATTATCAAGCTCAAAAGACTGTGGCGCTCCATACTCATTTGATTCTCCCTGACTTGACTAATTCAAAAAATTTAATTTCAAGAACACCTGTAAGCCCAGCAGAACTGCTGAGTTTAATTATCATACTGGGTTTCTTTAAAGACATCCACACTTTTCTTTTTGTATTCACTTTTTTTTTTTTTTTTTAGGAAACATTATTATGGCCCTGAAACATTTATTCATTATGCTTGGGGGGAAAAGGTGTCTCCTACGACAAAAGGAAAACCATCCCTTCACTTACCTAGAGGAGGTCCATGTGTCATGAGAATGTCGATGCCCTCGGGGATGAGGTTCCATTTGTCCAGCAGAGACTGACCTCTGGGTAGGTTAAAGCCCCATCCATTAAACCACGGGGTCCTTTGGGGAGATAATGCACATGGTATCAGGCCAGCAGAGCCTCGTTTCTGCCCGGCAATATTTCCCACTCGAACATTCCCCCACGGTTTGCATGGCTCTCTTTTCTCTTTTTGATGGTTGGCCCTGGCAGCGGGATGCTTTTTTGTTGTCTGCTTCAAAACCAATCCATCTGAGAGCCAGTGTGGAACCTGCGAATTGTTCAGCTAGAAACGGGCACACTCGGCTTTGCAGTGGAGACTTTCCCAGCAGACTTCTATCAAAATCTTAACAATGCTTTGTCTCCCCCCAAACCTCAGAGCTTCCGAAGATGCTCTGCCCAGATCCGAAGCATTTCCACCCTTCCTGTAATGCCTCAGAGCTAAGAGATTCCATCCGTCAGTACCTCTTTTCCCCATCACTGTGGAACTACTTCCCCAGAAAGATGCTCACTGAAGTCCTTGGAGAGAAGGACAAGTGCTCTGAAGGCAGAAACTGCTGTATGTGGGGAACACCTTGGACTGAGAATGCTGGGAAAAACATGGGGGCTCTGAGAGGTGAGAAGGGACACAGTGAACAAAAGGCCAATGTGGAATTTTCTTCCTGATACCAAAGGGAAGGTTTTTGGGGGCACCCCTGGTCACTCTGGAATCTACTCTCCTGACAGTGAGTATGAGCAGTTCCCCCCCCCCCCCCCCCCGGCAAGGAACTTGTGCTCTAGAAATGAGGGTTTGGGATCAATGCTATTGGGTGGGGGGTGTATTTTTATCCACCCAATGAGCATTTCTAACTGGAGCTGAAAATGTCTCTACCATTTATCATAACAGGAGAATGACCAATTTTTCTCTACAAATACCACAGGCTAAATGACATCAGAACAAAGCAGTTCCCAATGCTGTCCTATTCCCAAACATCTAGCTATAACCATTAGTTTTTGAAACGGATTCTTTTGTTCTGTAGGAAAATTCCAATTTGCTACAGTGTACATATAAAAGACAAGTTGGCCAATTTTCTGGTTTAGCCTTTTCTCCTTCAACTTAAGCTGCCTCTTCCATGCCTACTGAAAGAGGTGAACCCTGTGTACAAAGTCACCTGGGCAGTCACAACTAATAACACAAGGTGCATTCTTATTCAAAGCCAGCCTCGGCCCAGACCAATCAGATTCTCTCAAGACTCTGAACTCAGAAACGCTGACCCACCATTTCTTTGGTGGTGGACAAGCGTAGTCAAGGCAACTAAAAGCCATCTGAGAGTCCACGTAACAGGTGAGAATCTCAGTTCCCTGAGGAGGTTTGAGAAAGTTCCAGAGATAAGAGACTGTGTAGCCCCAGTGAGAAAAAGAGAAACCAAGTAAGTATCTGACTTGGTTCCTAACTGCTTTCCAAGTTCCTAACCCATCTTCAGGAAGTTTACTTGTGATAACAATAGTAATACAATAACAATAATTAGAATAATAGTTATTAAAGCTACTATTTATTGAATGTTTATGTCAAGGTACTATTCTAAGGACTTTATTTAACAAGCTCATGATGTGGGTACTATGATTAACCCCATTTTACAGATGAGAAAACTGAGGCCCAGAGATTTCAAGTAAACACAACCAACAGATTGGACATAAACCCAAGCAGACTAGTTCCAAAACCCATACTCCTAACCACCATGCAATTCCTCTTTATATACTACCTGAATTAACTTACAACTTTCTAGCTCTGTACTCTTCTGTACTCTTTCAAGGTTGAGTGTTTTGTTGCTTGAAGCTAAAGGTACTCTTAATTGGAATAATGTACCTATGGCATGGTTCTGAAATCCAGCAATAAGATGGTGAAATGGACAGCAGTAAGATGGTGGAGTGGACACCAATGGTTTTTCCTGTTCAGCTCTTTCCTCTTTCTTTTGGTAACGGCATCTGAATTGCCTGGGAACTGTCTTAGCCACCACACAGATAACCTGGGCTTGAAAATCAAACCACCGCAAAGAAAGCCAAGAAAGCCAAGAAACAGAACGCCTTGATGACTCTGCTGGACATGGGGATCCAGATGCGCCTGAAGCCAATTGCCACTCGCCAGTCACATGTTACTCCCAAGTGCATAAGCCAGAACCGCGCCCCCCCCCTTTTTAAAATCAGCTTGAGTTAGATCCTGCTTCTTGCATCCAAAAGAGTCCTAATATGTATTGCATTTAATGTAGAAATGACCTGTGTGCCTACAATAGGCAATGATCTCCCCCGACCCCCAAGATGTTTACGCTCCAATTCTTGGAACCTGAAAATATGCTACCTTACATGGCAAAGGGGAATGAAGGTTGCCATGGAGTTCAGGAGCTAATCAGCTGATCCCAAGAGAGGGCAATTATCCTGGGTTACTAGGAGGCCTGGTGTAGCCACAAGGTTCCCTGAAAGTGGAAGAGGGAAACAGGAGGAAATTGAGTGATGCAGGTAAGAAGGACTCAACCTGCTGTTGCCGGCTTTGAGGCTGGAGGAAGAGGAGCACCAGCCAAGGAATGTGGGCAGCCTCTAGGAGCTGGAAGAGAAAAGGAATTCTCCCACGGAGCCTCCAGAAAGGAACACAACCCTGCTGACGCCTAGATTTCAGCCTAGCGAGACCGTGTCAGACCCCTGACCTACAGATGGTAAGGTAATAAATATGTGTTGGTTTAAGCCACTACATTTGTGGTGATGTGTTACAGCAACAATAGAAAACGAATACGGTATCTAAAATGTCTGAGCTGGCTATACAGTTCAGGGACCGTGAGTGGCCCTGGCCTCACGTGCTACCCAGCATACGTTTAATCAAGGCAGCCCTTCCACCGGCACACGGTCTCGCTCAGTTAGACACAATGCAGACGGTTTCCTCAGAGGAGAAGGCAGTGCTGGCTTTCTTACACAATCTGCCAGGGAGGCACGGGGCATCGCAGGCATGTGGACGATGCCAGGTAGATCCTTCCAGAGCTTGAGTAGTCCGTCCCGTTCTCTCTTGTCTTCTAGGCCTCCCTGACTTCAGAATCTGACATATTTTATTAGGGTCTAAAACAGCTTTCCCAGTGTGAGATGCCCATCCTTCCCCTGCATTTTACAATGACCCTTTCCATGATTTGTCTTAAAAGTAAAAAGGAAAAGAAAAAAAGGCAAGTTCAGAACCCAAGGAAAACTCCAGTGAGCATTTTGGCCCATGAGAGAGAAAAATAAGCAAAAACATCTGTTTTCCTAGATTCTGAAAACAAGCGTCTGGGTCTATGGTTCCTGCCTGAATGGCAAATAAAGAAGGGTTTGAAAGAGCCCCGAGCACACCCAAGTCGCTGGTACAATGAGGGGCTCTGACTTCGCTGCCAGGGTCTGACTGCGGGCAGCCTCCGACCCCCACGACATGCCAGGGGCTTCCAGCCTCAAAGAAACAGGACTTCATTTTTTCAGTCTTTCCCGTTTTCTCGCACAGAATTTTCTTCTTAGAAACCCACAGCCCTATTCCCCCAGGAAAGGCTCAGTTTTACAACGGCACTGCCAAAGATTAAGACAGGCCCGTGGTCTACAGACGCCCCACATTTCATTTGGCGAATGTTAAGCTTGTGACAAAATCCAGAAGTTCCTGAGTTAAGGGGACACTTCAGAAATGCCTGGCTTTTATTTGGACTCAAACCTTGCATGTGTATGAGAGCAACAGAGAGTTAAGTTGTAGGAAAGGGAACATTTATCAAGGTCCTGATATGCTTTCCATAGAGGTTGTGCATAGACTATTAAATTTGATTTCTCACGACAATCCTTGAGCTAGGTATTATCAGCTTTATTTTTAGATGAAAAAAAAAAAAAGCTGACGATTAGTAATGTCATGTAACTTGCAAGCTCGGATTTAAACCCAGATCTGCTAGCTCAAAAGCCTTTGCTTTTCCCTTGCACAATGCTGAAATAAAACCGTGTAGCCCAATTCCAGTTAGGATATCACTCACGTAAAGTAAAAACAGGGCTGCTCCATACAGTCTCTCAGGCTGTGCACTGTACAACCCCGGAAGGTGCCTGGCATTGTAAAACAAAGTGTGACTTCAGCAATGTTGCTATGGCTTTTCTGGGATTTTTTTTTGTTCCTCTAGATCAGGGGTGGGGAACCTTTTTACTGCTAAGGGCCATTTGGATACTTATAACATCATTTAAGGGCCATATAAAATTATCAACTTAAAAATTAGACTGCTATATTTGGTCAAATGTTTAAGTAATTCACCCTAACGCTTTAGCAAATATACAGCCCTTGGGCCAGACATTCTCCACCCTTGCTCGAGATAGATCCTTTAGGTAAGGCCTTTTTCACAAGACAGTGGCCAGGCAATGGGAAAAGCAGACCAGGGATGGGTTCCAGAGTTATCCCAGCCTGGCGCAATAAATGGGGCATACAGAAGTCGGGAGACCCGTGTGCTAATTCTCATTCTGGCATCAATTCACTAAGTCAAGTGGACCTTAAATAAGAGAAGGAACCCCTGTGGTCCCGTTTCCTCTTCTGAGACAAGAATGAGTGGGTGGGTTTGATTACTGGTTGTCAGGATTGCTTTTATGATTGCAGACATCCTTTGCAGAAGCCTGTACCCAAAGCGGGTACCAGCAGGGGCGCTCCTGCTGCGGGACTGGGAAGCAGCTCTGGACCTGCTGGCTCACTCAGCCCCTCCTCCTTCTGACCGACACCTCTGAGCACACCTGGGAAAGCCTGGCCCTTCATGATCTGCCTAGGAGCCCAAATCCTAACAGTCTAGAATTCTGTGCAGACCATCGATGTTCCGAGTAAATGCTGTGAATCGCTTTCAATGAATTATCTAAATTGCCTGTAAGGGACTGAGCCCAGTGTGGGAGAACTAACTACATAACTACCCAGAGTAGAGACAGAATGTGTCAGCATCAACGAAGGATGCTTTATGCAGTTCAGTTTCCACCCATGACACCCCAGCAGTGAGCCCATGGGGGTTCTCTGGCAAACGTGCTGCAGTCGCATCGCAGTCAACCTCCAGCGCCCCACAGTGGGCTTTGTTCTGTAGTGATGGGGTCAGGGGAGAAGGAGGAGGGAGGAATCCAAGGGAACAATGTCTGTTGCCTCAACCAAGGACTTAATAATTAGCGATGACTAACAAATACCACATGGGAACCAACTTGTAAGAAAATGTCCCACAAAGCGCCCCTTTTGCCAGTGGGCCAGTCGGAGCTCACAACCTATCCCCTCATAGAGAGGGATGAGAAAACCCTGGAAGAAAGGGAAACTCTGCAGCCGCCTGAAGCTACTGGACGGAAGAGTCGGATGGATGGAAGCCAGGGGTGCTTTCAAGGTGCCCTCCCTCTTGCTCTTGGAATTAGAGGCACTTGGCCTCTCCCCGCTGAAAGTCAGGAGCAGGCGCTGAGGGAGTTCGCCGAGGCAGAACTTGTTTCCAACAATGTCAATACAAAACAGGTTTTCTGGGAGGAAGCAGGTGGAGATGAAATCGCAGCAAAGGTCATCTGTGTTTGCAGTACACAGTGCTGTGGGCAGCAGGGAGGTGCCGGACCATAAATCCTAGGCTTGGACAGGTGAATGGCTGTTTACTCCCCCGCCAACTTCAGTGGGGGCTGGGCACACTCCAGGAAAGTGAGTGGTCTCTCAGCTCAGGTGGGCTGCTCGGGTTCAGCCCTGGTGTTATCAGTGCCAACCACTTCTCCAGGGACAGAGGGGTCCAGGGCAGGCTATAGCACAGAGACCTGGGACTCCTGCTCAGACTGCCTCCCGGGTGCCTACAGCAGAGATGAGGACTTGGAAGCTCCAGGGGGCTCCACTGGAATTCCGCCTGGCAGCTGTGAAGGAGAAGATGCAAGGGCTCACCTACCAGACCTAAGAGCTGGTGTTCTGAGCATATCGCTTAGAGGTATGAGATCCAGAGGGTTCTGTAAAAGTGAGCCACTCTTGTTTTGGAGACAGTGGGTCTGAGCATGGGTCATGGAGTCCAAAGACCCATGTTCAAGTCCCACATGTGCTACTTACTGGCTTCTCTGAGCCTCTGTCACTCATCTTTCAAATAGGAGCAGACTATCTGCCTATGTGGATAAAGTGAGACACTTTAATGTAAAACTCTTGGCAGAGTATTGACACAGGGCACTAATGTGCAGCTTTTAATTTGCATATGATACATATTAGCAGTATGATTGCAGGTACACACCTATACACGCACACAGGCACACAGGCACACACGCGCACACATGCACACGCACACACACACACGCGCACACGCGCACACACGCACACACACGCGCACGCATACACGCACACATGCACGCACGCACACGCACACACGCGCACACACACACGCACACACGCATACACACACGAGTTGCTCATGTTGCTTTCTCTCTCTACAATTTCCCAAGCTATGGCTCATCAAATCAGAGACAGTCCAGCTCCAGACTTTTTGAAAAGTCCCCAATGAATAGGCAAGCATGACTAGATGGCTAGATAGAGCCTGATTTCCTCCGACTGATTACTTATTAAACGGCACTTCCTCAGTTCACTTCTGAGTGGAAGTTTTTCAGAAAGGCACTCCCTCGCTCGCTGCCTGGCTCAGTCTTGCATAGACAATCCCGTGGAATGTGCGAGCACAGGGCAAAACGGTTAGTCAAGGCTGCTTAGCCGCTAGTACAGGTGGTTAGATTTTGACAGATCTTAAATGGGGGAAGTTCAAGGAAGAAGGTTACTTCGGGTCCTTGGAATATTTATAATAGAGGGGTCAGAGAGGTTCCCTGGAGGAGCTGACACGCCACTTATTAATGACATCACCGCGCCTGGCACCTCCACTAAGCAAAACCCAGGATCTGGGAGCCGGTTAGTCCCCATGTACGCTTTCTTTTCTAAATGGTGGCATTTCAGATACCTTCTCCATGTCTGGCATTCCCAGCTGCTGTGCCATCGGCCCGTCTCTGCGGGCACAATACACCAGGTCCAAGAGGAGCTAATTTAACCACCGCTGGTTAGAATCACTCCGCACTTCACGGCGCCTCTCACATGCCATGGGGCTGTCATGATAATTCTTGATCTCTAGCTCACCTGACAGCTCAGCCCTCCCCTGGCTGCACAGCCTCCCATCCGTTAGAAAGCGCAGCTTCCCCGGCACCAGATGTGTCGTCCTGAATATCCGATGAAAGGCAGACACCTGGCCCGCTCCCCACCTCGCTTCTTTCCTCTGCTTGCTCTGGAGACCCAGCCTTCCCCACCCCAGGTCCCTCCACTCGGCAGCCTGGAAGTTACTTACTTTCCCACGCAACTGGATAGATGCCTTGCAATAGCCCACGGAGGGACTTTGCACCTTGTGCAGCAACAAAGCGACAGAGAGAGAGAGAGAAAGAGAGAGGGAGAGAGAGAGACAACTTAACTTCAGGGTGAGATTTACGCTCCTGTGCAGCTGCCTGGCCCAAACCACGGAGGCTCAGCGGCCACCGAAGGCAGTGCCGGCTTCTCTTCGCTCTGACTCTGTAACTTGGTCTTTGTTACGAGGGCCTTGGGATGAAAAGAGATACTGTTTTGATAAAGGGCAGGCCTGGGTGAGTAACGTGGTCCGCATGCCGGGACAGGACAGGAGTAATCATACCCGAGATAGTCACCTGAGGCCCATGAGCCCTGCGCGGGGGCTTCATAAACCGAGGCGGCCCGCACTCCGGCCTTTACAAACATGCCGACGGGGTCCCCTCTGTGTGACTAACAAGGAACAAGTGTCAGAATTAAGCCTCTGCTGCCCCTTTTCCTTCCCTCTCCCCTCTCCTGGAAAGGAGATGATGTCAGCAGAGTTTGCCTCGGGAACCAACGGGGAAAATCACTGTGACCTGTTTTTGAACTTGGTGTGCCCTGAATTACTAAAAATCATAGCGCCCGCCCGGCCCTCCCAAGCATACCTGCCTTCAATCTTATAAACAAGTTCAGAGCAGGAAGAGGAAGGTTTTCAGTCCATTTCCTTCCCACAGGATGGGAGGGAGACCGTGCCCATCCACTTCACAGCAGGGCAGGGGACAGACACGCAGGACTTCTGCCTGGGCGGGCAGGTGAAGCCGGTGTCGCACATGCCTTGGTGCTTCCAGATGTGTCTCTGTTTTGTGGCTGAGGAACCCAGGGGACCAGCGCCAGGGTGCCTGGCCAGGGGGTGGGCTCTGGCGCAGCAGCTCCCAAATGGGAAGTATATTGACATCTAAGCCCCAGCTGGGAGAATTCCTCAAACAGGACATCACAGCACCCATCATCCGGGCTTCACAGAAAAGAGGAGGCTCAGTGGATGGCGAGAAGCAGAAACAGAAGAGCAGCATTCACCGTTTCCTTTTGTGTTTGCAATCATTTTTTACCATGGTCTAATATATACAACATAAAACTTAACATTCTAACCATTTTTAAATGTATAATTCAGTGGCATTAAGTACATTCACAACATTGTGCAACCATCCCCGCCATCCCAAACAGAAGCTCTGTGCCCATTAAACAGTAGCTCCCCATCACGCTCTGCCCACAGCCCCTGGCAACCAGCATCCTACAGTCTGTCTCTATCACTGTGACTATGCTGGGCACCTCATCTAAGTGGAGCCATGCAACATTTGTTCTTTGGTATCTGGCTCATTTTCCCCTAGCATAATGTGTTCAAGGCTCACCCAGGCTGCTGCATGGATAATGCTTGAAATTCATTCCTTTTTATGAATGAATAGTATTCCTCTGCATGGGTATGCAGCATTCATTTTCTCAGCTAAGGGTTCTGAAGGTCTAGGATGCGCCAGGCACTAAGGTAGACACGGATGCTAAGTCTGAGTCCTTTTCTTCATGAAGTGTGCAGTTCCTGGGTTGAAAGCCCAGTGAGGATGGGCTCGGGGTGGTATTTGAGTTGAACTAAGTTCCCAGGATAAACCCACACTCACCATGTCATAGGTAAAGTTGCCCTGGACAGACGTCTTTAAACTCTGGCCTTTACTTCCAAGTAACCTCATTTCAGAGTAACTTGGGGAACATCTGAATGACCTGAGAATTCATCCAGCAATTCCAAGTACAGACTGTCCCCCAGGTCAGGAGCTGACAAGTGGCATATTTGGCAGGACCTCTCATTTCCTCATGCACACACGTTCATAAGGCTCTTCAACTGAAACCAGGACCACAGAACACAAAACCACATCCTAGTAAGAGATGGAGCCTGGAGGGCAGCGTGTGTCACACACCTGGCTGGCTCCGAAGCACAGGACAAAGAGGACAGTGGAGGAGGTGGGAAGGTTGCCAAGTACTCAGGCAAACTCGACAGAGAGCACCTGCAGCTGCCTCACCCCCATTCCCTGCCCCGGAGACATGTCACAGAAACGTAGCAGGTAGAGAGTGTTTTTCTAACTTAGATTTCCCAAAAGAGGGGAGAGAGAGAGAGAGAGAGAGAGAGAGAGAGAGAGAGAGAGAGAGAGAGAGAGAGAGAAGGTGAGTTCAGGATTAGCTAGATTTTGTCTTTACAAAGCTAACTCTTAAAAATTGATGGACAGATGAAATCTCTATTCCCCAATGGAGAACAATACAACATTTTATTATGTGTAACTTAGTTTAGAATGTGTGAGTGTGTGTGTGTGCGTGTGTGTGTATGTGTGTGTTGTCACGTACTTTTCATCACTAATGCTGGCTTCCTTTTATACTGTTTCATATTCTAGGGCCCCAGACAGATATAGCTGGGGAGGATTATGCTGTTAAGAAAGTTTGCCACTTGGAAAATAGATCCAAAGAGAGCAATTGATAAGTGGACAATAAAATACTATGTAGCCATTAATTAAACATAATAAGGAAGCCTGGAAGCTCAGTGACTTCAGTCTGCTTCACCACTGTGTCCCTGGCACTGGGCACAGGACAGACACTTAAGGATTTGAGCTGACCTGAGTTAAGAATGAATGTTCATGAAGAATTTATAACTTACATGCAGATATGTGTATTCTTGGATGGTCAATGGAAAAGCAAAGTATTAATTTGTTTTTCAGTATGAATTCAAGTCTGCAAAAAATGCTAGGGAAAGAGAAACAGACCAACATGCTGAATGAATGGCTATCTTAGGGGTGGGAGAAGGATCAAGAATGACTTTTTCCCCCTTCTTTCTGTTTATCTATTTTCTACTTTTTCTATACTGACTTTATATAATTTAGGGAAAAAAATCAGTGTATAAATCTCCATTCAGCCAAATGCAAGTGGAGCGTGGAAGGAGATATCTGGAGAATTCATTATCTGCTTAGACTAGACTCTGACTGTAAAGCAATTTCCTCCTGGGGGTGAAGAAATTGGTGGATTTGGGTCACGTTTGCTTAAGAAGATTATGTGGGGCTTGCCTTTTCTTTCCCCTCCTCATCACCATCTGTGGGAACAGAAGGGCTTCTTTAGTAGCAAAGGTCTTGTGTTCATTCAAGTATTCAATACACACTTACTGAGCGCCTGCTGTGTGCCACGCACCCTTGTGGTGGTTCACCTCTCATTTTACTGAGGAATTCCAGCTTAAATGTGGGCAACATTACATAACTGCATAGTCCTTTTGACAAATCAATCTCACATTTACCAGTTCACAATAAACCCAAGTGGTGGGCAAGGTATTCATTTTAGAGAAAGTATATACAGAAATAGGAATTTCAGTAACTTGCCCAAGGTCATTGACAGCTGAGACGGCATGAACGTAATTTTGTAGTCCAGTGATTCCATGTGAAAGGTTAAAAGTTAGGTCTGGGTTCAAATTCTGACCGTTATCTGCTCAGCAGTGTGACCTTGGGCAAGTTTTTCCGTCTGATCTCAGATTTCTCTTCTCTAAAGTGGGGATGATAATACCAGTCACACAGATTGGGTGTGAGAATCGAATGTGATAATATATGCAATGCATTGAGCAGAGTGGTTTTCCACTACTAAGAATCAGGTACCAGCTCTTATTGTCATCATCATTATGGATGTTACTATTATAAATATTAATATCACCAACTCTTTGGTTTTTGTTTTCTAATTTATCTTCTTCGTATCCCTACCGAAGCGTGCCTTCTTTCCATTTCTCAGATTTAGAATGTGGGCACCAAAGAAGTGGCTGAATCTGTCTCGAAGCAACAAGTGATGAGATGGCATTCGGCTACTGTGGACCAGCTTTGAATAAGGGAACAGCACCTGGCTCTTCCAACTTACTTGCTACATAACCCGGAGCAAGTAAGCTCTCTGATCTCCTGCTTCCTTAACTGCAGCGGGGTACCAATTCCTATGAAACTTGCAAGGTCACCAAACAAACGCGTGCGTGTAAGCGAGTAGCAACTACAGGGAAAGTGTCTTCTAATTCCCATGTCACTGGCTGCCCGTGTTGCCTGTTTGTGCCATTTGAAAAGCTCAGAGGGACTGGAATGAGTGACAAGTAGGTCAGATGTAAGTTAAACTGTTGGCCCCATTTATCTACCATTTTGGCTCGAAACGACTCGTTTCAGTCCAGACCATTTAGCAGAGTGAGAACTGTGACGGGGCACGGGCAGTACACACCATCAGAGGAATGAGTGAAAAGCTGAAGCTGCCCCTTCAATTCAGAGGTTAAAGCAAGCAGACAGACCTGGTGTCTCCCTGACGGTGTGCCAGCCAACCATGTATTATTAATTGGGCTCAGCAGACATTATTGAGCACCTTCCCCTGCGAGGCTCTGGCAAGGCCTCCAGGGAGATCTGAATACAACGAGAGACCATCCCAACCTGCCATCTGGTTGGGATAACGAGATAGTCAAAATTGTTCTCCTCTCTTTCTGCCCATTAAAATTCTACTCAGCCCTCAAGGCTCAACTCATCTCCCCAAGAAGCTTTTCCCAATGCCCTCAGCACTTTGTCTAATTGTCATTTGTGAAATTTACCATAGTCTGCATTATTACTGGCCCATGTGTGCACATGTGTGTGTTTTAACTTATTTCCGTCATTCCTACAAGCATTTGAAGCAAAAGTGGGGTTATGAATATGTCTATCTTGCCCAACAGACTGTGAGCCATGTCCTGTTTATAGTAGGTCCCCTAGACCTAACACAGTGCCTGATACATAAGAGATGCCAAGAAATTATTGACAATGATAAAAACAGCAAGAGAGTTTAGAGTAAGTGCCCAAGCGAGTAATGGGATGGGAGGTTAGGATGGGGCAAAACAAATTAAGGTTGGGTTTTTAAACAACAAAAACCATTTTAAAATACTTTACTATCACATGGGCCTTTGCTGCCAAATATGTGACCACTCAGAACTCAAAATTTGGCTTAGTGTGAACTGCAATGTACTGTAAACGTGAAATGTCATTTTGGATGCTTCTTACAAAAAGAAAAGAATGTAAAAATACCTTGATTTATATATACATTACATATTTACATGATAATGTTTTGGAGACAGTGGGTTAAATAAAATATATCATTGAAATTAATTTTACTTGTTTTTACTTTTTAATTAGGCTATCAGAAAATTTTAAGTTACATATGTGATTTCTGTTATATTTATATTAAAACATGCTATCACAGACTGCATAAATGTGTGTACTATGATTCAGTAATCTCTGATTAGGGATTATCTATACTAATAAAAGGGTAATATGCTAATTAGACTGGGAGACCTCCCCGGAGACCTTCCGGACATCCTTCCAGACAAAGCCATAGTGGTGAAGCTGAGGCAGAGGAGGTTAGGGGTGATTAGGCCGGCAGTTGGGGGCAGTTGGGGGTGAGCAGGCTGGTGGGGGGTGGCAGTTGGGGGCGAGCAGGCCAGACGGGGCGGGGGGCAGTTGGGGGCGATCAGGTGGGCAGGGGAGGGCAGTTAGGGCAGGGGAGGGTAGTTGGGGGCGATTGGGCCGGCACAGGGGGCAGCTAGGGGCCAGCAGTCAGACATCCCCCAAGAGGTCCCAGATTAGAGAGGGTGCAGGCCGGGCTGAGGGACCACCCCCCCCATGCACGAATTTTGTGCACTCAGGCCACTAGTATCTCAATAAAGTAATCCAAAAGCAAGGAAAAATGCTATGTGCAGTTATTCAACACAATGTCATTTTTAAGAGAAGATATTAGAAACAAGTATATCCTAAACTCTCCATAAAAATGAGAATGATTAAGAAAATTACTATGATTGGAATATACAATAATATGTATATTATGCAAGCACTAATTATGAGGACTAGATAGCAACACAGAAATCCTTAAGACAACATTGCTTGGAAAAGCTAGCCCCCAGCACAGTGTTTGAATTTACATATAATCTTCATGCAGTTCTTTCCATCACTCACTATTCATTTGCTGAATGATCACTACATACCAGGTTCTGCATTCAGGGAAGATGGGAAATGAAAGGGGACCCGGAGACAGCTAGGTAAAAAGACAACTGGATGTACAAATGTAAATGTATACAGGCGAGATGGCCACCTGAAGGAGGTCACACCTAACCTTCCCTGTGATGAGCAATGACTGGGAAAAATGTGAGGAAGAACAAAGTAGCTTATTCTTTGGGTTGGGAGTGGGATGGAGTTTTCCACAGATTCCCAAGCTTTCTTGAATTTTTATTTTAAAAAAGGCAAGATGGAAATCAGTGTCTGACTCCACGGTGAGCCTCTGGCACTGAGCAGATGTGCACTGTTGGCTCAAAGAGGAACTGAATGGTCCTTAAGAGCGAGGCTCTGGAGTCAGACCCATGTTTGAACTGGTGCTAACACCTCCTGGTGTACCTCTCTTGAGTCTCAGTTTGCACATCTGTACAATGGAGATGATCCTGGTATCTACTTCATTGTTGAGTAGATACTTATACATTGTTGAGAAAATTAAATAAAATCATCCATATAAAGTTCTTAGCATGGGGCTTGGCACATAATAAGCACTAAATTAATACTGATCTGATTTTATTTATTTTATTTTTTAAAATATATTTTATTGATTTTTTTTACAGAGAGGAAGGGAGAGGGATAGAGAGCTAGAAACATTGATGAGAGAGAAACATCAATCAGCTGCCTCCTACACACTTCCTACTGGGGATGTGCCCGCAACCAAGGTACATGCCCTTGACCGGAATCGAACCTGGGACCCCTCAGTCTGCAGGCCGACGCTCTATCCACTGAGCCAAACCAGTTAGGGCTGATTTTATTATCATAATGATTAGAAACCAAGCTCAATATAAAGGATCAGGATGACAAAATAGAAGGCTGGGACCTTGCCTGCTCCTAATGTTACTTTCTAGTTATACTGAGTCACTTATTTTTCACTTTAGAATCTTTTATAGCCATTGAATTTATTCAGCCACGGTTTCTTCTTCATTTTTTTCTATACCTTGAAGGATGATGAAATTATAAATATTCTATATAACATGATAGTGAAGTAATTTAACCGGAGAATTATTTAGGTCTGCTCTCTCTCACTCAACAGCATAACTCTTACAAAAGCCAGACTGTACTCTCATTTCAAATTCCACTCCACTAAGCCCCCCTCCCCCAGCCAGCATGTTACTCATTCGGTTCTAATCCACTCAGAGTATTGAGCACAATTTATCAACCTCCAGGTGATCGCCCGTTAGTCGAAAACAAAACCAGGTCAATCGTTTTGTCGGTGTTTAAAGAGCAGTTGATGAATTCAAGAAATTTGGAAAAAGAAACATTTTATTTTTCTGATACCCGGTCCTGCTCTTTCTCCAATAAAAGACTAAACACATTTACAAGAAAACAGACCTTTTGTTTTATAAATAGAACATTGTTCAAGGTTTTCTAGAGGTGTCTGCTAAAAATAGAGGGCTACAGTTTACTTCTTTATAGCTTTCAAAACAAAACCCAAAAGCCTGAGCTTAACTAAACATGTTATATTTCTATTTTGAAAGGTATCTTTATGTGAGCCAGGCCTGATTTCTTGAAATGAATTCCCCCGAAATTAGATTTCCTATGTTTCTACAAGGTGTGCCTATGTAAAGTAATGGCACCATAGTGGTTTTTATTTTTTGACACCATAGTGTTTTGTTTTGTTTCAAGCATATGCCCCAGAATAAATACAACTGAATGTTATACTTCCATCCTATCAAGTACTCATAGAATTCCTCTGAAAATGGCTTACTTCGAGGAGTATAATAACCATTTCGATGTATAAGTCTAGGTTACCTGCTCACAAATTAACAGCATTATTGGGAAACTGAACCCACTAGTCCCTGAACTGTGGATTATGGAACATGCTGTTTCTAGGTTGCCTGGTTGGGACTCATGTGTCATGTTGCAGAAACAATGCCAGGTTCCTGGGCAAGTCCCCAGCGGCCAAGCGAATTCATGTGACTAACCTACAGTGACCACGATAGTGCTAAGAGCTCTACCACTGCCTAGACCAGGGGTGGGCAAACTTTTTGACTTGAGGGCCACAGTGGGTTCTTAAACTGGACCGGAGGGCCGGAACAAAAGCATGGATGGAGTGTTTGTGTGAACTAATATAAATTCAAAGTAAACATCATTACATAAAAGGGTACGTTTTTCCCCCCCAATAATTTTATTCATTACAAAGGGGCCAGATCCGGCCCGCGGGCCGTAGTTTGCCCACGGCTGGCCTAGACTGTGAGTGGGAGGAAGGGCTGATTTTCAGGTCTGAATGCCAGGAACACAACTCTCCTTGCCCTGGTGACACTGGTCCCCAGTCTGCAGCTTAGGGGAAGTTCTGGGGCCAGGAGTAGAGATTAACCCCTTGGGCAGAAGTGAACTAAGGCTTCCAGGTGTAACTTTCCAGGGAAGTATTTCCCCTAATAGATCCAATAAATCAGACCTGCTGAGATTGTTTGAAATCACAAAGGGTTTTATGGTTAAACTAGAGGCCCGATGCATGAAATTCATGCAAGAGTAGGCCTTCGCAGCCCAGCTGCCTTGGCCCTTGAAGCCCTAGCTTCGTCCGGAAGGTTGTCCAGAAGGTCATCTGGACAGCTGTTCCACTGTTTGGCCGTTTGGTAAATTTGCATATTATCCTTTTATTATTATAGATAAGTTTGAGAAATACTGTTGCTAAAGTGAACATTACCACAGGAAAGAATCTGAGAAGCCTTGCTGGACAGAACTATGTTTAACTTGATGTAACTGAACACGATCCAAACATATTAGGCCCCTATGAATCCTGTCCCAATTTCTTCCATAGTGCCTATTAACAACAGCTAACATTTATAAAAGCTTAAGATGTGCCAGGTACTGCTCTGAGCACTTTACATACATGAAATCATTCAATGCCCACAGCATCCCTTTGAAGAAAAGGGAAAGATGAACCGTATTTGTGAATGTGGACACTGAGGTAAAGGGAGGTGAAAGATTTCCCAAGTCACACGGAGACCCCTGTTTAGCCACTATGCCCAAATAAACCCTGGAAAGCAATGGGCCCCTTTAGGAAACGGTCCAACAGGTAGGCCCAGGCTGGCTGCAGGTCACTTTCTTTTCCTTCGTGTTCATGTCCTAGCCCAGGAGTCCTTGGAAGATGGATTTGGAAACTTTCTAAGAGTGACAAGCAAGTCTCCCTCTTTTGCAACAGAGAAAGAAAATCTAACAATAGGCTTTTATTCATAAGAGACCTGAGGAAGATTCACCCCCACCTCAGCGGAAAGGCTTACTTGATCCTGGTGTATTCGCTTCCTATTGTTGCTATAACAAGTTACTACAAACCTAGTGGCTTAAAACAACATACATTTATTATCTTACAGTTTTGGAATTCAGAAGTCCAAAATCAGTCTCATTTGACTAAAATGAAGGTATTGGCAGGGCTGGTTCCTTTTGGCAGCTCTAGGAGAGAATCCGTTTCATTGCCTTTTCCAGCTCCCAGGGGCTGCCTGCATGACTGTGACCTCTGTTTCTGTGGCCCATGTTCTCCCACTCTGACCTTGCTGTGTATCTCTTATAAGGGCCCTTGGTATTACACTGGGCCCACTGAGATAATCCCAGATAATCTACCCTCTCCAGGTCCATAATATAAAAATATTTACAAAAGCAATTTTGCTTTGTAAGGCTTATAGATTTGGGGGATTAGTATGTGGTCATCTTTGCAGGGGTGGGGGCATTATTCTGCCTATCACATTGGCGTGGCACTGCTGGGGAGCTGAAGTGGAAGGTGAGTCTGAAATTGGCAGGGGGTGGGAGGGAGGAAATGGAGATTCCTCTGGGGCCCCCAGCTCCCACTACATGGGGAGAGGGAAGGGACAAGGTCATGGGACTTCTCCCTCCCTCACCTGACCCCTTTCCCATCACTGCTCAGTTAGCTATGAGGGCCCCTGAACAGCAGAGGTGAGATGAATGAACAAGGCAGGGACGCACTTCTCAAACAGGTGTGTGTTTATGCCCCCAGGGGCATGGTTCTATGCTGGGAACACCTGAATCCATAGATCATCCTGATTCATCATTCAGGAGCAATAATTTTCCTTAAAGATACTGAGCTTTCAAAAACTGAAATCACTGTTTTCATAATATTATAAGTACAGGTATGTTTCTGGTTCTACTTAAAAACAATACTTCTTTAATCTTCCTGGTTGGCAGAGCGTACCAGGTATAACACACTGTACCTTCATCTGGTAACAGTGATGTTTAAATAAAGTAATACCTGCAAGTGTTTACATCAGTGCCTGGCACCTAGGAAGCTCCCAGTAAGTGTCCCGATTCGATTTGTTGCTGCTACCGCACCATTATTAAAAAAATTTTACAGTCACCTGCCAGGTGCTTTCAACACTAGCTCCTTTTAGCCTCCCAACAACCCTATGAGATACGACTCCTATTTTCTCCATTTTATAGATGATCAAATGAGGACAGGTCTACAGTGTTTAACTCACTTGATTAGGATCCCAACTCTGCCCCCAGAGCCCACATGTTCAGTGTTTCCACTTCTCCTTGGAATCCACAGCCCAGCTTCCTCTGGGGCCAGCAGAACGGGTCACATTTGCCAGTTAAATCAGAGTTAGAGCTTTCAAGTGAGCTTCTAAGAGGCTCTTGTTGGTAGGCTTTCTGAGTTATTAATTCTTCAAACAACAAACTTCTGCTTACTTCCTTGTTGGTGCCAGGGTTTTGGAAAGTGAGCGAACCAGAATTTGTATGCCCCACTCTTCCTCAGTCACTGTTACTCTCTGATGACCCCCCATCTCCTGTGTGAAATGGCCACAGCCTCCTGCTAGTCAAATACCTTTTAATGAACAGTATCAAAAGTGGCGTTGTCTGACTTTTCAACAACTGGAAAATCCTAGGAGTCAGAGTTTTGCTGGCTTCCCCTAAAACAGAAAACTTTGAACTTGTAGTGGCAGTGACAGTCAATCACTGTGGCTCTGCATCGGGAAGAACACCTCACAACTTCACTCTGCCTCTGAGGATGCTGGCTGAGTAGCACGGCACAGGGAGAAAGAGAGAAACACCTCTTTCCAAACTTGACAACAGGGACAAACAGGCAGCTTTGGAGTCCGAGAGCAGAGACACTCAGCCCATCATTCATATCATATCTCTTTCTAGAGCGGAGTCTTTCTTGGTTTCATGAGCTGGAAGTAACTGGGGCTCTGCCTCTACCAAACTCCCCATGTCAATCACAATGGATCAATCCCTAAAGGCAGAGAAGGGATTTGGACTCAGGTCAGCCTGTCTATAAATTTCATGTTTTGTTTTTTTCTCCCCTGACAAGACACAGGATGAAGGAGCTTGGGAGAGCACACTCAGCGTAGTACAGCAGAAAGGCACTACTGTCAGGCATCAAGAGACCTGGGTTCTAAACCTGCCTTTGAGTTAGAAACAGTGGTGTCTCTTGCGGTAACTGACTGAACTCCTTCATCTGCCCTGGGGGGTGGGTAGAGTGCTGATGGTCAGTATATATTTTTTTCACTAACTGTCCACATAACCTGCCAACCTGAGATAACAGAGATTGGTACACAAGTTATGTAATTTTCTTTTAGTGTCTAGCTTAATCTCTAAACTGTAAGCTCGTGGAGGGGAGGCACTTTAGTCTCAGCTATATCTCCAATGGTGCTTGCGCCCGATAAACATTTATGAAATGCAAGGACAAATTCTGGAGTGGCAGCATGGTGCAGTGCAGTGGTTCTCAAACTTGAGAGGAGAGGCCCACTCCAAAGTTCAGTAGGTCCAGACGAGCCTGGAAGTGTGCATTTTTAATGAGGTCCGGAGGTGCCTGGGACTGGAGTTTGAGAAGCACTGGCTTCGTGGTAAAGAGTTGGCTTCTGTGGCAGGCTTCCTTCGTTCAAATCCTGGGCATGAGCTTAACTTAGCTCTGCACATCAGCTTCCTCATCTGTAAAAATGCAGATTACAGCAAAACCTGCCTCACACACTTCTGTATGTAAAACACTTCCACCAGGACCTAGTATTTCATAAATGTTTTATCTGTTGTTATGATGAGGAGATTTTTCTTTCCTGCCTTGATGCTTTAGTCTGTGTTTCTATTAGCTTTTTCCACACACACACAAAATGAGTATGTGTAATTTGGAAACCCTAGCTTTCACCCCAACAGTTACTCCAGACACGGCTTGGACTCACATTTTCTCCATTATGATCTATGTAGATTCGGGTCTTTGCTGAGTAACAGAGAGAGATTTCTTACGTAGTCAGATAATTTTTAAAGTGAGCACCTTTATCTTTCAAATCAGGCAATATCTAGGTTCCAGCGATAAATAAAGACATCGCCTCCTGCCCGGAGCGCATAGCCATGGTGGTCATCTCTGGATGGTCAAGGTCCTGTAGACATCACTTCTCTGAGCCTGCCTGGGCTGGCCATGGGAGGTGCAGAGAGCTTCCTCTATTTAAGCTGAAGGAAATTAGCAGTGGAGCAAATTAAAACAACAATCAGATTTAAGTGGCCTCTACCAGGAAATTAACTTTAATGGATATTGTCATCACCAGGCCTACCTCCGAGTTGCTCTGCTCACAGCATTGGGATGCAATAAAAACTAGGGCCTAAACGCCGAGTTACCCACCCACAGCTCAGAATGAATTTTCTTTTTACTACCTTATGTTTGTTTTAATATGTTCCTTTCCCTGTTCATTCAAGCTTTTCTATGATTCTATTAAACTGATTGCACACCTCTGCAAATGATCGCACACCTTGCCTGAGTTGAAAGCTCAAGGGGATTGAGAGATGGATTCCTTGCTTTCTCACTTTCTTTTAAGTGAGAGCCGAAAGGTTCCTTTTCTCTATCACATCCCAACCCTACAATGGCAAGGGTGCGTGAAAGGACTGCTTTCTATTTCTACATGAGGCCTGTTCTTGTAGGAGAACAAACACCTGCCTTGTTATCTGGGTGACGTGAGCTGGGGCGCCTCTGGAACCTCACTTTTTTCATTTCTAAACTGAGCCTAGTCACCAGTCTTCCTCTACCCACCTGGCCTGTGAGCCACCTCCCTTCCTCATCCAAAACATCTCTAGATTCTATATTAAAATATAGGCTGGGGGTTCAGCTGTCATCTTGTCTAGCTACCTCAGAATCAACACATCAAGATCAAGAGATCAAGAGCAATTCAAGGAAGGCAGATAGAGGAAATCAGACCTCTTGGGAGAATCTCTGACTTATTAACAAAACTAGAGGCCCGGTGCATGGAAATTTGTGCACTGGAGGGGGGTGTCCCTCAGCCCAGCCTGCGCCCTCTCGCAGTCCAGGAGCTCTTGGAGATGTCCGACTGACGCCTTAGGCCTCCCTCTGTGGGAGGAGACCAGCAGGCCGATCGGCCCCACTCCCTGATAGCCCCTCCACTGCCACTGCTCCCTGATCACCATCCCCTCCCTCTGCCCCCTGGGGCACCTGCCTTGGCTGGCCTGGCGCCACCTGCTAGCTGGCCCTGCCCTGCACCGACCGGTCATTCTGCTGTTCAGTCGATTTGCATATTAAGCTTTTATTATATAGGATGAGTCTCCAGGGCCAAAAAGCAGGAATTTTGGGGGAAACAGAGGTGATGGGCCTGTCCAGCCTGTCCATCTGACAGCAGCACATGCTTGGTAAACAGTATGTATTCTGGAGCCAGACAACTGGGTTTGAATTCTTGTTGGACCACTTCTTAGCTGGGAGAACTCTGCAAACCTCACTGTGCCTCAGTTTTCTCATCTGTATAACTGGAATGGTAATAGTTTTTCTACCTCAAGGGATTATCATGATGCTTAGTTAAAATATGTAAAACAATGAGAATGTCCTTGACACATATTTGTTAAAGGAATAAAATGTATTGGACCCTACTGTGTATGAGAGATGACAAAGAAATGTTCTCCAGGAGTTCATGGTCTGGTAAAGGAGGCACTCTGAGAAGAAAGTGGTGTGTGTGTGTGTGTGTGTGTGTGTATGTGTGTGTAGTGATGAACTCTAGTTGGAGGATAATTAGAGTAGCTCCATTTATTAAACACTTATTAGGTGCTTTTGCCATTTGTCCTCTATTTAATTCCCATAAGAGTTCTTCAAGTATTATAGTCTCAAGTAACTTATGAAGAATAAGACTAAGAAAGCTTAAGTTACTGAACAAAGAAGTCACAGCCAAGTGGCTGAGCTGGGACTTGAATACAGAGCTGCCTCCCTTCAAAGTTCATACTCTTTCTCTTGACCAGATAAAGAGGTGAGACACTTGGCAAACCATGTGCCATTCATCTCAGTAGAAACAGCTGGGGATAGTGGGCAAAAGACTAGTTTTTCTTTCTCTCTTTAACCCATAGATAACTGTGTGACCTTGGAGAGATTACCGGTCTCCCTTGGGCTCCAGCGTGGAAGACCGTACTAATCTGTGTCCCTCTGGCTCTGCCTTGTAGAGTTATTGTGAGATTAGTGGTGATAACCAGGGCAGCCCTAGAAGCATTTAGAATGCCAGAGGAAAGCAAGATGCTCCAACTCTAGCCCTCAGCATACAACAGCCATAGCTGCCTGATCAGCCTCCCTATCTTTCTCGAGTTTATTACATGCAGTCTTATCTCCTTATCCAAATGGAAGCTCTAGGGGGCACGGACAGTATCGTCCCTTCTTCTTATAATCTTGCAGCAGTTTGCCTGGTGTTAGACACACAGAAAGAACACACGTAACAGGGGTTAAGAAACAGGACTCCAGCAAGAGAGAAAGATTTAAATAGAAAATGCCAAAGTGTGTCCAAGAACTCATAGAAAGATAAGGAGTTTAGTAGAACAAGTCAAGCAGGACTAAAACAAATGAACTGGGAGAGGAACACTGTCTGGTTCTGAAATAGCCTGGGTTCAGACAAACTCAGGTTAGGCCCTTGTACTTCCAGATTCAGAAAAGAACGAGCCCTCCAAACCTCTAAAGGTTTGCCAATCACTAATTATGTGGCAATTATTCTATTTTGGGCTTTTGCTAATGAGATCTGGGAAGTGTCTTAATTACCCAAAATTATGAAAATAATTTCAAACTTGACTCTAGGGCTAGTTTTACTCCACTTAGGAAGAGAAATATAAATGAATGTGCACGGGGTTATTTTTTATTAAAAAACAGTCTGAATTTGCTGGAACGCTAGGTCCCTACTGTAAAGTCAAATTTATAGCATACGGACAACTTTAATGTTTCAGGCTCATTTGTGGTGTCACTATTATGTTTAATAAACTGTTAGTGGATTTAGGTAATTTCTAGAAAAAGGCTCTAGAAAGAAATTCCAGTCCTTGCCAAAGGAGGAGAAGGTGAAGAACACTCTGTGCTCAAGGTGGCTGGAGGTGGGGGGTGGGGGAAGCTGGGGCATAGTTTAGAGGTGGGAGTAGGGAGGGTAAGAGGGAATAGTAGCTTGTCATATAATATATGCTTCTCCCTATGAATTTCTCCCTATAGCCAAGTAAAAGTGAATATCCTCAGATAACACTACATCCTGCTTGTATATACCTTTGTTATGTATGACCTGTTTTTGTGATGTCATTGCCTCAGTTGCCTTGAGTATAAATCAAGGTGTTAATTGTATCACCCCACGGAGTTAATTAGAGGCAACACACAGGGTGTCCAAAAAATGTATACACAATATAATAGCTAAGCGCTCAATTTTGAAAAAGAAATGTATTTTAATAAACACTGCCTTTATAATTATTCGAAGTGTGTGTATACATTTTTGGGGGGTCCCCTAGACCACTATAACCTGTGGGCCAAATCTGGCTTGGTGACTACTTTTGTAAATAAAGTTTTATTGGGACACAGCCATACCTATTGTTTTGTGTTTTGTCTGTGGCTGCTCCCACACTGCAATGGCAGAGCTGAGGGGTCACGGCACAGATGATATGGTTTGCAAAGTTTAAGATATCAACTGCAAATACAGTTTGCAGAACAGGGTTCCCTACCCCTGTTCTAGACACTAGCACTAAGTGGATAAGGGTTATGAGGGCAGTAGCAGAGGGGGTAGGTATGGTTATGGCATTTTACAGATAAAAGAAGAAAGCCCAATAGGGTAGCAAAGCTAGTAGGTGCCTGGCCAAGGCTAGGCCCGGCAGTCTGACTCCAAAACCCAGTGCTTTTCCCACTACACTCTACTGACATGCTCATTTCACTCAAAAAGCCACCAGGGCTAAGCTGGCACTGCCAGCAGATCAGTGGCCTCGCCTCTGACTTCTGTATGAGATATGCCTGCTTATAAGTCCTGCTTGCTTGGTGTCACCACAAGAATGCATCCAATGGACACTAAGACATCCCAACAGCCACGCTTTCCAAAGTGTGTTCTGTGGAATGATAATAGGCCTTGAGTTAAAAACAGGGTGCCGTAGTCAAACACATCTGTGAAGAGCCGAGTTACAGTAAAGAGGTTTCTTTACTCCAGGACTTCTCAGAGCCTTTAGTGTATTAGCACACAAGGTGAATCTCTAAGAGGACACGGCAGCACCTCCCATGGTGATCTGTCTCCCCACCACCACCCTCTATTCCATGAGTTACCCAGCAGGACCGGTGGTCTGCAGAACACTCCTTTTGGTCTCAGACATAATATTTCCCCATTCGTAGGAAGGGACTACACCCGGATGATATATTTCTTAATTAATGAAAAGAAATTAAAACTAAGGAAATGCCCTTTTAATTACAACTGAAGCATTTACTGACCAAATAGTTCCCAGGAGTTATTACTAGAAACATATGCCTTCCAATGCTGCCGAGAAGAGATTTAAGTAGCAGTTTCTGCTCCTTCTAATCCTCCCAGACCTTCCTAATTCTGGGTTGACCATGAGACAATCAAGGTCATCTGTTCCATGTGGCAAATGAGAAATGGAACAAGTGAGAGATCGTGTTTTTATACAGCAGATGCCACAGTCCCCTTCTTTAAACCAATCACTTTTAGAAACATCTGTAATGTATGAAATACTTCCAGTTGACTACAATCTTGTGGTAATAGCTTAATTATGCCTCCAAAAAAATGGCCCCTCATTCCAGGAGCCTGGCAACAGATCTGCAATTCTGTGGTTCAGTCTCATATTTCTCTCCCTCTATGTCCTTTAATTCAATCCCAGTGATAAAAATGGGAAGCATTTCTGAAGCTTTCATCCCCCAATGCTGTTCCAGTGCCATGGTTGCATCTTCTTGGACCCCTTTCTCTTAGACATGTTTCCCCATTCTTGAGACTTAATGAGGACAAGCGCAGGGTGGGTGGGGAGTGGGGGGTGGGGGGCGGCTCCATCAGTCTTCAGAGCCCGCCCTCTGGCTAGGTTAGGCTACCCTCTGGCTCCCTACTTATCACGTGGAAACACGTATCTCCCTTGAATTGCTCCTGCACTGCAGTGTAAATCCTAGAAGGCAGGTGTTGTTTTCCACTGAATCCTTAGAGCCTGGTCTAGTGCCTGGGCCGAGCGGATATACAAGCAACATTTCTGTTTGCTGATCTCTGGCTCCTTGAAATAATGGGCTCAAAGATGGCGAGAAGGGAGCATTTCATGTATGTTTGAAACAGCTGGAATACATAGACAGTAAGCCTCGTTGGGGAGCTGTGGAAGGAGGTGGGAAGAATCCTAGGAACAGAAAAGCCCCTCTAACATGGTAGTTTCAGAAGAAAACCTGAGGCCTTGGAAGGGGAGAAAGAAAGAAGGCTACTCTCCAGATAGAATCCACTGGGATCGTTCTGGGGAACGTGGGGCTCAAGTAATTAAGATCTGTGATGTGGGTACATAGTCCAAGGAAGTCCACGTTGGAGAACCGTCTCTGATAGGAGGGTTCTACAGAAGCAACAGAAACATTTGCTGATGGCCTACCACGTGTGAAGTATGTCAGAGCAGCAGGGCTGAAGGGTACGAGATGAGACACTGCTCCAGATCCCACCAACTTCATGGTCTGATAAGGGAATCAGATGTAAAAATACTTTAAATACTGTGCTAAGTGTGGGCATTCATTCCTTACTCCATCCATTCAGTTACTGAGCACTCACTGTGTGGAGGCCGGAGGGACCACCCGCCTGGGAGAATGCCAGGTGACAATTCAGCAGACTGTCCACTGGGACTCTTTTTTTTTTTTTAAATAGTTATCACTATTAAACTTTGATTCTAATCTGTTTGGATCAATCATTTGAGAAATTCCTTAGATACAACATTAATATTTCTCTTTGCTTGCAGTCACACAGATTCCTAAAACGAGTTCTCCACACCTGCTTCCCCGTCCACTCTGCTGGGATAGGAAATGATATATTTTTAAGAAACCATAAAATAGAAACAACAGTTATGTGGTGAAGATGGTAAAAATGACAGTGGTAATAATCATTAATGAGAGTTTCCTCTGTGTCAGGCATTAATTAGGCCTACGCTTATGATTTCACTATCAGTATTGTCTGTCTCCAGCGGAGGCATCTGAGGCTTGGCAAAGTTAAATAACTCATCCAAGGTCACCCAGTACAGGTGGGAGTCAAGCTCTGGTCAGCCTGACTTCAGGGTCAGTGTCTGGTCTGTCTCCTTGAGCTCCTTTCACATGGTTGGAGGGGAGGGAGTGAAAAGGAGGGGCCAGAGATGGGGGCGGGGGGGGGGGGGGAGAGAAGACAGAGAAAGGACAGAGTGTGTGTGAGAGAGAGAGGCTAAGCAGTTCCCAAAGATGGCACAGAAGAAGGTGGAAGGTAGCCAGGCTTTGCAGCCAGACAGAGCAGGGTTCAAATCTTCACTCGGCAGCATGAACTTAGGGAATAGGCAGCGCTTTGTATGCAATTGGGGTAATAAATTGTAGATCCCTCCTCTGGCACCTTCAGTCTCAGTAACTAGAGTTTGATGGAATTCTGTCTACTTGAAAACTGTCTGAATTGGTGACATTTGTCATAAGAAGGAAGACTGCATAACTAAATACTAGGAAACTCATTTAAAGCAGGGATGAGCTCACCTTGGGCTTCTCCCCAGGGCCCAGGTGCTTGGAACTGGGCATTGCTCTCAATCCCCGTTTGATATGTGGGTGAACCCAAACTGCTAAGGGATGCAAGATGTTCTGGGGAAAAAAAAAACACAAAACCTTCCCAAAGCAGAATAGTTTTGTGTGTGTGTCTTTTTTTTTGAGTACTTGTTATTTCGTGAGAGTTGTGGCAAAAGCCATTATTTGGAAAGAAAAGTGATTAAAGTTTTTTGTAATGAGTTCTAAAACAAGTAAAGTAACAAATGGTTATTCACCAGGAAAGTAAAAAAGAAACTAGACCGGATGGAATCGTAGTGTCAGGTGAAAAGTTTGGTGGTAAAGCACAGAAGGGTAGAAGATAGGAACTGAGACAGGCCACATGCTGTGCATGCTACCTGCACTGCAAGCTACTGAAAATAAAGCCACGTGCTGGGAGCAGAGCTGTCACTTTCGATGGCTCCAAATTGTTTTGCTTGTCTCACAAAGTGCTTCAAACACATCAAATGCACTTGCCTTTCTGAAGACGCTGCCTATAATAAGACGGGAAATTAACAGTGGTTTCTGAATTACTCTCAAACACACAAACAAACCATCATCCTTTTTTCTTTTTTTTCAGATGGGACACTTTCCCAAGATGACCTAACTCTAGGATAGCTAAATCCATTTAAAATAAACATTCAAAATAAACTCACCTCAGGGCTGACACAAGAGGTAAAATACACATTTACTGGGATCCCAAATAATTGTTACAGGTTAAGGCTTAAAAAGAATAAATAACTCACTTAAAAAAAAAAAAAGACTCTTAGTATAATCTTACCCCATTCCACTTTTCTTTTTGGTTTTATATCTGTACTCTTGGGCTGTGCTGGTTTGTTGGAATTTTCCCCAGTTGTTTATTTTATTCTAGTTAAAAATTTATAAACTTTTCAGTAATGCACCCAAACATTAAAAACTTAGATGCAGTCACGACAGCATTGATTTCTTGAACTCCTATAACTGTGTGCACCAAGGAACTAGCCGCGGCACCTCCTTAATTAAATAAATTCCAGGATGTCTGCTGACTGGATTTGTCAAGACTTCGGGGAGTCAGTGATCACTCACGTTGGGATGAAAGGACAGGACACACAGCAATTTCTAACGGCAACTACATTAATTTTTCCCCTCTTTGGGAATTGTGAAATTAAGTTTGGGGGTGAAGAGCAGTCCTTTAAAGCTTCCATCTTCTCTTTCCCTCTTCTCCCCTGACAACACCTGGTCTAGGTTTCAGCGGCTGCCTGAATGACCTGTGACAAAGGGAACTGCAGAAAGCAGAAACCAGGTTGGCCTCATTCAAATGTTAGTGGGAGAACTAGGAAGATGAGGAAGGGCTGGGAGGGTGAGGCTGGCATAGTGGGGTTACTGTCCAACCCCTCACAGCACAGATAGAAAATAACGCTCAAAGGGTGGGATTCATTTGTTGGGAGACCCTCAGGGACCTACATTCCACACTTTCTGACTCCTAGGCAACATCTTTCCATTCCTGAGCTCTTCTTTCATCTGTCACTAATTAATGTAACCTTTATTTTTATTGTGGTAACATATACATAACACACACTGGACCATTTTAACCATTTTTAAGTGTACAGTTAGTTCGGTGGCATTAAGTACATTCACATTAGTGTGCAATGATCACCATTTTACATCTCCTTAACTCTGTCTTCTCCAACTGAAAATCTGTATCCATTAAACAGTAACTCCCCCTTCAGCCTCCCTCAGCTCCTGGCAACCACCATTCTGCCTTCTATTTCTATGAATTTGCCTACTCTACGTACTTCATATAAATAGAATCATAAAATCACTGTCCTTTTGTGTCTGGTTTATTCCACTTAGCATGTTTCCAGGGTTCATCTATGTTGTGGCATATGTCAGGATTTCCTTCTTTCTAAGGCTGAATAGTATTCCATTGTATGTATGTATATACATTTTGTTTATCAATTCATCTGTTGGTGGACATTTGGGTTGCTTCCGCCTTTTGTTATTGTGAATAATGCTGCTGTGAACACAGATGTATAAATATGTGCTTGAGCTCACATAACCTTCAATCTAGCAACTTCCCCCTTCTCTGGGGTCACTATTATCATCTCTAAAATGATGGTAGAGGGACACAGACCTTCTTGAGTACTCCATTTTCTACTACTATGATCATTCCTCCATGGACCACCCAGTATTTTACTAAGCTGGCTGCAGATAGCTGTTAACCCAGCCTGAATGTAGGGAGACACAAAATGAATAGCTTTGCACTCAACGTCAAAGGTTTCGAGTTCCTTCCTGGCCCTGGAGATTCCAACTGCATACAGGAAATGAGATTTGCTCGAGGACCCCGGCAAGTTCCCTCTCCTGCTCTCTCCTCCGAGTGTTTCCTCCATTGGGAATTCATCCTGAGCAAAGACACTTGATTCAGCTCAACCTGACAACCACTACTGAGCACCAGGATCTATGCTTGGTATTCACAGACTTGATCTTGGCATCCCTAAAGGTATTTTCCTTTGGAAGATACTATGATGGAAAAATCAGTTAATTTGCTGCAAAGGAAAAAGGAAAAGTGTACAGAAGCAGAAGAAACATCTCCTGGTACGTTTGTCCACATTTGCTTGCCTGCAGAAGCCTCCACACTCTGCCAGGCTGTTCCACTCTTCCTTTCAGGCAGGATTTAAAATATCTACTGAGCTTGCTTTGCAAAGCAATGAGAGAGCCCCCTGTATATCTCAATCTGGCTCCTGGCTTCCCTAGCCATCCCCTCCTACAAGCGCCCCACCGCAGAGGCGGGCGCTCCCCTCTGACTCCACACTCCCATAATGAAAAACAAGACTGTTGAGACCCCCACCCCAACCCCCGTGTGGAGTTCCAGTCTAAAATGACTTTTTATGGCCAAGTTACTGATTTCCCTGAAGACAGCGACTTATAATGGAAAAGTGGGCATTTAACGCAAGTGCTCTTTGTGTAATGGTTTTGCATCAGCGTTCTGAGAAGCCGGCAGCCACAAAGTTAACATACCGTGTTTTCTAGCAGGGACAGAGAGGAAGGAGGGAAAGAAAAGCTGCTGAAAACAAAAGGTCATTTGATTTGATAACATTAAGAGAACGTTAGATGTGTGCTCCATGACCTGGCCTGCATACGCACAGGGTCATTCTAATCAGACAGGCCAGTGTCTGTCCGGTGGGCTCACCCTGCCCTGGAGCCCGTGGCATCGAGTCCTATCAGTACGTGACAGCCCAGTGGACCAAAAGCCATGGAATTTCACATGAGTTCAGAACTTCTGACAGCGTGATTTGATAAAACTCCCAAACCCACAGCAGCCCGTTGTGTGGGCAAACTATTCATTTTATATTCACCTCCTTGTCGTGTTAGTGCAGAGGTCATCTAAAGAGGAGGCCTAATTAATCACACTGTCAGAGGCAATGAGGAGGAGCATGTTAATAGGACTTTTATTTCACCCAGGAAAGCGGCGGCCTGACAGGGACCAGGAAATATGGCCTGGGTGTTGCTGTTTATTAGCAATGCTGGGATCGGTGGTAACAGGAGCCACGCAGCGTGCGGTTGATAAAGTGCAGGGTGTCAAGCAGCAGCAGCAACTCGAAATTAGACTGACAAGAGCCAGCACTGGGCGGATATTGATAGCTGGTAAATAGGAAGCCAGGTGCCCAGGGGCAATGCGGGGAGGGTCCACAGCCAAGAGGGGTCCGTGCAGTTAGGTGGGGGCAGGGAGAAAGGCAGAGCTTGGATTCCATCCTCTGCTGATAGGTGAAAGGGTCTGCTTCCCGATGGATCATTACTTCATTCCACCAGTATTTCTCCAAAGGCTCCTTGCACCAGTCCCTGTATCAAGTGCTGGGATGCAAAGATACACAAGACGCCAATGCTATGGTTCTGTTGGGGAGCAGACTGCCTTAAAATATGAAGAAAGCTACCTTTATTCAAAAGAGAAATTCGTATCTGCACTCAAGATACAAAATTAACAATGTCGGCGGTTTACAGAATTGACACTCAGGAACATGGCTCAGAATCCCTTGTCTGCTGTCAATATCTACTACTGAGGGAATATGTTGTCAGAGGTGAATGAGCATCATTTGTGGGGAGAATGAGCCAAATCACAAGCCATTTTCACAACAGGGATCTCCAGTGGGGGACTGAAGATGTCTTCATGTCATTCACACTGAAACCCGTCTATGCTTCTTGCAGCCACATCCCAGGGAAGAGCCGTGAAATTCAAAGGAATCAGCCAGCAAAGGAATCAACAGCTCCTGGCTCCTGGGGTGGGCGGGGCTCTCAGACTGGACTTCCTTCCATAAACCTGGCACCAATGCCAGGTGCCCACTGGGCAACCTCATTCTCTGCCGCTGGAATGTCACACAAGTTCAGAACTGTTTTGTGGATTCCACAGATGATCATGATACACACTAAAATGTTACAGCTTTATACACTGATTCTTACAACAGCCTTTGGGGGGCTGCTGCTAGGCATCCAATGTGATCTATAAGAAAACTAGAGGCCCGTTACACAAAATCGTGCACAGGGGGTGGGGGGAGGGTCCCCTCAGCCCAGCCTGCACCCTCTCCAATCCGTGAGCCCTCGGGGGATGTCCGACTGCTGGTTTAGGCCCGATTCCTGGGATTGGGCCTAAACCAGCAGTCGGACATCCCTCTCACAATCCGGGACCACTGGCTCCTAACTGCTCACCTGCCTGCCTGCCTGATCGCCCCTAACTGCCCCCCCCCCCGCCAGCCTGATCACCCCTAACTACCCCCCACCGGCCTGGTCGCCCCACGCAGCCTGCTGTTCAGTCGTTTGGTCGTCCCTCACTAACCCCCCTGCAGGCCTTGTCGCCCCACTCAGCCTGCTGTGTTTGGTAGTCCGTCCAGTTGTTTCGTTCGTGATGGCCCCTGGCTTTTTATATATTAGGATGGACAAGCCATTTTAGACAAATTTCTTCCACAAGGACACAATGCAAAGGGCCAATATATGTTTGTAGAAGGCATTCCCTGACAGCTGAGAGGAACATTCCCCCATGATATTTTTAATCCCCTTCCAATGTTTCTTCATAGCACGTGTTCTAATTGATAACTGCTTTTGTTTTATTCATCTGTTTACTTGCTTTCTCTTCAGTCTCCTCTACTGGTTACCACAGCAGCACGATATATATATATATATTTGTCAATATATATATCACAGAGCCCGCACATTGCAGGTACTCCACAAATTTTTGTGGAAGAATGAATGAGTGAATGTACCTAAGTACAGCTGAAAATAAAAGTAATCAGATTATCATGAATCTTAAAGTTCTGCTGTGTTTGACTATGATTTCATTGCTTCTGTCCAAAATAGTCACTAAGCGTCTATTACTGCCAGGCCTTGTCAGACCTGGGGCTTCAGTTAACAAAGCAGCCTGGAGTCTGCATGCACGGGCTCCTTGTCTAGCCCAGAATAAATAATAAATATAATGACTAAGACACTATCAGTAATAACAGGTGTGTTAAATTGGTCCTATATTTCAGGATGTATAGTGATTTGTACATATTATTTCACTGATGCTCACAACTGTCTTATAAATTAAACGTTAAGGGTCCCATTTTACAGGTAAAGATCAGAGGTCTGCCGAGGTGAAGTAAACTGCCAATGACCAGCCGTGGGCAAGTGGGGGTACTGGGATTTGACTGCAATGCCTGGATTTGTAGGATCAGCCATAGGGCTGCACCCAGGTGTTTCTAAAAGATCCGAACAACAGACACAGAAAAATAATAGCTACATATGTGAACATCCTTGGACCCTACTCTGCACCCAAGTTTTGCAGTCAACACTTTAATGGCATATGTCTTAATGGGGGTTTTCAGTTTGCAAAGAATTTCCACACAAGTCACATTTCACCCTCAGAGACGCTCTCTAAAAAGGAAGAGAGAAAATATTAGCCCCTTTCTCTTGAAGAGGTAATGAGCTTGGACGTCTGCCTCAGTGCCACATGGGTGGTAAGCAGGACAGTCTTGAACTTGGTCTCGTGGTTCTCTGCCTTCCCAGGATCATTTTTAATATTTGCATTTACAGGATTCATGAACTATCCCAATGGATCCTTGGAAAATAATCTGTGGGCAGCACGGTACCATGAGATGGGAGAGTAGCAGCTTGACATGTAGCAAGAGTCACGTGGGGTCTCCTCCCAGCCCCACCACTAACTAGCTGTGAGGATTTGGGCAAACCTCTGCTCTTCTCTGGGCTTCGCTTCTTCCTGCTTGTAAAGATGATGATGGAATCCTTGACAACATGATCTGTAAGCTACTTTCCAACTCTGACACTCAATGGGAAGCTCCACCTCACTCCTTTTTGCCTTCCTTGCTTCATCTTTTAGTGCTTTTACAACATTCTGGAATTAGATGTGACAACACTTGCCCCCCTGCTGACCTGACCCACGTGCAGCAGGAAGAGAGGTCTCAGATGGAGGGCAGTGGTCTTTGTGGGCAGGTAGCACCTGTTATGATGAATAATGGAGAGTCTGAATGCCCAATGCCCTCCTATTTATCATGTATGCCGTGCTGATTCAGAACCTTTGCTACTGAGGAATCTCTATCTTAGGGCCACAACTTCTGTCTTCAGGGAAACCCCTACCCTATCATGTCACTCCATGGAAAATGCTATTTTAATATTAAAGGAAGCTTGTTTCCAGGAATGTCTGCTGGACTTTTACCATTTTCATGTGTGTTCCAACAATGTTAGCGGAACTTTTCAAAGAATACAGTGCTTTATGCAGTGGGCCTCATTATCACAGAATTGAAAGGGCTGGAGGTGGCACTTTTTAAAATCTCCCTGACTGACAGGCTGCAGTGGGGGGCAGGGATCAGTTGGAGCTTTGGAGGCAGGAGGCCTGTGCCCTAGTTCCCACTCTCCATGTAACTCGATGCCATCGTGGGCAGGTCGTTTAACCTTAATTTCTTAAATTGAGAATGGAATCACACCAATTAAGCCTGCCTCAAAGGAGCTGGGGAGTAGAAGGGAGCCCTGAGATCCCATTTCCTGCCTCTTCTCATTTTGCCCTTTCTGCTCATTTAATGCTGCCTCAAACCACCTCAATTGGTCACTACTGAATAAAAGCAGAAATCAGTCCGTTTCATGTCTCTGCTTAATCTTCAAGGGCTTTTCACTGCCTAAGAATAAACCCCAAATTCCTGATCTCTGCATAGAGTCCTGGCCGGCACCTACTGCTCTGGCTGCACTGACCCCTGGGCGCCCTTTACCCTTTCACCCCAGTCTCCTTCATCTTGTTATTTCCTGTTCCCAAGGCCTCCTCTCTCCAGCACTGCCAAGTGGCCAGAGTTGAGTCATCCTTCAAGATCTGGCTTAAACAGGACCCCGTCCAGGAGTGTATGGCCCTGTCATGGTCCATCTTGCAGTATGAACACTTCTCTGTATACATCCATGAGGACCTTTATCCAGGCAGTCTCTGCAATATTGTCATTTCGATGTTCTAGGTCCTCTCCCTCCCCTCACTCTATCAGCATTCCTCTTGGGGTCCTTGCATCAGGATTACCTGATTTGCTCATTAGAAACAAAGACTCTTGGGTCTCATTCAAACTCACCGAATTACAACCTCTGGAGGTGGGGTGCGACTTGTGCGTGTGGAAGGTGAGAATCACTTCACTTGGGTGTGAGCTCTCATGTGGCAGGAATCATGCCTGATTCGCTGTGTGTCCCAGAGCCGAGCACCGTACCTGGCACTCGATGAACATTTGTGAAAGAGTGAACACAGGCAAGTGAAGTCTGAGGGTTTGAGGTGAAAATGAGTTGCCCTCGGATGTCATTCTGTCTTGCAGTGTGGGGCTATAGCAGGAGCTCAGAGCGCATGGCCCGCTTCTCTGTCAGCATTCTTCTATGTGGCCCTGCACAAGGACAGTGGGAATTTACAACAGTGGCGTCTGAGAAAGGAGGGCATTGGGGGGGTGACTGCCTATGGAGACAGTGCCGAGGGGATCCTCCTGGCTGAGGATTTAGAGCAGACAAGACCCCTCATCCAAATATGACTTTCTAGAAAAATCAGCAGGCATTCCTTGCAAGGATGTACAACCCAGTCATGTGCTCTGGACCCCGAAGGGAAACAGCCCCTTGTGACAGCTCAGAACATTAAATAAATACAAACGGCCAGACTACCTGTAGCTAAAATCAAGCCTCTGGGGACAACCACATAGAAGCCGATGGATTCCCTGGGACCCTTCCACTGAAAAGAGAATGTGGGGTCCAAGCCTGAAGGGGTCTGATGTCGCATCAAGCTGAGGCTCAGCCTGGGAAGCCTCCACACCTGGAAGGGGCTCCAGAAAGACATAGGGAAGCGGCAGGGGTAGGTGAGCTGCCTCGGGTGTTATTTGCGGGCCCTCAGGCATCCTTTAATTTAGGTTTCTTCTAAACAAAGTCTTTGAACTGAGGCTTTGCAGGGCCCCTAACAAAATGAAGATGGAGACCACTTTATTTTATTTTGGGGACAATCACATTTCTCTCCAGTAGGCCAATTTCAAAACTGGCTAATTTTGTAAAAGGTATACCGCAGCCCCGACACTTGCCTTTGGCTGCCCATGGTGACATTCGCACTGAATTGGTTTCCTTAGACATTAGGAAAATAACTGATTTTCCCTTCTTCTGGGGAAAATTTCTGGTCATTTTCTACAGTTTGCTCTGTGATTTCGAAATGGCAGATTTCATTGGACACTGATAAGACCAAGCAGAGAAAATGGTTTTTTCGACTCTGAGCTTCCCTAGTTGGCTCGAAGGGGCAGATGCCCTCCTGCTATGGTGAACTTGATCACGGCTCGCTGGCCAGGAATCCCGGATTTGGTCTCTCTGGGGCTGGCTCTGTTTCCCTGAAATACTGGGACAGCATTTTAATGACATCTGCATGCAGCAGGAGTCAAGGAGGAAACTTCCGGTGCTCTCCCAAGTTGCTGTAGTACACAAAGGAGGTCAGGGAGTGTCATTTCTTTCCCAAAGAGGTCATCCCGGATCTTGTCTTCCTGCCACACACACCTTTTGTTTCATGCATTTCTTTGAGCTGGCAACTAACTTCTTCACAAGATTCCAAAGAGAAGGGAGCTTCTTTTTCTTTTGGCAAGGAGACTATTGTTGCTTGAAACTAAAGAGATATCTGCATCTTAATTCCCATGACATTGCTCCAGGAATCTTATTTACAGTATGATAAAAACCCGGTCCATTCTTACAGCCTCATTAAAGCCAAGCCTCATTTAACTAGGAGGACATTTTTACAATGGGTGTACTGGCGTACTGTGATAAATGGCTGTCTAACATCTTTCAACAATGGCAGGACTACAGCCACACCACGATGTGTATAAACACAGCATCAGTTTAACAATGCACAGGGCTGAATAGCAGGAAGTGAAGGCAAGCATTTTCCTTGAGCATTTGTGTGTGTGTGTGTGTGTGTGTGTGTGTGTGTGTGTGTGTAGGGATAGGGGGAAGGAGGTGAGAAATTCACTGGAGGAAAAATTCACGAATATTTTTAACAAGTTTAATATTTTGCTGGGGCGGGTAAAGATGACTTTTGAAACTCATGACCTAATTTTTAAAAAGTTTTCCTGAAATTTGATCATTTGATTCCTGAAAGATAAAAAGGGCTGGAAATAGAATGAAAATGACCTTGTTCTCTCTCCTTATATGTATAAAAAAATCTTATACCTGAGAAATGAACAGAATGACTTGTGAGTCTAGGCGACTCACCATTCTGGAAGCTGAAGTCCAACTTGCTTATTCAAGAGAAGGGACAGGTTGCTGGGCAAATCAAAACAACCGGCGCCAAGCTGGATCCCAAAGATCAAAGACTTTTTTATTTAATTTTAACCAGAAGGTCTACAAGCTCCGCGTTTTTTTCTCTGTGCTAGAGAATCTAACCATCACCTTTATATTTTTTATCACTGGGGCCTCTTCCAGGTACCCAGGTGCCAAAGGGTGAAGCATAAGGCTTCCTAAATTAGGGAAGAACCTTAAATGTACTAATACATTTAGATCCTCCCCGGATTCTCACTGGCCTCTGATATAATTTCATAGCAAATGCTGTTGCATAACTGGACAAAGTAAAGCCTCTAGTGTTTACGCTGGGGACTGGGGTCTGACATTCTGTCTAAATGAAATTTCCCAGTTGTCCCACGCAGTCTTTACCTGGATTCCACGCTAGCAGTTTGAAATGTCACGACGTATTGCTTCAGTGACAGGTGAGCCAAAGCCAAAGCAGTTGGCTGGCACTCAGAGCAAACAGGCCTGGGAATAGGCTGGGGTGCTCTCCCCCCCTCCTCGGGCGCTGGCCCAGCCTCTGCGCCACGAGGCGGCACTGCCAAGGGGGACCCAGAAGCTCTGCAGGGACCCTGTCACAGGCTGACCAGGAGGGATGGTGCACCACTGTCACCGAAAAGAAAGAACACTCGATTTCTCTGTCTCTTTCCCTATCTGCGCTTTAAGGATAAAAGGCTGCCTTTTGGAGCGAGTTTTGGCAACAGCCCTATTTTTGTTATTAGAATATACATTTAGAACTAAAATTAGTATTCCATCAAACTAATTTTCATCATGTTAGAAGAATTTCAAAAGCTAAGTACCTATCTTTAGGTTACTTGCAGTGCCTTGGTGTTTGTCTTCTTTTGAATACCAAAAGGCAGCTTCTAGAACCTCCGCCTTCCTTCCCATAGGGGAGGGGAGGTAATCAGAAGGCATGTCTGCGAGCTTCAACAGTGTAAATCAATTAAGCATCGCTATTCCCCCCAGGAAGCCATCCCCTTGCAGATCAGCCTGGCTTAATATGATGAGATATGGGAGCTCCCTGCTCACAAAGGTACAGATTCCTCACCTGGACAGTCCTGCCATGACCAGAGCAGCCTCTGGGCACACCCAGGACTTGCTAACCTGCCAGGCATTCCACTCAGCTCTTTGAGACTGATATTTGGATGCTCTGTGACTTAGTTTCCCCTCTCTGACACAGACAGAACACTGGCCTGGGTAATGTTTCATCACACCCTGAATTCGAAGCTTCCGGGTCCTGCTTTTGAGGTAGAGCATCCATTCTAAGAATTTAAAACTCTTTCCAGACACGATCTTAGTCGTTCTTTACAAATATCATTTTTTCATAGAAAACCTGCACTAGTATGAATAAGGGAGGAAACCGTGTACAGATTCCTTTAGTTTTGCTTGTCGTTCCCCATAAGAATGAGCAAATAAAGAATTTGGGGAAATTCACCTGAAGAAGAGACAACAAGGAAAGCAGCAAATTCCCTTTGAATGACGGAAGAGCTATTGGACGTGTGGACTAAGGCTTAGATGGATATGGGTTCAACCAAAGAAAGTTTGCGTAGAACATAATGCCTTGCCTGACGAATGGTCCCCAGTTGAGAGGAACAAAGGCAGAGCAGCGCCAGAGGAGGGGATGAGCACCCAACCAGCAAATCAATCCTGACCATATAGGGGGTAACAAGTGTTCTGGCCACATTCCATATACTGCTTGGGAGGTTAAGCAGAGACTGGATGAGTTCATTCTCATTCTCTCTGTCTCTGTCTCTGTCTCTCTGTCTCTGTCTCTCTCTCTGTTGTGTGCACATGTGTAATAAAGGTATGCTGCAGAGGCACTGGATGACTAGATAAAATTTAAGAACTGTTGCAATCTGAGATTTTAAAATCCTAAAAATCAAATGGAAATAAGAATGGAAAGAAATGGCCTAGCCTCCATTCCCATTTTTTTAGCCCACTTTTATTTTTTGTAGGCACAGTCTATCTACTTTAGGCCTTTCCGATGTATTACACAGTGCCATATGGTTTCTGATACACTAGTAAGACCCTTTCCATCAGTATTGTCTTTCCAGGAAGGTGAGGCTCTTAAGCACTATGCGAGCACGGATTATTCATGCAACCACACAGCAGCAACGTGAACAAAAACTGGTTAGACTGACAAATACACAGCAATAGGCACTAATTCCCACCTGGAGTAAAAGTGATCTGCAGCCCTGTTAAAAATTAATACCTCATCTAGAGGAATAAGCTGTAGACAGAAAATTCAGTGCCTGGCAGGGGTCAATCTTCTTCTTAGGCTTCATTTGATAAACTTTTATTTTCAGTCCTTTAAAGGGGGTGGGGGGTCCACTCACAGGGTTTCAGTCTGTCTGAGAAAAAGACTCATCAGCGTTTATGGAATGAACCCACGTGCTCTGAGAATGCACACCCAACACTACTTCCTGGACATGTTCTAAGGAAAACAAGAAAAGGTGGGGACACCATGGGGTAGGTTTTCCCTCTGGTCTGTGACAGGGTTCTCTCTGAGACTCGATCCTTAAAGATGATATGCACCCATGAGAAGAAAGCTCACAAGGATTTTCTCACTCATGTTAGTCTGACATTTTGACTTTCACTTTTTCAAAAACAGTCCTTTCTTTTTAAGTTGCTGAAAGCCGATATTCTCCTTAAGTCACCTTAAGTCATGTGAGTACCTTAAAATGACCCCTTGGTATTCTTTTCTTTTAATATATATTTTATTGATTTTTTACAGAGAGGAGGGGAGAGGGACAGAGTCAGAAACATCGATGAGAGAGAAACATCAATCAGCCGCCTCCCGCACACTCCCCACCGGGGTTGTGCCTGCAACCAAGGCACACGCCCTTGACCAGAATCGAACCTGGGACCCTTGAGTCCACAGGCTGATGCTCTATCCACTGAGCCAAACCGGCCAGGGCCCCTTGGTATTCTTAAATTGTTGATATGTGCCCCAAGTTTGTAAAGTTTCAGATCCTAATTATATATCAAAAGTAAATAAAGCTCCATGAAGAAAGCTAGTATTTACTTAGTGCTTACTAAATTCCAAGAATCGTTACATACATGATGGCATTTAATCTGCAAACTAGCTATTTCACAACCTTTATGTTGATGAGGCTCAGAGAGGTAAAGTAACTTGCTTAGGGTCACACAGCTAGTAAATAACTAAACCAGGCCTCACACACACACTTCTATGTCCAAAGCAACACTCTTCCCAACACACCAGAGGATTGCAGTAACGTCTGCAGTATAATGGCATTCTCGAGTTAGCAACAAGCATCATCTTGGGTTTATTTGTGGGATGCCACATTCTTATTTGGGGGTTAATTCAGAATCTATGTTCCCAGAGTGAAGATACAGTTGGGTAACAGAAATGAACCAATATGTATTAAGTTCCCAATTTCCAAATGTCCAGTGCAACCTCTGACGCTGCAGCACCTAATGTTCACTGTATAAGGTATTCCTGAGACGTAAGACAGGGAGCCCTTCCCATGGCATGTGATTCACGTCACAGTGGAAGGAGCCCCTCACTTGAGCGCCAAAGCCCTGCCTGGGCTCTCATTCTGGCTCTTCCAGATCAGCACCTGCCATCACTTCTCAGTCTGTTTTCTCTTGTGCTAAATGAGAGACGCAGATCAGATGATCTCAAGGGTCCTTTTCAGTTCCATGCATGAGAAAATATTTGAGGTTGGGACAAAAAACGGTTAAAACATGAAATAAGGAAGCATGAAATGTCAGAGATGGAAAGAAACTCAGAGATCAATTAGTACAATATTTTGATTTTACACTTAAACAAAGGGAAGGCCCAAGCCATCCAAAATTACACCACTAGGAAGTGGACCATGTATATAACTGAGTTTCCATCAACTGTCCTTCTACAACACAGAGTAGAACCAGCTTAAAATGACACATAATTGAAGGGAAAATATTTTAAAAATCAGTAAAAAAAAACCACACACCACAATTGTTATATCTCCACCAACACAGGTCATGAATTAACTGGACTTTATTTTCTCCCCACTTTTATAGGAAAGATGTCCCCAACAGGTGTCAATTTATAAAAAGTGATCCTGCCCTAACCAGTTTGCTCAGTGGATAGAGCGTCGGCCTTCAGAGTAAATAGTCCCAGGTTTGATTCTGGTCAAGGGCATGTACCTTGCTTGCGGGCACATCCCCAGTAGGGGGTGTGCAGGAGGCAGCTGATCGATGTTTCTCTCTCATCAATGTTTCTAACTCTCTATCCCTCTCCCTTCCTCTCTGTAAAAAATCAATAAAATATGTTAAAGAAAAAAGTGATCCTAAGAATAAATACACAGCCAACTCAAACACCTATAGCTTCAAAGGCAGCTGTTCTCACATTTTAATGAGCATAAAAGTCACCCTGCGTGCTAAGGTGTGGGTCTCCTGCCCCCGCACCCCAAAGGTTCTGATTTACATTGAGGCAGGACCCAGGCATGGATTAGAGGAGCGGAGGTTGAGACGGAGACCTGTATTCAGGAACTTCATGTTCGAAAGCTAGATAAGTGGGGTCAATAAAATTTTGTTAATTATGGTCACCTGGAGGCAACAGATGACCCTGATTTAAAATTCATAGGGCAATTGTGAACAGTTATTAAAATAAATGAGTTTTTCACTTAATCTTCAGAAATTTAAACTTTACCCAAACACTCTACCCACCACAGATGACTGTTTATCAGTATTGGGTTATTTTCTGTGCACAATGTTATTCAGCACATTCACAAATAAATCCAGTTTCCTAAAGTGGGACTTTCATGGGACCATGGAATATCTGGTTTAACACAGACAAAGTCACTATGACAACGCTAATTGTATAATAAGAAAACCCATAAACATCCAAGCAGAGAAAAGAAAAGCTAAACTCTAAGGTTTAACAATACCGTGTCTCGTGAGGTTTCTCTGCAATTGGAAATGTTCAGTCTTCATAAGAAAGAAGCCTTTGCAGCCCCTTTAGGTCATGTTATAAGGAGAGGCCTTGACAAGATCATAAAATATTCAGTGTAGCAGCTTTCGAATCCACCAAGTTTCACACAGAAGCCCTTTCTCTGGGTCATATTATTCCAACATGTACCTCGAGTTACCAGAGTTACATGAAATTGGAAATAATAATTCTCCTGCCCCTCCTCGTCAGCCCTAACTGCCATGCGTGCGGTCAGGTTGGATTACATAGACCAGCATCAAACATTTTTCTCTCTGGAAATCCTGGGAACATGTGTATCGGGACAATCAGTTTTGTCCAAGGGTGGCAACTGTTTTCAGAAAGCCAAATGGACACTCTTTTTCCAGAAATGAAGAGACATGGTTTGAACTATCTGGAGACCAACAGAAGCAAGGAGTGCTTAGGTGAGACTCAGGATGGTGTCGGTTCCATTTTGTAGGACCCTGGGCATTTTATACTTGGCACAACCAAGACCAGGGGTGCCCTAAAATGAAGCAGCGATGGACAGATGAGAGTTCCATGCCCTGCTTCTGGCATTTTCTGTTTATATCCAGAGGATCCTGTGTTCTTTGTGAAAGCTGGCTTTTCTTTTTTATATCTGTTATGCCATATTTTTTCTTACCTTTTTTAAATTTCCAAATTGTATTTGAAATGGATAGTGATGTACATATTCTAAAAATATCCCAATATCACAGCATCCAGAATTAATCAATTTTATGTCTTTTTAAAAAAATTTTCACTTCTTTACTTTTTTAAAAAATTTATATTTATTGTTGAAAGTATTACAGATACACCCCTTTATTTCCCCATTGACCCCCTGCACCCTGCATCCACCCCCAACCCAGGCCTTCACCACACTATATTGTCTGTGTCCATGGGGTATGCAAAAATGCATATAAGCACTTTTATATATTTTTTTATGCATTTCTGCTTTCCTTGGCCACAATGAAAATGTGGAGTCCAATCTCTCACCCTCTTAAAATGGAAGAAAACCCTTACTGACGAGAATCAGGAATCTACAGTCCCATATTTCTGGGGGGTAGGGTGGGGTAGGAATTCTATCAGCTAAAAAGAACCTGATAGATTGCAGATGGAAATGTAAAATGGTGCAGCTGCTGTGGAAATGGTATGGTAATTTCTCAAAAAATTAAACATGGAATCACTATGTGGTCCAGCAATTTCACTTCTGGCTCTATACCTCAAAAAAGTGAAAGCAGGGATTCAAACAGATACGTGCACGCTCATGTTCAAGGCAGCATTATCCACAATAGCCCATAGGTCCATTGACAGATGAACTGATAAACGAAATACAGCATATACATACAAAGGAAGGGAATTCTGACACATTCTAGAACATGGATGAACTTTGAAGACATAATATTGAGTGAAACAAACCAGCCTTAAAAGGATACATCCTGTATGATTCCACTTACATGAGTTACCTAGGTAGTCAAACTTATACAGACAGAAACTAGAATGGTAGCTGCTAGGGCTTGGGGGTTAAGGGAAATGGGAGTTACTGTTCAATGGGTATAGAGTTTCAGTTTGGAATGATGCAAAAGTTCTGGACACGGTGGCAGTGATGGGTACATGACAATATGAATGTACTTAAGGCCACTGAACTGTACACTTAAAAATGGTTAAAATGACAAATTTCATGCTATGTATTTTAATCACAATAAAAAATAACCTGATAGGGAAATAGTGATGCCAGACCAGAGAGCCCATGAATGGGTCTCGGTTAGCATTTGATTTGTGCCACAGCACAGTTAAGTCTATCCCTGCAGGAGTGGAAAGGATGCTTTACCTCCTCACACCCCAACATCAGGACGACGAGTAGAAGCCCTGAAGGCTGTCTAGATTGCTACAGGATAAAGAGATGGATGTAAATGGCTCAATAGTACAAAGCGCAGCACCCAGAGACAGGAGTAGGATGAAAAAAACCTTAAAGAAGAGAGAATGTCCCCTGGAAGTTTACTACAACAGTTAAATCTTCTTTAGAAAGAGTGAATGTTCTTTAAGTCTTCCCATATTTAAAGGAGAGCAAGTTGACAATTTAATCTCCAGATTTCCTCAAGTCTTATTTCAGGTTCTGCAGGTCATGTATTTCTTATTACAAATAGAAACTTAGCTATGTTACAAATGATCCTGTGTAAACACTTAGGCAGAGGTGCTGGGCACTCACTGTCTCGCCTACATTCATCTGACCAACTTGACAATTGTAATTCAACAAGTTTGTAATCCTCCTTCATGTGTTGCCAGACTCAGGGGGGTCTGGGAAGTGGGGTATGTGGGGAGACCAGGGAAAATATTGCAGTTACCCATATAGCGATCTGCATGAAAGAACCCGGAAAAGTTTGCCGTGGTTCTGGGCACATTTTGAGAACATAAAACCTTAAGTTCACATTCAACACCTGTTCTTCATTACCCTCTATTTTCTGGGGTAAAGACACCCCCGTTACCAGGGAGCAATCAAAGATAAAAACATTCCTTTAACTTAATAATCATCTGAAAGCAGCAAAAAGCAGAATGCAAACAAAACCAATCCTGCAAGCACCAATCCCCAGCATGAGCTCCTTTATGTTATTCTATAACCCATCTGGAAAGAGAGAAAAAGAAATCATCTTAACTTCCAGATCCAACTTGGGCATGAAGGAATATGAATACTTCAGTTTATGCTCTACATAAAATCCAATGCATAAGAAATGCAAATAATTTAAAATAATTCAAAGTTACCAAGGGTCTTTTTCAAAGTACACTCAGAAATATTCCTAAAAAGGAAAGGGGAAATAAGTCACGCGTAAGTATTATGTTAAACAATTACTTCCTTCATTTAGGGGGGAAAATTCTGTTTCTATTTCTGGCCCTCAGTCTATTTTCCTGGAGTAGATCTCCAAAAGAAGCTTACTAACGGCCAAGTACTTGCAAACAAGGAGTCCAATAATATCCCATTCCCATCCACTCTAACATCCACATAACTGATTAAATAAAAAGCCACTGTAGTAGGTTTAATTGATGGAAACTGAAATAAATAGATGTATTTATTACCCACATGGCAAAAAGTATGGAAAAGGGCACAGTCCCTATCATCTGGGATTTATTTGATGGATGGAAAGTTTAATAAGAATCTAAAAAGGCACATATGAAGAGATTTTAAATCTGGGGGAAAAAAAGGGTCATACAGTAGGGAGTGGGTTGGGGAAAAGTATTAACTATTGGAGGAAAGAAAGATGGATTTTCCTAAAGAACCTGTGGTTTAGAAAAAGACAAATACAATAGTTATGAATAGTTGAGTGACTTTAGAATCAAATCTGTCAATGTGCACTCCAGGTCCCTACCCACGTCCTGCAGAGCAGATCTCTGGGCACAGGTGGGCATCTGCAGCACTTTCATATTCTCCATGTAAGTCTTCTGTGCCTTCCAACTTGGGAAACCCTAGCCGGGGACTTTAAACTTACAAATATTCCAACTCATAAAAGAAAGAGATGTAATAAAAGTCCCTAACACATGGTCTCCGCACAGATTTGTCATTCAGAAAGGTTTCTCAGCCATGTATTCAGGCCAACTGTGAAATATCAGTTACAATAGAATACTGAGAACCACTGAAAAAAAATAAACACCAAGTAATTGTGATTGTGTAGAGGAAACGAGCTTCAAAGGGGAGCTGTCCACTTCCTGCCCCCAGTAAGCAGCTCAGAGTGGGCCCTTGTTAGTTGCTTTCCCACGCTCATGCTTCCATTTCCCCACAACCCTGCCTTCCATTTGGGGATCCATGGTAAGCTGACTGTACATCACGCCCAGCAAGGTACAGCTTGCAACCGAGGCTGAGGACTTTAGTACATTCCATCCCTTTATCCCTGATTGTGAATACAAGGATGGAGACATGGCCCAAGTCAGCCCATAGGGCCAGCTTCAGGATTTGGCTGAGTCTGCCTCCATCCTACATGCGGTCTCTTTCCCTGTTAGTCCCCAAAGCCAGTGGCAGCCATTTGGAAAGCATGAAAAGACATTATGTCTGAGAATGGAGCCAACCTCTAAGAAATGGAAAGGGAGAAACAGTGTCACAGTCACTTGTTAAGGCCATCTTCAAGTCTCCTCTAAAGCCATATCTACCTTTGAATTTTTCTAATAGGTGAGCCAATACATTACATTTGTTCAAGCCAGTATGGGTTATGGCTACACTTACATTTTTTACTATGGTAAAATATTATTCATCTAAGGCTAGGTTAAAACTTATTCATACAATGTCTAAAAGAACAAGTTTCAATAATATTTAAGCCATTAGACTATAAGTAGTATATAGAAAGTATTCAATAAAAACTTGATCACTTACATCGATATATGTTATCTTAACCATACAAGCACTCATTACAATTAAGTGAAATGATAAATACATATCAGCCTCTTTGATTTTATCTTTTTTTTCAGAGCTACGGGTTCCTAGACTTGAGGATTTCGTGGACTAGTAAAATTTCAAGAAATGTTTTAGGTACCCACAAGCTGTTTTTATTCTACCATGAAAGGATGCTAAAACACAAACATGCATACACACTCACATACACACATACCACACTGGACCATCATCTATTACATTTCATTAAAAAACAAACACCTAACGCTTAAAATGTAGGGTTACCATAATTTCAAAATAAAGAATGATTCTTCCCAAGAAATCAAGTTGATAACATACAATGAAAATACCACACAAACACACATTTTTTTTCCTCACTTCATCATCATAATGCCATGAAAGTTTACATTTTGTTTCTTGATATACTTGACTTAATAAACCATTTTGAAACTTAAGATGTTCACTAATTCAGACGGCTACCTTTCAATCATCTGGACAAACCGTAAGCCTTTCATGTGTCTGTTCTGAGAAGAGTCTCCAATCAAGTTCAAAGAAAAATCTAGGAATAGTCAAAGCTGTGACTTGTTGCTCATCTTCAATCAATTCATTTTTACGGTTTAAATTTTATAAAATCATATACTTTTTATAATTTATTTTATATTTTAGCTTCTTTTGTGAGCGTGCAAGGATTTAGATGAGAAAGTTCTCAAGGAACTTATTGGGTTGGGAAACCCATACTAACACCCATGAGATACCTGGATAGCTGGCAGGCTTTCTGGTACAATCCAGCTCAGGTTTGGTATTAAGCAAACTGAGTCTTATTCCTGTTTCTACTACTCACTAGCTACGTGATTTTAGACAAGTTCCCTGTGGGTCTTGGCCTCGGGCTCTACACGATGAGGGTTAGCATACCTTCCTCATAAGGCTGTGAAGATGAAATCAGATGTTCAGCACAGTTTCTGGCACATGGTACACTTTGCACATTAAACGTATCTCAAGTAGTTCAGGCTGAAACTGCATTTAGAGTTCATGCAGGCATGTTCATTAAATAGGTGAAGCTGGACTATTAGAGTAATTGGAAAAAGTGATGGGGTCTATGGCTCATTGGAGCATCCATGTACCACAGAAAACCTTTAAACGAATTTATTTATTTTTTAAACAAAATACTGTACATGGAAAACAACACATCTGGAGTCCAAATATAGCCCTAATTTCTAGTTTTGGGCCCATGGCAAGTAGAATGTGAAAAGACATGAAAAGAGTTGAGGGTTTCAGTGGACGGAATGTCTTCGAAAGCTACATCCAAGCTTGTAGTAATTACAATGCCTTCCCTGAAGTAGCCACTGGCTAACGCATACTTTATTCCTGTGCACAGCACTATGGGTATCTGATATTCTCATTTTACATTATTTTTATTTTTGGCCCACCTATTTCTTGTTAGAATGGAAACTCCATGAGGGTACAGACTTTGCTCCTCAGCCTGGCAAAAGAAGGTTTCCCATAAATATTTGTCGAGTGACTAAATGAAAGTTATTATTTGTTTCTGTGGATTTCTACACAGAATCACTGCTTTCAAATTCAGAATTTTAATTTCTGGAATTTAACAGGTTTATCTCAGCCCCTTGAATGATGACCCAGCTAGGAGAGCAATGTCTGACAGCCAGGTAATTCAATACAGGAATTAACAAATGGAGAATTAGTTTCAAAGGTGTTAGAAGAGGAACTGGATTTAGTAATTAATTGTAGGATGCCACTGTGCCCCCTGGGGCATAGTGACAAAGGGAGGAGGTGTTGTTGCTGGAGGCCAGGACCACCCTGACAGCTGGGACCATAAGGACTCACCCAGCTGGGCCCACTGAGGAAAGGGCTCCCCAGGGAAGCCGGACTCCAGAGCCCAGCTAGAGGTCAGAGAGCAAAGGAGCTGGGAATCCTAGCTGGCAGCGGCCCATCTGCCCTGTGATGCAGAGAGGGGCAGGACGAGGACCAGAACAGATCTGAACGCAAAGCGCAAAGGATCAGTGCAGCCTCAGTTTTAAAACATTAATACTTTAAAAAAACAAAAATGCATTAAATGTGTGATCATAAAAGTAAAAAACAAAACAAAACAAAAACCCACAAACAAAAACCACGAATACTGACGATGCAAGAACACACAGGGACCCAATCAAAGGCCAGGGCCTGAGCTGGCCCTCTATTATCTTCCCCCACTTTAAATGCTTTTGAGCATTCAACTAAAACAGGACTTTTGGGCCCCAAATACCTATGGAATATCTGGATACATGCACTTGAAAAGATAATTATTGAGGCCTGTACCTCCATGCCATTCTGATTCCTTACTCTGAGCCAACTCGGTAAAACTAGGAGACTATGTCTATAGCTAAACCTATGTGAACACACTTCTGAGCCTCTGGAGAGACAGTGTGTGTGTGTGTGTGTGTGTGTGTGTGTGTGTGTGTGTGTAATGTTATAACAAATACTTTAAGCATATACACATAGCTCACATTTTTCCCTTCACACATGACAGACTAGTCAGCAGAAATATTAATCTCTGTTTGTTGTCCTCTATTTTTCTCTCCCTTATTCCAAGAAGGCCTTTGTGTTCCTTTGCCTCAGGGGTGTTTATATCATGGTTTAAGTAGAAGTTGCCAGAAATACCACCTGCCCCCACCCTTCCTGACTTTTGTTTTCACTGAGAGCATGAAGCTAGGTCAACACGATGGGGAGGAGGGCCCTGGGGCCAGGGGTGGAGGTGAAGGATTACAAGAAACAGTCAAGATAAACTGGAGGGGGAACTCTGCAGTTGAGACAGGAGGCCAGTCAGGACTAGTGAGGCCTGGGTTGAAATTCTGGGCAGGGGGCGGGGTGGTGGTGGTGGGCGACAAGTCCTCAGTGCGGTGTCCCTCAGGAGGACAAATCATGTCCTAATTCTCAGCTTATGCGGATACCCCCCCGCCCCCCCCAGCCTATGTTAGGGAAAACAAAGCCATCATTTGATTTCAAAGGACCACTGGAAGCCAAAAAAGGGCCCAACAGCAGTGGACCAAAGTCCAGAGGGCCCCTCCAAATGTCCTGGATCTTTCCAAGGCTGGGGGCTGAGAGCCAGGGCAGAGGGAGCCTCAATCAAGGGTAAGATCTAATTTATTCCTGCACTAAGGGGTGAGGACTCAGATTTAGATCTATTTCAACTGTGAAAGCAAACAAACAAATAAGCTGATGTGCAATGTCTTGCGTCTGTATATCACAGCAGAATAATATTCACACCTGCTACACATTTAAATGTTTAAAAACTTAAGTTGCTGCTGCAGAGTTATAGCTCACGCCTTGGGCTTTCATCAGTAAATGCAGCTGTGAAATTGCTGGGGGTGGAGTGGGGCGGGGGGCTGGTGACATTATCCTTATCTCGGAGGTGGGCTTGCTGATAGTGAGACAGCACGAATGTCCCTTAGACTTGGGGGGACCAATCCCAGATTCTACAGAGAAGGCAACAGAGCCGAGGCCCCAAATTCAAGGCAAAGATGCCACAGATTACAACAGTGTTTCCCAAGCTTCAGTCCTCATGTACTAGAGGCATGCTTCATTTGCCACATCTGCGCACCACCTGTACTAATATTTACCGAATATTTCTCTACATATGGACTCACGTTTATTACTGAAACAAATTTATTCTCACCCTAAACAACAATACTCGGGAAGGCACAAGGTTGGTGTGCTACATATACACATATCACATGTGCGCTTTTCAGTATGCATGCAATAAACACGAAACTACCAGAGAACAAATGTTCGTCTGTGCACGCCTTACGATTATGTCATGCTTCGTTAAGTGGCATAACTTAGCACAGTTTGGGGAACTGCATCACATGCATTTCTGTAAGAACTATCATTGCTCTGGGTGTTCAGATGGTATTTTCTCTTCCCTTTGATCAGAGCTTCCAGACTTTGATAGCCTTCTCATGATTATTGGTCTGAATACAAAATGCTACTGAGAGAGGGAATGAGGTGGCGGGGGGCGGGGGGGGGGCAAGGGAGGGAGAAAGGAGAGTCAGAAGGAGGAGGAAGAGATGAAATAATCAGGAGAGAAGGAGAGAGAAGAAAAAGAAAGATGCTCGGGCAAGAGATCCAACATTGACAGCATAGGAACCTCTGTATTTGGGTATTTTTGTGGGAGCAATGTCATCACACCCGGAAGTCTGTTTATCAAAAACACGGTTACCTCAAGAGGCAGTATTATCCCTAAACAATGGCACAAAGCTGGTCCCAAACATAAACCTGAAAATAAGAAGCATTTATGCTCTCATCTTCCAGATTCTCCCAGAGCCTCTCAGAGTTCACCCTGTTACTTGGTCTTGGCCTTTTCGATCTATGGAGACTTACCACACAGCCAGCCCTCCCTCTGCACCTTCCCCACTCACCGTCCTTATCGGATCAGGAAGAAATTTCTGCAAAGCTCTTCCTCTGGTCACTGATATCTGGGAACCAAATCCATTAAGATATTTTTGATACTTACTCATGCTATTTTGAATGTCTGGTGCACAGGAAGGAACTGATAAAAATAGAATTACAATGCCCTTACCGCCAAAGTAGCAAAGGGGCTGATTAAGATTGATGTCTGAATAAATATACAATAGCAGACCCAACATTTTAATAGCCTTTGATGGAAACAGAAAAAGAGTGCACTTTTCCCTGACTGTGTGCATTTCTATTCCCTTACCAAGTACTTTTTTCCTAAAAGATGACTCCTCTTACTAGTATTTTCAAAGTCATGTAGAATAATAATGACAATAATATAAAATAATGACTAATATTCACTGAGAACTTACTGGATGACAGGCATGGTCTGGGAAATTTACATGTGCTAACTCAACCCGATAGGGAGGCCTGGATACTGTTATTTCTTTTTCATAGATGAGGAAACTCAGAATTAGAGATGCTGCAATAGCATAACAGAGAGATCCAAGCCCAGTCCTGCTTCTCCAGATAAGTATATTAGCATGGGAGTTACTTAATCTCTCTTCATCTAGCCTCCTCTGTAGTGAAAGGTATCTAAAATAAGGGGTTTTTGAGGACTAAATGAGAGGTACGTAAAGTCTTTCAGAGAGTGCCTACCACAGAGTCAGCCCTCAAACTCTACATCACCACCACCACCACCATCACCATCTTCATCACCACCACCACCACCATCTTTCCTTCTTCCAAATCCTCCACTGATTAGGAGGAATATTCTCTCTCTCTCTCTCTCTCTCTCTCTCTCTCTCTCTCCTCTCTTCTCTCTCTCTCATTATAATATTTTAACCTTTCTTCTGTATGTTGTTGGATTTGATTTGCTAAATTTTGTCAAATATTTTTCTGTCTGTTCATGAGGAATATTATTACATAATTTATTTTTTTGGGGGGGGATAATGCCTTTGTTAAGCTAGCCATCAGATATTAAAAAAACATTCCCTCTTCTAATTTCTGCATTTATGCAAGTTTTTGATATTTCTTCTTTGTATGTGTGATGAAATTCATCATTAAAGCCACCTGGGCCTGAAGTTTTCTTGTTGAGAGGTTTTTGAAAATGAATTCTATTTCATTATTATCTACAGGACTTTTCAAATTTTACGTTTTATCTTTTGTCTTTTTTTTAGTAAACTGTATATTTGTAAATTATCCATTTCACCTAAGTTTATTGGCATGAAGATAGTCATAATAATCTCTTATTATATTGTAACTAGAGGCCCGATGCATGAAATTCGTGCAAGAGTAGGCCTTCCTTCCCCTGGCTGCTGGCACTGGCTTCCCTCTGGCACCTGGGACCCGGACTTCTCTCTAGCTGCCGGCAGACACCTGGGCCCCAGGCTTCCCTCACAGCCCTGGGTTCATCTGGAAGGTCGTCCGGAAGGATGTCCCATCTAATTAGCATATTACGCTTTTATTATTATAGATGTTTCTAAGAGCTGTAGTGATAACTCTTTCATTCTTGGTATTGGTGATTTATATTCTTTCTTTTTCCTTGATCAGTAGAGGTTTATCAGTTTTGCCGATCTTTTCAGAGGTCAAGTTTTAGCTTTGTTAACTTTCTGTTTTCTATTTCACTGATTTCTGCTCTTACCTAAAGCAATTCCTTCATTCTAGTTACTTTGGAGTTGGTTTTGCTTTTCTTTTCCCAGGCTCCATAGATGGAAACCTGAGGTAATTGACTCAGGTCTTTATTCTTTCCTAATATAAACATTAGAGCTAAAACTTTCCTTCTAAGCAGTGCTTTATCTGTACTCTGCAAATTGTACTGTGTTGTATTTTCATTGCTATTCATTCAATTTGAAATCATTACTAAATTTGGGCATCTATGACTCATTTAGAAACATGTTGCTTAACTTCCAAATATTTGGAGTTTTCAAATGTGTCTTGTTATTGATCTCTAACCAAATTTCATTGTCTTGAGGGAATGATTTTAGACTTTAATGTGTGTGTGTGTGTGTGTGTGTGTGTGTGTATGTTTTATTGATTTTTTTCAGAGAGGAAGGGAGAGGGATAGAGTTAGAAACATCAATGAGAGAGATACATTGATCAGCTGCCTCCTGCACAACCCCCACTGGGGATGTGCCCGCAACTAAGGTACATGCCCTTGACCGGAATGAACCTGGGACCCTTCAGTCCACATGCCAACACTCCATCCACTGAGACAAACCATTTAGGGCAGACTTTAATGTTTTTAGATTTACTGAAATGTGTTTTATGGTCTAGCATATAGTCTACCTTGGTGAAAGGACCATATGCACTTGAAAAGAATGTAGTTGGGTAAAGAGTTCCACAAATATCAATTAGGCCAAAGTGGTTAGTGATGTTGTTCAGATCCTTGTATGTTTTACTGATTTTTTTTTTTTTTGGGGGGGGGGTCTAGTTTTACAATCAATTAATGAGAGAGATGTGTTAAAATCTATTATGGAATTGTCTCTCTCCCTTTAACAATGTCAATATTTGCTTCGTGTATTTCTAAGGTCCAATGTTAAGAATATATATATTTATGACTGTTATGTCTTTCTGATGAACTAATCCTTTAATCATTATGTATGTCCCTCTTTATCTATGGTAATACTCTTCTTAAAGTATATAATGTGATATTAATTGGGCTATTCCAGCCTTTTTATACTTGCCATATGCCTGGTACACCTTTTCCCATCTGTTTACATCAACCTATTTGTAGCTTATATTTGAAGTGCATCTTTATACTTAAAATGTGTCTTTTTAAAATAAAATATAGGTGTTTTCTTATTTATTCAAATAACCTCTGCCTTTTAAATTCATTTCATGTAATTATTCATGTGAGCAGATATAGGTCATCTCTTATTTTCATTTGTCCTTTGTTTTGTTTTAAAATATGTTTTTTATTAATTTTTTAGAGAGAGAGAGAGAGAGAGAGAGAGAGAGAGAGAGAGGGAGAGAGAGAGATGGAAATATTGATGAGAGAGGGACATTATTGATTGGCTGCCTCCTGCACACCCCATACTGGGAACTGAGCCTGCAACCTAGGCATGTGCCCTGAATGGGAATCGAACCAGAAACCTCTTGGTTCCTGGGTCAACAGTCAACCATTGATCCATACCAGCCAGGCTCTTTATCCTCTGTTTTTTGTTCTTCTCTTCATCCTTCCTGGCTTTTTAAATTTTTTTTGTATTAGTTAAAATTTTTGGAATTCTATTTTACCAATTGGCTTTTAAACTATATATTATATTTTTAGGGGTTATTCTAGGTTTATAGTATACATCTTTAACATTTTACAGCCAAGTTAGAATAATATTGTACCATTTCACATAAAATGTAAAAGTCTTGCAATCATGTAAGTCTTCTTACATTATTATATGACATAGTTGTCATATCCCATCTACAAATGTTATGAACACAAGAATATAACCAGTCATATGCAGTTTTGAACATAATCAGTGGGAAAGTAGATTTTTATATCCATCTAGATATAAACCATTCGTTCCCGAAGATCTGAGTTCTCCTCTAGTCTCATTTCCCTTCAAACTGAAAAATGTCCTTTCGCACTGCTTGTGTGCTTGTGGTTTGGGTTTGGTAACAATAACTTTTCTTTATTTCTTTATTGGAAAATATTATTTTGTTTTTAGTCTTCAAGGATATTTTCATTGCCTGTAGAATTCTGAGTTCACTGTTTTTTGCCCTCCACGATTTCTGATAAGAAGTTTGATGCCATTTAAATCAATGTTCCCCTATAGCAGTGGTTGGTAAACTGCGGCTTGCGAGCCACATGCGGCTCTTTGGCCCCTTGAGTGTGGCTCTTCCACAAAATACCGACTTCTGCGCATGGGCCACGAAGTTTCAATCGCAATGTACATGCGTGCCCGCATGTGGTATTTTGTGGAAGAGCCACACTCAAGGGGCCAAAGAGCCGCATGTGGCTCAAGATCCGCAGTTTGCCGACCACTGCCCTATAGGAAATGAGTTGTTTTTCATCTCGCTGCCTAAACTATTTTCTTTGGTTTTCAGCAATTTGACTATGATATCCCTGTGCATAGTTTACTTGATATTTTTCCCTATATGGAGTCCACTGGGCTTCTTAATCTGTAAATGTATGTCTTTCACCAAATTTGGGGATTTGGGAGCATTATTTCTTCAAATAAATTTTTGGTTCTACTCTCTCTTCTCCTATGGGTCTCAATTTTCCTTTATATTAGACCTTTGATATTGTCCAATAGATACCTGACAGAGCTATTAATTTTTGCAATAATTTTTATTCTCTTCTTTAGACTGTATAATTTCCATTAATCAAGCATGGAGTTCATCCACTCTTTTTTCTTTCTTTTGGTCTATCTGCTATTAAACCCATGCAATGAATGATGTATCCAGGCATTATACCTTTTCCAAAATTTCTACTTGGTTCCTTATTTTTTATATCACTTCCGATATTTCCTAGCTTTCTATTCATTACAAATATATTTTCAAGCCTCACTTAGCATAATTATAAGAGCTGCTTTAAAATCCTTTTCTGATAATTCTGTGATTCATCTTAAGGTTGGCCTCTGCTGATTGTCTTCTGCCTTGACTATGGCCCTTCACGTGTCAATTAATACTGTCTATTTTGGAGGTTATGTTGTGGAGACTCTGGATTGTGTTATATTTCTCTGAAGAATGTTCATGATTTGTTTCAGCGGCAATTCACTTGGCTAGAATCAAACTCTAAACTCTGTGGTGGGTGGTGTAGTTCAGTTCTCAGTTCAGACTGCATTCAATCTGTCCATGCATGTGTGGCTCAGGAGTCGCCCAGAGACCTGGGTAGAGTTTATATACAGATTTGGGGGCTCCTTTTAGTTCTCTCTTTTTTTTCTGAAACTCTCCCTCACTTGTTGGTAGCTCTGGTTATTCTAAACTCTTTCAAATAGCTCCTCCTGCCAAAAAAAAAAAAAAGGAGTGCAGGCTCTCCTTTGGAATTTTAGCTACCCCATGCCATAACTCTAACTATGGCTGCCCTCAGGGCAAAACCAAAGAAATGGAAAACTCACTCTATGCCAGTTGCTTCCTCTAAGTGTCAAATCCCCTCCAAAAATCTCCGTTTGTGTGTTTGTTCTCCAAAGCCTTTGGTGTTATTTTTTGGATTTCCCTCCCCAGAATTTATAGTTATTTGTGGATGGTTCAATCTGTTAGGAGTTTATTCTTTCATAATCATAGCAGAAACTCAAAGTATCATTTTTATAAAGTTCTACACCAATATTTAGATATGTGTTCATTAAGATACATTTAAAAGAACTAAAAAAGGATAAAGATAAAGTTCAAATTAATTTACCCCTGGAGAAAAAAGATAGAGGGAAACACCATAATAATACAAATTATTGTCTGAGTTCTAGTGCTCTGGCTGTGTGTGTGGGCTAAAGGTTGTTCACTACATTATTCAGAAAAGGATAAATAACATGATAATAATAGGGCTATGCAGAGACCCGCGATGGCCGTGTGTCATGAACCAAGGACTTTGATAAATTTAATTCTGTCCATCTAAAAACAAATGTGCACAGAGTCCTCATCTTGTCCTTAGACTCCTGAAAAGTCTCAATACCGACATGATTCTGAGAAGCTCCAGTCACAGGGCCTATGAAATAGATAAGGATTTATGAGATTCATTGATAGGTGAAATTTATGGGCCATTCAAATTTAGGCACATCTTGGGCACATGGTTAATAATGAGAACCCCCCTAAATAACGTTGTGGTTTGAATGAGAAGGATAAAAAGACAAAACCAGGCATGTGTGTATTGTTTCTTTGTTCACAATACGTACAGGCTGTTTGAGACAGGAGAAGTTCCTAAGGGTTTAGAAGCAAGGAATAAGAATGAAAAGAGACTGAGCGTAAGAACGCTGAAGCATTGTCAAGGCAGGAGAAACCTTCAGCTTGCATGCTTAAAAGCTTGTCCACACGTCAGGGACCGTGGGACATTTTCCCAGAGGGGACTGGACAGGGAGCCTCTCTGGTCTTAGTATCTTAAACTAGGCTGAATGGAACACCAGGGAATATGCTGGAGGGAGGGAGATCACACTGGCCAAAGGGGTGGAAAAAGTGATGTAATCAGAGTTCTTTCCCATCTCTAATTTTATGACTCTCTGTAAAAAAGAAGAATTCAAACCACTTCAAAATAAGATCACCGGAGACCTGGCTTGAAGACTGGATCTGTTGAGAAAGAAGTTGATAAAGACCTACTCTCCTGGTTGATAATCACATACCATGCTAAAATATACCTCCACCTGACTACTGCTTCTTCGTAGCAAACACAGGGTAAATTTATAAAGGAAAACAGACGACTTCTCTGGGAATCAGGCATAGCAGGGGGATAACCCACAAACAATACCACCCAAAATTAGGGCTCTGTTTCCCAACAGCCAAAAGCTTGGCAAATCACGCCCCATGTTTTATTTCTCAGGATGTTTAAAAGAGCACAACAGAAGGCCCTTTTTCTCCTGCTTGCTACCTGGGTTGATTTTTAAGGACTCTCAATGACAAACCACTAGAGCAGTGGTTCTCAACCTTCTGGCCCTTTAAATACAGTTCCTCATGTTGTGACCCAACCATAAAATTATTTTCGTTGCTACTTCATAACTGTAATGTTGCTACGGTTATGAATCGTCATGTAAATATCTGATATGCAGGATGGTCTTAGGCGACCCCTGTGAAAGGGTCGTTAGACTGCCAAAGGGGTCGCGACCCACAGGTTGAGAACCGCTGCACTAGAGAAAAGAAGTACCGTTAGATTTTATTTTCTTTTTTCCTACTTGTGGCCATTAACAGTAAATTGTCTGTATTTTACCAAGTCAAAGGGGGAAACATCCTTTTTGTTGCTTTCACTGAAACATCCATGAAAACACATTTTAAAAGCTTAACTTTATAAAAGTACATTTGTGTGTGTGTGTGTGTGTGTGTGTGTGTGTGTGTGTGTAAAAAGGGGACTGAGAAATTTGCTAATTGCAATCAAATTCAAATCTCCAATCCAGTGAATACCCCTGTGGGTGTGAGGAAATGGCGCCTCTTTGGGGAAAGGTATTCCTAATTATGTGGCATGCTAGAGAGGCACCCAAGTTTATGTCAGGAGCAGATGCTGATAAGATATGCTCCAAAGGAATCGTGTCTGGACTGTTTCAACTGGGAGGGTGTTGGCGTAATGTTGGTATTTAGCTGTGATCTAGAGGCCAGCAAAGGTTAGGTCGCACAAAGCAGAGCCTAATGAAGCTGCTAGTGTCTGGGGTGAAGGAGCCACAAAGCCTTTCAAATTAGCAGCTGAATACTGACACTCATTAGTGATTATATATGCAAGGGCTGCAACTTAAGCCCCAACCACTAAAACAGCCTAGCCGCTCTGCATACACACAAAGAAATAAAGTATGTACAAAAATAAAGAACTGGAACCTTTTCAATGTCTTCCCTTTCGCATTTTGACATTTTCCTTTAAAAAAAAAAATTGACAGGACTGCAGTTACCTTCCAATTTGGTACTGAAATAATTACCACCACGACTAAAATGAGACTTCATTTATTTTTAAATCAAGGAAGGTCTAGTCACAAATTGCTTCTGCTAAGTTCTGTACAAGACATAATACACTCTTGTTAACTAACAAAACCAATAAATCAGGCTGAAGCACTTATTAAAGTATCTTGCAGCACTAAATTTATCACTGATGACAAATTTAATTTGGGACTGTGACAGTTTGCTCCGTGCATGTACAGTACTCCAACAGATTTCTTTAATTTTGGGGGAGAAGGGGCCTGCAGAATGGTCATTGCTGAAATTTACTAGAAATTTTTAGAGATGTAAAAGAATTCCAATAGGAAACTGTGTTTTTCCCACAGCGTCACTGTCCTTATGAAAAGTTATGCATTAAAGTTCCTTTCCAGCCAATTCTATCATTCGATGTTAGAGTTAGCAGAATTTTAAAAATGGTGATAATGAGCATTTTAGGAAGCAATTTATAATCATCACTCAGTTAACCCACACTCTATCTCCATGGTTAGGTCACTGCTTGTCCCTTGCTAATGAAGATAAGAAAACTGAGATACGGACTTTCTCCCTATCTAACAGGTAGAATAATTTCAATCTGTGGCACAAGGGAGGGTGGGAAGAAAAAAAAGAAAGGACAATCACAAAATTGTGCTGGGTTTTATGGTTAGTCAACACTGTAGTTCATATTCTCACTTTAAGTATCAAATGAAAATTACATCCCAAATACACATAAAGTTATTATTAATAGGCAACTTTTGCTCAACAACATACTTCTAGATTGTCTAATATGAATAATGCCTTATTTTCTCTTCCAGTCAACTGCCCTGTGCAGCTTATTGTACAACACAGCCAGGCTACACAAGTTATATTTTCTATAAACTTTTCCTCCTCCTAAACCACAGCTCTGCAATTGTACATTAGCATTTTCTTACTGTCTTTTCAAACGGTATTTTCTTTCTTGACAATGCAATCAGCATATAAAAACCAAATTTCACCGCCTGGTCCCGTTTAATGCAAACTGAACACCCTAAACCCCAGCCTGACAAGGGGAATGCGTTAAGCTCTGGGACAAAAGCATCCAAGTCGACCTGTTTTGCAGACTGATTAATAGAAACAAGCTCCAAGGACTAATCACAAGTCGAGCGAGCCCTGTTTTGCAGATTAATAGAACAAAGACACCGGAGAGGAGGGGAGGTTACAGCACCGGAATACAAATAAGCAAAGGTAGGCACCAGGCTTTCCTCCACTGAAGTCACATCCTATAAAGCCAGACCCACAGACCCCAAGTCCCAGGGTGCCATGTTCAGGGATAAACCAAAACATGGCACCAAAGAGGTCTGGGTTCCCTCCATCACCCCAGCACTAAATGAACCATCTAGGCGCCACCTTCTATGGAGATTCTGATGTAAAAGAGGAAACAACATCTTTCCTCAGAATGAGGCTGGCCCTGGGTGCTCTGGGGAATCCTTCCATGTCACCCGGCAAACCACAGCACTTGTTGATTAGGATGGACGCTACCACCTCCCCAGCAATGGTAATCTGTGAAGTGTGTGTGTACGCCCAGGCCACAAATAGACAGGAACTATACACACAGGGTCAGCATAATGTTAGAAGAGAGTTCATTGCAAAATTACCCCTCGACACAGATTTTACAAGAGAATGTGGCCTTTTTTTCCTGACTGTAAAAAACAAAGACTTGCCCACTGTAAGAATATTCAAAATCCCACGGAAGTAGAATGAAAGAAAGAAAGAAAAAAGAACATGCATAAGGGAACATCGCTGTTTGACTTGTGGTGTAGTACCTCTCAGTTTTCATTTTCTCTGTATATTTATATGTTTTTGGTAATGCTATGAGCCCTCTGTATATTTTTAGTGGAGATATGGCTTTTGAAGTGCTTACTGCTAAATATGAGAAGAAAAACATATCACTGCTCTCTGATGACTGATGCTAATTCTTGAATGACTTAAAACCAGGTGAATGTGTGAATTTTTACTGGAATTGTACAGTTTTCATCCGTGTGCGTATCTGGTTCACTGAAGAGAGTTTACACAGCTTGGGAAACAATCTTCAGGAATTTAGATGTCTGGCTTTTTGCTGTTGTTTTTTTTGTCTCGGTCCCAAGAAGAGGATTAGGTTCAATGGACAAAGAGAATGCATTTTCCCCTGGCATACATGTATTCTGCTTTATCAATAATCTGATTATTCTGTTTATTGCAATAATCAAGGAGGGAAAAACATTTGTAATGAATACCATAAATATCAACAGTTACAAATCTCCAAACTGACTTCTGTGTACTGTTAAGCCTGTGGTCTTCAGGCCAACCGAACTGCAGAATTCCAAAGCAGTGATCCTGTTTCTCTCAGGCTTTTCAGAACAGAGTTCAAACTCCACAGAAGGTCATTTCTATAGCAAATAACCTAAAAAGCAATACCCTTCATACCCTTCTTGGTATCAGATTTTCCCTCTAATAGAAATACTGAACAGCATATAAACAGGGTTTTTGAATGTACGAAGGTGCTCAGTACCCTGAAAATTCCCTCGCCTTTCGTGGGCCTGTCTCTGAAGCTGCTGCAAGTCACAACTATATAGAACTCGTCTCCGGAAAGAGCTATTTAAAAGCACAGAGGTCAAGGCCACACACTCCCTTAGGTTTCCTCCCATTTTTCCTACTCATGCTGCTGGACCAATAGGTAAATCTTCTCCTTGCAGAAGTATATCTTTTTAAAGGAGAGGCTGAATTTGGATTAGAAAATAAACTAATCTTTGCTGTTTCATGTGGGGGGGAAAAAAAGAGAGAGAAGCATGAGGAATGTACACTAGCTGAGGCATCGTAAGCATAGCCTAAAACCCTCATTCTTTAATGCTTCCTCTGTATTAATTTATATAAACAATATAAAAGCAAACCCTACAAATGGAGCTTCTGAAATTTCTTTTCCACAGTATTTTTTCCCTTAAGTCATAACACCAAAGGGTAAGAAGTAAAAAAAATGTAATGAAGTGGCTAATAATTGCCCAGTGGCATTATTTCCAAATAGTTTTGCCGTTATCAATTTGTGCATAGGTGTTAGTCTAGCATCTTTTGTTTATTCTGAAAAGATCAAAGCCAGAAGGTGTTTTCTATTGATTCTTCATTCAAAATAAAAACAGAGGCCAGATGATGGCTAGTGAATTGGGGATTAGACTTTTAAATCATGAATGCAATAAAAAGTCCTCCCCCTCCCCCAGCCTAAAACTTGTCTTCTATAATCCTCTTTTTAGAACCAGGATACTCTGAGCCATTTCCCATCGCTCACAAAGCCTTGTGTGGCATGAAAACTCAGAACATCTTATTGGACTCAGTGTTCAGATTGAATATGTCCCATAATTTCAATACATACAGTAGCTTGAAATGTAGTGAGAAAAAAATAGAGTAATCTCCAGTTATGAAGCCAGGCAGGCATCAGAACCACTTAGTCTTAAGTGCAATCATTTTGTACACAGTATGTTAAAAAAAAAAAAAAGTGCATAGTCAATTTTAGGAAAAAAATGGAAAACCAGTGTGCCTAATCTGGACTATTTTTTTTTACCCTTGCAAACATAGTATTGGTTTTACTTAGTCTTCAGTGTTGATTTACTAGGAGTTCATATGAAATTTTAGCACCACTTTTTAAAAAATGTGAGCTATCCTAAACCCACATGCCAGACATTTAGACCTGAAAGTATCTAAATTACCCAATAAATATCACCAGCACCTTCAAAGGCTGTCTTGGGAAGTTGTATTCTGGGAAGGATCTTATTTACACTAGCTAGTTCTTAACTATTTTCTCCAATTTCCCTTTTATATACCAAGTGCTTCTCTTTGTTGACTTTTCATTTTTCACTGAAAATTTCATACTTGGACATTACTAGTCATAGTAACTGTATTTACACTTTAACTAAGCTGATCTTTTCTAATATATGAGCAAAACTTATATCCCCTCCTGAATTAATGCAGATTTGTAATTCATCTTTTCTACATTTTACAGAATGTAGACACATTCTGTTAATGCAAAGGCTGTCAAATTTGTCACTAATTTCCTGTGTAAGCAGTCCTCATGGAACATTCCACATTCAATTTATAGTCCCCATCCAAGATTACCTTTATTTTTCTTGGGTGAAAACACAGTACCAAGTGTTACTGATATATTCAAAACGATATTCATGTAAGTGACCTTAAAAATGTCCATATGTCTTCATTTAACAGACATCCATTCACTCTTCTATGTCTTTTGACTTAGTGCAGCTGATATATGGAGTTCTTTCCTTAAATGGTTTGCAGTTATCCAGATCATAAGCAACTTGCTGTGCAAAGAAACTGTAGAACAATTGCTTTTAAAAATACTCTCTCTCTTTCTCATACACACACAAATAGGGGTAACCATTTTCCTAGACTAAGTTTTCTATTCACCTCATTTCTGCTCCTTTTTACTCTCCCCTTCTACACTGGTATACCATCATAAAAAAAGAAAAAGAGACAACCAAGATGGCGGCATAGGTAAACACCTGTACTTGCTGCCTCTCACAACCACATCAAAACTACAACTAAGGGACAAAACAAATATCATCCAGAACCACAGGAAAGTCGCTGGCTGAGTGGAAGTTCTACAACTAGAAGGAAAGAAAAAAGCGCATTGAGACTGGTAGGAGGTGTGAAGGTGCGGAGGTGCAAAGGCGTGCGTGAAACGGGCCAGCAACTGGGTGTGCTGTTGTATTTTTCAATCAGGAGAGAGATATAAGCTCCCAATTGCTCTGAACTCCAGTTCCGGGCGAGACTCTGGGGGCCCAGACTCATACAGGGAGAAACCGGACTGTCTGGCATTGGGCTGGAACATGAGGGTGGCTTTCTCTCAGAGGTGCTCACAGCGATCACTGCTCCTACATGGGGCCGCAGGACACAGAGACCCGGGGGCCTCTCCGGAGCAGGGCTGACTGGCAGCCATTGCTGTTTACTCTGCCCTGGTAATTCCCTGAGACCCTGCCCCACCCAATTTACAACCCCACCCAAGCTGTGTGCAGTGGCTTTTACATATCAATGGCCTGTCCTTTTGCTACCTAAAACCTAACAAACTGCAGCTAGGTCAGAGAGCTCCAAAGCTTCCAAAAGAAGGCCTAAGTCCTGGCAGCAGCAGCCATCATTGCTTCACAGCTGGGCCTCATCTGGGCACTTCCAAACCCCAAACAAAGAGGATATAGAGTTCAAAACCACGGTTATAAGGTTACTCAAGAATCTTCTAGAAATCTCCAAGAAATTTAGTGAGACCCTCAAGGATATCAAAAAGGACCAATCAGAAATTAAGAATACACTGACTGAAATAAAGAATAATATACAGAGATCCAACAGTAGAGTAGAGGATCCCAAGAATCAAGTCAAAGATTTGAAATACGAAGAAGCAAAAAACACCCAACCGGAAAAGCAAAAAGAAAAAAGAATCCAAAAATATGAAGATAGTGTAAGGAGCCTCTGGGACAACTTCCAAGTGTACCAACATGCAAATTATGGGGTGCCAGAAGAAGAGAGAGAGCAAGATATTGAAAACCTATTTGAAGAAATAATGACAGAAAACTTCCCCTACCTGGTGAAAGAAATAGACTTACAAGTCCAGGAAGTGCAGAGAACCCCAAACAAGAGGAATCCAAAGAGGACCATACCAAGACACATCATAATTAAAATGCCAAGGGCAAAAGACAAAGAGAGAATCTTAAAAGTGGCAAGAGAAAAACAGTTAATTACCTACAAGGGAGTACCCATACAACTGTCAGCTGATTTCTCAACAGAAACTATGCAGGCCAGAGGGAGTGGCAAGAAATATTCAAAGTGATGAATACTAAGAACCTACAGCCAAGATTACTCTACCCAGCAAAGCTATCATTTAGAATTGAAGGTCAGATAAAGAGCTTCACAGACAAGAAAAAGCTAAAGGAGTTCATCACTACCAAACCAGTATTATATGAAATGCTGAAGGGTAATCTTTAAGAAGAGGAAGAATGCCCTAACCAATTTGGCTCAGTGGACAGAGAGTCAGCCTGCAGACTCACGGGTCCCAGGTTCGATTCCAGTCAAGGGCATGTACCTTGGTTGCGGGCACATCCCCAGTAGGGAGTGTACAGGAGGCAGCTGATCGATGTTTCTCTCTCATTGATGTTTCTAACTCTCTATCCTTCTCCCTTCCTCTGTGTAAAAAATCAATAAAATATATTTTTAAAAAAATGAAGAGGAAGAAGAAAAAGGTAAAGATAAAAATTATGAACAACAGTGACAACAAATACATATCTATCAACAAATGAATCTAAAACTCAAGTGAATAAAAAATCTGATGAACAGAATAAACTGGTGAATATAATAGAATCAGGGGCATAGAAAGGGAGTGGACTGACCATTCTTGGGGGGTGCAGGAAGAGATTAGACAAAAATCTTACACTTATGGACGAGGACAGTGCGGGGAGGGTAAGGGCATGGGGTGGGGGTGGGGACCGCGTGGAGGGGAGCTATGGGGAAAAAAGAGGAACAACTATAATAATCTGAACAATAAAGATTTATTAAAAGAAAAAGAAAAACAAACAGCCCTGGCCAGTGACTCAGTTGGTTGGAACATCATCCCATACACCAAACAGGCTGCAGATTTGATTCTCGGTCAAGGCAATAACTAGGTTTTGGGTTCAATCTCTGGTAGAGGTACATCTTGGAGGCAAATAATCAATGTTTCTCTCTCACACTGATATTTCTCTCTCTCTCTCTCTCTCTCTCTCTCTCTCTCTCTCTCTCTCTTTCTCTCTCTCTCTCTCTCTCCTCTCTCCTCTCTCCCTTCCTCTCTCTCTAAAATCAATGAACATATCCTGGGGTGAGGATTACAAAACAAAACAAAAGCAAACAAACAAAAAACCTAGCCATTACAAAACTACCCAATTGCTACTTTTCAGGGAAGAAAATAATACTTACTGAGCATTTCCTGAGTGCCAGAATCTTAGCATAGCACCATCATTACATTTTAATTTCATGAAATATATACTGACTAGTAAAAAAAGAAAAAGAAAAAAAAGGCTGTGGGGTTGAACTTCTTGGGAAATGGGCATCCTTGGGTAAGTTATTTAACTTGTGTAACCAATTTTATCACGACCCATGTGGGGTTTGTAAAATTACCTTCTCTATAGGGTTGCTGTGAGGCTTCGAAACAATGTTATATGAAGTACCTGTATGTGGGTGATGCTCAATACATAGTAATTATTATTTGCATACCCATTTGACAGATGAATTTGCAGTTCAGGGAAATGAAATAGCAAGGTAAGTGAGTTAAAGGAACTTATGTAGTTACCTGAACTCACTTGTGAGAACATCTGAGCTATAGGGGAGAAGTGCGCCCCTGGAAGGCAAAGCAGCAGCAGTGTATGGGAATCTGGCAAAGATGGGTCAAGACTGTCAATGGAGCCCTAGAGGACTCCCTATCTGGTAACACCTGGAGAAATTCGCACTACTCTTAGTGTTCAGAGTATAAAGTGAGAAATCCATGTTTGCCAAATAGCTTGAAAATAAATGGCACAGAATCGACATGACTTCAGTTTAACTCTAAGAATTCAACCACTGAGAATTCCACCGTTGCAAAAAGAGAATATGAAATACTTGATAACTGGTTTCTAATGTCCAAAAGACTTGCTGAGGGCCCATCTGGTTTAGCTTCCTACCAAACTCACACCTCATGCTGACTTCCTTTACCACAGCTTGGAGATGCAGTCTCCAACTCTAACGGAGATTTCCATGCTGCTCACAACCTGGAGATAAGGCATCTGAGGGGAAAAGATGGCAATGAAGAACCTAAAACTATTGTTGGAGCCTTCCTTTGAAGACTCTAACTGCTTTCAAGTTAAGTTTGTCCAACTACTCCCATTCTTCACCTTGACTAAACCTGCACACCTGGAGAGATGCTACTATGCTTTCTGTATTGTTGAATGTTCAGGAAGGATCTAGATATTAGATATGTTCATGAAGCTCATGAATATAATTTAGCACTCTGTTTGATTCCATTACATTCTACCATCTCTGGTCCTCCTTGTAGATTGGTGGCTATGCTAGATCTTGTATTGGAAATACTTTCTTTCCTTTTGTAACTGGGTGTCTCATCTGTGTAGACCTTCAGTCCATCAACCACGGGCACATCTCTACTGCCACCACCCTTACTCATCCATTCATTCAGCAGATATGGACTTAGCATCCACTCTATGCCAGCACTGGGCTAGCCTAGGGTATGCCTAGAGAACAAAGCCAACAGGATTTCTGCCCTCATGGAGCTTATAGCCACTGTAGAATCCCTTCTACCCACCAGCAGCAGCTCTAGGTTAAAAAGAAAGCTGTCAGTTTAACATGAGAGGTTGAAAGAGCACCCGGCAGCAAGCCAGCTGGGTCTCAACGTGAAGGTCCAGGCCTTCTCTGTAGCCTGGTGTCTGGACTCTCACCAGGCCTGACTTCAGTGGGGGCACGTGGCCAGCGTTTTCTTCTCGGTGCATATGCCCAGGGCTGCTGTCTCTCTCACCTGCTACTTGGTTCCTGGGAGGGAAAAAGCCACATGCACCTCACACCCGCCCCCCTGATGGGTGTGCAAAGCAAACGGAAGCTGTCTCTATGGAGCAGAAACACCAGAAAGACCTGGTCTAGGTCTTACAAGAAGTAGATTATTCATTTTTAAAACCCTAGTTTCCAGAGCACACCATGTAAGAGATAATGGATCGTCCCTTGGTTCTGTCACCTCCACATTCCTATTTCCCCCCACAGGCACCTTATCACTGGGTCCTGAGAGCTCCTGAAGCTTACTGGCTTGGACTTCTGTCTGCCCTTTTTGTCACTAGATGGACACAGCTGAGAGCTCTAAGTGGCTACTTCCTGCATTGCCTCAGGTCAAGGAGCAGAGGGACATCAGCGGTTACTAGGATACCCTGGTTTAGTCTAAAGAACTCAGCAAAGGTACTCGGGATTCTAGCCCCTCTTCTCCCCAAACTAACTCCGTGACTTTGGGCACGTCACCTTCTCTGTTAAAAACTCTATCTTGATCTCCTGCGTCAACATGGGACAATGCCAAGGAGACCTATAAACACTTGTAAATGCTGGTTATTGTTGCTTTCAATACATACTCTGCTGATTTTGATTGCTTAGAATTGTTTTTCTACTTAAATTTTAATTACTTAGGATGATTGTGAAGCCCAAATGTGATAGCACGTGAAAACTCTGAGTGAAAAATACCATCCAAATGTCAGTTTATTATCGTTGTCTGCTGATTGATTTTGTCTCTCAGAATGCACAGGCAAAAACTTAAGGTATGCCAGTGGCTGATACACAACCAACACTTCTATGCCCCATCTGTCTATACAACCACCACCAACACATCAGAGAAAGGCACAGGACAGGCCTCCCAGGTTTGGACAGAGTGGGAGGAAAGGTAGGTAGGAGGTGGCTTCAACATCACCAGGTCTGCATACACTGCCTTTCGAAATGGTAGATGCTGACACGGCCGTCAATGGGAGGTAGGAAGCCAAGGGATTGGCTTTGCTTTCTCCTTTTTCAAATAAACAGGGCAATTGTCAAACCATAAGTGAATCGAACCCCGGGCAGCTTTAAGAGCAGTCAGCTGTATTCTGAAACAGGCAAAAATGTAAACAGAGCCTGAAACTTTAGAGCAGGACAGGCCTGACCGTAGGTTTCATTATGGGAGAGTCTGTGGGCCCTGAGCCAAGAAAAATGAAATGCTAGCCTGGGCCTTTAAACAGAATCATGTAAAAGCGGAGTGCATATTTGTTTAGAGCACGCACACACACACATGCACACACACACACACATACACACATACACTCACACACACAGACCTTTTATGTGCCAATACCTTTCTGAACCCTCCTGAATAAAAGCCGGAATCCTGGGAACGTGGTACAGAACCAACATTGTGTGTATAGTTCTGGTTCTTTGGTGTGAAAGGGCTTTCCTGCTGAATATGGAGATTTTTTTTTTTTTTTTTTTATCTCCTCCTCCTCCTCCTCCTTCTTCTTTCTTTGGCCAAGTTAATGACAAAGTATGACTGCGATCATAAAATAAATGAGCCCATTCCACCGATCCCCAAATCTGAATTCTATCATATGAACTGCCAATTGGTTTTCGAGTCCGCTCACTCAATATCTGCTGTTAATTTGTTTGCTATTTTGAGAACTTGAAGACTGTCATCAAAGTACATGATGCATTACAGAACTTATAATTGGAAATTAAAACATCTGACGCTTTTCCGACGGGGTAAACATAAAGCACTCTTGCACTGAACAGAGCAAGGAAACGTGAGCAACCTTGTGGCTGTTGGTATGCAAGCACAATGACCAATGCCGCAGAGTGGAATCAACACTTAACTCCCACTTTGAAAAATGCTGAGAAAATTACATCTCAATGAATGAATGAACTCAACATGTTTATGACCCTAAATGGGGGGAAGCAAGAAGGGGGGGCCGGGTCCTACTCACACTTTCTTTGAAAATGCAACTCTATGGGCTTTCTCTTGCTATTTCAGCCGTTTTAGAATTACGCTGCCCAGGCTCCAGATCCAATTTTCCTGCTGCAGAAGTTAAGGCACTTCCTCCACAGTTACTAAATCTGACAAATTACACCTGGGTCTACTCTAACATGAAAAAGTGTGCTCTTTGTTCCTGACCCCTTGGTCAGCCCAGAGATCAAATTCCTGCACGTCGGAAAGCCCCACTCATATTCATTAAAAGCCACGGGAGACCGGCTCTGCACTGCTGTGGAAGAGGGGACCGAGGTGCAGGCTGCTGCTGAACCCCACAACCGCTCTGCTCGGAGCAATATAGACTCTACTTTTTGTAGCTGGGCTGCTGGTCAATTAGCACCTGGATTTTTTCTCTCTCTAAACAGTACCTTAGAAACAAAAGAGCAGCTGAAATCAGAAAAAAAAAAAAAAAAAAGGAAGGGGCTAGTGAGTGTTTAAATGCCAAGTTCCATGAGTGAGTTTGCCAGAACTTGCTTGCACTAAAATGCTGGCTGCACAGAACAGTAACCAAAAATACAAAAATGATTCAAAAATGCCACTGTCCCTCTACCCTGGCCAGACAAGCAGTTTGTTACCACAGTGGCTAATACTGGACAGATTAGAGTGTTGTCTCCTCTTTCTAACCATCCTTAGCCTTTGGAAAAGACATTACAGAGCTGAGTGATCGTAAAGAGGAAATCAGGAAGCATCTTGGCAGCAGAGAATCAACACGAGGGATACAAGAAACCAAGAAGCTTTCCTGTGGGGACAGCAAAGTCCTAGGGGGACCTAGCTGCCTGCAACACAGACCCTCTTCTTCTGTCCCCCGAGGAGGGGGAGAAAAACATAACAGGAGAAGTTAAGAAAAGGTGTGGCTGAACTGCAGCTCCCAAAGACGACAGCACATCCTGCCTGATCCCTTTCTTTAAGATTCCTGGAATAACAAGATGGTGAAGGAAAATAGACAGAAGCCACAAGAAGCTGTCAAAAGGCCTCTTGAGTCAGGGGTGTCCCCAGGAAGGCATCAACTTTCATCCTCCTTCCAGGGGAGCACCTTTCTCCCTGGACAAGTCACCCCACTTACAACGTCTTCAGTGTGGGCCACTGAATTTCCCCAGACCCAACAAACCATACCCAGCTGCCTCCCTTGGGCATCTAAGGAGTAGCGTGCACTCCAATTGTAAACACACGTGAAAGCGCTGCAGTTGTCTGTTATTTTCCACATACATGTTCCCACTACATGGTAAATCAGGAGATACTGCTTTCATCCTCCCTGATCTTTAGAAAACTCTCCTTACATGTTTATAACTTGTAATATTACAAGCTGTAAGCATGTAATGAATGTGGACTAATATTCCTTTCCTATAGGAGACCAAGTCACATTTTTTAGATACATGAGTCATAGCTATCTTCCTGGTCAGATGGCAATTACTTTTGAGAAACCCATGACAGGATGGAAATCTTTAGTATCTAGGTTCTTATTTTGATTTCTGTTTTATCGATTAGCACCACTTGCAAATCAGCAAATCAGAGAACTTAATATTTCCTCAAAAAAAAAAGTCATTGGAAAGGCATACAAATCAAATGTAAACCTGTTCCCATAGTTTGGGGGGGGGTGGTTTACAATATCTAATGGGTTACTAAGCAAGCATTCACCAATGGGAGAATCTCAGGGAAGGAAAAACCTAACTTCTGAAGCGAGAAAAGTGGTAACTTAGCTTCTAGTTGAATTCTTAATAGCGAAAAAGGTTTAAAAATGTATATAAGATATTAAAATAATAAAGCAGGCCCACAAAATCCCGACTTCGAAGATTCTGACTTTGGTGACGTTACAGTGAGTGGCACAGGAAGAGACCAGTGCAGAACCCATTGCCCCTGTTTTTGACAAGAGAGAAGTTGAGAGATTCACCTTGTCACCCAATCAGCAGAGGCTAGAACCCACCCCATCAGACTCCTAGTGCAATAGTCTTCGTATGGAGTGGACAAAGGTACAAAATAGACTGGAAACACCAACCCCACTATATCAGTAATAGCTTCTCAAAGGCTTACTCGATGCCAGGAAGTCTTCTGCGTGCTGCGGATGCATTAACTCATCTATCCTTCTAACAACCGCGTGAGGGACGTCAGGCTGCTATCTCCCACTTCAGAAATGAGCAAACAGAAGCATGGAGATGTTCAGAAACGCACCCCAGGTCCCAGAGCTGAGTAAGTGGGATATCTGGTAAAATCTGCCCTCCCTGAACAGAAATGCTCCTGGAAGCTTCCCTAAGTAAGTGTTCAGATGATCAACAGTCCTGGGAATATTAATTTGGACAAAACAGCGTCACAATAAGATCCAAATTCCTGAAGCCTCCAAAATATAGGATGCGACTGGAATTTCCTTTTCACCAACCTCTGCATTTTTTTGTCAAAAGACAAAGTAGCAACGATTCCTATGGATGAGACAAATTCCACGTAGAGATCTCCTTTGCTGTAGTGAGGTGCTAGGGAGGAAGTAGTTCAAACTTTCTGGAAACCCCAACAAAATATGTACAAAACCAACCTCAAGACAACATTTCAGATGGCTAATGGTGCCTATTTTCTTGTCTTTACCACCTTTTCCAATATTCAAATAAAATTCCTGAATAATATGAATCCAATGCAGACATAAACTTTGTCCAAAGTTTGTACCACCACCAAACATGAATTACCTGTCATCACATCCCATATTTGAATTACAATAGTATGTTTTTTATTTCTTGAGATGTTCCAAAATCTGCCCCAGGATCCAAAATCACTCCCTCATTCATCACAGCCCTAATCTGATTTAGCTAAACCAGACGCTACACAGGTCTGGGTCTGCACAGAGAGGGAGGAAGTTTGTTTGCTATCATCACTTCCGCAACTATCAACCCAGGGATCTTGGAAAGTTCTGCATGTTCAGGAGTAGCCTTCAGTCTTCTGTGCCCTTTGAAGATTTTTCTGAAATCATCTGAAGTTATTGAATAAATGACCGGGACTCCACACAGAGCTTCTCTGTCAGTCAGAGGTCATGCCTCAACTACCAGAGAGTCAGGAAGAAGCGGCTGAAACGCTCCCTCTCTCTCCTACTGTTTACCCAGAAATGCTCATATCAACCTCCCACTCTACCCTGAGGTTCGTTTTCAGGTTCCTGTTTAATAAGACTAGTTTCTGCTGTTTATTCTCTTTTCCCTTTACCGCCTTCTCACATATAAAGTAATTAATTGATATACATCAAGAAAGCTGGGTATAGCCACTGCAGATAATAACCTCTGATTCCCACACCATGACCACCACCATCCAGCCATTCCATGTACCCTGCCGTCAGACTCAAATCAGGAGGCTGCCATTTGGTACCTGTGTGATTCTTGAGCAGTTCCTTAACCTTTCTGTGCCCGAGTTTTCTCATCTGCCAAATAAGAATCATAACAGTGCCTATCTCTTAAAGAAAGGTCTTTTGAATAAAGGAGATACTAGATATAAATAGGATTTAGAATAGTGCCTGGCATACATAGTAAGGACTCAGTTAAGAGTTCAAAACCATTGCCAGGCTGATTTTAACACAGATATACTTCCTGTACCCACTCATCAGTCCTTTCGGATGCCAAATAAAATAGAAGATATCTCAACTTTCTATGCTACAGAGGACAAACCAAACTGTCAAATGCGGTAGCCAATCTGAATGTACTCTCTTTGTCCTCTTCCAGCCTTAACCTGCAACTCCTGGGGCAGGGCTGGAGTACTTCTCCAGGTTGGGTGGGTAAAAACTAATTCTTCTGCTCTATATACACATGGAATGCTTAAAAATTACATAAATTATAAAAATCCAAGACTTGTTTGATATGGATGATCTGAACTGTCCCATTTTAAAGATGAAAAATCTGGCTCTGAAGGCTCCAGACCCTATAAATACTTAGCGGCAGAGCCAAGGCCAGAAAATTATTAATTATTATCCTAATAAAACCACCTAAATCCATTGCAAATGTCACGTGACTTAATATTCATCATAACGCTCTAAAGTGATTATTATTTTCACCCCCTTAGAGATGCAGACACTGGGGCTCAAACTCTGTCAATTAGCTTCTTCAAAACCAGACAACTGATGACTGGTAGAGCCAAGGTCAACATACTTCTTGACTGGCCCCAAAGAATATGCCCCTGCTCCCAGCTTTCTAGATCTCAGTGCTGAGGACTCTAGGACTGAGCTTGCAGCCTGTGACTTCCTAACTGCCGCTGCATCTGCTTTTGAAAAACACAGACTCCTGGGCTCCACTTCAGGAAGCAGAATCAGTCTCTGTGGGCACGGCTTCAAAATCTGTATTTCGTCAGAGTTAGTGATTCTGATGTATTAGTCAGAGTTGAGAAACCCCAATCTAAGCAAGCTATTTTATGAGTGCTCCAGTTATCAGCTGAGAGGGAAACGAGTGACCGAAGGCGGATGGAATGTTCAGTGTAGCTGAATCTGTACGGAGAGGAACAATGGAGACCTTGCCCCAAATCCATCTGTGTCCCACTGAGGCACAAGGAAGCCTTACCCACATCTGCCAAAGCCCAGCTCCCATCGATATTGCCTAAAGACATCTGCGTCACAATGCAAACAATAAACACGGCCCTCCCCAGCAGTGCCAGACGACTGTGTTCTGTCCGAAAATCAGCAAGAAGGTTTCTTTGCAGCCTTGTCCTTTTCATTAAAGCACCAAAGTCTGCATGCACCACGCTTTCTTAGCGCTGAGCAATTCAGAGGGCAAGACTCTTCAAATGAACACTTACCAAGGTGCACCGTATATCCTGAATCCCTTCACTGTTACCTCCGAGTCTTGTAAGTAAATACTGTTTGTCAGGAGGGACTGAACGTTGTCAAAGTCCTCTGGTTTCAATTTGGACACAGAGGGGAAACGGTAGTAGTCCTGTTTAACGAGGTCTGCCATGAATTCCTTATCAAATGTCAGTTCATGATTCCCAGCAATCACTATTTTATATTCATACGGCAGGTTTCCTGAAAGAAGAAGAAGAAAAAAAAGAGCACCAATTAGCACGTTCATTTCCCATCACGAAGTACAACAGCCGAGATTGCGTGATTAGCAGCCAGTATGCCCAAATGAAATAGCTCATGCATTCCTTTATATTTCCATGGGAACCAAAATTTATGACTACTCCTTTATGCTAACAAAAATGACAATAAATGGGAAATGGAAAGCTTCTAAGAAGCTAAAAAGCTACTAAGAAGACATTAAGTTTTCTGGTTCCATTTCCCTCTTCTGTATGCTGCAGAGTCACTGTGATGAATCCAGCAAAAAACATTTTAATCACGATCCTTAAAAGAGGTCTGGACTTGGTTTAGTTCTCAAAAAATAAGCTGACCACACTGTAAGGCATGTAGACATAGAATCACTATGTTTTATGCCTGAAACCAATATAATATTGTATGCCAACCGTATTTTAATAAAATATATGTCAACCAACTATTCTTAACAACTTAGATAACCGCTAGATTTTTTAACATATCCTTCATATAAAAAACGTGGCACAGCCAAGCATTCCACAATTTAAACAAATGAAAGGAACTCCGTAATACAATTTCATATGTAAGTTAAAGTCTACCTTTGGACTCAGGAATAAAAAGAACATTAATAATGCCTCTCCCTCCCCCCATTAGCAGGCTAACTTTCCACCCACTGGGGATCGGAAAAGAAACTGTAAAGCTTAACCCCCTTTTAATATTTATGGAATGGAAATGGGAGTTCTCGGTGTGTGCTTTTTATGCAAAAGTTTCTCGATCGAAATGAGATAATTCTGGGAAGAAGAATGAAAGCTATAAAGGAAAACCCAAACACCAGACTTCTGCATAGATTTATAATGTTTGAATAAAGTACAGATCATACATATTAATAACTCACCGTGATGCTATAAGAACCAAAATCCAAAGGGAGATAGTGTCGGGCAGCTGTCCCCATCCTGAAATTAATGCCCTTTCTATTCGTTTTCATTACCCATTCCTCAACCCTCACCACTGGGCTGCTACTCATTTCATTTTATTTTGAAAGGAAAAAAGGGAGGGACAATGGTGCCTGTAATTCCAGCTTCCTGAGGCTCCTGGGTCCAACGCAAAATGAATGTTCCCTGCTATCCCAGGAAGAGTGAAAGTTACCACAAGCAGGACACTGGATACACTTGTAAAGAACTGGTCCTCACCAGCAAGCCAGAGTCAGTGATTTAATTAATGAAGTTTAGCGGGGAAGAGAATTCTTTTTTGGGGGGCGGGGGAGAGGAAGGGGCAAATTTTGTCATGGGTCCACATGGATTTCAGCAATGCAAACTGTAGGGATTATTACACTGTGAAGTCCACAATCCCAGTAGCACACTGCAAACGTATCTGCCAACAGTGAAGGGATTTTTAAGATTGCTAAAATATGCTTTGTAATGCTACTGGTTTTTCTTTGGCTTCCACTTTTTAGGCGTCTAACAGTAATAAAATAGCATATACAGCATGTAGGTTAATGGGGAGGCTAAAGAGAGTGATGAAGGAGTCAGAAAATAAGAGAAAGGTGGAACTGAAAACACAGTGGCCAAGTGTCAATGGGTATCCTTGGCTACCAGCCCAGGATGCTGTGACATGCCTTTGGCCTCAGTTATTTGCAAGGTGGACAGCTTGTAGAAAATAGAAAGCTTCTCTCAAATGCATGTTTATGTGAGCTTATAATCTGCACCAGCATAATGCAATAAGGAGTGCAATACATATATTGTAAACTACCCGGATAATGATAATATTTTGCACAATTTCTTGCAATCAAAATACAGATGAAAGATACATAACAGGCTGCAAATTCCCAGCACTGCACACACTGGAAACTTGTGAGATGCCCCACAATTCTAATATCAAGGCTCTGTGACCCCACTGGCTTAACACGACACCTCCAGGTTCACCTGTGTCCCTGAGTCCGGAACGTTTTCCTGGGCAGTAATCTGTTCCAAGGCAGGTCCTACCAGCGTGAATCTTTGAGCAACTGTATTTGTACAAGTCACACTGTAGCTGACCGGTTTCCCTTTAATCATTCATGATGATGGACTCACTGTAAGCCTTTTCTTTATGCACCACCGCTCTTGCAATAGGGCTTGGCTTCTTGCTTTTTTCATTTTAGAGCTTTGGTTCAGAGATGGCAAGGGTGAGATTGGGAGGCAAGGCAAAAGGAAGTACATGTTTCCCCTTCAGACCAGTGTAAAAAAAATAAAATAAAACTGCTGCAAAGTAAATCTTCCTCAGGAAGATAGGACTCCTCGGGGTCTTTTAAATCAAATTGGGAGACGCGACATAAAGAAGTAGCCACCAAAATGAACAGCCGCAGAAACCGTGATGAAATTTACACACTGCCAACAAACTCATCTCTTCCTGAGAATCCAATAGTAGTTTCCAACTTCCATTTTCTGTCACCTATGTTATGAGATTGTCTGACATATTTTCTTTTTTCGCTGAACTGACCTTTCATCTATAATCTGCCAACCTGTATGTTTTATATCAAAAGTGTAAGCAGGGCAACTGGCAAACCCCCTGTTACTTGACAGCATTTTATTTTTTTCCAAACCAGATTAATTTGGAAGTTTCTGCAGTCAAGCTCCAAACTTCTTGGTATTCAAATAGCATCAAATAAACAGATGCCTGCTTTTATCTATTTTATTCAGACTTGCCTGAATAAAAAAACCAAGACCACATGAAAAAATTCTTGCTTTGAATGACCTAAGGCACTCAACCAACTAACCAGTCCCATCTTTCCCAAGACATGATATATGTCCTACTTGTGATATACAAAATTATTTTAGGTGGAATGGCGATAAACTTTTGGCAAAATGTCAATTTTTTTTGTATGTTTTATAAATACATATTTGAAAAGTATACTATAACAGTGCAAATAACATAAATTCACTTTTCTCGTTTTCATTTTTATATAGGGTGGGGCAAAAGCAAGTTTCAGTGGTTCATATGGAGAATAGTACAATAATTAATAAATAATACAAGAATAAACTGTGTTTTGCATACTCGCAACTGTAGACCTACTTTTGCCTCAGCCTACATATAATACATGAGATGATTTAAAGAAAACTATTGAACAAATGATTGTACAGATAATTCACAAATATGGCAAATAACAGCACAGCTAATTCACAGATATGATGATGGTAGCAAGTGATGCATAATATGTGGGAAACTAGTCCATTGGATCAGGTTGGAGCTATAGACCATGGTGAGGCCATAACTTCTTAGAAGCAGCAATTAAGTCTTATTCTAATCTGTATCTTGTATTGTATCTGTTATCGTCTAGTGCAGTGGTTCTCAACCTTCCTAATGCCACGACCCTTTAATACAGTTCCTCATGTTGTGGTGACCCCCAACCATAAAATTATTTTTGTTGCTACCTCATAACTGTAATTTTGCTACTGTTATGAATCGTAGTATAAATATCTGATATGCAGGATGTATTTTCATTGTTACAAATTGAACATAATTAAAGCATAGTGATTAATCACAAAACAATATGTAATTATATATGTGTTTTCCGATGGTCTTAGGCGACTCCTGTGAAAGGGTCATTCGACCCCCAAAGGGGTCGCGACCCACAGGTTGAGAACCGCTGGTCTAGTGGTATCACATAAATAGATGCTCATTTAAAATCTAAAGGATAATGAAACCCAGCTGGGTCCTCACTGCTGCTCTTGTCCCACATTCTTGCTGCGGCCTGTCCCCTAAGCAGTCACCTCTTTAGCTTCCAGGCTCCTTTTGACTCCCCTCTTGGCAGACAATGTGCCCTCTGACCTCAAGGTAGGCTCTCTTCACTCCCTTCTAACTGTCCTATCACTCTCTTTGCATCATCTCATCTTTCTAATAATTGGCCTCTTAATCCCATTCTTCCCACTCCCACTGGCACTTTCCTTTTCCAGACAGCTCTCTGATTATATAGGATCTTTCTCTCTATTTAATCCTCCTCCTTAGTGAGTTTATGTTTCCCCACCCCAAGAAAACAGAAAACAAAACAGGCAGCCCTTGACACAAACACACACACACACACACACACACACACGTACCTCACCTACAAACCTAAGCCACCCCTAACTTTTGCTTCTTCTTTGAGATGCTTCCTCATTTCACTTCTATACTTCGGAAAAGAGAATTCCAGAGGCTAGCAACTGGTAGTAGGCCAAATTCAGCCCACGGGTATATTATAGTTGGCCCTCAACTGTTTTATTTTATTTTTTTAATTGAACTAATATTTAGAAATCTGGATATCTGGTTTTCTAGCTTACTTTGGAAAATTAAAAGATCAGGCAATGCTGACCTTCAGTCTGCCACAGACCTCCCCACTCTCTATTACTTCTCACATCTGGCCTATTTATCATGTTTGCCTTGCCTGATGGGCGACTCTTATCAGAATTCGCAACTTAGAGCCAAATGGTTACTCAGAATTTACCCAACAAAATCTGGCTTCTGTTTCTATTCTCTCCCAAAAGCTTACCCTGGAATGTTGATAATAACCTAATAGCCAGGCCAAGACTTTTTTCTCCATTTTCATCTCTATTGATCACACTGCAGTGGCATTCCTGTCGCTCAAAGTATCAGTTCCCCGAATCCTGATGTCCCACTCTGGTCTCCTCCTCCCTCTCTGATGTTGCCCTTCCCCCTCTTCTTCCTCAGCTTCCTCTGCATCTTGGCTGTCTCATTACTTTCTCCCTCTTCATCTTTACTTCTCTGGGTATTACTTAACATATTTTCTGACGGCATGTTTCCCATTTCTGTTCTTTGTGATTCAGTTTTTAAACTAGTACAATGAAACCATGGAGGTGGCCTGGAGTCAACAGTGGGGACTCCAGACTTTGCCATGCGTCAGCTGCATAACCTTGGATGGAGTCCTTATGTTCTCTTAACAGGCACTAGCAAACGTGGGAAATAACTGCATCCCCCCATAGGTTGTTTTCAAGATAAAATGAGAAGAAGCTTCTAAAGCACATGCATGATATGGAGCACAAACAACCAGTGCATCTTAATTATTTTGCACTCCATTTTTTTAAGTTTTGCTCTTTGCATATGACATGTCTCCCCCTAGACTATGAAGTCTTTGAAGGCATGAACCTTGGCTTATGGTTCTTTGTTTTATACAAGGTACCCAGTTCAATACTGTCCAAATGGCAGGCACGCAGCTAGTATCTGTTGAATAAGTGAAGGAATGAATGAACCTCTCTAAGATCTGCCAGGAGCTTCCTTAGAATTCCAGGAACTGAGCTTGCCATCTGGGCTTCGACAAGATTTAAACCAGGGTCATGCTGTCCCCCTGAAGTGTCCTATTCCCTGCTTCCAAATCCAGTCTACCCAGATAATCTCCAACAACTATTTTTTAATGCAGTTTCCTGAAACATAAGCAGGAGGAAAATAATAGTACTACCCCCAAAGTTAGGTGAGCATTAAGCAAGATATTGCATGTAATGAACCTACAATTTCTAACACTTCATAATCACTCAGTAGTTGCATTATAATAATTATTATAACGATTAACCTTCCCAGTTGCTATTCAAGAAAAAATATCAGTTTATCCACAGATTGGATCACTCCCTGGTCACAATGGCAATAGTCTAAAAAAAAAAGCATTTGAAGATGAGAATGAAAACTTGGATTTTTCAAAGGCAAGAACTGGCATGGTCCAAGGTGTCCTTCAAGTTGACAGAAGTATTGTTAAGGTCATTAAAGCATCTGGATCTAGAGGTGGGTGGTCTATGAGGCTTCCAAGCTACACACAGTACAAACATACCCACCTCTGTTGAGATGATTCTAATCTTGCAAAATGTATACCTGAACACACCACTTCGTTCCTTCTTCTGTTGTCCAATGTCAGCCATCCCATCTAATATTTACTGAATAACAAAAAAAGTGCCGGGATCGGCTTCTCATTCACAGTGACTAGTATAACCTGGGACAGATAACATCCAGATTCCATTTCTCTCCAGTGACTACTCATTTGGAGCGTCCCTAATATCTTCATAGAATCAGATGCGTGTGCAGAGAGGAACAGAATATTCAGTAAGGTTTAAGATCTTCAGGTACGCACATGTCTGATAAATCCACAACAACTTTAAAGCAGACATACAGCAAACTGTGTCAAGGTCAGCCTCCCTTCCTTATCAAAGTCTGGACATTTAATCTGTCACTTAACGCGGCTCCTATAAATCACAGCACATGAACCCAGAAGGAGCCACAGAGACAGCCTGATGTGGTGATTTGAAAGCGGTGCCCCATGAGCCTTGGCGACATGAGGAAAGAGCCAAGGGCGGAAGGGAGGGCCCTGCTTCCCTTTATTTTACAGTTCAGGGGAAGATTTCATTTGACGAAAGGTATCACTGGCTTAAAAATATTAAAAAGAAAAACCACTGATTTATCCAATTCCATTTCAGTGATGAAGAAAGTGTGAGGGAGGGGCTGCCACTCACTAAGCAGAGTCACAGGCAAGGTTGGTGGCACCAGGGGGACAAGAATAGCTCCTTTGCCTCCTGTGCTAGTTTTTCTTTCAGGTGATTTTAGATTTTTAACAACCTTATGACCAGTGGTTCCTAACGTGGGGCACACGTCCCACAGGGGGGCAATTTGATTTTTAAGGGGGGCAGTTGGAGAATGAGTTATTAACAGTTATTTGCATTTCTTATGGTTCTCGGGGGACTCATATAGAGTATATAAATACATATTGTGACATATTTATGCATTTCAGTTCTCTATGTTTTGAAACTGTATTTGCTATTTTTTCACATCATTCATATTATTATTATTAACAATTTCTTAGTGATTTCTTCCTCAGTACTTCAACTGTCCTTTCCTTCTTTTATTTTTCTCTTTCATGAGTGCCATGTTCTTTGGAAGCTTGTTTAGACCAAGTCAATGTCCTTTTAGGCTTTCTCCACAAGAACAGAAGTTCACTGTTTTGAATAATAAGAATTATTTGTCATGGAGGGGGGGGGTGGGCATCAAGATTTTAGAGATGCTTAGGTGGAGCATGGCCAAAAAAGGTTGGGAACCACTGCTCTAGACCTATCTCAAGTCCTCCTCATATCATTCTTCCACCACCTACGGTGATTTTTTCTCTAGTTCCAAGCAGCTATGGCCCTTTTTGTTTATGCCATGAAATAGAACTCCCCATTTCTAGATGTTTGCCTGGCTGTGTCATGGATTTCTCCTCCAGTGGACATTGAGCCATGTCAGCCTCGCAACTCTGACAACACACATCCTGGCTCATTTCAGGCATTCCCCAAATACTACTGCAGCTATGGGTGTAATTTCTTACCCTCTAGCTCCCAGAAGAATTTGGGAGCCTACCCAAGAAGGGAAGGTCACAGACTTGAGAAGGAGAAGAGAAACAATGCTCCTCTGCTGAACTTTAAAAACGTGTTGGCTCTATTAGGAGAACTAAGAGGAGACTATGACTGGAGAGTAGAAGTTCAAGGTAATAAATCTAAATGCCTCTATGGAGCCAGAGAGGTAAAACAGAAATGTGACTTGGACTAGGTGGAAGTACTCGAGAGCTGTAAGGACTAGCGCACATGTGCATCACCATCTTAAAATAAACATATGTAAGTATCGCTTTGGCCGAACAAGTTTCCTTGCTAACTTGCCCCTACCCCTGACACACCACCAGTAAAAATTAATGTCCCTCAAGATTAAGTACCATATAATTGCAACCAATTTTCTGTTACAAATCATTATAGAATGTATTCCTCTAGAAAACTCAAGTTCAGGTCAGATAAAAATCCAAAGTCAATTCCAGAACAGTCACTTTTCTTGGGAATCTTCTTGCCACCTGCTAGAAGTCAGCTCCTGCACCATACTCTTCATTCCTCATGAGTAGGGAATGGTGGGAAATAGGGGCAACCACATGGCTAATGACAGATACCACCTTTTCTATGCACCATTTTAATCAGGTGAATTGATTGCTCTCTCCTATTTATTCTGCTAAAACCAAGAGGGGAAATAAAGGAACCAAGAGCACAATAGTAGTTCTTCGTGAAGGAGAACATCCCAAAGCAAACACCGCTTGTTGGGTTTCCTGGGTAAAAGAAAACCTAGTTGTATAAAGTTGACACATTTCAAGATCTCCAATCCTTATGCCCACTCCCCTCCGTACTCCTAAATTATAGACTTTGAAAATAAACGAGAAGATAAAAATTGTTGGTGGCTTAACCCTCATGTTAGATAAAGCTCACTATGCAGCAAGAAGAAAGCAACAGAGATGACAAGACAGAAAGAGAACCTGCTGTGGCTCCCAGATGCCAAACTCACAGGGCACAGTTTTCGGGCCCACTTTCCCTTGCCAAGGTGCAGGAAAGAAACTAACTTTCTGAGATTAAAAAGAATAAAACAGATGTATAGTCAGGTCTGTCATCATGGGACTGGTTCTAACCAAAAGAGACAATCAATCACATCTCTGAAACCTTCAGCCTGCATGGGGCAGCGCCAAGGGCCTGTTTCAAAACACTGTGTCCTTATGCCAATGTTATAAAGGGACCTTGCTGTACCCCCCAGGTGGATGAAAGAAGGCAATGTCTTCTGTTTAAAATGATTATGCCTTTAATATCATGACTCTAGCAGAGAGGGAGAATGTTCAAACCCTTAAAGTCTCTCTATTCCACTGAGGACTGAATAATAATAACTTGGGCTTAAAAACTAGCCAAGCAGAAAATTTTGCAGGAGTAAGAAAGGAATAAAAAATACCAATGCTTTGAGGAGAAGAACTCTGAGGCTGTGGGATGGGCTATGAGATAGGTCATCTACCAATAAATTCCATCACTAACAATTACTGGGGGCTAATATCATTGAAGGGCTGAGTCCAGGGAGGCAGGGAGAGGGCTCTCTCGGCTATACTGGGCAGAGACCACCTTTCCCTGCTAACACCTAGGAAAATGCTTGGCACTGAGTTGGTGCACACTGCCTACCCCGTTAAGTGAATGAATGAACCTCCAGCAATCCCTCTCGGCTCCATGGTTTGCACTCACTTGCCTGGGCTGCAAAGCCACCAGAAACATTCAATCAGGGTCACGCTGTCTCTGACCTCAGTCTGTCCCCCGTCAGGCTCCATTAATGTTCACAAGTCCTGACAGCTCTAACGTTAATACTCACACTTGCTGATGGAGCCACACAGCAGGTTCAGACTGCTACCTTCTCCTCTGAAACTCATGCATTAGGGTTTCTTCCATGCTTGCAATGGGAAACCAAGTCTAAGAAATATTAAACACAGAAAACTATATTACAATGATGTCAGGACTGGCCAGAAACCCAGGAGAAAGCAAGGAATGCCGAGTGAGAGTCCAGTGGCCTGCTGCAGGAATCAGGGCTGGGGAAAGAAGCCACAGCTGAAACTCTCCCTCCTCCTCTTTGGCCTTCAACAAGAAAAGAATCTCAAGGCACCAGGAGAAGTTATAAGCCTCAACCTATACAAAGGAGACAAAACTCCATCCCCCACGGAGGAAAGCAGACCACCTCTGGACCTGAAAAGTCACCAGGATATGGCACCGAGGACAGGTAACGTAACGTAGGAGTGTAAACCATGAGAGGACAGGCCATACTAGTATGCATAACTATGTACTAGGGGCCTGCAAACAGCTCAGAAATTTCATTCTTGCTCAGCAGCAACTGGTTTGCATGCATTCCTATCTCAACCATAACTGTATCCAACAAGACTCTTTGTGATTTAAACACACACACACACACACACACACACACACACACACACACACTATAGAAACACTCATTCAAGCTCATATATTTTAAAAGACAATCATAACATAGTATAGTAAAAGTGAATGACAACATCCTCTTCATTTTCCAAATGAGTATCTCTAAGTTGCCACCCAGGCCAGCATGATGTGTTCTACAATGTGAAGCTGTGGTGGTAACTGTTACCAGTAGTGTGGCTCCAATTATACTTGAGTATTAGGATCTGGCTGGACAACTGGAACCATACCTGGTCTCTTCACTGTTTTTTGTTTATACCACCTTCTCCTTCCAAATGAAAGCCCTGTCTTGTTGGGACAGATTTATATCCCGTACAACAAATTCGATCTGAACACACTAAACTGGATCCAACTGAGGGTTCCACTGGGGAGTCACAAGAAAAATTCGGTTAAGACTTTGTCAAGACTCATCCCGACCAGCTGTGTGCATGTTCATATCACTCAAATGTATTGGAATGTAGGGACAGATGGGTTTGGGGGTCAGACAGATTTAGGACCAACTGTCTGGTTCACTCACTTCTTACATATGAAACTCAAACTTAAAACATGTTATTTAACTTTCCCTTTATCAGAAAAAGTGAGGATAACTGTACAACCTACATTACAGAGTGGATATGCAGATTGAGAAAGATCTATAAAGGACTAACCCTACCCAGGCACAAAAAGGGTGATTGTTATTATGATTTTGATCTTGTCCTCTTTTTTGCATTGTCACTTCATTCAGGATAAGGGGTCCATCTCCTACTTCCTACCACCTTAAAGGAGTATTCAATGAGTATCTTTAACAAACTGGTAGTGTTAACTGACAAAGTCTATGGTGAGCTGAAGAATAGTATGTTGTTTTTTTCACCATAAAGCCTTTAAAAAGTAACTAAGAAAAGGTGTTCCTTCCAGCAATAATTATAAAAACAAGTGCCAATTATTCTACTGAATAATTAGAGGAACAAATGCAAATCCTATGTGTTTGCACTGTAAACCATTCAGTATGGTGGAAATAAAATTAAATAAAAATAACACAGGTATCAAGGCTATATTCATTACATCCAGTAATGATTTTGAGGCTTTTTAGATTCCCTCCCCACCTTAAACCTGTGGAGAATAATAAAAAAATCCTTCTGTACTACGTGGTATTATTTTTGCATGCTGAAGCAATGCCTGGGCAAATGAATGCAGGACATCGCTGTGCCGTGATTCCAAGGGGCTGGTCCACAGAAGCCAGAGCAGAGGGTTGACAATGGAAATAAAATCTCTGCCTTAACAGTGCCACTGGGGCTAGATGAAAATGGTCTTCCAGAACTTGATTAAAACTAAATTGAAAAAGAACATATTTGGCTAATATTACATTAGACTAAAATATAGAAATGAACCCTAATACTCTTGAAATCTAATAAGAAAGAGCCATCTCAATTTCCAAACTTTCAAAAGCATATTCTTTAAATGCATCACAGATCAATTTACATGGTACTTTTGCCAATAAGCAAAACCAAATCCCAGGTTCCAATTGGCTTATATTGGAAAGTGTGAGAGCAAATGCTAGAAAATGCAATTACTGCAAACAAACTCCATTTTCTCTCCTCTGAAGGGAATTTCAGAGAATATTTTATTGCCATCAAATAATATTTCTGAAGGCATCAATACACAATTCTATTTTCTCTTCAGAGTCCCTACTCACTGTATAATCTAATCCACCCTACAGAAGATCTTGAAATTTAGAGAGGAGCCTACGAAAGGGGATATTACCTTGCACATACATCCTATGTCAATTTCAATAATTTGCACTCTGGACAGGAAGTTGCATACAGCAAAATTTAGGGCCCAATAAAATTGACTTTTTCTATTTTATAACTTGAAATTTTAATGAAGCATTTCTAGAATAAAATTTTAAAAGAAACCTCTCAGGGAAGGTTATTTTGATCAATAGTGACAGCAATGAGATGGAGAGAATGGAGACCACATTCATTTCCTCTCCCATTTCTGCTTCTCCCCTGCCCACAACTGGAAAAATTTTCCAATAAAAACTCCATATCATCAGAAGCTACACAGAAGACTTCCTGGGGAGTGTGGAATCATGAAGTGTCCTACTGATAAGGTTTTTGTTTCACGGAAACACTAGTTCCAACATCTCTTTCCTTCGGAATAGCTTTGTGGCCTAAATGCCACCAGCCTCCCCTCTAGGAAGAAGGAGCTTAAAGGATGCTGCAGGAGAATTCCTCAGGAAGAAAGGACTTCTGCAAAGTCCATCATGGCATCGGGGCCCAAGGTCTATTCCACATTTTTATTCCTTACCCATATGTTATGCTCTGAATGTCTGTGTCCCCCTAAAATTCATAGATAAATCCTAATCCTCAAAATAATGGTATTTGGAGGTGGGGCCTTTGGGAACTGATTAGGTCTTGAGGGTTGTAGCTCCCATAAATGGGATTAATATCCTTATAAAAGAGCTCCCTAGCCCAGTGATCGCGAACCTTTTGAGCTCGGCGTGTCAGCATTTTGAAAAACCCTAACTTAATTCTGGTGCCGTGTCACATATAGAAATTTTTTGATATTTGCAACCATAGTAAAACAAAGATTTATATTTTTGATATTTAAACTGTTGTTTAACTCACCCAATCTGTAGTATTTTATTGTGGCCACTCAAGCAAACAAATATACCTTCCTATAAAGTAGACTTTGTTTAATCTATTTTACACACTGAAGTTGAGGTAATCTTATATGTGTTTTTTGTTGTTGTTTGAATTTTTTTTTATTGATTTCAGAGAGGAAGGGAGGGGGAAAGAGAAATAGAAACATCAGTGATGACAGAGAATCATTGATTGGCTGCCTCCTGCACGTCCCACACTGGGATCGAGCCCAGAACCCAGGCATGTGCCCTGACCGGGAATCGAATCATGACATCCTGGTTCACAGGTCAGCACTCAACCATTAAGCCATGCTAGCTGGACTGAGGTAATCTTATAATACAGATCTCATCATGCATATTCCTTCCACATACTCGGCCACTTTAAAATCTTCCTAAATTCCCTATTTTTGCCCACAGACAAAAGACTACACTCCCTGCATGGTATGTGCAACTTATCAGATCTGGCCTCACAGCCACTCCTCCAATCATATCTTGGGTGGCTCTGAGCTTGCCAAGTGCTTGCAGTTCATAGAATGAGCATTTGTCTACAGGGCTCTCTTTCCCACTTGACTAAGACCTCAGGAGGGTCAGACTCTATTCCATTCATCTTTGCATTCTCAGCAGGCTTTATTAATTATTTATCAAGTGAATGAATAATTAAGAAATAATTTTATCCTGGCTAAGCATCATGTGATATATATTTGGATTCCAGATGGCCTTAAAGTGTTACAAATCCTATTTTTATTTATCCTAGGATGGTACCAATTATATCCATTACAAGGTCTATTATTCATTTGCAATGGAGAAACTAAATCTGATTTTTTAAATCTGTTATAAAAGGGCTTTTTGGGAGGGGAAGGCAGATGGAGTCAAAAATATTGGCTTGCAATAGTAAAAAACTCAATTTTGTTGAAGGAGTGAACAAATAAATAAATAAATGAGTGAACGAACTATAGGCATCACACAAATAATGTTTCGATTTCAAAAGAGAAGAAAATTACTGCTGTTGCATGGGTTAACATTACTCATTTAAAGATTTTTGCAGCCTTTGTTCCCAGGATTGGGTAGTTCAGAGGAGATAATCAATAGTGGAGTTAATGGAATAGCCATTCATTATTTGAGTAAGTTGCCTGTATTTCTTCTTTGTTGTAGCCCTTCATCTGAAAGTTTTCACCCCTAGGCCTCTCAGGCAAATCACTGCTGTTTTGACAGCTGGTTTTGCAGAGGCCACTCTTTACAAATGAACCTACTGCCCTGGCCAAACAGGTCATGAGTGTGAATCTTCTCAGGCCCCCAGTCACTGGGTCAGCTGAAAGAATCCACTCGAACATACTTGCAGGGCCAGCTCTTCCCGTTGGCTTCCAACAGAAAAAAATCAAGAAGCCTTTGACATCTTATCCTAATTCAGGCTCGCTGACATTCCAACCTGAGAGAGTCCTCAGAAAGCAGAATCATGCCTTCATGGAATGGAAAACTACCATCCAGCAAGGCTAGAAGGATTCCTCTAGGTCACCCAATGAGTTAGCTGCAACATGGAACTCCTGCTTTTGCAGCCCAATATTCTACTCCTTTATCATGTCATGCAGTTACACAGTCAGTTTTTGAGTCAAAGAGTGTTGAAATGATTTTCTTTATAGATCAGGAAACTAAGGTTCAGGGAAATGGAGAGACCACGCCCACAAGCATGAATCCTGACTCCTAAAACCAATCTGCCACTACCTACAAGTCCCGTCCAATAATCCCCAGGACATATGGTCACTCATTTCTTCATATCTCACAACACTCAGGACTGCTCATGTTCATGGTTGGGATACTTATTCTGTTCTATTTTTAAACCTCTACTATTATAGTTGAAGACCATTTTCTTTCATTTGACCCATGGACAAAGCATCTGTTTTGCAACCTTAACTGTGAGCTTAGAGTAACTTAGGATAACAGAAATGACCTCTCTGGATCCAGCCACTGTCCTCCCAAACTCTCCTATCTCTGGCACTATTATTGAGGCACTTTTGATGAAATTCAATGGTAAAAATCTTCCATAAGGTGAACATCCCAATTGTTACTTATTTTTGTCCATCAGTAACTAAAGGGCTATGTTTGCTTATTTTCGGCCAATGTGGCACCCCTTTTCATGTCAAATATCTAGGTGGTTTCTCAAGGTTCTGTAAAAAAGGTTTTCTAGACAATATCTTCTTATAATACACTAGAGGCCCGTTGCACGAAGATTCGCGCAATAGGCCTTCCTTCCCCTGGCTGCCAGCACCGGTTTTCCTCCGGCACCCAGGACCCAGGCCTTTGGTCTGACCCCAAGCCTCACGAAGGTCATTCTTCTCCCCATGGGAGGTTAGGCCAATATCATTGATTCTTAAGTGCTAAAATTGCAGGTCAAACTTTTTGAAAAAACAAAAAACTATTTTTTTTTTTTCAAATGAATTCCTTTGTGGTGTTTTGGCTAGAAACTGGAGATTAGATACATTAGTAGAAAAAAGAAGCACAGTGTATTTTTGCAGGGTATAACATACTAATTCACAACTGAGAACTCCAACCACTACTATTCAAACTCATTCAAAGCTTGTGAAGTTGATTCCTTACTAGGAAGATCTGGCCAGATTTCAATGCTTTGGGGTAAACAGTTCTTACTTTTTAACTCTGTCATGTGGCATTTCACTTTCAACTCCACATTCTCAGATTCACCCACGTTGTGGTTTCCTTTCCCTGTTGGGCTCATTTCAAAGTTCTGCAAAGTCAAGTCATAACCTCATTTTCTAATCCAGCAGCCTTGGGGAAAATAAATCTTATTAGGTCCCATGAAATCTCATTAGATTCGTGACCCTTTCGAAAGTCAGGATGAGATTTGATAATGAAATGGGGTCCCAGAATGCCCATGAAATGATCACAGTCTTTCTACAACATTCAACAACTATTCCCTGGGGACCTAGGGTGAGACAGGTAGTGTGTTGGGTGTTGGCTAGGAAGGTAATGAATGAACAAAATAGAAAAGGGTCTCTGCCCTTGGGGAGCTTACACTCAGCTGGGAGCAACAGAAAAAGAAGTAAATACTTACTAACAAAGTTCAGATTATGATCAATGCTAGGCAGAGAATTAGCAGCTGCTATGAAAGAGAGTAACAGAAGACATCTGATCAAAGGAGGTAAGTGTCAGTCAACATTTGCAATCTTGTCCAGGCTTTTAGCAACAATCAGTTAAGATACACAAGAAACAGACTTCCCCGCTCATGTGTAACATAATGGAAGGAGGCAGGAAGCATGCACACACACAGATGTGAGTGCAGCCCCCCTCCCCCAGAGATGTTTACAACAGTATTCATGAGAAAGAGGAATATGATAGAGCAGCGATTTTCAACCGATGTGCCTCAAGAATTGTTAAAACATGCACTGTCTGACTATTTGGTTAGGGGTACTGACCTCTTTTCCCTTAGGTTGTCAAATTAAAAAATGACAATAGGCAACACAACAATAGTTGTCAATGTGAATGAATAAAAACTATGCCAATTTTTTTGTTCGATTGGCAAAAAAACATATTTTGGGGTGTGTGGCAGAATTTTAATAATCAGTCTATGTGTGTCATGAGATGAAAAAGGTTGAAAATCGCTGCTGTGAGCAAAAGAGAAAAGTGACATTTTTCAAGATGAAAATAGGAAACAGGTAATAAACATCTTAAAGTGCTACCCAAGGCTGTCTCAGTCCCCAACCAAGCCATGCCACTGTACTTGTCCCTGAATTGCAGCAAGTCATACCACATGGACTCCATTCTAGGAAAACAGTAGGCTACTCGCTCCAAAGTTCAAAGCAAAGATATTTCATTACCAGACTCATAAAGCAGACACTGTTGGTGGCCTACTCCAACCCTCATCCCAGCTTTCCGCGACAGCAGAGCCCCTAATTTCATCCATATATTCATCCCTGGGAAGCCATGTACCCAAGAAAGGTGTGCCTATTCTTACACCCCAGGGGTTGGATCTTGATGAATTCTATTTCCCTTGTCAGTGATTGGTTTGAAGAGATGCATGTCACCCAATCCTAGCCAATGAGACATGAGGGGAAGTCTGCTGAAGGGCTCCCGGGAAATGGTTACCACCTCTACAAACAGACAATACAATAAAGGAATGGTCCTCTCTTTCCACTGAATATTGTCATGTCTTCATAACAAGCCCGGAATTTGAACAGTCATTCTCCAACCTCAGGGGCAAGGTTAACATGTGAGAACAGGAGAAAGAAATACCAAATACCCTGGGTTCCTGGAAATCATCACTGGGTCCCTGAATTACAGGATTTTAAAAAATGCTTTACTCCTCCAAGCTTCTTCTTATCTGAGATACTAAATCCCTTGTTATTTAAACCATTTTGTTTCTTCCAGCCAAAAGCCTCCTTACTGATTTAACACACTATGTTTACACTTCCACATGCTTAATTAATACCATAATGTCTCTCCCAAACAATGCTACTGCTATACCCTCTATTCCTCCTGACAACAGCCAAATAAGAGACACTAAATCATGATTTCTGCCTCTGGCAGGGACACTCAGAGTCCCTGTAAACAAAATAAATGATGATGACAATTATGAGGCTTCGAACAGATTCAGGTAATACTTACCCTCTAATGGGCACAGCCCTAAAAAAAAAATGTATATATTAATCCACTTAACACTATGAACTAAGAACTATTATCCGCTTTTACAGATGAGGTAACTGAGGTATACAAAGGTCATGATGAAAAAGAACAGCTTTGCTAAGGGTGATGAGGACATGCAGACTATATCCCTGAACTTGACAATAGACACCATCATAAGCAAGAACAGGGCAGTGAATTGGCAAGAGAGCCACAGAAGAGTTCATTAAAGTTCCAATTATTTGCAAGCACCAGTAGAGAACCTGATTCAATAGGTCTGAGCTAGATTCCAGGAATCTGAAGTTTTAACCAACCTCCTGGTGTTAAGCAGTCAGGTTTAGGAGATAGGAACTCGAAACTAGAGAAAACTGAGCTGCCCAAGATTTGTGGGACTTAATAAGGTAAACTGAGCTGATCTATTAACTCCATCAGATTGGTTCGATAACCTGAATTCTTTATAGCTTGGGATTTAGTGAACTTGTTTCCTAAATCCTACAGGATACAAAGAGTTCTGTGCGTTTTCTTGTCTTCCTGACAGTCTGATTCACATACTAGCCTCAACTTGCTTCCAAGATACGCCAAGAATGTCCTGCAACAGCCTACAATGGGAAGAAAACTTAAAAAATCCCACCAAGCCTAGGTCACAGTCATTTTGGGAACTTTCTAACACAGACACATGAAAGTGTGGATTGGCCAGAAAGAGTTAAAAAAAAGCATCTGGACATGGTCACTAGGGCAGTTTTCTGTCTACCAGAGTCACAGAGCATGAGTGTGACCAAAGACAAATGATGCTAAACGGACCTGCAAATGCATGGCACAGGAGCAACCACCTATCTCCCCATGCTACGATGTGGCAGTCACTGCCAATCAATCCTAACATCTTTCCCACTGAGTCTGGGTGAGCCAGGAAGATCCTTCTTAACAAAATGCTTCTGGGCCGAAACTCAGAACACGAATAAAAATTAAGATCTCTCGCGAATAGAAGCAAGAGAAGCAAAAGAAAAATACCGTGTGTTCATTTTCCAGATACTCTTCTGGTGTATCCAAGTCTTATTATTACTATTTCTATAGCTCCTCATGTTCCTAAAGGGCACCTGGATAAATGTTTGCTGAATTTAATTTGTTATTTTTCCCCCTCCTACTTTGGCCAAAGGATTCAGCATTTCCCTAACAGGAATATTAAACTCAGCATAAGCCATGAAGCCCTGGAACCAAAACAGTTAATTAGCAAGTCACCAAGACTTAGCAAGAAGCAGGAGACACGGCTTAGGAAGCTGCCCATTTTTCTCGTAATAAAGAAAATAAAGACAGTAATTCTGAGAACGTTTATTAACCCCCCAGTATGGGTAACTGCCATCAGCTGTGGGTCTGTTAGTCTTGCATTAACATAAGCTACTGGATCTTGGTTTTCAACGGCACAGTAATGCCCATGATACTGCCGATAAGTGCTAACGCTGAGTTTTGGAAACCATACCCTGTGTCTAGCAAATGCTTTCAAAGGAATTTCACTCTCAATGGTTGCTTGCCCAGGAGAAATTCATTTTATGCTAAAAAAAAAAAAAAAAAAGGAAGAAAGCAAACAAGGAGGCATTCAATTGAGCAAGCGTTTTCTTAACTCATTTTAAGATAATCTCTTGCATTCATCAACAATTTCTCCAGTGGGCAGAACCATAGAAAAACACTTTGTATGGTTTGGCTGTATGCTCGTTCTATATTGGTAGACAACCTAAAATAATGAAATGGTGATAAAACAAAAAAAGGAAGGCTTTGTAACAGTCAGGGCACGCCAACCAATTTTAAATTGAATTACACAGCCTGCTAATCTTTATGATGGGATACAATTTCTTTCAACATTATGCATTATACTAAAATTTGCAGCGTTTTCCCCTTCCCACTTCTTGAGCGGAGAGCCACCCCCACGCACCTCCCCAGTGATACAGCTTCTCTTGGACCCCCAAAGCATTGTTCCTGCTGCCTGGGAAGGCGGGGCACGGCTTGTGCAAGATTTCATTTTTATAGCTATTGTTAGTTGTGTGCATTTGTATTTCACACCAGGGTATACACACAGTGTTACGAACACTGGGCATATTTTCCTAAGACACATTTCTAAAGAGGATAGATTGAAAAACACACATATGGTAAAAGAGATTTTTAAAGCCAACAATATTGAAGAGCTTGTTACATTTTAAAAACAAATGTGCAGAACACTACAGGCTGCATATCTGATGAAGCCGGTGCACTTCAGAAATCTGAACTGCCCAGGGTTAGAATGGAAGGGACTGCACTGACGCAGAAGCCTATCTATTTGGATCGTGTTTTTTGCTCTTTCGGTGTGTTTTTCTCACTCTTGGAGTGGAGAGGGGGGCAGAGCTTATCCTGTAGGCATGGTCGAGCTCAGGCATCACCCCTCTAACCCTGATGAGGAGAAGGAAGAACTGCCTTGACAATTCCTAATCCTTCTTCCTCCTGCCATGGGAAATGGAACTTTCAAATTCACCTTAGTAATATTTCTAGGAGACATGACCCTTCTTAGAACCCCTTTATCTTAGAATATGGAATCTTACTGTGTGATGCATTGGGCTTATCGATATATATAAAAGCCTAAGCGACCGGCTGACCGGCCGATAGCTATGACATGCAATGACCACCAGGGCGCAGATGCTCAATGCAGGAGCTGCCGAGCTGCGGTGATTTGGCAGCTGTGTGCATTCTCAGGTGACACACCCGGAACCAGAGAGGAGGGAGCCTGATTCCAGGGTGCGTCACCCAAGAATCATCTTCTCGCAATCTGGGACCCCTTGGGGGATGTTGGAGAGCTGGTTTCCGCCCAATTCCTGCAGGCCAGGCTGAGGGACCCCACCGGTGCACGAATCCATGCACTGGGCCTCTAGTTTATAATACAAATAAAAGACAAACCTGTATACACTGCCTTGTGAACAAATTCATGTTCCCTATCACAGAGCTATACCTATGACTTTTTTAAACGTGCAAGGCAGGCAAAGAGACCATCTATAAGAATAAAAACTTAGGTCTTATTGTGGGAGTATATGGCAAATGATGAGCTACAGAACAACTACCAGAAATCACACACAGTTTCTGGTTTAGATTTTTCTAGAAATTCTAGAGTCTAGACCAGCCGTGGGCAAACTACGGCCCGTGGGCCGGATACGGCCCGTTTGAAATGAATAAAACTAAAAAAAAAAAGACCGTACCCTTTTATGTAATGATGTTTACTTTGAATTTATATTATATTATAATATAAATATGAATTTACATTATATTATATTATATTATTTCACACAAACACTCCATCCATGCTTTTGTTCCGGCCCTCCGGTCCAGTTTAAGAACCCATTGTGCCCTCGAGTCAAAAAGTTTGCCCACCCCTGGTCTAGACACTCTATTAACTGACACTCTCCAGTCCCTGTGAGATACATATCGACTGCTGCTCACAACACACTGACTAATGACAGTCACAACTGTCCCTGGTGACACCAATGCACGCCAGCTCCCATGTACAGCATCCCTAAGCCACTTACATTTATCTCCAAACTAGTTTATGCCAGCTGGACTTTTTACCATAATCACCTAATGTCATTGTGTATTACTTAAAATGATGACATAGGAACATTAAAAGAGTGTATAAATTTGTTGTTGCCTAGGGAGTAATCTACACCACTTTAAAAAGGAAGGGGAAATGAATCATAAAAATCTAGAAATATTTGGCACTCAGAGTGTTTCACAAGCATCTTTCCATTCTGACTTGCCAATACATACACTAAAATGGAAGCATGACAAATACGGTAAATTTTTGATAAAGATGATAAATTATGTGGGATTTTCCCAGGAAAGACAGTGCTGATCTCCAATCACTGTGAACAAAGGAAGGGCTCTGGCACAAGTTCAGAAGACTGGCCAAACCGTGCACATCTATATGCTGCAAGTTACAATAAAAACATCCAGCTACGTGTTTATAATATGCTGGGTGCCTGCTCTGCCTGACTTTCTCATTAACTGTACCCTTTCCAGTCCCTGTGACAGGGTAAGGGGGCTTTGGCTGGAGGAGGAGCTGTGTGTAGCACCTGCTATAGTTGTGAAGATGGAAATTATTCCCAGTGCCACCTCAAACCCCAAGACCTTATCTAGAACAAGCATCCAGCCCCGCCAGCGTGACTCAGTGGTTGAGCATCGACCTATGAACCAGGAGGTCACAGTTTGATTCCAAGTTGGGGCACAGTTTAGTCTCTTCAAAATGAAAAGAAAGTTTACTTCCCAACCTTATTTTCAGACAAAAGAGAACAATACAAACTAGAGGATAAGTGAGATTTAATTTACTGAAATGACAGAGAGAAGGGAGACAAGAGAGGGGAGACAGCACAGTTTAATTGTACTTTACCCTGAAATTAGATGGGGAGGAAATGTGCTATTTCTTTCCTGCTCCTGAAATTTCAACAGAATTTAAGAAACATGGGGGAAGAAAGTATATTTCAGTTTCATGGTGCACCCAAAACTTGCTGCAATAACATCTAAATCCAGTAGATCAATAATGCATATTATAGTTAGCTGCTTAATTATTCAATTTGGATGTACCAAATAGGGTTTTAAAACAAATTCCAGATGTGAAAAAAGCTAGGCAATGCAGGCAATGTAATCAAAACTAAAAGCCATTTTCCCCAATGTTATTTTTCCCCCCAGAACATCATAAAAATCTCTAATTCTCAAAATTAGGAAGAGACATTTTGATAAAAACTTTACATATATATTTACATTTATGTGTTCTATGGACTGTTACAAATGCTAAATAAAATGCTCTAATATCAAAAGGTCACAAAAGTGACAGAATAAGAACAGTAACCAAGGATATGCAAGCATAAGAAGTAAAAAAAAAAAAAGGCCCAAAAAAAAAAAGAATGTTAAATGGGAACAAATCAAAATAGAAGACTAATTAAAGGTTGCCGTATGGGTTGCAAAGGTTGCTTACTACCCAAGAGTGTGAGTGGGAGCTGAATGCCATTCCATAAGCATGTAGTGCCAGGTGTAACGGACGCCTCTTCAGACTTTGTACAAAAGCACCTCATGGGCCAGCAGCAACCCTGATCAGGAATAACATATTGGAAAAACTAAACATTTTTTAAATGAAAATGCACAACGATTCCAATCTCCTTCCCCCACAAGAAAGCCAAGAATAAACAAAACCAAAACCAAATATAGGGATCTAACTGTGAGTTTTGCAATAAACCTCCCTCTCCCCCCTTTAGGCTAAATTATGAATGCCCACTAACCAACTATCTATGTAATAGCCAGAAGGCCTTCAGTCCACAGCTCCGGAATGTGCCTTCACGTTGCCACAAGGACAAACTCAGCCAGGCCAGACACACGCAGAGAATCTGAGTGTGCAAGTTTCCAAGGCCAGCAACCAAGCATCCCAGGCTCTTTGTATCTCATGACTTAGCACTTTTTGACCAGCAGTCCAAAAGCCTTCCATCAGACAAACCTAGTTTACTTAACATTCATTAATGATTTCACTAATTCTTAAAATTAGTTGTATCTCTTGGAGCAAAAAAATGAGTTAGGTAACTTTCTGAGGTAAATGTATTTTCTGGCCCTTACCAGGACAGTGTGAAAATTAGAAACAATAAAAATATGGCACCCCTTAATTCCCCATTGCCATCCATCCCTAGATCCTGGGTCCCAGTCTCCCTGGGTACCATGGAAGGAATCAGGATGCAGAGCACAGCTACTGCCTCCTTGGTCTCTGTGACCTGGGCTATGGTAGACTTCTTTGTGTGCTTGCTTGAGGATCGAATGAGATAACAAATACATTAGCAAAAGACCCACAGCATCTTGTCACTAAACATATAGACATACTAATTTTATAGGATCAAGTTTCTATTATAACCCCTCACTCTTACTTAAGGGTAAGAAAACGAGAAACACTGTTTTGTTTTAGCTTGATTTGGCTTGACTTTTAAAACAGATTGCAGTGCATTGTAGGGCCTGCACAGAAGACATTTCTATAAAAGACATAATTGGTTTTATTTGGAAAAATCTGAAAAAAGTCTGTAGATTAAATTATAGAATTGTATCTATTTATCTTTCATTTTGAAATCTGTAGTGAGTTAATGTAAATGAATATCCATGTTCTTAGAAAAGACACATTTAAATACTGAAGGTAAAGGGGCATGGAGTCTGTAGCTTACACATAAATATTTCAGGAAAAATTATATAAATAGAAAGACCTACAGAGAGAGAGAGAGAAAGAAAGAAAGAGAGAATACGCAAATAGCAAAATGTTAACAATTGGGAAATGGGGCTATAGGGTATATGATAGGTCATTGCATTATTCTTGTAACTTTTCTTAAGCTTGAAATTAGATTCAAAATAAGTATAAAATGTTAATTGAAAAATGATTCATCAAATGGGACTGCCCACTGGTGTGGGAAGTGCTGTCTGCACATGAATGGCTCTTCTGGCACTTCACTTTGGAGTCCACACTCTACTTTCCCCTCCCCTGCCTAGCCTGCTCGGGGTGCAGGAATGGCAGGGCTGAATTATGCAGACAGTGCTATAATTATGTCCTCTTCTCTTTCATCTTCCTTGCACTACTCCAAGGAAGCATGTGTAGGGTGAGCTAATGATTTGCTGTGCATCTCCGATGAGTACTATATTATTTGCATCATAATATTTTCATTTCTTTCATAATGCCATGTTGACAGCAAGGTCAGTTAAGTTACTATAAGGGATTTTTAATGAAAACAATTATAAATTAAAAATAACTGTGTTTAAAGCATTTAACAGTCACTAGGGTCAAGTGATTACAGCAGTTACAAGACCCATGGGACGTGTTCACACCAAAACAAAGTGAATAAATTACCTCAGCTGGCGCATGTAATCACTAAGTGACCACAGGGGTCAGGCAGAGTGGAACCCTGAAGACTTTCACGCAAAACCAATAATGAAAATTTATCAGTCAAAAGGTGGCGGGGGGAGGGGGTACATCAAGAATTAGTGAGTCGAGCCATAGACTGGAAGCAGAATGGATTCCCCATGCAGCTTGAAGAGCCAGGAAAATGACATTCAAAAACCCAGGGGACCACTGGGGGAAAAATTCCAGGAAACAATATGCAGATAGGCTGGGAGGATGTGGGAGAGCTCAAATGGAAGTGATCTATTCCATATTGGCAAGATAAAAGCCAAACCAAGGGCTACCTACCTATAAGAATAACTGTCCTTATCCAGAAACCTGTGGTGGGATGTGGACATGCATTTGGAGGTCTACAATACAAGACCATGAAGGGTGTGATGTTAACAATAAAATGATCATGTCTAACAATTACAAGGTACTTGACAGCTGAGAATGCCCCTCAAAAGTCACCCTCACAACTCTGTGTCTATTTCTCCTTGTTGTAGAGAAAAAGTGGCTGAAGATCAGGGAAGCAAACACATTTTGTTGATCAAAATACAAGTAGGAAGTGAAGAAAACCAGACATTTATTGACGAGCCCTCTGGAAGTGTCATCTCAGGAGACTCATCATCAAAGGAGACTAGAATCCCTAAACTAATGTGTGCTGATGGTCTGAACTTAGTACGGAGGGGAGAAAAGGATGAAGTCCAATTAGGGAGGCAGGGCCAGTTTCCTAACAGATAGAATCTTTGATGTAGGCTTTAAAGCAGGGGTCCTCAAACTACGGCCCGCGGGCCACATGCAAATACAAATATTGTATTTGTTCCCGTTTTGTTTTTTTACTTCAAAATAAGATATGTGCAGTATGCATAGGAATTTTTTCATAGTTTTTTTTTAAACTATAGTCCGGCCCTCCAACGGTCTGAGGGACAGTGAACTGGCCCCCTGTTTAAAAAGTTTGAGGACCCCTGCTTTAAAGAATGAACAAGATTTCACAGAAGAAAGGGAACAAGACTGGCAGGCAGGGGGTGGGATCAACAGGATTGAAAATTCAGTTACTCAGCAAAAATGTAGAGTGCTTTGTATACACACAGCCCTGTGTTTGTGACCTCATCGACAATATGGAGGCCCACCCGTTCTCCTGTAGAGACCCACCACCTGATCTCGTGGAGCTTGCTTTCATTCATCTATCCCTTCACTCAATGCATGTTCTGAGCTACTCCTATGATTCAGGCACTGTTGTAGGTATAGAGGATACAGATATCATGGAGCTTGCATTCAATGGAGGAAGACCAACAATAAGTAAGAAGACACACAAGTAGCAAACGTAAGATCTCACCAAAGAGTTGGCATTTGAGCAGAGACCAACAACAGAGGAAGTGCCTGGGTTAATGATCATGTGGATCAGAAGGGGAATGAGGAGAATGAGCAGTATTTGGAGGAGATGTTACTTCAACATTGTGATATATTGATTTTGAGGCATCTATCATCTATGGTAAAATAGTCTCCAATTAGATGCAAATGTGTGTGTGTGTGTGTGTGTGTGTGTGTGTGTGTAGATTAAGATTAAATCAGTACTACATTCCATAAATCAAACCTTGAAGAATGAGAATAATCTCCCAGGTTTTGACGTGCAGAATTAACATAGAAATGGCATCACGCCCAGGCAGAAGACAAAGTCTCTACGCCTGGGCCCTCCACTAACAAATCTGTGTGAAATTGGCTAAGACAGTGAAACTCTGTGAATTCTAGTTGCCTAATTTATAAAACAGGGAGATAATATAGACAAGCCAAGGCTGGATGCTAAGGGCAGTAACACCGCTCTCTTGTTCCCTTCTACATTCTCCGTGGCGGAAGACTGACAAGACACTGAGATCATATGCAAATAACCTTTTGAGGATGAAGCCCCTTCATGCTCTGGTATGCAAGCATCCTGCTCTAGGATTTAGGATCACGTAAATTCTGAGGGCTTCAATTTTCTCTCTCGGGCCAGAGGGTTTAGAAAATTTGGGGACCTTTTTGTTTCCAAAGAGCTCCTTTTCCTTTATTTATTTATTTATTTATTTATTTGTAATAGTGACAAAATTGTCATGTAGTGAAATTCAAAAATATTTTGCCCTTTTCAGGAAAGTGTGTACCTGGCTTTCTCTGCTAAGCTGATGAAGCAATGGTTATATGAGTCTCGCCCATGCCTGTTTCTCTAGGCCAGTGATTCTCAACCTTCCTAATGCCACAACACTTTAATACAGTTCCTCATGTTGTGGTGACCCCAACCATAAAATTATTTTCATTGCTACTTCATAACTGTAATTTTGCTACTGTTATGAATCATAATGTAAATATCTGATATGCAGGGTGTATTTTCATTGTTCGCAACCCACAGGTTGAGAACCGCTGCTCTAGGTGATGGAGATATTTCAGCAAAGGAGAAAGCAGGAAGTTTTAGAACTGAATTTTGGAAGAGTAGGGACAACACCCAGGGACATTAGCTCTTGTCCACAGCATGACCCCAGTCTGTCCTCCCACCTTTCTGGATCCCATCCATCCATCAGCAAGACAGAGATAATGCTGTCTGCCCATATCGACTTCCCCGCACCATTATAAGCATTAATGATCTAATATACTCCAAGGTACTCTGAGTACTTTGGAGAAAGATGCCATATGAATTAGAGGCATTATAATTAATGTAATTTAAGAAAATGGCTGGCCATAACAAAGAGGATTCGGTTCACATGGATCACAAATGACCTAGCCTCATGTCCTCGGGTCACTAACAATCCTTTCTAATGAAACAAAGTCCAGTCTTACTTTTTTGAGCATATTCAACTATTCTGTATTTATGTTCTTTTTTAAGTACTTTACATAATTCTATATCAAAATTGAACTATACTTTCAAGTTAATTTTGTTCTTATTGGAGGAAAAGTACTTACCTATGAATAAGACCATGAGATAATTCACTTTAGCATAAAAGATTCTTTAACATAAAGAAAGACAAGTAGATAATAAGCATGAATCTGTTATCTGGATTAAACAAATATATGACAGACAAGAAAACGGGACATTTGTATCCTCATAATAGGATATGCAGTCAACTCATAGACATTTTTGGAAATTCTAGAATCTCTTTATTTTTTTTTTTTTACAAACTTACTTTTTTAATGATAAATAATTTCCTTGCATAAGCAATTTTGTCAGAGTGTAGCTTCACAAGTTATACGAATGAAACAGACTGAATGCAAAATAACACCCTAAATAATTGCGTGACATAGAAAGAGAAGTTTTTACATAAATTATAACTTGAGGATGGTAATAGGGGAAATCAAATTATGAATCACAAACTGAAAAGTCTAGCATGTTAGATATGGTTTTTGTGAGCAAGTTAATGATTAAGAAACTCCTTTGACATTAAACTCCAGACAATGCGAGTGAGAGAATTCTAGGCTGTAAGGAACTCTGGTAGGTTCTCCTCTGCAAGTCCTGGGGAGTCATCTAATTAAAGCCTCAAACCTTTGCCTCTTTATTAGCTATGACTATTCAGTCGCTATAACCATTCCAGCGAGGCTCCCCTGCTCAAATCACTTCTGAAGCGCCTTTTCTGGGAACTGTTCTACAGTTGCCATTAGGTTATCATTTTTTTTTTTTTAATTGGAGATTGTCCATCTCCACTTGCCCACTTTACAAGCTCCAGTTCCTACTGGTTTTGTGCAATTGCAAAAATCAGTAGCCTTAAATGTGCAGACCATGCCTGGAAAGCATGGGGTGTCAGAGTTGGAAAAGGCAGCTGCAACTTGCCCGCAGCCTGGCGCGCATGAGTCTGTAAGACAGGAGCTGGTGTGCAGAGGTGACTTCCAGAGGAGGAGGGTGGGTGACAAGGAGGGAGGAGGGAGAGAGTCAGGTTCAAAATGGGGCAGAAGGGAGATGACAGGAGACTGAAACAGGGATAGGAAAGTGGAGGCCTGGTCCCTCCGGTGTAGTTGAGAAGTTAATTAGAACCTAAAAACATATATGTGTGTCGGGGTCTGGGATGCTTGGAAAGGAGATGGTGCCACGTTTCTGGTGGCCAGGCAGGGCCACGTGGCTCACCGTTTTCTCTGCTCCACAGGCAGACTGGGCCACATGCCTAGACTGGGTCACTGGGGCACAAAAGACTGAAAGGCCACTCTCCCTAAAGTCCTGCCCTCCCAGGGAGTAAGAAAAACTCACTGACAGGGCAGGAAGGAGGAGTCATGGCACTGGCAGACTTGGATAATGTAATTTAGCAGCAGGTAACATTACTGACCATTCACTACCTGTAAACACTGGATACATGTGCATTCACACACGACACAACAGGAAATTGTTAACAGTGATCTGTGACTTGTAGGATATACTGGTGATCTTAATACTTTTTCTGTACCATTATCTACACTTTTCACAAAGAATATGTAAGATTTCACAATTAGAAAAAGAGTTTGTAGTCATTTTTAAAAAGCCCTTACAAGGTGAAGGTTTTCTGCCACTGAGGAGATTCAAAAATATATGACACAAATTCTTAAATACTGCTGAGGCTATTATGGGGAATCTTTAGAGGGAAATTTGACAATACATAATAAAAGGGTGTGTGTGTGTGTTTAAAGTATGTATCAATTAGAGCAACAATTCTAATTATAGGAAGATATCCTACAACTATAATAAAAGACGTTTGCAAAGAGAGAGCAAGAAGGAGGTTCATCACACCAGTGTAGGTAATAAAAGAATGAAAACACCTTAGGTCTTCAGTAATAAGGAGAGCTAAAAAAATTAGAGTACACCCATACAACAGGATGCTATGCTGACACAGAGCATGACGTGCTACATTTTTTAAAGTTACAGGATAATAAGAAAGAGATGAAGGGATTAATAACTAAAATTGGAAGTTACAAAATAACCAAAAGGATATAAAGTACAGCATAGGGAATATAATCAATGTTTAATAACTATGCATGGTGCCAGGTGGGTACTGGAAATATCAGAGGGAATACTTTGCCAAGTCTAACCACTATACCATACCTCTGAAACAAATACAGAATAAGGCTGAATGTAAATTGTAATAGAAAAATAAAATCTAAAGCTCTTTAAAAAAAAAAAGAAAGGAAAAAAGAAAGAAAGAAAGAAAGCAAGCAAGCTGTTTGGAAAAATAAAGTAGTGAAAAATTTTAAAAATAAAAAATAAGTTAAAAATAGTAATTAAGCAAAAAAAAAATCCTTAAAGCATAAAGACTGCCACTAGTAATGATATTCAACATAGAAATAGAAAATAAAAAAATTTCTCAAATGCTATACACCAAATAGTAATTACTCTGAAAAAGAGGATTACAGATGAATGCATATTTTCTGCTTTGCAATGTCAAATACTGAAAATTTTATAATGTATATGTATCTTATTTATATTGAAAGTATTATTTGAGGGGGGGGAGTCTTACTTATTGATGTAGCCATATTAATTGATGTAGAAAATTATTTATAATATAGTGTTAAGATGAACAGACTATGACATGGTATTACTGTAATCTCTCTATTTGGTAAAAATATGTGTTGTGTGTATGCATATGTATTAATAGAAAACAGTCTATAAAGAGCCACACTAAATGTTAACAGTGGTTATCTCTGGGCACGGGTGATTCTGTTTTCTTCTTCCACGTATCTCTATTTGCTAGGGTATCTCTATGAGCATATGTTACACGTATTCTAAGAGTAAAATAAATAGCTCAGGCTGTGAAAGCTTCTCTGAAAGCCCAGCTCCAAAACTCTGGGCCAACAGCACAATCACTGGAAAGGAACACAGTCTCCCAATATGATTGTTGTGAAAGGGACAAAGTTGATTTGTAAGTCTAGGATCGGGGATATGTGCTGGAGTCACACTCAGTTACAACCATGTCTAATACAATGCTTCTACAGATATGAATAATCCCTTTCTTGAGATTTTCCTTGGAAGCGTTTTCTTTTTTAAAATATATTTTTATTGATTTCAGAGAGGAAAGGAGAGGGGAGAGAGAGATAGAAACATCAATGATGAGAGAAAATCATTGATAGGCTGCCTCCTGCATGCCCCCTACTGGAGATCAAGCCCGAAACCCTGGCATGTGCCCCTGACCAGAATCGAACCCAGGACTTTTTACTCTGCAGGCCCATGTTCTATCCACTAAGCCAAACCAGTAGGGCTGGAAGCACTTTTCTTTCTTTCTTTCTCTCTTTCTCTCTTCCTCTCTTTCTTTCTTTCTTTCTTTCTTTCTTTCTTTCTTTCTTTCTTTCTTTCTTTCTTTCTCTCTCTCTCTTTTTTCTTTCTTCTTTTCCTTCTCTCTCTCTCTCTCTCTCTCTCTCTCTCTCTCTCTCTCTCTCTCTCTCTCTCTCTCTTTCTTTCCTTCCTTTCTTCCTTTCAGGCCTGGAGAAACCAAAGTTCAGAGCTATTTAATGACAACCGAGACCAAAGAAAAGCTATAATTAAAAGTTCATGGCCTTGGAGTTTGACTGACTAGATTGTTATATATAAAATTTCAGCTGAAGGAAGAGGCCACCCAAGAACCCTGCCTTTCTAATTATAATATTGGAAACAAAACGACAACAATGACAAATCCTTTTTAAGTATTCCTGCACAGTATAAAGAAATGACGAACAATAGCCAACTGGCTGTTATACTCTGAGGAGTAAAGGAAAAGGAAGTGAAGAGAAGGGAAATGTAGAGAAAGGAGGATAAGACAGTATATCTCTATTAAGAATTGCATACTTTTAATGTTTGAGCCAAAAGGCAAAGCAGAAAAAAATTATTATACCTTTAAGTTCATTCATCCACTCAAAGATTCAACAACCATTGGTGTTCCCCACTATATCCCAGGCCCTTTATTCAGAAGTGGGGGTACAAAGAGCAATGGTTAGGAGACAGACAAGTAGACAATCACATAGCAACCATGAGAAGGACTGGCTGCACACATGCCTGACCAATGGGTTAAGGGAAACAACCAGCTCTTCAGGCAGAAAGGATGAATGAGTTCTCCTAAAGGGAGGGTCATTCCAGGAAGTAGGAACGGGGTCTGCAAAGGGAAAGAGTGTGAAAGGGCACAGGCATTTGGGGAATGGGAAGAAATTAGGGGCAAATAAAAGTGGAAATAAGAAGGTGGATGTGCAATCAAATAAGATTTCCTAAGGCTCATTTGTGCAGCATCCATGGGCAGATTAGCAATATTGAAGACAGAGGCTGTTCCACAAAAACACCTCTAGCATGACATCAACCCATCTTAGATGCTGAGTGTGCCTATATGTGTTAAAGGAGGCTGTGAGTCAAAGGACAACCTTTTTACCCAGGTGATGGTCCCTTCAGTAGGGATCCCAGGCCCCCAACTGAGAATAGAGAAAGACAGAAGAACACACTTGGCAATTGGAGTCTGGTGGACCCAAGTTCAAATCCGGAGGTCACCTCCTAGTTGGGTAACCTGAGGTAAGTTAACTTCACTAAGACTCAAGTTTCCTCATAAGTAAAAATCAGAAGCTAATACTTACTAAATAAGTTAGTATGAGGACTGCATGAAATGACACATGATTGAAGGGTGGGGAGGGGTCGAGTATTTAGACCCCACCACCCAGACAACACATGATAGTCCAATCCCTCCTCATTTAAGCTGGACTCTAGTCCAACTTGGCCATTCATTATTTGAGTGGCCCCAGACAATTCATTTAATGTCTCTCCTGCCTCAGTTTCCCCTTCTACTGAATTTGGAGGTGGGACCTCCAAGCCTCTTACAGTCCTAACATTCTAACCAGTTAGTATAATTGTTCAGAGGGAGGCTTCTTTCCAACCTCTATTCTTATACCTGTTGGTGCCCCCTCTTCCACTCTAAATCTTTTAAAATTCACAGTGCCAGAACCTTCTAGTTGTCTGCCTTTTGGATTTTTTGACACTAGCTCTGTTGTCTCCCTCCACAAGATCTGTTGGAAGTCGTCCGTAGGCCAAGGGCTGTGTTAAGAATGATACAAGCTTTATCACAAAGTCTATACAAATGAGGACATCAAGGCTCAGAATATTAAGCAATTTATCAAGGGTATGGAATTTAACGCTGGCTCTTCCCAGCTGCTCCTGATCATTATAAGTTACACCACCTCTCCATCCTCTTAGCTATATCTAGTTTGAGTTCTTATGGTCCTGTGCTATGCTAGCTTAGCCCATAAATTACTTTGTATTAATAACGTTATGTGCTACACCTGCCAGATGACATATGTCCATATTAACCAGGACCCATCATCTCTGAACCAACAGGGAACTCATGATGGGATTCTCAGGCCTTGCAGCTGGTAGGTCAGGGTGAGATTCTAGGCACGCAGGACTTTAATACATCTCTCAAATAACAGAACATGGTCAAACAGCTACTCCACTTCCACCTGAACCTGCCAGAAGCTATGGCATTTTAGTTCAAGCCTAAGATCTATGAGCCTCCCAGCTGCCGTAAGCGTACTCATTATCACAGACAGATAAAGGAAGAGGGCTCATGCTTTGGAGTAAGACAACTCCAGGTTTACTAATTGAGTGCACTTGGGTGGATTTATTTTAGCTTCTCTGAGCTACCTATCCTCTAAATCAGTGGTTCTCAACCTTCTGGCCCTTTAAATACAGTTCCTCATGTTGTGACCCAACCATAAAATTATTTTCGTTGCTACTTCATAACTGTAATATTGCTACTGTTATGAATCGTAATGTAAATATCTGATATGCAGGATGGTCTTAGGCGACCCCTGTGAAAGGGTCGTTCGACTGCCAAAGGGGTCTCGACCCACAGGTTGAGAACTGCTGCTCTAAATCATCTTGGGTAAAGTAACCCAAGGAGCTTCAGGTTCCTCATCTATAAAATTGGGATAACATTCACAACCTTAGATGTTGCAGAGATAGAGGAGTGCCTGGCCTGTAGAAGAAACAGATGAGTCTATTGGGAGAATAAAGGAGCTTAGGGATGGTCAGGTTGTTTCCAAAATCAGGGTAGTCTAGACTAGAGTGGAAAGACGGAAATCAGTTAAAGATTCATTAGACTCTTAAGTAGCTGCTGAATCTGAGGACTATGCTGGTTGAGAGTTGGATACCCTATTATGGCATAAGCCCTGACTGATCTGATCCTTGATTCCACACTGCCAGGCCGCCTGGCAGCTGTTGCTGGAAGTATTTTTTTCAGGTAGAGAGGTTCCCAATTGAGCCAATGAGTAGAGTGTAATCACACACCATCTCTCCCTCCGAGCACCATGAGGTTGCCGGGGTAACTGCACGATTCTGGCCTTCCCTGTGGGATCTCTACTCCTCTATCCACATCCCAGTGGGCTCCCTTCCTTTGGCCTTACATTCTGCACCCCCAGCTAAGACCTCGCCCTCCTGCCTCAGAAGATCAGAGAGGAAACGGGAAGAGAAGGAACGGACCAGGCACCTGGATCTCCACATTTTATTTCCTTATCATTTTATTTTCTTAGTTACGGCACATTTCCATTTATGAAGTACTTTCCCTTATAAAATATCTCACTGTTGACTTCTAACCTACTAAATAATTCCTCTGATCTATTCTTGTTTTTACCCTCTAAATATCTGTTGATGGTTCATGCACCACATTCCCCATTCAGTTATTAATGGCCCACAAAAACTTACTAGCAGCAATCATTTACTGATTAATCTGCACAACAATCCAGAAAGACAGGTAGTATTAATCCTTTGTTCTGCACAGGGAAACCAAGGGGAAAAGAGAGGTTAACTTTGTTGGCCAAGGTCAGTGGCTAAACAAGATTATAACCAGAATCTATCTTGTCTTATATTTCTGTGAACACTTCCCACTGTGTTATTCCCTTTCTGCACAAATCAATGTTGTCAAGGCAGCCAGATCATTTCTATGTTGAGGTTCAGTTGTCACAGAACATCTTAAAAATGTCAAAAATTCAACCCAAAATAATTTTGCCTGCTAGTAGCTCATAAATAAAAGTTGCTAAAATGAAGAGATGATAGTACTTGAAGGCAAATTGTACAGAGGCAAAAGAGAAGTGAAAAGATGTGGATTATAGACCCAGCTTCTGCCACAAGGAGACGCTGAGAAATGTCACTTAACTTCTCTACACCTCTGAGTCAGCTGTAAAAACCTAGATTATGCTGAATGGCAATCATGGTATGTAGCTGTTTTAAATGAGATGATTGAATACCTATGAAACCAGCACAAAAAATAAAGCTCCAATATCCAATGCTGCCAAGACTGTGGTAAAAGTGGTATATTCATTCAGTTAATTAAATGCACAGCTACAACCCCCTTGGAAAGCAAGATGACAACAAGAACCAGAGAGATTTTCATATCCTTGACTTAGTAATTTAACTCATACTTTATTTTAGCTTAAGAAATAAGTCAATAGAAGCAAAAAGACATATACAAACCAAATGCACATTTCAGTGCTAGCTATCAGAGGAAAAACTGTTATTGATTGCAATGTTCATTATAGAGGGATGTTTTATTAAATAAAAGCATAGAACCATATACATGTCATGTTGCTATTACAAAAGATAAATATGAAAATTAGACAAAATCATTTAAAATCTTACGGATACTATTAAATGAAAATAACCAAAAGTAAAAGAACAGATATGTAGTCTGATGTCAACCATATAAAATGTGGATTGATGTGTAAGAGCACAGAAAAATTCAAGAGTTATATTATTAGTTATACTTACTAATTTTTAATATTTAACTATTTTTAATGAATTTTTCATTAACATATACATTTTCTCAATTATTTAAAAATTTCTCTGACCATGCTTTAAAATTTCAACCTGAATTTCTGCATAGTTTTTGTCGGCTGACATATTTATTCATGACATTATTTTTTCCAGAGTGGCTTTTGCTTTCTACTCTATAATTCTTTACTATCTTTAGATATTTTAAAATCTCAGAACCCTTGCATTTCTTTCCTACACCTAAATGGATTCTAACAAAGATCTGTCATCTTATCTAGCTATGAATAGCCAACCCCATGATTGCCTTGTAATGTTAATATTTGGCAATGCCTAACCTAGGAGTCAACATGCTTCCGATAACCCTGACCAGTGAGGGGCCTCTACAGTAACCATAAAGTTGCCATTACACTTTTCAAAGTGCAGAGGCAGGTTTCATACTCCAGATTTTTAGAGTTTTACAGCAGGTCATTTTATATTTTCCGGGGTCTAAGACACCCCTCTGGTTCTCTTTAGAAAGCTGCTCTCAGCTACACTGTGCTAGGACCTTCCCTTCATAGACTTTTACATGCTCCTTCTCTCCTTAGAAACATTCTCTTGCTAGTAGGTCATTTGTACATCTTTGCTCATCATATCTGGGAAAGATTGCAGAGCCAATGAATTAAAAATATGATTCTAGGTCTCTTGTGTGCCAATGAATGCCCTCATTAAAACAGAATGAGTAGATAAGATCGGTTTCAAAGCTTTCCATCCCTCTGCCCCAGAGCCGCCGAGGCCAGGCTCTGAAAGGATGCACAGTAAAATTAAATATCTAAAAATTCATCTTTAATTAACAGAATTGGATTAAAGCTAGACACCACGGCATATCATACGAGAAATGGCTGAGCTGGCTTCCAAGTGCTCTAATTCAATTAGGACGCAGTGAGTGACACTCGGACGGGAAAGGTTAATTGGGGGCGCCAGAACGCAATCATTCCTTACCTAACCAGTCATTAAACTTCTTAACCTCTGAGGGCAGTCCCAGCTCGGTGAAATCGCCTGTGTGGAGAAGGATGTCCCCATAAGGCATCTGGATACCATCTGTTCTGGAGTGTGTGTCTGAGATGCAGACAAACCGCGTGTGGCCCGCTGGTTTTGGAGTGTCATATGGGATGGGGTCGACCCTAAAGTAGACATAACAGATCCCGTAACAGTTAAATACATTAGAACCCTCGTAATTGTCATCACACATACATACCAACTGATATCCGTGAAAGCACCCAGACAAACTGATGCAACGGCAGAAGGGACCATTGTAACGAGGGGACACTTTTGAGTGCAAAGGAGATAGCATCACCCACCTACAATCCCAATGGGCAAATTTAAAAAGTCTTACTTACCTGGTTTGAAAATTAAAAAGACTACCTTACGGCAGAGGTGGAATTAACCCAGGAAAATGATAGAATGATTAATGGTGAAGGTTAGGGATACTGAACCCCAACTGGGGAAGCAAAATTATGCTATTTTGTCTCTCATCATGCTCCAATTGATCCCACTACTCATTAAGAAATGACTAACTAATTTATTCCTTCTTAAACATGCATAAGTCAGGCAATGAACTAATTTACGAAGAACATGGCACGTGCTTTGCCAACTGAGATGTGGAGAGACATATTAGATAGTACTAATATTTAATATCCTTTCCAGAACCGTTTGTATTTTCAAGAATCTTAGGATCTTGTTGTGTTTGCTAAGAGATTCTCAAATCAAATTGTGGGGAGGGAAGGTGATGCCAAAATAACATAGCTTTTAAAAAACACACAACATTCATTGGATGTCCAAAAACTTTGTCAGCTCCTTCTTTACCACAAAAATTATCTGTAGCCCCACTAACACCTGAGGCTGCTTGGAATGCCTTGGGCAGAGATTCCATTCAGTACAAGAGTAAGCCTTTTAATGAGTGTCTATAGATACACATATGCATTAATATATGTATAGTTTTAGAGACCTAAGCACTGTGAAGTTACACTAGGGCATAAGAATCAAAAGGCAAAATGATCAACCCAAAGCAAAGAAAATGAAACAGAACATTCTCATTTAATTGAGTGTAACAAAGTGTGCTAAATAAACTTGGTAAAGAAATGCAAATCTGGCTCTTCAAGCATACAGTTTTAATTATTTAAAGGGCTGGTAGCAGAGTTAAGGATGCTTTAACTATATTAACACTATGCTGACAGCTTCCTTTAATTTCTCTGTAGGAATGCACACTTATTTTGGATCATGGGTGAAGAGAAGCAGTTATAGCTGTAAAGACAAGGTCACGAGAGAAGCAAACATGCAAAGCAGAGATTACCATGCGAAACGTTAAGTAAGGACCAATATTTCATATCATATTTCATATCACAGCCCTACCCTTGACAGTTAACATGCGGCAGAGAACACACGGAAAGTCAACATAAGAATCCCTATACATCTTGCTCTGCAGGCTTGGTTTAATTTTTCTTTCCTTTTCCCACTTTTTCAAAAGAAAGAACCCATTTTAACAATGCAATTGTAGTGAGGGGAATAAAGACATCCGTATACATCCTCATTGGTCTTGCATTTCTTTCACAGTTTACCTTTTAATTTTATTTTATCTTTGACAGAGAAGAAGGAAAGTCAGAAAGAAGAAAGAGCTTAAAGAAGACAGAAAGAAGGAAGGAGACAGGGAAGGACTGTGAACTGGTTAACACAGTGGATCTAACTGGAAACCCCCAAAAAAGTTTACTTTCTGCAAAAAAATGAATAGATGTTCCCTGTAAAGGTTAGAAATTAACAATGCTGATACCATGGAGAAAATGCACTAATCCACTGAATTTTGTAAGTAACCGGGAAACGCTCCTGATTGTATCCAATGTTGATTTTTTTTAAAAATGTATGAAGAAGTTTGGTACCTTCTTTTCCTGTACTGAGACTATTCCAATCAGTCGCAGGCTCTAATCTTATCACGATACCCTGTCTTACAAAAGTAGTTCACTCAGAGAATGAATGATTGGGTTGTTCCCTGCTGCAGGAGACCCTGTCACCCTCTGAAAGCGGCAGGTAATATTCTATCCCTCGACCTACAGTTAGGATGCTCACTGGAATGGGACCATGCACATTTCTACTCAGCCCACCCACATCTGAATGAAAATTAAATAAATTAACCACTAGACTTTAAACACATAAATAAATTCAATATTATGCATGTCTTTATTTTCCAGTTCCCCTCAGTAACTCAGATAAGCTACGGGCACAAGTAATGCATCAACATCCTTTATGAGCCCATCCGAATTCATCAAAGGGATGTCACAGTCATCATTTTGAATGTATTACACAGAAGGTAGCACAGATACAAACCCTTCGCTGTGAATAGGTCCCTGTTCTATGAATCTACTCAATTTAAAGAAGCAAATCATCATGTGGTACCTAATATTGTTTCCCAGCTTAGGTCTATATTGAGCAATAACTTTCCAAGACTATTGGAACACCAATTATTGAATGGCTGAAACTTCCTTCCCCATGCCGCCACCTCCTCCAGAGAAACTAGTAACTATCCAACAGATTGAACATGAAATAAAAGCCAAGGAATAGAAAAAAAACAGAAGACAGAAAATAGGGAGAAAATGTCTTTGAAAGGGTGCTGGCGGAAACGCATGAGATGGCGGTTCCGAGAGGCGGGAAGGGCTCTCCCGGGACCGCGCCGCACCTGCGCACGACCCCCCACGCGGCGGGTGGTTCTCTGCTGCCTGGAACCACGGGCCCGGGCCTGGGCACTCCCTCCCTCTGTTACGGACCCTGCAGGTCAAATTGAAAGGGCGAGTCATCTCGGGGCCTCGCCACCGTTGTGATCGGCTACCTGCTTACCCGCGCTGGGGCCAGGGGTCCTTGGGGCAGCTCGAGGCCCGGTCGGAGAGGCCGGGGCCTACGTGGGTTGGCCGCCGGGCCCCATGAGGCACAGCCTGACCATGCTGCTGATGGCCTTGGGCACCGAAGCCCCAGACCGCAGCGAGAGCCCGGCGCAGGCCACCACCCGCCCGCCGCCCCCGGACCAGACCCGCGCGACAGCGGCGGCGGAGGAAGAGCCAGCGACCTTATGCTGATCAGGTGTCCGCACTAAGTTCGGCATCAATATGGTGACCTCCTGGGAGGGGGGGGCTACCAGGTTGCCTAAGGAGGCGATCGCCGGCGCCCCCGGGGACGAGACAGAGGACATGGACTTCCTGTCTGGGCTGGAACTGGCCGATCTGCTGGACCCCCGGCAACTGGACTGGCCCCTGGAGCCCGGGCTCACCTTGCTCTGGGGGGGGAGGGGGGGCTAGGACTGCGCCCTCCATCTTGCTCTGGGTCCTCCATTTTTGGACAGAGCCATGTGCTCGCCCGGAAGAAGCCTCTGCTAGCCACACCCAGGATTTCTCTGGACTAGCCAATGATAATCAAGGGAAGTGCACGCCATCACTATGACCACATCCTGTGTAATGAGACACCGACTTGCGCCTGGCCAATCGGCGGGGCCCACAGTCCCCTCTCCTGCCCTTACTCCACCCCCCTATAAAACCCACAGTCCCATCAGGCCTCGCTCTCTCGGCCACTGGGCTTGCCGTTGTGTGGGTGAGTGTGGTGGACGGGGAGCACAAGCTAGCTTGTATTAAAGGACTCTTTGCTTTTGCATCGGACTGGCTGGCTCCCTGGTGGGCTCTTGGGAATCTTGAAATCTGGGCATAACAGTCTTATTATTGAACTGAAATAAAATGAGTCAGAAGTATACAGAAACAGTGGCGGAGAAGGCTCACCTATCACCACCACCAACTTGATGTCATCAAAGAGAAACAATTTGTAGGCACTTAGGAGAGACATGGAGAATTGATTTAGGTAGCGGCCTGGGGAAGAGGAAGGCCTAAAGATGCAAATGTGGAATTTATATACATACCCTGACCCAGAAACACTGATATCCTTTGTTACCCACAGGACTAAGTACCAGAAGACAAGACGGTGCAGCCTGTCAGAGCCAGCTGCAGGATAACATGACAAATGTCACCTGGGGGGTGATAGGAAGGAAGACATTTCCACCCAAAGACATTCAGAGCTGCAAATAAGACGTCTAGTAGAGTAGGCAAGTTGCAGTGAATATAATTAAAGTCGAGACAACCCTAGGGAAGCTACTATTTCCAAGTTGAGCATTTGGTAAACACTTTGAAAAGTAAGACAGACAAACATTTTCACTGTAAATGCGTGTGTAAGGGGGAGCCTGATGGCAATGGCAACATTTACCTATTCACATTGTGTGAGACCCTCCTGCTACATTTTCCCTCCTAGTTAACATCTTTACTGCTTATTGTTTATGCTGCAGACTTCTCAAATGACCTAACATTTCCCCCAAGGCAACATGTCAAATATCCCAGCAAGTAAGTCTCCTACCAAGGCAATCTAACCCCTAGAGCCAGATTCAAATATCAGAATGAGATTTGCACGTACATCTGAGTACACCCAGGGGAAAACAAGATGACATGGGAAGATGAGAAGAAAACACGGCAACATAAAATCCCAGAGCTGGACAAAACCTTAGGGGCCATTGGGTTCAATGCTTTATACAAAGTTTGAACACCCTCCCCTCTTCCTACCTACCTGCCATAAATTTTCTTTCCAAGGTTTCCAGAGAAGGGGAGGTCCTGGGCCCTCTCCCCTCCCTCAGGGCAGCCCATTCTGGGTTTTGATAGCTCTCCTTGCTAGAAACTTTTGGATCCAGAGTCTGCACCTCTGAGAAAGCTGAGCACGGTCCAAAGAGACTTGGCCTGGAGCCTGAGGACTGAGTAACAACTTTGGCTGCATTACTCACTTTGGACAAGTTATTTCATTCTTTTGGTCTTCATTTTTTTTTCCTCATTTGTAGGATGGGAATAATAATGCCTAACCTGCTAAGTTGCTATGGGGATATAAATTGTCAAGCATTGGGTCTGGCACACAGCACGTGCTCAGAAAGCAGAGGTGCAGAATGATGTAAGGGTAGAGCACGTTCAGCTACACAGCCAGACTGTGTGGCTCTGAATCCCACTCCATATTTATTCACAGTGTGACACCAAGCAAGGTGCTTAACTCCTATGCCTTGGTTTCTTCGTCAGTAAAATGGGTATAAAAATAGTCCCTTATCTCATAAGACTGCTGTGAGGATGAAGAGGGATAACGTGTTCAGAGCATGCAGAACAGTGTCTGACACACAGCAGACAATAAATGTTAAGGCTTTTTTCACTAGCTAGTAGTATTTTTACAATTATTAATAGTAGTATCCTTTAGTTTCTCTGACCTCCATTTCTTCTGTTACAAGGAGATAATAACAGCTACACATAGACTTTGTGAGAATTAAAAGTCACATACACATCACCTAGCACAGTACAGGGCTCATAAACCACAGTAAACAAACACATTGATTTCCTACTGTCACTTCCTTAACCCTACTTCTGAAATGACAGAGAATAAGAATTCAGTCCCTTTTCCATCTGATAGTCCTTCAAATATTTGAGGACACATATGATAATCCCCTGAAAGCTTCTCTACTCCAGTTGAGGAGCCACACTTTCTTCAGCATTCTTTGTGTGATGGGATTTCACATGTCCTCAGAATCTTGGTGATCTCCCAGGTGCAATCCTATTGGTCGGAAGCCCTCCCTCTGCAGTGTCAGAATTCCCACGGGCCATGGGAATTCCTGGACCAGTGAGCTGTTTCTCAAAGACAAATGCAAGTATAGGCGACAGAGAGCCGACAGTGCCGGACACATGGGCGGACTTTCCTAGAGGCCTGAGCTATCATCTTAAACCATTTTCTAATCAAGTCTCTAGGTTTTGTGCCAAGCCGCAAATCTTCCTCTTGAAACTCGATTGTCAAATGTTTACATATCTCATTGCATATTCAAATGAATAAACCATTCTTATTTATTCAGTCTTGGCACATTAGGCTTTTTTTTTTTTAACCCATAAAAAAATAATATGACAGTATTATTGCTTCCACTATGGAATCCTCTCCTGGCCATATGTGTTATTTTTTCCAATAACAAATTCATACAGCCTTGCAAGTTTCATTGCTAGATCTTCAGAAAAGCTGTTATCATGTGGTTTGTTATGACGTGGGTTTCTTTTTTAAGGCCATGTGTGCAATAAAAGCCTCATGTACACAATTAGCCTAATAATTCAGTGTCAGAATAGAATATAACCCCTACAAAGCATTTTAGAGGGATCTGAATGTATTTACCATCCCCCTTGAAAATCTTGATGTTGTTGCATATGCACTCCACTGACTTTATTTTTAAAAAGTTTTCCAATGTGACATTAAAGCTTTCATTTTTACCCAGAAAATTTAGACGGCTTGAAAAGCTAAAATTATTTGTGATGTTACACCACCCATTCTATATATAGTGTTAGACAAAGATAAGCAAAACCCACTAGCAAAACAATGAATAAACAAGTACTAAGCTTAAATTAGTAAAATCACAGAATTTTGGGATTGGAAGGGACCTTAGAGATGATCAAATCCTGTGTTTCATGTCTTTAAATTCCCTGTTCATGGTTTTTGCCCTACTCATGTATACGATTATTTAAATTTTGTTGTCTCTTACAGTTTTTGCACAGTTTTTTTTTTTAGTTTTGCCCTAAATAATGGCATCATAAAGTCGTGAATTGGATATGTGCTGGTTGGATTTTCAACCATACATTAAAATAAATAGTAACTATTAAAATTCTGTCTAAGGTTTGTCCACTCTATGGAACCAGAACTCAGGTTTTCTAACTTCCACTTCCTTTCCCCACCACTTAATTTTGGGAGCTGAAAATATGCCTGCACTTGGAGAATGAAAACGATACAAATTTAAAATGCCAGCAAATCAATTGCCTAAACTCCTATAGTCATTAATATCTACAGAGACTGCTCAAAATGAATGGAATTCACTATCATACAAAAAAATTCTAAGTTTTAATGCTCTGGGAACTGACCCCTCAAAGTTGAATGGAGTCTCCACTGAGGGAGTGAGCAACATCGAACTTGATTTTTAGAATACTGATAAAGATAAAAAGTATTCGTGCTCAAGGATGTCCAGGCTGATGTGGAGACTGACTGTGTTCCAAAACATAGGTGTCTTCAGAGGAACTACTTTAGTTAACGGAAAAGCCCTCATTAAAAACAGCCCAGCATGTAGAATCCAGGGCTGCCTGCACTCTCTCCACGCTGGTTGGCTATTAGCTGTGACCCTGAGCAAGTCATTTCCCCTCCTCTAGCCTGTACCTCAAGTGTGAAAAGAGGGACAGAACCAAATGATCCCCAAGTGATGGGCTGCATGGTTTCTATGGCACTATTAACTTGTACAAGACTTCAGAAACAACCCAGTCTCCTTCGTAGCTGAAAACATGTTCTTTTCCTTACAGTTTTATTTTGTGTTCCAGGCAATCTATAATAATAAAAGAGTAATATGCTAATTAGACTGGATGACCTTCTGGACAAAGCCAGGGTTGCGAGGGCAGAGGCAGCCCACCGTGGGGACCCAAGGCAGGGGAGGCGGCCACTACTGCGGCAGCGGCGGGGGCCAAGCCCCTTGCACGAATTTTGTGCATCAGGCCTCTAGTGCAAAGATAAATGCAGCCCATATCTCTCCAATTATAAACAGAATTAGCAAGGCTACGTATAAAGATATGTGGAACTGCAATTTCGGACTATAGACAGAACGTCCAGGTATATCTAGTGTAAAAGAGAACAAAGGAGCCAAAATTCCAGTTACCACAATAAAACCAAAATGAAAACATACGTGATTTAACTAGGTGCTTCAGAAACAGGGCTGCTCTCTTTTTCCTAAAACTAAGAGCTGGTAAACTTCTCCTAGCTTGGGCCTCATGCCCCAGAAGAGAAATGGTGCTGAGCCACATAAATATATTCACATTTGTAGTAAGGACACCACTTTCCTTTAACCGCTGAACTGCTGTATCAACACTGTTCTATCACCAACTAATTACAGCTAACAAAACCCACTGCACAGAGTGTGTCTTGTCTATTTTTTCCTAGTACAAAAGTACAGTGCTGACATTCAATGAATATTAAGTGGTAATGATTTAATTCTTTGAGCACTGCATATAATATGAATTCATGGTCCTTGTACCAGTTCCATTTGAGGCGTTTTGGTGTCCATCAAGCTAGCTACTGTGCAAGCCACAGAAGCCTCTCAGATGACATACTGTTGGGGCATAAGTATCCCAGTGGATAGAGGTGTACTGGCCAGGGTGAAATGTTTCCACGACTTTAACCTAGCAACCAAGTCAATGGGCTTACCTGAGGGCTGGCCTTGCATTTGAGAAAAGAAGCCGTGTGACACTGTACTGCATGTATCATTCCATACTGTCTGTCAGTCAACCATTTCTTAAGCACCTACTTGTGTGCCAGGCGCCACAGTAGGCTCTGGGACGATAAAGAAGCAACAAGGGTGGGTCCTTCCGAGATTCTTCAGTTCATTTGTCAATTCATTATTCGACAAATGCTTATTAGCACGCCTGGTTTCTGCTCAGTCATTCACGGTATTCATTTCACAAGCACCTATTAAGCACCTTCTATGGACCAAAGATGGTGCTAGGTGCTAGGGAGACAGCTATAACCAAGGCAGAGATGTCCCTGGGATATGTAAACGGGTGACTTACACAACAACATGCAAAGTGTTATAATAAAGGATGTGCGAGGCACTGTGGGGAAAAGGAGAAATGCCTGGCATTGCTTTGAGAGCTGGGAAAAACAGGGGATATTACCGTGGGCAAGAACACAAGGTAGTGTGTCAACTTCAAATGCCTGGGACAAAGGATCTTAGGCTCAGAAAGGAGAGGCATGAGAGTGGCCTGAAGCTGGAACATGAATTGGGACTTAAACAAGCAATAGGCTTAGAAAATCAAACGGCAGAGAAGAGCTGATCAGACAACAGCAGGGGGGTAGGGACGAGCTTAGCGCATTTAGGGACTTGTGAGTAAGGAGGCATGGCTGGGGCAGAGTCTCTGTGACACTGAGCAGTGGAAGGTTTGAAAAGCTGGTGGGATTGGGGCCAGACCACAGAAAGCCAGACTGTGGGGCCTGAACCAGCCCTGGAGGCTGTGAAAAACATCCTTCTCCTCCTCCATTATCCACTGAAAGGTACAGGGTGGGGAGGGGGTCACCAAGAAAGCTGGCTTTTAGGAAAGGCACGGTGGCCTCGTGCAGGGTGTGAGGGTGGTAGGGGTGGGGTGGGAGGGCATGAAAGGAAAGGAGGCTGGCTGGAAATTAACTACAAAACCCTAGACTTATGATGATAGAGCCAAGCCCAGTCAAAATGAAAACAGAAAGGAGAGGACATGAAAAAAGGCAGTAGAAACCCAATGATGGTATGATAAACAGAAACTATCATGAGTTTGACTGTAAATGAAGGTTGGAGAAGGAGTCCAAAATGAATGACAACATCCTTCACCATTAGGTCTCCTGGAGCTCCATCGTCCTGTCCCCGTTTTTATCATTGATCTGGTGCTATGACTGAATGTTTGTCTCTTCCTCTAAAATTCCTATGTTGAAGCCCAAATCCCCAATGTGACAGCATTTGCAGGTGAAGTCTTTGGGGGGTAGTTAGGTCATGAGGGTGGAACCCTTGGAAATGGGATTAATGGCCTCATAAAAGAGGCACAAGAAAGGTGACCTCTGTTTCTCTCTGTCTCGGCCATCTGAGGACAGAGCAGGAAGGTGGCCTTCTAACAAGCGAAGAAGGGGGTCAGCAGACTACCCCATAGGCAAAAGAGTCCCAATGCATGTTTGTAGGAAGAATGACTAGAAAGAAAACACAACTCATTCATCTAAATATTGTCTCTGTCTACTTTTGAGCTACAGCAGCAGAGTTTCAGAGTTGTGACAGATTCCATCCATACAGCCTACAAAGCCTAAAATATTTACTATCTGGACCTTAATCGGAAAAAGTTTGTCCACACCTAATTTTGTCACTCGATAAACATTTGTTAAGCTACAATATATGTTAGTCACCTTGTTACTAATAAGCATACCTGATAATTAGCAGCATCTACTATGTGCAATGGGCTTTTCCTGTATTATTACATTTAATCCTCTCAAGATCTTCATATAGGGTGTATGTGTGTGTGTGTGTGTGTGTGTGTGTGTGTGTGTCTGTTTGTGTTCTGTATTCTTCAAATTTTGCTTAAAGTTACCTAATAAGTTTGGGACTTTGGCTATGGAGCCTGACTAAACCATGATTTTCCACCTTTTGCTATGCAACTGTGTTTCTCCAAAGATTGGGGAAAATTTTAAGATTTTGGAATAAGCATTGTTTTAATAGAAGGCTGAGCCCTCTGGGCATTATGTGGTCCCATAGGGACACAAATTTTTATCCTTTGGGCTAGGTTACAAATTTGTAACTAACTGATAGATAAGTGAAAGCAATGCAAATAACTCTTTTATCTATAGGTGCAAATGAATTCTGCCTAATGGAGGTTCAATTGACTCCCTCCCCTCCAGGTTTGCAACCATTTGTAAATTTATTTCAACATTCTTTTACTCCAGATGAATTTGAGGTTTTGATTCCCTCATTTATTAATGAGTTAAATAAAATTTTTGAAGAAGAGTAGATTTTATATCTGTATGAGAGTCAGGATTCTTAAGAATTCTTCTTTTACAGAAGTCACCAAGATGACATGTTTACCATACTGAACATCCCATTTTTGCTTGGGAAGGCATCGTCATACCAAAATGTAACCAACGTGACCATAAATTACATATACCTACATATACCTACATAGGGATGGGGGTAGGGAGAGTAGGAGAGAACAAAGTGATGAAGGGTCATGTCAGGGGTTCATTTATATCACCTACAGCATCAACAAAACCTGGTTTTGGACCACAGCTCTGCCTCCGCCTAGCTTTGAGAACCTGGACAAATTACTAAACTTCTCTAAGGCTCAGTTATCTCATCTATAAACGGGGGATGATAACAGCAGTTGCCCCATAAAGTTGATACAAAGATTAAATAACTATTGCTTAGAGCTATTTAAACAACTGGTTCACATTAAGTGCTAAATAAGGGTTAGCCATCATTATTAGGATGTTTCCATGAGAATATTGATGAAAGGAATTAGTTCTAGTAGGGGATGGGAGGTCCTCACACAGTGGTTATATTTTATCTGGGGTAGTAGGAGTTCACCAAGCAAACAGCTAAGGTGATGTCATTTGACATAAAAGGAGCAGTATTTTTTTTTAAATAAAGACAGGAATGAAGATGAGGAAGGTGAGTCAGAGTACCAAGTTGCAGAAGGTAATTCCCTGGTGGATACTGCATTTCTAAGGTGACCTGGGCTTTCCTCAAGTTGTTGAAGTTTGTACCTCTCTACTTCACGGCTGTATAAGGATTGCTAAAGCCAAGTAGGGATGTGTCATCCAGATACCAATTTTCAAGAAATCCAGACACCAAGTCAGCATGACTATAGTTATGACTACTCACCCAGTTCAGGCAGCCATCAGGAACAAGGGGTTATTTTATTCCAAACTTTACAAAAACAATAAGAAGTATTAGCCAAGAATGGCTGAGCCCAATGTACAGACCACATTTTATAGAGGCCAAACTTCATTAAAAGTACTTTAACAGCTTACATAATCTCTCTCTCAATATATATATCTCTCTCTCAATATTTCTCTCTCTCCCCCCCCTCCCTCCCCCTTCCTCCCTCCCTCCCTCTCTCTCTCTCTGTCCCTCTCCCTCTCCCTCTCCCTCTCCCTGTCTCCCCTATACACCCAAGAAAATAATACACAAATCCAACAACTGCAATTATACACTGGTTCTTATCCTGGCCAGATCCAATTTCTTTCTGTGCCTGATTACATGTCATTTCTACATTCTTTATTTGTCTCCTAATAGTTCACATATAAAATTACCCTGTCGTATTTCAAATCAGTGACTTTCCTGGATACTTGGGATAAAGGGAATACACTTCAGGTAATTCTTACTTAGTTCTGTGTCTTGACATTTGCTAAAAAATTACTGAAAAGCACCGTGTTTGCGTAATTCTATCTGCTCCTTTTCATCCCTGCATATAACCATGTAAATGCTGGCCTGGAGTGTGAATTCTGCAAAACTGCCTATTGTAGCGCTCTGCAGCTCTGATAAGACCCAGGCACGTCACCCCTCTCTTTCTGTTAGACTAGAGCAATGATGGATAAGATGAAAAGGAGGTTAGACCACTTTAGTTTTGTGGCAGGAATATAGCTTCCTCAAAAAGCCTCTCCTAAAAAAAAAAAAAAAAAAAAAGGAAAGAAAAAAACCTTACAGGTACTCCCTGTGCCCTACTGTCAGATACCATCCACCCCCAGTCTCAGGAGGTTCTGCTGTGTGATTCTTTCAGGCTCTCTCCCTCATGAAGAGGTGAACACGTGACCACTGCCATCCATAAAGGCTGAAGTGAGTGTACTTAGCTAAAGGGCATTGCAATAATTTTTCTCTTGCACGTGAGAAAGTTAGCCTTGAAAATTCTCTGGCTCACTGCCTGTTTTTAAATCATCTTTTTACGGAGGGGTGGCCAATGGAGCATATTACATTAGAACCAAACTCCTCTCGTTCCCATATTAATTGCTTTTAAAAACAACAACAATAACAATTATGATGATGATGATGGTGATGGTAATAATAGTAATAATAACAATAAAGGATGGTAGCCCCTATCAAGCCTCCAGGCTTGCTTTCAAGGCAGTGCTAAAGACTAGATGTTTTAAGAGACAATGCCTCCAAATGCCCACCTTAGAAAAGCAATCCTGGCTGACAAATTAAACTCCATCGGGGCTGGCGGTGTTCTGTGCAGACGTGATTCCTTTGGAATCTAGGGTGAGTGGTGGCCTGAGAAAGTCACTGAAAAGAGTTATACCCCGACTACAAATCAGCTTCTGATTGCAAAGAAACGATTGTCTTTCCCACCCATGTTTTAGCACGCATATACCAGAAAAAAAAGTGAGAATCATGAACCCATGTCAGTAAGCACAGCCTATCTAAAATACACTTTCTCCTTCTTTGTCTTGACTCTTAAAGAGGAGAAAGTGGGGGGATATTTGTAATACTATCAACAATAAAAATAAATGTTTGCTACAGGACCCATGGCAGGGCAGAATTCCCATGATGGCCTGGTGGAAGGGATGAGAATAGCCAGGAATTTTCATGTGGGTTTGCCAAAGCAAAACTCCGCTGAGGGCTTATGGCAATTTAGCACCCAGATAATTTTTATAAGCACTTAGCCCAAGAGATACGGACAAGCTCACACTTGGTGCTCCCACAGCTTGCTGGACTGAAGAGGTGGGCTTTTTTGTTCCTCTCCTCACTCCTCTGTGAAAGGGGAAACTTCAGCCAGGCCGGTCAGAGAGTCCCCAGTAAGAAAGGCACAGCCCTCTCCTAGGACCTCCCTCCAGGTCTGGTTCTGGCCGGCCCTTTCTCGATAAGAGAGCACAAACCAGGTGAATCTGTACATAGTGCTGCCGGGTTTCTGGGTTAAAGCGTTTTTTCACAAGAGTATAACTCACTCAACTTGTTCTCTGCAAACTGGATTCCTGTGGGAAAGTTCCAGTTACAACTTAAACCCAGGTCAACTATTTTGCCCTTTCTGACCTGCCTACTGTTCTCTTCATCTTTAACTCTCGCATTGGTAAAACCCTTCATGCTTTTCCAAAAAGCTGCTTCATAAATAATCGGATCTCATCCTCACCTCTATGTAAAAAGGGCAGTGTTATTATTCCCATTGGACTCTAAGATTCAGATGGGTGGAGTGACTCACTCGTGGCCAATGTTACCAACAGATCGGGATCCAGGCTCTATGCTTCCCAAATCCCAGTAATAAAAATAATGGAATATAATGAATATAAACTGATGAACAAAAACAGATCCAGAGACAGAGAAACATCGATCAGACCGTCAAACCTTAGAGGGTAGGTAGGGGAGGGTGGGGGTAAGGGGGAGAGATCAGCCAAAGGACATGTATGCATGCATATAGGCCTAACCAAAGGACACAGACAACAGGGGGGTGGGGGCATGAGTGGGGGGGAGTGGGGGGTAATGGGGGGATAAGGGCACATATGTAATACCTTAATCAATAAAAGAAATTAAAAAAATAATGGCTACCATCAATGAATGCTTCTTACCATGCATCAGGCACCATGCCAAGCACTTGATGAACATTACCTCATCCATTCCTTGGGTGAACCCTATAAGGTGGTTTTATTAATCCCATTTTACAGATGAGACATACTGGGTTTATAAGGCTAAATAATTTTCCCAAGGTCAAAGATGCCATAAATGATGAAGCCTCAGTTACAAAAGGGAGCCTGTCTGAGTCCCGGCTTAGTCACTGTTATACTGACTCCTAGTCCAATACTTTTTTTCTACACACATCTAATGGTAAATTCAAGCAATGAAAGTTTTCTCCAGATCTTTAGTATTCAAATATTAGGTATTACTTTTAAATACCTAATAAACGTTTGAAATTCCAGTTTTGCCCACTCTGATGCTGTCCAACAGAAAACACTCCAAAACTATAAAGTGCTATTTTTGACAGGTATGCTTACCGGTCCAAATACCATTTGGTTCCATCTCTTAGTTCATTTCACAGAAAAACAGATGTTCCATATAAATTCCTGCATGAAATTTACTAGAATCCTCAGAAAACTTTATGAACATAGTAAGTTCTCAAGACAAACAGCATGGATTCAAATCCCAAATATTATGAACTGACAATCTCTGGAACGAGAGCAAGTTACTGAGCCCCAGGCTTCAGTTTTCTCATGTTTGCATTAGGGAAAAAAATACTTACCTCCCAGAGATGTTGGGAGAAAGTAAGGAGAAAGCACAGGGCACAGTGTAAAGGACCAATCATTATCATAACTATTATCGTTTTATAGTTATTTCTGGCTCTGCAGAATTTCTCAGGATCGCCCTAGTTTCACTAAGTTGACAAAATCCAACTCCTCTCCTTAATGAAGTATTCCAACACTCTCTTATATCCTGATAATAAAACACGCAGTACTCTAACTGGGAGAGAACATACCATCTCGTCATTTATAATTCAGCTCCGACTCTCAAAATTATTATTCACCAGGTACTATTAAAACTGTCAAGTCCTCTAGGTCACCCAAGTACTCGTGTCAAATGGGTGTTATTTTACACAAAGTAATGTGTTAATTCAGTCAAATAAGAGCCACCTGAGAAACCAGAATCACAAAGGACAAGCCAATTCCCCTGACCTACACAGGGAAGTGTGCCCAAAATATGAGAAATGATTATTTTACTGTGGAAAAAAAGAGCTTTTCCCTCTCCTGATTATAAAAGATATGCTTAGTAAAGTTAGCAAAATTAAGAACATGTGCATAAAAAGCAAAGAAAGCTGAACCCCAGAAATAGTCACCAGTAACATTTTGGTATCTTTCCATTTTGTCTTCCCGCTGTGCATTTTTAAAACATAATTGGCATCATTCTGCACTCAGAATGTTATATTCTGGGATTTCTTTTCTTTTTGCTCCACTTAAACCATTATAACGTCAGCGTTTTCAATGTTGCTGCAGACTCTGTATAAACGTTTTCACTGGGTGCAGGATATTGCATGAGTTAGTGTTGTCATAATTTTCTTAACCATTTCTCTTTGCTGAACTCCCCCAAAAGGCTTTTAAGCTGTCAAGCCCAGGCAAGATTTCTAGACACACCACCTTAACAACGGGGCCTGCCTGTGGTCATGGACTGGGCCATTCTGGGAACTAGCTGCATAACTTCTCACCATTAAGTGAGAAACACCGTGGGTCCTACTCTCCAAATGCCAACAGACCAGAAGTTCAGCGATGTGTGAACCCCAAATGCCAGCAGTTCTGGGCACAATTACAGCAACTCCTCTAAGATAAATAAAATCATGTTCTCCACAGTCCTGGCCACCCACAGTGAGCAGAGGGAAGAGCACAAACACCTCCCCCACTGAAGTCTGTGCTCCAATGCAAACACAGGGCACAGACGTATCTGCTTCTCTCCTCTTCCCCTCTACGGTTCATTTCCAAAAATCGCTGTTCCATCACCACTCAGCACCATTTGCCACTGCCAACTGCACCATAAAACCTACTTTTAAAAATCACGTATCATGTTCGTTATATATTTTTTTTCAAGGGGAAAAAAAAAGAGAGAGAGAGATCTTAAAAATTCTCACCACAAGAAAAAAAATTGTAACCATGTGGTGATGGATGTTAACTAGACCTATGATGGTGATCATTTTGCAATATATACATATGTCAAATCATTAGCCTATACATCCAAATGAATACAACAGTATATGTTACTTGTATATCAACTAGAGGCCTGGTGCATGAAAATCGTGCATTCGGGGGGTCCATCAGCCCAGCCTGAGGTCGGGGGTTTCACAGTCTGGGAGCCCTCTGGGGGATGCCCGACTGACGGCTTAGGCCTGCTCCTGCCACCGCTGCTGTGCTCGCCAGCCATGAGCTGGGCTCAGGGCTTCTGGCTGAGTGGCTCACCCCCTGTGGGAGCACACAGACTACCAGGGGGCAGCTCCTGTGTTAAGCATCTGCCCCCTGGTCAGTGTACGTCATAGTGACCGGTCATTCCACCATTCAGTCGATTTGCATATTAGCCTTTTATTATATAGTATTTAATAACTATAAAAATGAATAGGAAAAAAAAGGTGGGGGTGAGAGCAGAGGGTAGGAACAAACAACACAGACCTTGTGTATAGTCACAGAAGGCAATTGTCATGCTCACTCATTACCTTCATGCTCAGCCATGACCATCATCTCAAGATCCAAAATTTAGTGCCAGGCCTTTCGAAATTGGGAACAGTGGTGTCAAGAAACAACTTGTGAATTACTTTTGCATTTCCCACAGTTAAAACAAAAAAACAAACACAGATTTTTTTTCCAAGCAGTGAAAGTTTCCACACAGAGAAGATATTTGTGAAATTCTAGGCACAGTAGCTGGAATTTTAAACATCTTCATTGCTCCTGTTAAAAACAAGACTGAGAAATAGGATAGAGATTACTACTTCAAGTTGAAAGTCAGGATGGCCTGGTGGGAAAGAAGAGGCCTTGTCTCAAGAAAAGCTGGGATTGAATTCTGATTCAAGCCTCATCAAGCAATTTTCTTTGAGTATTAAATATGGCATCTACACCTCCAACCACCATCATTGGCAAAGAGCAGGTATGTCTTCCACTCTAAGGGTTTCAGTATTATTAACAAAAGTCTGTATCACAAGAAGGAAGATGTCAGTGGTCAGATTGCACTAACGATTCATGAGTACAAATGATCATGAACAAAGTCAAGGACCTAGCGATTAAGAAATTGAGGACTACTGCTTCTCCTTTAAAAACACACACATATAATGCAAACTAAGAACTAGGGAGGTTAAGCATGCGCACCCTTCCTAGACTTCTTGGCTTGTCTTGGGGCAATTTACCCAACAGTGGATCCTCTGGGCACTTTGTGAATTTCCTAACAACTGCAGGGCAAGGTTTCCTGTCCCCACATTGGTCCCCAAACCAAAGCCACAGCAGATTCATGCCACCACTCCACTCAGTCCCAGATCTGCTGTCTGCACTAACCATACTCCAACCATAGATATCATTAAAAAAACACACAACCTAATCCATGCCTCAAGCCGCTCAGGGACAAGCCATCTGACACCTGCCTCTGCTTTGCCTTCTCACTTCAGTTCTTGTCAATAGGCTCCTCCTCCCTTCTGTTCTAAGCTTTTCTAGTCTACTCCAGTTCCAGGCACTGCAATCAATTGGCCTTTGCCCTGTTCCTTTAAGGCTAGGCTCTGATTTTTAAATTTCTTTCCCCAAATTCAAGAATATCCACTAGAGGTCTGCCTCCTGTTACCACTTTCTTTGGGTTGGAAGAGCCGCCACTTTTGCTTGTGCTTAGGCCTAACACCACATGCTGGCCTCCCTGACTCTGGTTCACTGCTACACAGCTCTACACAGCCACATGACTTCATCCTTCTAAGACCTGCAGCTCACATCAACCCCTAATGCAGACAGTCTCCGGGACTCCAAAGACATGATGGGCTGCAAGATGGTCTCCTCCACCACTTCCTAGATGCCATTGTGTATGAGAACAGAATTATTACCACCTAGTTAACTCATCCCAGAGGACAAACCAGTCTCACTCAACTGTGTATTATTATTTTTTTAAGATTAGACTTTCCTTCTTTCTCCCCATAGGAACCACCTCAGTCCAGGTCCTCTGAATTGGTCATTCACCCATGACTTGGGAGCCCTGTCACTCCAAATACTACCTCATTATTGTCACTCTCTTGCTTTAGTGACATCAACTGACATACTGACAAATTTTTAGGATCAGAAAGCAGTTTTGGGAACCTACTTTACAACTTCCAGATAAGAAAACGAGGCTCAGACACTGAGAGCCATGTACAATCTCGAAGAGCATGTCAGTGGCACTTCTGAAGCTAGAGGCTCCCGGACCCTAGTCTCTCAGGCCACTGACATATTCTTAGATAAACTAGTGACCAAAAAAAATCCTTTCACTCTTTTCTGGAATCTCAATTTCTTCATCCCAGTCTCCACATCTTGATTTTACACTTCCATATTGTGTTCTTTGAGGAAATCTTTCTTGAAATGCACTTACTGTAAAGGTAGAGAACATCTTTGCTTTCTTAAATTTTTGCACTCAGTTTTGGGTGTTTAGTTGAAAGGGTTAGGAGTCTTGAGTGTTCACTCTGGAATTCCATGACCTGTGAGTGTGATGTTTCCAGGTGTAACTCTCCCCTGAATGATAACCAATCCCAATGGCCTTGGAGAGGAAAGTCCAGGAACTAATACAAGGAATTGTGAGTAACTTCAGCCTAAAATTTTAGAATGCTTGAAATGCAAGGATCCTTGGAGACCATCTGCTCTAACTACTATTAGTTCCATTTTACCGATGAGGTAACAGAGACCTACACCATTTGCTTCTCAATTCAATATGCTTTTCTCCATGGATCCCCCAGCCTCCTAATAATGCCTTCCTCCATATTCTAGAGTAAAAAAGTCGCCCTCAGTCATGCTTCTCTAATGGCCTCAATTAGGGGAACTATTCCAAAAGCATGTTTGTGGATCTGGATTGTATTTACTTCACGCTTCTTCATGTTTTCAGTTCCACATGGTTTTATCGTGAGCATTGTTTTGGAAAAGAAAAGAAAATAAAGTCCAAATCCTTAATCCATGGGTCTATCACTGTCTCCTTGATAGACTAGCATGACAAACTTGTATTTCATGAACCAACTGTGAAACCCAAGTCACACTGGGCAGCCTCTTCTAGACTTGGTTTTCTTTTCTGCAAAATGGGAATAATACCACCTCCTTCTGAGGGTTATGATGAGAATTAAATAAGATAATGTACTAAGGCAGTTAGCATTTACCTGGGTACATAACAAGCACTCAATAGATGGCAGCCACATCATCATCATCATCATCATCATCATCATCATCATCGTTGTCGTCATTATCTCTGTGGATTTTGCCTTGTTCTGTCTGGCTTGCCTTTTTTTATATCTGGTTTGTTAGGTCTAACTTAGGCTGTATGCCCTGCAGTCCAGAGGACTGAAGATGCCCTTAGGTAGAAAGAAAAAGTGTTCCCTAAAAGAAGTGTTTAACCAAGGCCAAGACAATAAAATGAAGGAAAAACATCAGAACAGAAAAATAGTCAAAATAATAAGGGTTAGTTTTAGACTCTCAGTTATAACAAATTTTGTATCAAACCTGAAACAGATCATGAATGGGCATTACATTGAAACATTTTCCCTCATAATAAATTTATGAGATTATCATTTCAATTTGTTAAACAGCCCCAGACTCAATCAGATTGCCTGGAACATAGCAGGAATTCAATAAATATTTGAATTAGTGAATTAATAAAAAATTACCATGCCAAATAAGCAAATATGTACCAAAATTCTAAAACAGCTGTACTCACCATTTTATTTATAAGACTAAGTTTTTTTTCCAGATTTTTAAAAAAATATATTGAACTTATTGGGGTGATGTTGGTTAATAAAATTATATAGGTTTCAAGTGTACAATTTTATAATACAATTATATAGTGTATTGTGTGTTCAAGTCTCCTTCAATCACCATTTTTCCACCTTTCACCCTCTTCTACCTTCCCCACTCCTCAAGGCTAAGTAAGTTTTAAAATAGTTCTATCTTAACTGGGGGTATCAATCCAAACCTTTTTGTTGGAGACAATGTAAAATTTTATGTAATAAAAATATAAGATTTCAAATATATTTTTTTGGAAATTTATGCACATTTTCACTTATTTGTGACTCTTGATAGCCCAAAGCAGTTCTTTATATCAAGACAAATTATTAGCTTCACAATAGTATAATAAACAGAGCTATTTCACGTTCATTTGGAAATATTCTCCCCCAGTTATTGTGAGATTTAACAGTCATACATAGCCAAGTAATCTATTATGATTGTTAGTTTCCTTTCAAAAAATGGCCACTTGTTGGGTAACTAATCATTAAACGTCTCCATCAGTCAACTTGGTCACCTAAAAAACAGAATGTGGAATTATTTCAGTCTCTAAGCTTACAGACAAGACTTATTTCCCATTTATATAGGATCGTTTGGATCAACCGTTATATCAGCTTTCCAGTAGTCAGTCCAATACCTTTGTGGACAAGTAGAAAGCTGATAAGCTACTATGTAATAAAAATTCTTAATGGCAATGATCATGAGGGGGGCTCCAACCAAATTTAAATTTTAATACTTGAGTGTGTTGAACCAGCACTATAAGGGCCTCTTAGAAAATAATGAATTAATAGGAGTGAAAATGATTACTGGGGCTGGAAAATATACTTATGTGTCCATAAACGGCTCCGAAGATAACTTCTAAAGAAATGGTTTCAGAACTATTCTCAGCAGTGTAGGTATTATAGGAATAGGTGATAACATCAAACAACCCCCCCCCGCCCCCTACACACACACACACACACACACACACACACACACACACACACACTACTTTATTTATTCTGGTGAATTTGTTACAAAAAGAAACAAAAAATCTGGGTCAGTAGTTTATAGGCTTCAAGCCCTATTGTTTTCCATGAGCTGAACTTGACCTTTCTCTTTCCTCCAAAGCTAGAATTAAACTTTTCCCAGGTCAGAGCCGCCTTTCTTACAGATATATTGTCAACTGCTTCCCCCTTCTTTTTCTTTTGTTTCCTTCCCCTTTTCCTCCTTCCCTCTTTCTTTGTTTTCTTTTTCTCTTTTTTTTCCTATCTGGAAACATACCAAAATGTGAAGAGAAAAAATTGAAAGTATAAAAATGCTTTACAGTCATAACCAATTCTTTTCAAACAGTTAGCAAACCTGGTCCTTCTCATTTTGGACAATTACAGCCGAGAGAAAGATCTGGTTTCAAAGTGCAGCTGCTCATTTGAAGTGGGATAGGCATGGTTAATTTTTCCAATGAGAAAATGGTGATGAATGGAATCGAAAATAAAGATATCTCTAAAGCTAAACTAAAAAAAATATTTTAACTCAAGGAGGTCATCAATTTGGAAATATTACCCAGAGAATTTTCAAATCACAGAGAGGAGCTTGCAGAAAATCTTAAGTGACTACAAATGAAAAGTATGCCTTGGAGACCAGTTTAAATAAAAGTCACAGTAGTCACATATGCAACTCTAAACCCTGCAACATCCAGCTGCAGAGGGCTCCTAGGGAGGCCACTGGGATCCCACCGCATACAATTATCTTCTGTGTAAACCACACAGCAGTAGTAATAAAGGGCTCTACAGTTTTTATTAATAAAAGCTTATTGCAGTTTGCAATAATATTTAAATTCTCATGACTTTAGAATATTATTTTGCAGCTAAAACAGATGATCCTTAAAACTACATCCCATAGGGGTCACACGCATATGTTCCTTTTGTGAATACTCATTTAGGCAAATACAGTTAATTTGTACACTTCTGTGTATGTATGCCATGCTTCAATTAAAAGTTGACTAATTTAAAAGAAGTTATACTCAATCCTCTCCTTCCATATGAAATGCTTTTTTCTGGATACGTTTTAAAAAAAAAAAAAATACTGCAAAACTGCACATCTCCTTCAAAGTTGTATGGAAAAAAACCTGTACGCTATTTAGGAATGTTAATTTTTCTTTTGGGTTTTGTATCCTTAACTCTTTTCTTTTGATAGAAAAAAATATACCCTCTCATATTTTAAATTCCCATTCATCACATATAATTCTTCCTATTTATGCCTACTAATACCTTTCAGAATAACCAAAGATCACCACTGGTTATGGAGCACCTTCGCTTTGTTGGTTTATCACTCTAACTGGCATGCTTTTTCTGAAAGCAGTCTTTACACTTACCAAAGGGCATAATCAGCACTCCAGCCTGCTGCCTTGTGGGATTTTATCAATAATGTAGTTAATAAACAGAGGCTTTGTGGATAACCGCACTGTTATAGGTTAGCTAAGAACTCATACCTTTCCTTCGACTTCCATCTTAAAAATTCATGAATTAAGAAAACCTCAGTGGAGGGGGGAGGTGATCTGTGAAATAGGGCATTCTCATTTGTCACTGAAATTGCTGACTCTTGAAGTCGGCGTTTACTATTGGGTTAAATTATTTATTTTCAAGAAATAAGCGGGGGAATCTCAAAATGACTGTTAAGGTATCTGCCAGAAAAATACCTTTCATAAGAATCAATTAAGATAGGTATGTTTATGCTCGCCACTAAAAAATGGTAACGAACTGAAGTTTTTGGTTTAGTTTTATGTGAACCATTTTCTGTAGCCAACTGCCTGAAAAACGTCAGATTGCTTTATACTTCCACCCAACAGTGACTGGCATTTACTCTCAGTAAGCAGAAGTTGTCACAGACGACAGAAAGTGATTAGCAATCACTTGCTACACGACATGAGATAGTCTTAAAACTCCCATTTACCCCCTACGGAACCAATATCTCAGCTCATTCTGGAGAATGAGAACGAGGATTTCTCCAGCAACTAACATAAGTGAAAATATGAGCCCCAGCTCTGTAGAATGCAACACATTTGGTCACAAAGGAAAATGAAAGCAAGCCCCCTAATACTAACTCAAGACACTTTAGCTGGAGAAAAACAGCCTGCCTCCCATAACATTTTATGATAGCAAATGAGATGCAGGCAATGTAATTTCACTTATGTGATTCACTTACAAGCAATGCAAATGCAATCTTGCTGATTACATTTAAAACAAAAGACTGAATCTGCTTATTTATAGAGCAGACCTATAGTCATGCAAACATCAGGCTCCCCCCTGCCCGGTGTGGAACAAAAAGAAAACAATCTGGCTGGAAGACCTTTTCATCACTGCAGAAAGAAAAATGATGTTAACGTGAACCCTGGCTTGACCCAATATGCTTAATAATGTGGCTTCTTGGTGCCCTTAATAGAAAACAAGGTCAGCTGTGTGTAATGTTAGCTGAGGTGTTCAGCCCACATGTAAACAATGTCCGATGTTTTATTTGTTTTTTCAATGGCCATAAGAAAGTGTTCAGTAAGCACTTGAGCCTATGTTTAATTTTAAACCTTCATTTATCTGTGGGTGGGGTGCCTGTGTACACACACGTTTCTGTGTATGGACAATAGAAATGCGTGATTTCCACAGCGAAATGTAGATTGCTACATCCAATCTATTCATTAGCTGGACTCCTCACAATGCATATTTTATGAACTCTGCCCAGTAAGTTGGCATCTTGAGCATTCCAGAACTACTCATTTTAATCATCACCAAAAGTAAAGCTTTTGTGCGATAATTTTTCTATTATGCAGTTCCCCAGTTAGAACTCTGTGAAAGGTGCTGCCCGATGCCATCTCTGACCTCCCCAGAAAAGCAGATCTGGAACAATTCTCCTCCTTTCTGTGACGCTCAGCTTTTAAAAATCTAACAGTTATTTCTGGCTCATGACCAGCAACTGTACTGAACCAATGCCCAGCTGCCAGCCACTGCACCCGCATCCTAGGCATTTGGCTAGAGTCTTACTGATCACTAGATCTGCAGCACCCTAGGCAAAGGATCGTGGCCAGAGCCAACTTGGGCCCAGCTACAGTTTTAACAATAAAGAAGTTGAACGTGATACCTCACACCTTCCACAGAGCCTTCTCCAAGAGGAAAATCGCATGAGGCTGGAAATGCTCCTTGTGGAATGACTTGTGGCCCTAGGGTTTCTCAATCTTTTTTTTTTTTTTTAATATATTTTATTGATTTTTTACAGAGAGAAAGGGAGAGAGATAGAGAGTTAGAAACATCGATGAGAGAGAAACATCGATCAGCTGCCTCCTGCACATCTCCTACTGGGGATGTGCCCGCAACCCAGGCACATGCCCTTGACCGGAATCGAACCCGGGACCCTTCAGTCCACAGGCCGACGCTCTATCCACTGAGCCAAACCGGTTTCGGCGGGTTTCTCAATCTTAATGAAGAAGACACACTTCAGTGGTCTACCAAGTGATGCCAACACGAATATGGATAACAGAAGCAATTTTCTGGGCAATAGCACAACTTCTTTTTAGTCAGAGACATCACTTCCAAATAGTGAACTCTAAGAAATTCTCAAAAATGGAGATGCCTTTGAAGTTACCCTCAATCGTTGATATTTAACTACAGTCAGGCCTCAAAACTGTACTCAAGTTGAACTCTGTAAAATTGTGTTGATGCATCTAACCTACCATCTTCGTGTCTCTGAATGGAAAAGACCTAGAAGCACAGCACAGGTTTGCTCATTTCCACACAGCGCAAAGCACTGGGCCAGAAACCATATCACTTGTTTGGAATGTGAGCCATTATCCAAGCCCACGGCATATGGTTGCACACTTCTCAACTCCCACATCCCAGCAAAAATGCAACTGCTGCCCAAGTGTGCATAGTCTCCGAGTAATGGTTTCTGGAGCCCTGGGGTCCAGAAGCTACTGCCAGACCTGAGAGGAATCAAGGGACACCAGAGTGGTAAGAACAGGAAGAAATATTCTGAAATGAAAGCTAAGTGTGATTCTCCACGGCAGAAAATAGCTGCGCCTGTTTCATTCATACCACTTTCCATTGCAGGGTGCCTCCTGCAGAGAGCCTACCTCCTTTCATGTGTGGGACAAGAATCAGTCCTAAAGACACACTGACATTCTGGGGTATGTCTACAGAGAAAAATCAGGAAATGAAATGGGAAAGTAATGTAATAAAATTAAGTCAGATACCTGAAAAAATTCTTATTGCAGACATGTGCTTGAAGAAATTCTCCCTAGTTTCTCCTATTCAGTTAGGCCTTATTATCTATCTCAAACTGTAAGTTCCCTAAGCACTTTCTGCTCAGTAAGGGTCAGAAAGAGACACTGTACTGCAAACCAGGTGTCCTATGTGACCTTCATAAGGTATCTCAACCTCTCTGGGTGGCCAATAGGCCATATGCAAAATTCTCTACATGTGCTTCCTCACAGTGAACACCAGCACATAAGTATACAAAAATATGCCTTGATATTCTATTAATTATAATTCACACATGATATTTTTATCAAATATTATTTAATTCAGGCTCGATTGATTGTCTCCCTAAATAGGCAAAACACCCCTATTGATAGATGAAGACTGGGTGGTTTACAGTTCTACATTTTTCTGACAATTAGACTCAAGAAGACATTCATTTCTTCATTTCTTCATCAGTAACTACTTATTTATTGTGGCAGTTACTACACTGTGTCCTAGGGATAAAAGAGTAAGCCGAACAGCCACGATCCCTGCACCCCCATGCTACTTCCAGTAAATACTTATTGATTTATTTAATTGAAACATTTTCAATGGCATCCAACTTCCCCAGAATTCCCAAACATCTTGCTCATTTACTCCACGTCCTGCAGATGGAATCCAAGACTCCCATCAAGTCAAACGATTCTTTTCCCTTATACATTTATTTTAGTGGTTCTCATTTCCCCATAAAGGTCTGTAGACTCACAAAGGAGGCCTTAATCACTTAATGCCAAAATATGAGAGCTGCCAACAAACCATCCTTCAGATATTGATGCGTGAGTGACAGGAGGGGGCAGGGTAGTCAGCAAACTGCAAGGAGGAACATGAAGCAAGTGATTTGGCAATGACTAGTGCTTGGGTGGGCATGACAGCAGGGATGACCCTCTAAAGAGGATGGGAAGATTTTAAACTCCTTGATAATTTACGGTGAGGATAAAACAACATAGGAAATACACATGAGAGACTGTTTATTGATTTGTCAAAGCTGTATTTGATTACTGAATCCCTGGACAAGGCAGAGGTTTCGAGATCAACCAGCATCAACCCTGCCCTGGCAGAGCTTCCAGTCTAGGAAGGGAATTACTGACATCTTGGCTGTCCTCTTACATTTGCAAATGTAAATTTCAACATGGAGGTCAATGGTGCTGGACGGTTTGTGAATTTAAGTCACATGATCTTCCCCCCACATGAAGCATTATTCTAGGCTCTGAGAAACAACTGGGAAAAGGGGAGGATATGCACACTTTCTTCTACTCTGGCCACAGGAACGCAGCAACTGCCTCTGTCTTGATACTTTTTACCCCTGTCCCAAGACCTCATAGTTATTTCCCTGGGTTATATGGACCAGAAAGATACACAACCACTACGTATTTTATATCTTTAATGGCTTTTCCCAATTCACCTCAATCGTTATTGGCTTTGCCTGCCCTTAGCCTCGTGTATGTGTGTACTCAAGCACACATATAACCTCAGTCTCTGGGGGTGCCATATCTCATCATCCCCAGCTGTCGTGGAAGCTGTTCTAGCTCTGATAACAATGATAACACCAATAGGAGCCAACACTCTGATAGGACTTACTGTGTCCCAGGTAATGTTTTAGGTACTATGCATGTATCAACTGACTTAACACTCACAACAGCTATTTGAGGTAGGTACTAATCCACCCCCCTCATTTACAGATGAGAACCCGGAAAGGTTAAGTAGCTTGTCCAAAGTCAAACAGCTAGTAAGAGGTAGATCAAGACTCAAACCTTGGCAACCTGGTTCTAGAGTTCATATTCTTAAACACTGCACTGTACTGCTTCTCTATCTCCTCACACAGTAAAGCTCAGGAACATATTCCAGACACTTAGGCATTTATTCCAAAACTACTTAGTAAAGCCTTGTATGATAAACTCGACTACATTTTCTTAATGTACTATGCGTTCACACATATTTCTAAAATCTAACGAAGTGACCACAAAGAGGGAGAGGATGGTGGAAACAAATGCACCCAATTCTATGAACCTCGAATGCACTCATGGCCCCCTAATCTGACTCCACATGTGAGCAAACAAGATACATAAATCTGAGTAGATTGGTTGTTCATATAAACAATTCAGAGTCTTATCATGCCTCTGTGAACTGACTCCAATTCATCAAAAATGTAGGAACAGGTTATATATGTCACCCTCCATTAACTGAAACACACCAATAAATTTCCAAAATGTAGGACTCAGCACCAAAAACATATATATAAATATAGATATAGATAATGGAGAAATCCCCACATCTATTGCAGAACTCTGTGCAGCCTGTGTCTCCTCTGTGCAGTCTGGGATCATGCATAATGCAAACCGCGCTGCTAACAGCAGGCGCGCAGCAGATAATTTACACTTGTTTTTATGGACACGAGGAACTGATCTTTGAAGCTGTCCCTAATGAGATTCCGCTTGGCCCTAACAGCATCCTGAGAGAGTGTTCCGGTTTTCTACTTGGCATCCGGTGCATATTTATAATGCAGAATACAAGCTCATTTAAATTGCACATGTGGATTTTGGTGTCTTTCCTATTTTACAGAAAGATTTTCGTATACTAAGGAACACTGACTCCTCAATTACTAAACCACACTTTACCTAAACAGTGTCACTGCCTGTAGCTACAGGTCACGTATCAAAGAGGCAGGTCCATCAAAGCGCTTCTACCTATAGGCCAAGAGATCCCCCAACATTCTAGACCACACTCAAGTCCAGAAACTCAATTACATCCTCAGCCAAAGGGCATCTCCAGAAAGCCTGATTATACAACACCTTCCTTGGGAGACACAGTCACAAGGGCAGTTAGGGAGAAAACCAGAAGTCAGCCACCTAAATTGAAAACTTCCTGCCCCAAAGTGCTGGCAATGCACACCTCTCTTTCCTATTATCTCCTCTCTTTTAAGTTTGGTTTCATGTAAAATTCTTCCTTAAGCTCAGCACTTTACATGGGCTTTTTTTTTTGATCGTTTGGTTTTCAAGAGGTTTGTAGTTGAGCCACCCATAATTAGAACTCCGTTAAATACTTACTTTAAATTTCATTTGTTTTACCTTTAAATCAAAACTTTCAAAAGGTTTTCAATTACTATATCACACTAATGTTGTATTGTCCATAACTAACACAAATCGCAGATTTCTGTCAAAATAGTTCCACTGTAAGAGCTTGAAGAGCTTACTACTTCAAAAGAAAAAACAAGCCAAGTTGTTAAAAACATCCAAGTACAGAATAAAATTGCATGATTTCCATAGTAACAAATGACCCACTTTCATGGTCTTCATTTCCTGGTAAACTCCACATGTTAAGGGTAGTTGTCAGTCAGATTCCCATTAATCAGGCTGAAACATATCCTAATTAATTTCACACTTCTGATAATTGTTGACTTCAAGTAGGATCAATAAATGAGCATTTTATACGGAGATTAAACAATATACTTCCTAATGCCTCAGTTTTTAAGTTAAAGAACAATATAGGAAATTCAAATGTTTAGGGTCCGTTGAAAATGAAACTGATGTTTATCCTGAGAGCTTACTACTGTCAATGTAAAAGTCAGCTAAAGGCAGAATACACTGTAGAGTTCGTATAGGAGTATCAAAAATACTCTGAGCTTAATCCAGCTCCATTCTGAAAGAAACACGGAGACTTATGTTATCCTTTTTAAAGTCGTCTAAATACATGCTCTCAAAATGAATGAATGATTACAAGGGAGCACACAGTAAGAGAATGCTGAATCCTTGCACACACAACTTTCATTCATTCATTCAACAGGTACTTGGAGCATGTGTAATGTGCCTAACGCTGTGACAGTTGCTGTAGATGGAGGCAGGCATAAAATACAAGAAAAAGTAAGAGTTGCTGCCTTCATAGAGTGTAGAGCCTAGTGGAAGAAAGTCTTTTCACAAACAATTAGAAAATACATTTATGATAAGTGTGACTGTGGGAAAGCATTACTTACAGCTACTCTGGGTTCACCTAATCCAGAGAGTGGGGATCAGGAGTCTCCTAAAGAAGTGACAACGGTGGAGGGAAGGAAATAGTATTTAGGGAGGAGGGCTGTGACATCATTCTGAACCACAAAGTTTGGGACCAGCCTGCTCTCTCCCCGCACCTCTCGGTACCTCTTCACTTGGAGAAATGAAAAAATACAAAATGCAGGGGGCATGCCTAGGAAGTTGGATTTACAACGTATGTATTTCCCCTTCAATGTCAGCACCGAATCCAGACAGGATTAAAGACCTTGGGAAGAAATCGGCGGACAGATCACCAAAGTTGGCACTAACTGCTGCCAAATGTCTGGCTGGCACCAATGTACAGGCTCAATTGGCCATAAAAAAAACTCACTATAGTCTTGCTCCTCTCAAAGGAAATCATTTTGCAATCCACAATGAGGCTTACCCAGAGGCCAGTCTTAGGGGGAGGCCTTGAATTTGGAGCTTAACTCAATTGCATGGTTTAGGGCAAGAGTTTCAGGTTTCAGATGGGCAGTCAGGTAATCTGATCCCATCCGACTTTTAATGGCTTCTAAGAAATCCAAAGTGTGAAATCCTTTTCCCAGCCTCCCCCAGAGCAGTCTAAGGGTGCTTTATGCCAGCCTCCATTCTCCTCCCAGTCTCATATTCTACCCAAACTGTAATAAGGTCTGAGACATTAATTTAATACTCATTGCTTAATCTGAAAGTCTGATCAAAATCTGTGTTCTAGTCCCATTTGTTTATTTTTTCGTTTGTTTTTCTTGCCCTAGGAGATATATCAGTGAAAATATGTGAGATGTCTGAGATTTTACTGCCTATGTTTTCTTCTAGGACTTTTATGGTTTCACAACTTACATTTAAGTCTTTTATACATTTTGAGTTTATTCTTAGTTGTTATCAGCCCATTCAGGTTTTCTGATTCGTCCTGAGTTTTGGAAGATTATATATTTCTAGGAATTTGTCCATTTCACCCAGATTATCCAGTTCTTTGGCATATAGTTGTTCATAGTATTTTCTTACAATCATTTGTATATCTGTGATGCGAGTTGTTACCCTCTTTCGTTTCTGGTTTGATTTGAGTCTTCTCTATTTGTTCTTGATAAGTCTGACTAAAGGTTCATCATTGTTGTTTATCTTTTCAAAGAACCAGCTCTTGATTTCATTGATCTTTTGTACTGGTTTTCCGGTCTCTGTCATTTATTTCCACTCTGACCTTTATTATTTCCTTCCTTCTACTTACTCAGGGGTTTTCTTGTCATTCTCTTCCTAATTCTTTTAGCTGTAGGGTTAGATTGTTTATTTGAGCTTTTTCTTCTTTCTTCAGGTAGGACTGTAATACTATGAAGATCTCAGGATTGCTTTTGCTATGTCCCAGAGATTTTGGGTTGTGTGTTCATTTTCATTTGTCTCCAGGAAGTTTTTATTTCTTCCTTGATCTCATTGGTAAGCCTTTCATGGTTAATAACATGCTATATAGCCTCCATGTGTTTGAATGTTCTTGAGTTGTTCTGCTGTAGTTGTTTCTAGTTTCATGCCATTGTAATCCTAGAAGATGCTTGATATGATTTCAATTTTCTTGAATCTGTTAAAACTTATTTTGTGTCCTAACATGTAGTCTATCCTTGAGAATGATCCTTGTATCCTTGAGAAGAATGTATATTCTGCTGCTCTGGGGTTAAATGTTCTGCAAATATCAATCAAATCCATCTGATGTAGTGTGCTGCTTAAGATCGCTGTTTCCTTGTTGATTTTTCTATCTAGAAGATCTATCCGGCAATGTCAGTAGGGTGTTAAAGTTCCATCATATGACTGTATTGTTATCCAGCTCTCCCTTAAAGCCCACCAAAAGGTTTTTTTTTATGTATTTAGGTACTCTATGTTGGGTGTGTTTATGTTTACAGGGGTTATATTTTCGTGTTCGATCGATCCATTTAGTATTAGGTAGTGACCTTCTTTGTCTAGGGTTATGGTCTTTTTTTTGAAGTCTTTTTTATTAGATATGAGAATTGCTACCCCAGCTTTTTTTGTTTGTTTCCATTTCCATGGAATATTTTTCCCACCCCTCTTCACTTTTAGTCTGTGTGAATCTTTTATTCTGAGGTGGATCTTTTGTAGATAGCATATATATGGGTCATGTTTTCTTATCCATTCAGCTACCCTATGTCTTTTGATTGGAACATTTAAGGCATTTTCACTTAAGTTTATGATTGCTAGGAACTTATTTATTGCCTTTTTTACTTTATACCTATGTTTCTCTCTCTCTTCATTTCTTCTTCTTCTTCTTAAAGCTGTCCCTTTAACATATCTTGCAATGCTGGTTTGCTGGCAATGTACTCCGTTAGCCTTTTTTTTTTTTTTTTTTTTTTTTGCTGGAAAGCTCTTTATTTCACCTTCAATTTTAAATGATAGCCTTGCTGGATAGAGCAGTACTGGATTCAGGTCCTGGTTTTTCATTACTTTGAATACGACATGTCAACTCCTTCTGGCCTGAAGTGTTTCTGTTGAGAAACCAACTGACAGTCTAATGCAAGCACATCATGTTTGACATGTTTGGTCTAATGGGAACTCTCTCTTATAGGTAACCATCTCTCTCTTACTGCCTTTAAGATTCTTTCTTTGTCTTTAATGTTTGTCATTTTAACTATATGTCTTGGTGTGGGTCTTTTGGGGTTCATCTAGATTGGGACTCTGTGCTTCTTGGACTTGTGTAACTATTTTCTTCACCAGGTTAGAGAAGTCTTCTGTCATTATTTCTTTAAACGGGTTCTTTATTCTTTGCTCACTTTCTTCTCCTTCTGGCATCCTTCTGATGCAGTTGTTGTTAAGTCTCATGTTGTCCCAAAGTTCCCTTAAACTATCTTCCTGCTTTTCAATTTGTTTTTCTTTTTGTTGCTCTAATTGGGTGTTTTGTTCTACCTTGTCTTCCAAATCACTGATTAGATCTTCTGCTTCATTCAGTCTATTTTTAATTCCTTCCAGTGTATTCTTTTTTTTCTTTCTTGTGTACTCACCTGAATAGTCAGGGAACTTCACCTATTTTATTTAGGTTTTCATTTTTTTAAATTCCAACCCGAAGCTAAATACGATTGGAAACCAGTAAGAACTAAGTTTGTTCCAAAGGAGTAGGATCATTCAGATCTACTCTAGTAAAGTATTCAATGCTTAAGAGCAAAGCTTTCCAGTGTGTTCTTGATCATAGATATGGTAGCCTTCATTTCCAACTGGTTCTCGTTCATGCTTGTAGTTTCCCCTAAGTTCCTTATAATTCTCACTACGTTTTAAGCATCCTTATAACCATTACTTTGAACTCTATATCTGATAAATTGCTTGCCTCCATTTCATTTCACTCTTTTTCTGGAGCTTCTTCCTTTTCTTTCATTTGGGAGTTATATCTTTGTCCCCCATTTTTGCTGTCCCTTTGTTCTTGTTTCCATGTATGAAATTGAACTGCTATGCCTTCCGGTCTTTGTGGGGTGGCCTTTTGAAATAGGTGTCCTGTGGGACCCACTGTTGCAGTCTCTTTGATCTCCTGAGCTGGATGCTCTAAGACTGCCCCTTGTGTGGGTTATTTGGGCTCTCCTATTGCAATTGGGTCTTAATTGTTGTCCCATTCATGGGTGGGTTCTCCATTCAGGCTGGCTGACTATGAGGCTCAACGCCAACCATGTCATGCAAGCAGTTATGCAGGTGCTGACAGAACAAGACAAAACACAACAATACAAAACAAAAACATATAACAACAACAAAAACAACCGCTACAGAAAAGAGAAATTAGGCAAGAGTTAAGAGAATAACAATAATACAAAAGAGAAAAATACACATAGAAATAAAGGGGAGGGGGGGAAATATAAAAAAAAGAAGAAAAAAATAAGAACAAAGAATAGGAAAAGAAAAATAGCATAAAAGAAAAGAGGAAGGAAAATATATGAAAATAAAAAAGGGGAAAAATGAGAAAAAAATAAGAGAAAGAAAAAAGTACAAAAAAACTAGAGTAAGAAAAGAAAAAGAAAAAGAAGACTATGAAGGACTAAAGAGAGATAAAAACAATAACAAAGCAATAAAAAAATAAAGAAAATAATGCAAAACAAAAAGCAAAGTAGAGTTCATCTGGGCAGTGTTTAGTACCTCCTAGCAGCTCCCTTTGGATCTTGCTCTTATGTTGACTGAGGCTGACTATTTTGTATGCTGTTTCTGGGCCTCCTGGGAGGTAATTTGGTGCTAGCCACTGTCAGAAGCTGCCCACATTTTGCTCTTGACAATGTGATTGAGCCTTTGAGCGATCCATGGTTTGTGGCTGCCTCCACAGGGCTTGGCTGTGTGCAGGAGGGGCCAGGCTGTGCCCTAGGGTGGGCTTGTTAGCAGCATGAGGCCTTGAGGCTGATCAGCAAACATCATAAGTACCTACGTATCCATCTCCATCCATCTCTGCCTACTGGCCGGCTTCCAGACTTGATTACTGAAAAGGCTGTTTCTGAAAGGACTTTGGGGCAGAATCAGGAGGATGCAGTCTCTGGGTCTCTTGTCAGGGGAGGTGCCATTCAGATTTCAGTGAAGATGGTGGGTGTGTTCCCCCATCCAAGCGCCACACGTCTCCGTCTGTCCCAGAATATTTCCCTGACCTCATCCAGACGGAACCCCTTGTATGCAGTCTGGTGGAGTCTGCTGGAAGCTGGGAGTGTCTATCAGTTTTCCCATGAGGAGGAAACATAGTAGGATAGTGGGGGGAATGGCCCCACCCAAAAGTCAATCATTGATGCCCCCTGAGACTATTGAGACCTAAAGGCATAGCCTCCGCTTCTGCCTCCTCAGCAGAGATCAAGATGCAAGGTGGGGCAAGCAGGATTTCTTAGGGTCTACATCAAACTAAAAAGCTTCTGTACAGCAAAAGAAACCAGCAACAAAATTAAAAGTGAGTTCAGTGTATGGGAGAACATATTTGCCAATGATATATCTGATAAGGGATAATATCCAAAATATACAAAGAACTCATACAACTCAATAACAGAAAGACAATCCGATTAAAGAATGGGCAAAAAACCTGAATAGACACTTTTCCATAGATAACATACAAATGCTTAATAGACTTGAGAAAAATGTTCAACATCACCAATCATCAGATAAATACAAATTAAAACTATAATGAGGTATATCACCTCACACCTGCCAGAATGGCTACCATCAATAAATCAACAAACAACAAGTCCTGGCGAGGATGTGAGAAAAGGAAACCATAGTACACTGCTGGTGGGAATACATTTGGTGCTGCCACTGTGGAAAGCAGCATGGAGATTCCTCAAAAACTTAAAATTCAAACTGCCCTTTGACCCAGAGATCCCACTTCTGCAAATATATCCTAAGAATCCAGAAACACCAATCGGAAAGAATATATGCACCTCTATGTTCATAGCAGTGTTATTTTAATAGCTAAGACCAGAAGACAACCAAGTGCCCATTAGTAGATGAGTGAATAAAAAGGTGGTGGTACATTTACACAACGGAATACAATGAGGCTGTAAAAAAGAAGGATCTCTTACTCTTTGTGACAGCATGGATGGACCTGGATATTATGCTAAGTGAAATAAGCCAGTCAGAGAAAGACAAATATCACATGATGTCACTTATATGTGGAATCTAATGAACAAAATAGGTCCAGCGGCATGGATGCATGGAACAGAATCACAGGTCTCAGAGGGGATGGGGATGGGAAGGGGACAGGAGGAATTAACCAAAAAACACATATGCATACATGCATTACCCATGGACACAGACAATAGTGTGGGGAAGGTGTGAGGCGGGGCAAGGAGCTGGGTAGACAGGGGCAAAGGTCGAGAAAATGGGGGGCATCTGTAATATGTCAACAATAAAAAAAATCTGTGTTCTAAAATGGTGCACACACACACACCTCCCTTACTCCCTTTAAAAAAACACCGAGAGAGAGAAAGTAAGAGAGAAGTGGAAGTGGAATATGTAGAAATGATGTTTTATTTCAGGGACAATACTATATTTGTCCTTATGAGTCTGGAAGAACATTTTCTGGTCTCGTGGAAACCAAAGACAGCAAACCCAAGCAACAGCTACAACTCTGGTAAAAGGCACATCTCTTAGAGTTCCACTGTCCCAGGCAGAAGGCAGTAAACTGAGATAATTGTTTATTAAGTCCATGCCCTGGCTAACAGTAGGTTAACACAGACTCAATTCTTCCTTCCTAGTGTGGGAATCACTTGGGAGAATCCTAAAAACTTTAAGAGCCGGAGGTGGGGGCAGCCGGCGGGGGGGGGGGGGGGGGGGAGGGGACACTTCTCAAAAGTAAACAGACACATCAAACTTAATGACATTTATTATTAATTATCGTACTTAATAATAGCTAACATGCAGTGAGCACTGAGATACTGTGCTCAGTTCTTTCCTAAGCACTAAGCATCATGTAATATAACCTTCACCATTACCTATTAAAGCATATTAATATGATGCCCACGGTAAAGACGAGACACAGTAGAGAATATAAATAAACACATGCAAGGAGCATGGGGATGAAGACACAGACTGGATTCTGAATATACTTCTTTTTGGAACTCTTCAAGTGATTTTTAAAATATTTTTAAATGTGCCTACATGTCTGCTTAGCAACCACCACTCCACTCCCCAAACTCTCCCCTCCAAAATATACGCATTCATTCTTCCTCTCTCTCTATGCTGTTCTTCTGTTTACGGCTTTATTAAGATACTAGTCCAGCCCTGGCTCTTGCTGCCTGTGGTACAACACCTCGCAAAACAGCACTGCTGGTTTATAAGGTGATACAACCTTCCCTGCAGAGCGTGGGGGCATGATTAAAACCGACTAATGGCCAGAAAGCCCATTTTCATTCTACACTTGACAAAATAAACACCTCGTAAAGGCAGGTAAGCAGAAGCTACTTTTCACTCTGGACTGCTTGGTCTTAATAACCTTTGAAAGGGAGGAACCGATTGCAGGGAACTTCTAGCCCCTGGCACACACAAAACACAATTATGGCACAAGGAGACCACAGCAAAACCACTTATGTAAAGTTAAATCATTACCCCACCCCCTTCCCATCTCCTTACTACAGACCGGCGCTGAACTGCAAAGGTTTTTTCTGGCTGCAGCAGTGGGATCTAACCCAGCCTGTCTTTAAAATGAGGACATTTGATTTCCCTAAAATCAATTCCCAAAAAGGGCTATTTCCCCCCCGGGCCCTTCTCTTTTGTCCACAGCAAATGAAGCTCCACTTACATGTTGGAGGAAATATTACAAAACATTCCTTTTTTATTTTTCTCTCAAAGTGCAGAATTTATGGTAACAGATAATTAACAACAAATGACAAACAATCTGAGTAGTAAAGGTCCCAGTTTGGTTGCCAAGATGATGGGATCAAATTCCAAGATAAACAGTGGAGCGTGCCGGCTGCCATTAATGTGGTGGAGGGGTCGAGATGGACAGATGCAAAACAGACTAGCCATCCACCATCAAGGCACACAGTGTGGGACAAGCAACCTCCCACGGGGTTACTATTTCCCTCTGAATTCTCCAGAGTGTCAGTGGGCGAGGGGGTGGGGCAAGGCTCACTCCACCATGCTGCACAGGACACCCAAGCCTTTATATTTCACAGAGAGAGAAAAATAGCTTCTTCTTTGAACTGCATTACGGAAGAGTCAGAAACGCATACCCTTTAGGAGCCAACACCGCCTTCCCAACTCTGTTGCTTCTTCCCAAAGGTTTGCCCCTCCCATTCCTCTTTCCTTTAAGCTTGAGACAAAATAGGTTTCAGGTGCTGCCAGCTGTGCCCAAAATGTGAGGGTTAAGAGCCAGGTGAAAACAAGTTAACCTGTAAAAGTCAGAATCTGAGCACAACATATGGTCAGGCTCCTTGATACTAACAGATGGCGAACCTTGGGAAATCGCAATTGCAGATATTCTTACATTTCTCAAAAGCAAGTTCATGGTTCGCTACTTGTCAAACAGATTTTTTTAAAATACTGAAACACAAACCTAAAGTGTTGAATTACCTAACAAATTGTTCCTTCTCAGAGATCAAAACAGGCAAATGCATCCAATATTGGTATTTTAATCCTTTCAAATGCTGGATTCATTGGTATGTAGAATTAGCATGCATACCCCAGAAAGCTGAGATGCAGTTTATCTTATCTCCCCATTGACTCATGTTTGGAGATACTGACACTCTCCTGGTGTTAGTCAAGCCCAAGACCAGGGACATCATAATTGCAAGAAAGAGTTATGAGCTAATGAATATATCTGCTAGGCCCGCCCTCCCCCTCTCCTTCTCTCCTTTACACATACCCTCAGTTTTCTCTTCATCATAAAACATGCATCTTCTCATTACACGCCCTGCATAGCCAAGCAGGACTAATATATAAAAACTAGTAATTTTTTAAAAAAAGGAACACATTAAATATAAGGCAGAACCAAGAGCAACGGGTATGATATTTGTGATTTTAAAAAAAAATCAATCTAATATAGTCTAGTAGGGTCTGTGGTTATCTTTGAAGTCTTAGGGCAAAGCAAAATGAAACAAAAGGGAGAAAAATTTTCCAAAACTCAGACCCAAAATAGAGCTGGTAAAATGTCTCTGTCGTAGGAAAAGGCTAAAATCTTTCAGGAAATTAGAGAAACATGCTGAGGTTGCTTAGCTGGTGGGAGACTTAATTTTTTCTTAATTTCAGCCTTTTAAGCCTTTGTGCAAAACACATTTTTAACTAAGTGTACAATATGTATTGGTCTGTGGCCCAAATACCACAAGTGAGCCACTTTCCTTAGCCAATCAGCATAAATGCCAAAATAGCCCACTGCAAGATGGGAAATGATATTTTTCTAACTCAAGAATTATCGAGCTGGAAGGTTTCAGAGACTAGCTGTACAAAGAAATAAATGGGTCTAAGTAGAGTCCATGTCATGGTGTAGGGCCCTGCAATATTTTAAGGAAGCAACTGCCAACAGAGGAACTTCAAGAATGGTTTAATATGCACGTGGAATTTTAAAGCTCAATAGTATCGACTACTAAAAATTTACCTCTGTTTGCTTTATTAAATGGTGTTAGTTTTTCTTTTTTTTTCCAACTAGTGTCAAGAGCTTTGCTACTTAATATAAAACTCCACAAAAATTTAAACCAACTAGGGGAGCTTATATTCTTGATTTGTGGTAAGGAAGAGAAAAAAAAAAGCCTACAAAAATGCATTTTCTTCTTTGCATACATTTTACCCTCCTACAGGGGCAGAAATAGAAAACAAGAAATCTTCAAAGCAAAATAATACAAAAATATGCAGACCCAAATACTGCAAGGGCCAATAAATCCAACCGAGTTTCCTCTCTGCAGAGTTAGTGTTTTTACACAAAGTCTCCAACTATACTTTGTACATTAAAACACACACACACACACACACACACACACACACACGAAACGGCAGACTAACATGGTGGTCTGCACAAATGTGGTAGTTTTATCCGCACTGATATTGAAATAATAGCCTAATCATGCCAGAGTAGCTCCTGAAACATCTAGTTTCCAGTATGCTATGAAAATCTAAAAGGGAAAAAGACAATGGGAAGGAGAGAGCTAAGGAAATACTGCAAAGGAATCAAAACGAGCTGATGGATAGATCTTCTGAGACGCAGGGAGCTTTCTCTTCTTTGTAAAACAGTTCAAAACTACCTGGGTTTTTTTTATACAAAATGTGGTAGATACACTGGCCCTACTTTGTTTTTAGATCTTAAAATATGCATCTTCATAAGCTCTGAAGTCTCCAAATTAAAATTAAATGTCTCAAATGCAGACTCTCTGTTACATTACTTCCTGGTCAGCTTGCCTTGCCATTTTGCATATTTTTATCAAAACATTTCCATGAAAGACGTTTAAAAAAAACCCTGTATTTTGAACAAGGTACAGATTCAACCCTTAAGCAGAAGTGATAAAAATTGTTTTCGTTTTATATGTCTATCCATCGATGGCGGCCACACTCTCCCTATGATTCTTGTTTTACCTCCATAAATGTAGGTTAAGTATTTCAGAATCTGAAATCCAGGAATACCATACTACAGAGGATCTGCTTTATGTATCAGAATTCTTTACCCTCCCAGAGAGTTAAATAACCAAAAACACAAACAAAAAAATACCACCCAGTTGTGCAACATACAGCTAGGGCTCTAAGAACAAATCCATATGGACAAAAAAAAAAGTCTGATTTTAGCCTGGCTTTCTAATGCTCGAATGCAAACAAAGAAATCTACAGAATAGGGGAAAAGTCAGCTGTACAACAAAGTCAACTGTCACGGACCACAAGACCAGTACCCTCAGGGAATATAGAGGAAAAAGAACTTATTTTAAAAAAGAAAGGGGAGAGGAAAAGAAAAATACCCTGTGTTTATATATGAGTGCAAGCTAAAAGGGCCATTCAGCATCTCCACGATGAATTTCAGATTGAAAACATTAACAAAAATTATGGCCATGCTAATGTGCGGGCCAGTGATAAATTTGTAATGAGAATGAGAAAGTGGCTTACCAAGAGAAAAATGTTTCGAATTTTTTTTTCCAAACAGCTAATGCAGCCCAGCTCTGTAGGAAAGGATGAAATTCTACCTTCTTTAGCATGTGCAATTTTACAGAGCACCAGACATTCATTCATTCATTGATATTACTCTTCCTCCGTCTGAGAGTTCGGAGTCATTTTTCTTCTCCCTCCACCATATCTCTATGATGTCTCCCTATTATATTCTTTCCCTGCAGAATTTCACTAATGATGAGGGACTTGTGTTCTTAATTTCAAATAGACTGAAGAAAAGATAAAACATAGAAGAAATCCTAAACTGCCAGAGTGAGACGGTCTGATGCTAAAGGGTATCAAATCCAATAGCTGGGGAGGAACCCGAAATTCAGAGAAGCCCAAATTTCTAAGGATCAGAGACCTAACTAGTGACCAATCCAAGTTCCCTTAAACACCGTCAAGTCGTGTCCTACAGCAAGCTGCTTATTCACTGATACTATAGAATGCCAGCTTCCAAAAATGAATTTGAAGATGCTTCTTAAAAAATTCCACTTCAGGTAGCGGACTAAGAAGTAGGCAGCATCCTTGGCACTGCTCTCATCTTCCCACACATGAGCAATTTGAATTCTACTGAACCAACGAATAAATAGCCTTTGGTCTATTCCTTGGTACCACCTAAGGAAGTGAGGCCCAAAGTAAGTAGATTTGCAGCAGAGGGAGCTTTTATTGCATATCTTGCAGACAAAGCAGAGGGACTTGTAGATACATTATATTTTTGTTATTCTTTAAAAAATGTTTTCATCAAAAAAGTATTACATAGTTGTTAAGTATATAAAGTAAAAAATGAAAGGTCTTTTATCCAACACTCCTTTAGCAAATTCATTCCCAAATTTATTCCCTACATAATCATCAGTAATGTTGGTATTTATCTTTCCACACTTTTATATTTTTTAAAACAAATAACACAATTCTGTAATGCTCTTCTGTAATGTTGTTTTTGTACCTAAGGATACCTAATACAGCACTGAAATAAATATTTACTTTCTACCACATTAAAATGAAACTTCAGATAAAAGAAACAAAATCCTTTAAGAATTTTGGCATGGAATGATCACCCAGACACCCTAAATGCTTCAGATCAAAATGCCCAATTAAACAATGATATGCTATAGAATTCAACAAAGTAACAAGAACATAAGTCATTGTCAGGTTTTATACCACCAAGAAGTTCAGAAATAAAAATATTAACCAACAATTATCTCATGCTCATCAAGTAGTGGAAAAAAACCATAAATATTATCCCAACATCTGATTATCACGTGCTATCTTTCAGCCATTATATGTCATATGCATCATCTCATTTAATGCTCACAATCATTATAAAGGGTCATTAAACCCATTTTACAGATGAGAAGACTGAGGTTCATTAATTTGTCCATCATCACCTAACTAAGCCTGTAACTAACTGGTGGGATCAGCATTTGTAGAGATCTATTATTTCAGACCTCATTCTCAGCCACCATATGAATATTGTTCTCATTTCCCAGCTCAAGCTGTGCCCTTTGCACTCAACCCTGGTTATTATGATTAACTCTTGATGCTTCTGTTTTAACCTCTGTCAAGTGGGGAGTCTAAGGCATTAATTGAGGTTACAAGGACCTGAGACCAGCCCACATAAAGGAAGGCCACTGTGATTGATACCCTAGAGAACAACCAAGCAACACTCAGATCACTGGATTCCTTCTCCCTTGGGACTGTCACTCCCATGGAGCAATTAAAGGTAGGTGAGACACTCCTAAGCTGTGATCTAAAAAATCAGGATACCTGCCAACCCACCCAGAAAAGTTTGCTGGAAAACACTTACCAGTAAGTTATTTTTTTTTTATTCATTTATTTATACTCTACTGATTTTCAAAATGAATGGAAACAACTTATAATTAAAAATACAAATGCAGCCCTAACTGGTTTGGCTCAGTGGATAGAGGGTCGGCCTGTGGACTGAAGGGTCCCAGGCTCGATTCTGGTCAAGGGCATGTACCTTGGTTGCGGACACATCCCCAATAGGGGGTGTGCAGGAGGCAGCTGATGGATGTTTCTCTCTCATCGATGTTTCTAACTCTCTATTCCTCTCCCTTCCTCTCTGTGAAAAATCAATAAAATATATATTTTTTTAAAAAACAAACAAAAAAACCCCACAAATGCAGAATTTATAAAACAACCATTAATGATAATATCTACCATTTATTGAGTATAACCAAGCACTAAGCACTCCTCTAAGAAATTTACAAGTAATACTGTTTGTAACCTTTTGAGATAGGCACTACTTTATTGTCCACATTTTACAAGTGGAAAAACAAACAAACAGAAACCTGGATATATTTCTCGGTGTTTGGTTGCACTATTAGTAAGTGGTGCGGCCAGTTTTAAATCCAACAGTCTGATTCTCCTGGAGATGTTCACCACTGTGCTATAGTGTCTCCCAAAACAAGTGCAAAAGAACCAGAGCTAAGTAAGATCCCAGGATCAATTTGTAAGGTCATATATGATTGGATAGTCACTGTCCTATACATCTGAAACTAATATAAAATAACATTGAATGTAAACTATAATTGAAAAATAAATTATTTAAAAAAAGAAGACCCAACGGTATTGACAACCAAAGATATACACAAATGAACTAACTAAAACTGAAAATAAAATTTGTTTTGAGCTTCTTAACAACCAGCCCTCAAAGAAAAAGGTGAAGAATTAAGCAAGTGACCAACCATCATGGTTAGTGTGTGACTAATGGTCTCTCAAAACACAGGACTTTCAGTGCAAAAACTGAGATGATTGGACACTCTACTAAAAAGTCCTGAGTCTATCTCTATATATAAAAGCCTAAGCAACCATTACAACAGAACGACCGGTCGCTATGACACGCACTGACCACCAGTGGGCAGATGCTCAACGCAGGAGTTGCCCTCAGCCCACAGGCCCCCGGGCTGGGATGGAGAACCATGGGGTGGGTGGCAGCAGATGTGGGCGGAGAGGGAAGGAGGGGGTGAGGCGAGAAGGCAGGGAACCTGATTGGCCCTGATCACTGGCCAGGCCTAGGGACCACACCCATGCATGAATTTTGTGCACCGGGTCTCTAGTATATATAAAAAACCCTAATATACAAATAGATCAAATGGTGGAACAACCGAACAACTGGTCACTATGACATGCTCTAACCACCAGGGGGCACGCGTGGAACATGGCGGGCGTCAGCAGTAGGTGGCAGAGCGTGGAACATGGCAGGCATTGGCCACAGCAGGATGGTGGAGCAGGTGAGCAGGGGCACCAGACCAAGGCGCGGTGCCAGTCGCTGTCATCGGGGCGAGCCTCTGGTGGTTATTGAAAATTCTTTGCTCCTGCACACCACGGTCCTGCCTGGTGCTCACACCTGCTGCCAGCGCCAGAGCCACCGCTCGCACCCGCTGCCAGTGTCTAGCGCTGGCCCAGATCGCCCGGCACCGTCAGCAGGTGCAAGCAGCAGCTGCTGGCCCCAAATGCCCCTCAGGGTTTCTCCACCTCCCCCTGCTCCTGATGGGCAATTGGGGCTGGTAACCGCCTCTCACACCCACTGCCGGCACTGGAGCCACGGCTCGCACCCGCTGCCAGTGTCTAGCGCTGGCCCAGTTCGCTCAGCACTGTCAGCAGGTGCAAGCAGCAGCTACTGGCCCCAAATGCCCCTCAGGGTTTCCCCACCTCCCCCTGCTCCTGATGGGCAATTAGGGCTGGTAGCCACCTCTCACACCCACTGCATTTGAGTCTGCATTTGAGCCATGGCTCGCACCCACTGCCAGCGCCCAGCACCAGCCCCGATAGCTTGGCACTATCAGTGGGTGCAAGCAGTGGCTGGCATTCCCAATCACCCCTCAGGGCTTCTCCACCTCCCTCTGCTCCTGAGGGGTGATCAGGGCCAGCCCCGCTCGCATCCGCTGCTGGCACCAGCCATAATCTCTCTGTGCCATCAGCATGTGGGAGCGGTGGCAGTGGGATCAGGGCTGCCGTCAGACAGGGGGTTGGGGACCATGGCAGGAGGGGCCGGGTAGGGGCATGGAGGATGGGCCAAGACCCTCTCCTGTGCCCATTGCAGCCTCAAGGCCCACAGTTCCTTTCAAGGTGCACGAATTTGTGCACTGGGCTCCTAGTATTTTATAAGGCCTCAGATAATTAAAAACATACAAAATCATTACAGTGCTTTCAAACCTACATTGGTTCCTTTAGCAGCTCCTCCCACCATCATTAAATACTAAACATTTCTCTCAACAGTCTTCTTGGGAAAGATGAAAGGGTTATAGAAAAATAAAGCCCTATTAATTGTTGGTTTTCAATCAGCACATCTATTAGTGTGTTCAAGAGTCTGGGAAGAGGGGCACACAAATTCTGGGTTAAATTCTGCCCTGCCAACTCCAGCTGTGTTTTAATTTTCTTTCCCAAGGTCACATTGGATTGCTTTCTTTAAAAAAAAAAAATCTTCCTGCCTGGCCAGCATGGCTCAGTGGTTGAGCATCAACCTATGAACTAGGAGATCACAGTTCGATTCCCAGTCAGGACACATGCCCGGGTTGTGAGTTCGATCCCCAGTGTGAGGCATGCGAGAGGCAGCCGTTCAATGATTATTTGCATCATTAATGTTTCTCTCTCTTTCTCTCTCTCCCTTCCTCTTTGAAATAATTAAAAAATATTTTTTTTAAAAACTTCTCTACGTCACAGAGATGCAGGCCAGTGGTTTTTAGAAAGCTTGGTGGCAGCCTCATCAGAACTCAAGGGTAACAGCAAACCAAGACCAAGCAGTAAACTTCTTAAAGCCAGTTGAACAACAGCTCTGAAATCATGATGGACTTCATGAAGATGGGAGCAGGTCTTATGTTTCTGTGTCCTCCCAAAGCAACACCTTGCAAATAAATATTGTCTTGGTTGCCATCTTCATCTTAGGATGTCAGAGCTAAAAGATCCATAACTATCATTTAGTGCAAATGTTCACAGATGAGTAGACTGAGGCCTGGAGAAAGGAAGTAAGTTGACCAAGGGAGGTCACAAGACTGAGACTGAATTAAATGGGAAGTGAACTAGTAGTAGTCCTTAATTATGGTGAGAAAACCCCAACAAGGCTGCATGAAAGAAAACCACGGATCATTTAAGGAAGCAAGATTGCAACTCCAATCCGGGTGATCTGTCATGGGTCTTCATAGGCCTCAATTGTAAGTGAAAAAGGAAAATAAGTGTTTTAAGAATCCCATGCAAAATAAATGAGTAACATTTCAAGTGGAAAAGACAACATATCTTCAGGGAGAGAAGCAAAGCCCTATGTGAAATGTTAAAAATTTCAAAAAAAAACCCAAAACAAAACAAAACAAAAAACTGAAGAAAAACTAAATATTGTATGGATATTTTCCAGCCAATTTAAGTTTCTATTTGGACTAAGGGCAATCTTTTAAAAAAATAATGGAGAGTAACACTAGCACATTTCACCAAGATATTTGGATGCCTAGTATGAACCAGTCACTGTGTCAAGGTATGAAACATGAAAAAATAAAGGCAAGGAAAAGGTGGGTCAACATCTTGAAAACAGGATACACCGTCATTCAAACACTCATGATGTTAAAACAGCTCAAAAAATTCCAATGAAAATCTCCAAATCTCAAACATTAATTTCTTATCTCAATGCACAATCAAATCAATGGATGGACTGAGCAATCAATCAGTATTTCTTGAATACCTGTTACCTACTCGATCCCTGCCTTTAAGAAATAAATGAGAGAGAGAGAGAGAGAGTGAGAGAGAGAGAGAGAGAGAGAACAGTAATAATGGAATTAGTACTGAAGTATATGCCAATGACTAGGGGCATCATGTGTGGGGGCAGGGAAGGCACAGTCAGCTCGGACTGGGAGAGACAGAAGAGGTTTCATAGACGTAGAGGAGCCTGAACGGGCTCTGAGGCATTTGATGAGCTGAGCATGGCACCAAGATGGAAAGGCTCAGGGTGTGCTCAGGTGACAGTGAGCCAACTTATGTGGCTGGAGCAAAGGGTTCAGGTAGGAAGCCCTCAGTGGGTGATAAAGATGAAAAGGCAAGCTGGAGCCAGACCATGGAAGAATCCTCTACGCCAAGGTAGGAAGGCAATCTGGAAAAAGGGCTCCCCAGATGTTTGGGCTACCATTACAAACCCCATTTGTCAAGCATTTTTTTCAAAAAAGGTATAATCTGGTCCTTCGAATATTTCATGGTTAGATCTGAGCAGATCAGTTCTAAGGTTAAATGACCTTTAACTATACTTGTGTATCCACAGTTCAGGAGTAGAATCTTATGGCAACAAACAAGTAAAGACTAAGCTGAGATTCCCTGTCAGTCATTTTCCCAGAATCTAGGCCAAAACATACTTTCTTTTGCCCAAAAGGGAACAGAATCCAGAAAGTACTTTGCAATTCTTTAATGCAAAATGTCACCCCAGCAAAACAGAGCTAAAGTATCCTACGTCCACAAATCCTGTCACATACTAGTGTTTGAAAAAAAAGAAATTATTAGAAATAGGAAAATAAAAGAAATCTTAAGGTGAATACATAGTTATCATTCCGAAAAACCATTTTAACAAAAAAAATATAATTTACCTTAAAACTTTTCCTTAAAATCATGCTAGCAATACTTCATAATCATGAATATATTCTGATTTTAAGCAAGTATAAAATTCTCAGAAATAGTTTAGCATACAAACCATTTACAAGGATTTCTTTCTCGTTTTTGTTAGAAATCCCATCACATGGAAATTGAGTGGTTCTACTGGATATATTTGCAAAGTAACATCCTATTATACACTAATATCCAAATAGTCAAAAAAAAAGATCTTGTTTGGTTAGTGTTTCTAAATTTAAGTGTGTGTGTGTGTGTGTGTGTGTGTGTGTGTGTGTGTGTGTGTTGAGGGAGGGCGGTCCCACTATTTTTTTAAATGCCCAAATAAAACAATTACTAAAAAAAAACAAAAAGAGCTTGTGACTTAGATATGCCCTGAGTTCAGTTTTGCCAGGGATGGCAAAAACAGTCAACAGAGCTCTAACCTCCTTTCTCTCTTGACTATACAATAGTTTTCAAAGAGGTTTAGTCCTACTATGAAAGACGCATGTTAGCCATTGGAAGGGTCTCATAGAGAATGAGCACCAGGCCTTGAATAAACAAGGGAGATGGCGACCTTTTGCCCCATCTGCTGAAAGCCCCGCACATCCTGTGGCAGAGGAACAGAGAAAAGCTGGTGTGCATCCAGGTGCTGCAAAATCTGCCTCTTGATTTCTCCCACACTTTGTTCCTGAAACAGTTTAAACCGCACTTGATTTAAACAGTATTAGGGAGCGGGAGAAAAGTACAGTTCCTGGAACCAAGTGCTCCACCGTCCCGTAGACCTTTGTTCCCTGTTTGAGTGGTGCACATGCAGCACACTTTCCTCTAGCAACAGGCAAGGCAGCGGATTTGGCGGGGGCTGAACAATTAGTCCTGATTAGACCTATTTCCCAGTTAAATGTAAAGGGGTGGTAAGGTGAGGTGAGGGGGGAAACTAGAAATTTTCAAGAAATATTTCCTCATGGAGACAAGCAATACAGTGTAAAGCAAACTGAGCTAGGGGATCAGGAGGCGACTCTGCCAAAATTCACTGTGTGACATTAGGCAAATACCTTCACCTCTCTGATGTTATCCATAAAACGTGGGCGACCTACCACCACCCAAGAGAGGCTCTGAAAACCAAATTGAAAGTACTCTGACACTCTGAGGTGTTAAACAGATGTAGGGTATTCCTCCAAGCGATAGTGAGGACCACAGATAAGCATCTGTTTTGTGAATCATAGGTCTTTTATTCTCCCCGGCAGAAGTCACCAGTGACTTTCTTATTTTAGGTCTATTTTCTTAATTGTTAGTTTTTAAAAGTTCATGAGCGATACTTACATATGTACATGTGGCGGCTGGAATCTGCTCTGGTTGATGTTGTAGTGCGTGAATGCCTGGGTGGGGTTAGAGCTGTATTCATCCACCGAAATGGTAACTTTGCCTTGAGAAGGAATCCCATGTGCCATCCTTCCTCTCTATAGGCATGAGCAGTTCACAACTTTCCGGAGCGAAGGGTGGAAGCAGGCATGGTGTGCTTCAGCCAACCTCTGAACCCAAGGATCTACTCATCAATTCTGCTGTGCGTTTCTGGGGGAAAAAAATTACAAAATGAGAACAAAGAAAAAGAAGGTGTTCAACTGTAACACCCGGACATGAAATTGGTTCCAGAAAAAAATCTCAGTATGTACTGCTGTCTCGTGGATACCACCTTTTCCAACTCTCTATCCTGCGAGCACTTCAGAGTGGACACTGCACTCCATGTGACATGCTGGCTGCTAGCAAATCATTTCAATGGTGTTCAAACGAAGATTTCCTCTTTAATTATAATTATGGCACTTAACATGAATTACAGAAGGGCCATATCCCCAGTTGCCATGGAGTCTAACTATAAATGGTTTGTGCTCGAAGTGGGAGACTCTTCCTGCTAATTGGAATATCGGGTCCGTACAAAGTTGGTGTCACATAATAATTTGAAATCTCAATGCTTAACACAGCCATAACATGCAACAACATATGTAAGTTTAAAAAGCTGTGCTCATAACAATACCTGTGTGTACCTGTACTACACGCATCATATATGAACACGTTAAACATATTTTTTTTTCTTTTACGAGGTAGCTCCCAAAATACATACTCAATGCCTACTATACATATGCATTCAACTCCTGCAAAGAACTTTAGGGTAAAGCAAATCCTTCATGCTAAATCGAACATCATGTCTCTAAAGACTGCGGTCACTTGGGGGAAAGGCAAACACATCCAGGCTTGGACCACCGCTTTGGATGCATTCATTACCATCCCTCCTCCAGGCGGGAGGGAGCACTAAAGGAGGGGGACCATTACATCTCCCACCTGCCTCGTTCCTGCTTGTTGCTGCATAATTCTCAGTAATTAATTTCATACTTTTTTTTAACCTTCCCACTAGTTTTGAATCTTCTTTTAAAGGTCTACATATGATTTGCTGCACTGGGTTCAGAAATGAGGGTGTTTACTTTCATCGCAGGTGTGCAAAGACTGAGGAAAGCACAGCCCTGCGTGGAGGCTGTTTTCAGCGATCAGTGCAGTAGAGGAGCAGTGGCGGGCAGCACCGTCCTCGGGTAACCCTTGGGCAACCCACGCTCTTCCGTTAAGTGCTCCACATCTGAATCCGTTTGCCATTGTGCACCATTAAGCTTCTGAGTCTTAGCTGCTCGCTCAAATCAAAATATGTAGAATAATAAGATTAGATTTAAATTTGGCATGAAACACCTTAAATATCAAGCAAAAGGCAGATGGCCTGCTATAGGCCATTTATTTTATTATTTTGCAACCCGGGGCTTGTGTAGTCCTCCATATGCTAGCTGGGCTGAGAAATTCCACAGCGTTCCACTCAAGTCATTCATTGCCTTGTTCATCTTAGCAAAGCAAGTTGAACAACACCCAACCTTGCCTGCGTTCCTAATGACCAAAGGCACTGCCCAGAGAGGAATCCCTGGTACGCTGGCACTTTAAACAGTATCCTTTTGGGTTCTCTTTCTTCTTCCTGACTTCATGGGAGGTATGAGTCCTTTAAGCACCAGTTGATAGACAAGCAGGCCAGTAGGATTAACGAAATTAAAGTCTTTCCCTGCCCCTCTGATGTAAGATATCTATAAGAACTGCTTACGAATCATAATGTAGCAGTTTTCATACCAAGTTTGCAGCTGTTTCCTTAATTTCCCCCACAATTATATTTTACTGTTATTTTGCAGAACAGTAAAACACAACACCTGCTTCAAATTGCAGTCCTGTTCTAAGTACTGTAATTCTCTTTTGAGACACAAAGTACCGAGACAGTACTGAAGCGCAAAACTGCATAATTGTGCCATGCTGAAAAGTAAATACAAATGAAAACATCTTCCTGTTATAGAAATGACTGCCATTAGCAAGAATGTTAGCCATCAAAGCACAGAGGAAAACACACACACACACACACACACACACACACACATTTCCAGGCTGCGAGAACTTAAAGTGTTAGCACAATTAGAGAGTGATGTAAAAACTGCATGGCAATTCTCATGTTCCTGCCATCGATGTCTATTGTGTGAAATACAGAACATCAAGAAGTGAAGGAAACAAAATTCATGTCTAGACCATTGTGACCTCTCAGTAACAATCCTTGCCCTCAGTGCCAGAAACAATTTAAATATTTCTGGAACAAACTCACTAATTAAAATAAAATATACATACCCATTATATAAATATCTATGCCATGACTTATAGGAGTTAGCATTAGACCCTGCCATTGGAAGCCCAGAAGAGACAGGACTTAGAAGGTGATCAATTCACACTCCTAAAGTCAATGTAGGGTTGCCTTTTCTATCAAGTGAACATCTGTGCCTCTTTGCACCTTTGCCCCAGCAAGACAAACAGAACATCTTTTCATCAGCAAGCACAGGCTCCTATAACTCTGAATGGCTAAATGGGTGTCTGGCACCTCATTTGAATTCATCTTCACCATGTTCTCTTTCAAATGTTTTATCAAAACAGTGCACCTGCAGTGTCTATCTTCTTTAATCTGGAGTCCTTTGAAGAAAATGTCAGACGGAGGCAGAGAGCTTCCAAACTTTCACAGGAACCTTTACAGACAAGTCAATAAAAAGCTATTTTTTAAAATGCTATGTTTACCCCCACTCACATCACAAAATGAACTTATCCTAAGAATTTTAAACACCAACACCTGCATTTACCTTTCTTGGGTAAATTCTCAGAAATGGGACGAGGGTCTTCCCTCTTCTACCTGAGAAATCTGTTAAAAGCTTGAAACAAGACACAATGATACACTGCCTAGAACTATCAAGAAGCTACATCACCCTGCTTCACATACGTGGGCAGTAAAACCTAGCACATGATCAGATTTTGAAGCATCTCATCACACTTTCATTGCTTTTCACATATAATAAAGAGACCAGTATTCCTTTTTAAATTTTTCATTTTTCAACACATTTGCTCTACAAAACAAAGGAGCCCAGTACTAAATGCCAGGAATCCTGAAGAAAAATAAAAAGGGACTAGCATTGCCAAACATTCATGGTGGCGTTAGTTTGATTTTCTCTTTAAAAAAACACACACACAAAAAACACACAAAAAAACCAAGTGAGCACATTTTGCATTTCCTAGAGAGCAGTCATTTCTCCTGTCCCTTAAGCCCGTAAGCTGTGCAACTTGCAATGTCCCCCTCCCCAGGAATCTAGTTGGAAAACCTTTTAAAGTTTGCTGGCAATGAAAGGATTAAACGCTGAGGAATTAAATAACTGTCTCCACCTCCTAGACACCAGAAGTCCAATTTACCAAAAGTTTCAAAGCGGCAACTCATGACCCCTCTCCCCGAGCACCGCACGGCATAGCCTATGGGAAAGGAGCCCGTGATTTCGTCGTTTAAGGATGCTCATTTTATTCACTTGCCCTAAGATCGCCTAACCGCCTGGCCAGACTTTGGAGCTCGCCCGCTCCAACTGCGCCAAATTTCCTTCTCCTCCCTCTGCTGCCCAGATCCAGTGATCGCTGAAACTCCCGCCTTTGCTCTTTTATGCCCACCTCCAGTTACTCATCCCTGCATCCCAGAGCGATCCTCACAAGCCTTCCTGGCAGCTACTCCGCCAGAGTTTCGGGAGGGATGCAAAAAGTTCCACGTGCCGCTGTCCACAGAGCGCCCTCCCTTCCGCCGCACTTACACCTGAACTTGTCTCCAGCACTGCGGACACCGGGCTGGCACATTCTTTGGGAGAGGAAGGGCAGGACTTTTCTCCTGCGCCTCTGGCTACGCGTAGAGTCTATATACGGTGGGGCGGGGGCGCGGAATTCCCTACTTTGGATTGGTGTGTTTGTTTTAAATCGGGGGAAGGTGCGGGGGGGGGGGGGGGGGCTTTCACCAACTACACACACACACACACACACACACTCACTCACTCACTCACAGGCTCGCCCTGCCCTCCAGGCTCACGGCCGGCTGTCCGGGCTACAGCTCCCCCTTCCTTCCTGGAGCACCAGCGCGCCTTACTCGCTTAGTCCCCGGTTGCCACAGCCGTCGCCTCTGCCGCCGCCGCCGCCGCCGCTGCTGGCACTGTCGGCGCTGGCGCTCGCGGCCCCGGCTCCGCCGAGCGCCTGTCTTTCTTTCTCTCCCGCTCCCCCGGCCCCGGGTTGATTGATGACCACTGGCGGCCCATGGCTCTGACACCGCGCCATCCTCGCAAAGGCATCATAGCCCCACGCCCCCGACGTCAGTCTCCGGGCGCGTTGGCATCCCCGAACCCTGAGAGCGGAGCCCGCGCCCGGAGCCTCCGCCGTGGCCTCCCCGCTCTCCGCCCCGGAGCTGCCGGGCTGCTTCCCAGAAGCCGCGGAGAACGGAAGGGGGAGAAGCCAGCGAGGGTTGGAAGGGGATGTGAAAGCCACGGATTCCCCCCTCCTCGGGAAACCTTTTCTTTCGCTTAAAGTTTTATTTGTGTGTGTTTCCCTATCCTGACCTGTTTGTGTTTGTTTGCAGATCTCAAATCAATTACATATTTTTCATGACCCGAATTTGCACTTAATTTGGGGTGTGCTTGGGGGGGGGGAGGTAAATATGCTATAAATCTACCCCATTGGGGCATCCTTCATTTCTTTTCTTGCTGGTGGATTCTAACCCCCTCCCCAATCTCCAGTAAAATGCCACCTTCGTCTCCTAGGCCGCAAACCCCCGGAATTCAAAGGCTTTACAAAGATAACCCTGTTAACGTGTAAATAGCAAAGAAACTCCTGCCTCTCTCCAGAAGAAACCGTGCGGCAACGTTACTTTTTCTCGCCGCTCGTCCCCAGTCGCCCAGCCCGAGTCACCGACTCGCTCCGCCGGCTGCGATCGTGGAGACCGGAGGCGGCAGGGGAGAGCGAGGTCGGGGCGCGGGGACGGGGTGAGAAACAGCCCCGCGCGAGAGCGGCGCGCGCGCGGGCGGCCCGGGGGCGGCGGCGGAGCGCAGCCCGAGCACAAAGCTGCGCGGCGCCTTCCCGGCCACCGCACCGCGCCCGGGCCGCCGCGGGCGCCCGGGGTGCGGGCCAACACAATGCACCCGGGCCTAGGCCGGGGCGGCTCGAACGCACAACCCCGGGACTTTCTAGTAAACAGCTCGCCTGGCCCTCGTCCCCACCCCCATCCCCGCCGCCCGGCTTTAGCCGCTGCCCCTCACCGACACCCTCTCCTCTCCGCCTAAGAAATCCCCGCGGGGGAGGGGGCGGGGACCTGGGGACCCCGAGGGGTCGGGGCCGAGGACTGGGGCGGGGGGGGGGGGGGGAGAAGAGCAGAGGGACAGGATGGGGAGTGGGAGGGAGACGCTCCTAAAAAAGACTTCGCTTTCGTTCGGGGGTAGAAAACGAGCCCTCCTCGGGTTCCGAATGGCCCGGGAAGCGCCCGCTCCTGCGAATGTCAGGGGCACCGGGGCAGCTGCGGTCCTCCGCCTCCGAGCCCCCCGCACGCGCCTCTGACAAGGCACCTCTCACCCGGGCTCCGCTTTGTGTGTGCATTTTTCCCTTCCTCTCGCGCTCCGCACCGGGCGCCCGGCTGCCTCCTCCCCCTCCCCCGCCCTCCGCCTCCCTTCCCGGGGTGGATTACCTTTCCCGGGCTGCGCTCCGGGTCCGGGGGATGCCTTCAGCGCCCGGCGAGCAGGCGAGCCATCGCTGAGCGGCCGGAGCCGGCGGGAGGCGCGCGGGGGGCGCGCGGGGGCGGCGAGGGGCGCGGGCGGGCCAGAACCTTCGACCTCCGAGGTCCCGCCGCGGGCTGGGGCCGGGGGCCGGGGGGCGCGGCGCGAGAGGGAGGCGGGGGTCTGAGGGGGGGGAGAAAGGACAAGAGCAGCCTCGATCTGGGGAGAGAGCGAACGACGAGGGGGCGAGGAGGGAGAGCGAGGGCGCGGCGAGCCGGAGGGAGCGGTGCAGTGACAGGGACTGCCACTGGGGTCAAAGGAGCACAGCTCCAGGAAGCCCGGCGGCCAAGGCGCCGCTCCGTGCGCGCTCCCCGGCGGGACCCCGCGCCCCCGCGCGCCCCTCCTTCAGCCCCGGCCCAGTCGAACCCCCGTCGGCGCCTCGGGGCTTCGAGGTTTCAGGAGGAGGCGGAGGCAACTGAGGGCGAGGCCGGCAGCCTGCTGGCGCTCCCGGGTCAAACAGGCGGCAGGAAGCTGAGCTGCAAGTTCATCATCAGGAGTGTGATCAGCGTAAAAATGATCGGGGGTCGGGGAGGGGTGCTGTGGAACCCCAGGACAAATAAAAGGAGTTTTCCCTCCAAAAGGGCTTCTTTTGCAACGAGAACACCCAGGCCTCCCACCCACCGACCTGCCAGGCGCTGTCTGGAGTCCTGGCACAGCTACAGGGCGCAGAGCTCGCCGCTGGGGCAAGGCGAGAGGCCTGGGGCACTGCGCTCAGACCAAAGAAGGCGACCCTGGGTCCCCTCCCATCGGCTGAGCTTAGGCTTTCCTGGGGGAGAGCTAGGCTCCTTTTCCTCAAGCCTGTCAACGCGCCAGATACACACATACACGCACACACCCCTTTCTCTCTGCAATGTTGTTCCTGGGAAAGAAAAGGCCAACCCAGCTGATAATTTTTTCACCTTCATGAATTAAGCCACGTTCAAGATAGGGAGCTGAGGAGAGGCAGACTCTAGCTGTTTGAATTTTTGTCTTTGGGGCACATTTCCCCCAAAAGATAAGCCCTTCTAAAACGTTTTAAAAAGCAAAGTTCATCCTATTTTCTCTGCTACTTTGGATAATGGCTGGGGGGTGGGGGGTAAAAGGTTTTCAGAATTGTATGCAAACAACATAAAACAACACAAGGAAAGGGAAAGCGGCTGAAATGATAGAAGACAAGGAAAAGAAGGCTTTTAGAAAACTTGGTTGGCAGGGCTGTCTATGAAAGATGAGGTGGCCCTGTGATGTTATGCCATTGTCAGAGCTGAAGGAGTTGGACGGCAACCAGATTAATTCCTTTCCAGGAGTCAGACTCAAAGATCTAGCCATTCTCCAAAGGGAAACCCAATGGGTGTATGTGAGAGAGAGAGAAGTGTGCTAAGTAGACTATGTGACAACTGACTAGACATGCTGGCTGAAATTATATCCCCTAAAAATAAAAAGGAGCCATTTCAACCTGGTCTGTGTCCTCCGTGTTGAGACTAATTGGTTTCCAGGGTTAGGGGGAGGAAGGGAGAGAGGCTGGTAGGAGTCCCTATAAAAAAAAGATCAAACGGACTTCACTTGAAAATATTTCCCTTTTACAATAGGTTTTCCTGGCACTTGAATTTTAAGTATCCTATCTCTTATGCCTGGGCTGAAATGAAGGAGGAAAGGGTCTTGCTAATGTATTTATTTTGTTTTACAGTGTGCCTAGAGTGTCAGTACTTGTCATATGTGCTGGGATCAAGGGATAGTGGCTATCCTTGCCCAGCACAAATTACAGCAAGCGACACTGACATTAAAGAATGCCAAAGATGGGGTGGGGGTACCTTTTTATTTTGTTTTTATTTTCCAGCCCAGCAGCAAACACTGACTAGAGTCATGGAAGAAGTGCTTAGTTTTGTTTCCCTTATTCTGTGAGTTAGCCTGTACTCCCCTTATCTAAATGTTTTGAATTTTTAGACTGATTTGGGATAATTTAATCAGTCAAAAAAAAAAAAAATTGGCACCAGCCAAGCCAAATAACTTCTGTGGTTTTCTAACTTTTTCTTTCTTGAACTGATAGTCAATCAAAACAGCCAAATAGTTTGTATATGATTCTGAATCTATGTGCACACAGATAGGCACATTTTACAAGATATTTAAAGCTACAGAAAGTCAAGTGAGTGATCCTATACAAAGTTGATGAAAATTTGTATATCATTTTGCTGACTGGGGAAAATTTGTAACTTGCACTATAGGAAGAAATCATCTTCTACTGTGTCCCTGCTGATCAATTATCCACTGAGAGGTAGTGGCCAAGCTGTATTAGAGCTCTGAAATTTTATTCCCAGTAAGCTACCAAAAGAAAGAAGCTGGAGAAATGTAAATGAATTTAAATAGTAAATCAGGAACAAAAGGAATTCACTTTTCAAATAATTCTCATGACATAGATTTGCACATATTGTGTTTTGTTAAATCATATTCTCCACCCATATAGCTACCTACACTAAAAGCGTGTTTTAAAATGATTGGATGTGAACCATGTCTGTCCCCTGACATCAGCTTTGAAATATCAAGCCTCATTATACCAAATTGTAAATGCTAGAGGCTGGTACTTTTTTTTTTTTTTTTTTTTTTTAAGATAAGTGAGCCTATAAGCTCCATTTTTTTGGTTATTGTTGGTAAATTCAATTTTTATTGTTTATAATGGAAAAGAAAAGAAGGACAAAAATCAAACGCCAAGTTTATGATTGCCTCTATGTAAATACTACACATTTTTTTCTTTAATGGAATGTAAATCTGGACCCTTCCTCCAGTGATTTCATCAAAGGAACAGGCAACTATGCGTTCTGATAGCCTGCTGCAATGTATTTTAAAATACCTTTTCAGAATGTATTTCGGGAAGAAAATGAGAGAGAGGAATGTGGGAGAACTCCAGGTGGGAGCTGGGAAAGTGAAAGCTGCTTCCCTGGAAAGCTCAGTCTTTAATTTGGAGTTGGCTTTCCTGCTCCCTATAACAGGTTTTTCAGTAATCCAGGGGTACCTGTGTATAACAATAGTGTGGGTTTTCTTCAGGAAAAAGAAATTTGTTGAAACTATTGCCACTTTATGGAGTAATTTTATTGAACTTTTATACACTATTCTAACTCTAGGAACAAACAGCAACTATTTTACTTCTTTTTTTTTCTTTAAATTGTCTGCATTTTTATCATTTTCCAGCAAAAGCCAAGATATATCATGTGAAAAATCAGAGCTTGTTAGTAGAACTATTATTATGCGATTAGAAAATAACCTGATCCAACAAACACCTTTACTTTATTCAAATTCCTACCGTTACTATGTTTTTTGATCTGTTTAGAATGTTTTCACTGTAAACCCCTCAAGTTTAAGATCTATGTCCTATATTCCTTTAAGTCCTTCATTCTTATGTGCTATGCAAATAGTAGAAATTTGGAAGTATTTGTTACACAATTGTATGGGTCGGTAAATGAGAAAGTAAGTAAGAGAATGCATGCATGAATGAGACAACTACACAATGAAGGAAAATTCATACCAGGTAGGCAGGGATGGAAATGAAGTCATGAGATCAGGGTTGGAGGGTAAGAACTAAGGACTTTCCATGGAGTTCATATAGCACATTTAAAGGAATTTGCTAATATCTTTAGAGACATGAAATAATATATGACTGTTTCAGAAGCTGATTTTCTCATTGAGAAAATGAAGATTGTTATGTATCACACCTGTTTAAAGGCAGCCTTTAAAAAAAAATCCTCACCCAAAGATATGTTTTTTAGTTTTTAGAGAGAGCGGTAAGGGGAAAGAGAGAGAGAGAAAAAAAAACATTGATGTGAGAGAGAAACATCAATCCTGGACACACCATGACCAGAGATAGAATCTGCAGCCTAGGTATGTGCCCTGACCAGTAGTAACGCACAGCCTTTTGGTGTACGGGATGACGGACACTCCAACCAACAGAGCCACCCAGCCAGGGCAAAGGGAGCTTTCTTTTTAAATACAGTAGGATGCAAAAAAAACAAAAATAATAATAATCTTGAGTAAAAGTTATATTTTAAATTTTACAGAATAAATGTACCAAGATGTGGTTTCAAAAGAAACTTATGTGATTAACCTGACTTTTAGATATATCGTTTTCTTAAGTCCTCAAGATAAATATATACATTTTTTTTGTCCTTTGTATTCAAAATTTCCTGTTGGTTAACCAATAATGATTCAGGAAGCACTAGAACTGATGATATTTCATTTCATAAAATAAATTACATAGGCACTAGCTTAGAAAGACTAAATTCAATCCTGCTTTGCCGCGTAAATGATAAACATGGAGTCTCAGAAACACTAATTCTTACCATTCTTACTAACCAATATCTTGTATGCATCAACAAAGAAGACTAATATTATTTATGCAACAAAAATTGTAATAATTAGTTTAAAACCAAGGTGCTAAAAAGCATGTGTTAATGTGTTTTTCATCCTAAGAAGGGTGTGTTCATTGAGGTAAAAACCAAAGTAATCTCTTTTGACAGATGGGCAGTATGGAAAACTCATAACCACCTGATTAAAGAAAATGTATGTGGGAGTTTTCAAGTTTAATAATTCAATTTGACAAGATATATCAATATTTTGAGTATGCAATATATAATGTAATTTTTCTTGTCAGCAAAAGTAAATAAATGAATGAATACCTTTTTTTAATTGATTTTGAGAGACTAGTAAAATCGAAAACCCATTCCTCTCTGCATTATTACTGTAATGGTTCTGTTATTCAACAACTATTTCTTAAGCTCTGCTCTGTCCCAGTCAGGGTGCTTAAGTCATGTTGATAGTCTAATGATGCAAAAAGCAGAGTTTTTCCTCACATTATGGAGTTTGTAATCTCAGGAGCTTGGGAGACTGACCTTAAATAATCACATAAATAAATAAAGAATAGATCTATGAAAAGGAGAGGCACCTGGTGCAAAAAAATAAAAATTCCACACACATTTGGGAGATTTTTTTCTCCTCTGAAGTTGAGTGAAAACTTCCCTGATGGAGGAAAGGAATACAAGGATGTCATAGGAAAAAGAGAAGCAGTGCCCTGACTGGTTTGGCTCAGTGGATAGAGCGTCAGCCTGCGGACTCAAGGGTCCCAGGTTCGATTCCAGTCAAGGGCATGTACCTTGGTTGCGGGCACATCCCCAGTAGGGGGTGTGTAGGAGGCAGCTGATTGATGTTTCTCTCATCGATGTTTCTAACTCTCTATCCCTCTCCCTTCCTCTCTGTAAAAAATCGATAAACTATATTAAAAAAGAGAGAGAGAGAAGCAGCATGGTGGGGTGCTGAGTGAGGAACTGCATGGTACGTGCAAAAGGGACCTAGATCTGGATCTGTAGGCAGAGGCCAGAACTGAGGGGCCAAGTTTGAAGGACCCAGCTAAGGCCTTGTTCAAGATGTTTGACTTTATCCTGAGGGCAACTGGAAGCTGTTTAAAGATCTTAAGTAGAAAGGCTAACATGATTACATTTGTGATTTGAAAATGTCACTCTCCTCCCAGTGTGGAGAATGGATTTTAGGGACTAGAGTGAACATTGGGAGGTCATTTGGAGGTGATGGTAGCCTTCAACAGGAGGAGATGAGACATGGAGAGTCATAAATGGATTTGGGATTTGAATAAATTTTATGTAATAAAAACAAAGTTTTTTGCGTGTGTGTTTTTTTTTTTTAAATCAGGATCTTAAAATACTGGCTGAAAGCATGGTATTACCCAGACAGAGAGGCTGGGTGTCATACTTACCTGATGACTTCCTTTCTTAAACCCATTATGCCACTCACAGGCAAGACTTCCTACGTCTCCAAGCCATCTTCATTCTATCCCGTAACCACTTTTCAGAATCCCATCTTGACATGAAGAACTGCAATCTTAAATGCAATACTGGCATAACATGTCACTAATCTAACTTTTTTCCCCAAATATAAAGATCCTAAAGTTTATCCCCCTATTTTTGGCCCACAAACGGACATGTTCTTATTTCATATGAGATATAAATTAAGTCGCTATGGTCCTGCTTAGCAACACAGACTGCTGAAAAAAAGATGCAGTGGAAATATATTCAAACATTTTATGACTTCTTTAATGACAATTATGTTTTCTAACTTTACCCCTTTCTTGGCATTTCTACATTTGGAAGGCTCCATCAGGTTCCTTCTTCTGTTCTCATAGTTCCCCATCGTGACCTTTTATAAACAAAATAAAATCTGCCCACAAGAGAACAGTTGAAGAGCCAAGATTTAAGGCACATGCTTTTACTAGATGCTAAAATAAAAAGAAAGTTACTGGAGGGTAGTTTAAAAAAATCACAGCACTATATCAAAATCCCTATTTCACAGGAGGAACTTTAAAAATATTAGTCTTTTTCTTTTCATTTGTTTTCTTTATCTACTCATTGTTTTTGTGAAAATTGGAAAACACAGGTAAAACATAATTTTTTAAATTAGCTATAATTTCATCATTCAGAAATGTTCACTGTTAACCTCTTGTTATATAGTTTTTCTAATCAAATTTATTTTTAAAAAAATGGAATAAAGTTTGGTTGCAGTTAAGGGTATAGTGTAGTAATGAAGAGAAAATCAGGGCTGGAATCCCATCTCTCTTTTACTACCTAAGGTTGTTTAAATCTTAAATGTACCTATTTCATAGAACTGTTCCAAGGATTAAATTAGTTAATATTTTAAAAGAGCTTAAAATAATGACTAATACATATCAAGCAATTATTATACAGTATTGTAATCCATTTCTAAATATTTTAATTTAGAAATGCCTTGGCAGGTTGCTCAGTGGTTAGAGCGCTGAGCCAGGGGACTGAAGGATCACAAGTTCCATTCCCAGTCAAGAGCACAGACCTTGGTTGCAGGCTCAGTCACCAGCCTGGTCAGGGTAGGTATGGGAGGCAGCCAATTAATGCATCTCTCTCACATCGATGTCTCTCTCTGTCTCTCTCCTTTCCAGTCTCTCTCTCTAAAAAAAAAAAAAAAAAAAAAGAAAGAAAGAAAAATCAATGGAAAAAGTATCTTCAGGTGAGGATTAACAACAAAATTAATATATACTTACTGTAAATGAATTAAATACCTTAGTATATTAAGAAGTAAATGCTGCCCTCTCTTCCTCATATCCCACCACCTATATAATCTATTCTTACACATGAATAGAAGACTATGAACATCTTTCCATGTCATTAAACATCTTTCTATAGCTCTATATACTCTATATACTATATACTTTTCATGAAAAGAAGTGCTATGGATGTTACAAGTTCAGAATATCCAACAGTCCATATTCCATTTCAAATACCGTACACATAGTACAATCATAGAGATTATTTTTAAAAATGCTCCTTAAGAATTCAGTAGTCCTAAAACATATTAAGAAAATTTTTCTGATATTCATATTAATGGGAATGATTGAGTTGTTTTTTTGTAAGACCAAAATATTTGCATGTCATTTATTGTTAGTTTATTAATTCCCCACTCTTTTTTTTTTTTTTTTTTTTTTTTTTTTTGAGGCATGAGCAATATTCTAAAAAACAAATGGAGGAATTTACATTTTGGTAGCTGCAGTCAGTTTTTCGTTATTTATACTGCTTACATAACCAAAAAAGTAAACAAGTAAGCTGATAGTTCGTTGAGAACTGGTGACTCATTGATACACCAATTGTTGATATAACATGTATTTGCATACTTCAGAGCTGTCAAGAATATATAATGGGCCCCAATCTATAGCATTCATTTGACAACAGGAGGTTTAAGAAGTGATGGCAATAACATGGGAAAGTTGTAGAATTTAAGGAAGGGCTGATGTAAGAATTTTTTGGAACTTGGCAGTTCTTTGGCAACTTATATGGCTGTTGCTTCTCCACCACCCGGATATGAAGTATATGGAAGTGTATATGACCAGTGTTTATTTTAAAAAATATGCACATCAAAACTATATCGTCTGTAGTAATCCTCACCCTGCAACATGCGCACAGGTTAATCTAGGTATATAAATATGAGCGTGTTTGGGGCCAGGGGGTTGGCCTGGTGGATTCTAAGATTTTCATTTTAGAAATGGCTGCCCTAGGAGAAAAATGTGTTCCACAGCAGCTAGTATCTGCTATCTGAATTTGCTCTTGGCAAACTGGTCCTTGCATGTCTTCGAAACATATGGAAATTGATGATGAAAGTGGCTGGTGTAACTAGAAATATAATTTGATGAAAACTGAAGCAGTGAACTGTGAGAAACTGTTAAACCAGTGTCGTCCAACAGTGCTTCAAAAATAATGAAACAGAACCACCAGCCCTTTATGAGTAATACTGGGTCAAAATGAGAAAAGCACATGGTATATACAAAAAGTTGAAATATATGAGGTAATGCTCTTTTTAATTACTATTATTACAAAGACCACTCCAAAAGTCTCCACCCAGACTCCTTCCCATTTATCTCTAAGTAGACAATGACATCACGTCTCCTCCAAATCATTCAGACTCAGGGGCCAGAATTGGCTCATTCAATCCGCAATGCCATGTTGGGTGTTGGCACGACACTTAAAGCCTCTCTCCACATTATCCTCAAACTGAAAAGAGCATTTGATGGTGGCCAAATGATTTTAAATTTTTTTCCTCTAGACTTGAAACACTCAGAAAATCTGAAGACCCAAAATAGGGATAATTATAAAACGTCACAGAAGGAGAAAACTTAAAAAGTGAAATACGCTCCCGTCACCTGAAGGCTAGCAGTTCGTGAAGTCCTTAGAAGTCATTCCGTACGGGCTGAGCTGGAGGAAAAGTCAGAGGTTGCTTTGTTCTTGACTCTGAGTGAAATCAAAACCTACCCCGACTCTATACAAAGGCAACCGTGGGCCGCCTCTTCCTTGCTTGGTAGATGCCACTAAGCACACGTAAATGACTTACATCCAGAGGAGCCTGTGATTCTGTTCAGATTAATCCATGTCTCGGGCTGGCAAAATGCCTAAGTACAATCAAAGAGGGGGGTAGAAGGCTGCCTTTTCAAACAGGCTAGAAAATCTGTACCAAAAGATCACAGGGCGACAGAGACAGCTGGAAAAATTGGAGCTGGGGCTCTGATTTTCATGCCAGTGGGACACCTAATGCAAAGGGAATGTGGAGGATGGATGGAGAGTTATGTATGTTGTGTAGTTCCACGATACGGTACTTACACAGAGGTAAAAATGTAACCATTTAGAAGTAATACTGTAACATAACACAAAAAAGCTTTGCTGTTGCAATGAATGAATACATCAGAATCCAGCAACAAGTGGCTAATAAAATAAGATGAACACATACAAAGAGTAAAGAGGGAAGCAGTAACTCCAAACTTAGTCAATAAAAAGGTGAGGTGTCTCACGCATGCTCCTTAATAATCATTTCTTTGGAAAAATAGTCATAACCAGTGTTTAAACACACATAGAATTTTCTGCAAAGCTCAATATACTTAGGGCAAGAGGGGTTTTCAAATTAAAGATTTTAGGACATTTGTACTTCTTAAGGAATGTGTATGATTTTTCTTGGGTTTTAGTAGTGATTTTCCTCAAAATGGAGACTAAAAAAAGCAAGGTATGCAATTAATTCTCTGTATGATCTCTTTTTGAAGGAATCTTTTCACTCAAGGTGCTGTTCCCTATAATTTTGGTCAGATGCAGGGTGTCATCCACAGCTGCAATGCTGTGTGGAAAAGGAAGATCACTGCAAGTTTTATTGAGATGTGATGAAAGTCTCTGGGGTCCATGTTGATTCAGGCTATTTTTTCAGTCTCTGACACTCTGTGGCAGGAAGACAAGGAAGACCAAAATAGTTCCTATGAGAGGGAGAGAGAGAGAGAGAGAGAGAGAGAGAGAGAGAGAGAGAGAGAGAGAGTATTTGAACACTGAAGGTAAAAGTGAAATCCTTATATATATCAGTAGCTGGACTCACAGGCATATACTTTCCTCTTCTCTTTGATCTCCAACAACTTTATCAATAAAAGAGTTTAAAAGTAGAGATGGCCAATCAGACAATTACATTAAAAAAAAGTCCTTCTGGCATCTTAGAGAAATTGGCTAATAAGTTCCAGGAGGAGAAACGGAATATTCCTAAAACAACAAACATATTCCCTTCCTTTATTATTTATTTTACAAATTTTCATCTTTAATAAAGCAACCTCATATTTTACATACTAATTATATCATTTGCTATTTTTCTAACATGTTTTTCTGACATTCATGTGCTCTCACGTTAAAATTCGATGACTAATAATAGACTGATAATACTTATTGGAACTGCATTTTAATTTTAAATGTATACACATTCCCTGAAGCTTTTTTAAAAAAACAGGATTCAAGTACTCTAAACACATATATACATAAACTCATGCACATCTACTACGTAATTCTCTAAGCAAGCCTGGTGAAGATAAAACCCTAAAGCTAATACCTAGTGAGGCCTCTATCCTGCCTTTCTCTCATCACTTTCCCCACCCCCTGGTTTTCCAAATAAGCAGCAGGCCCTCAGGGCTCTTTGAACTCACTGGAGTGTTTAGCGCCAGCAATCACTGGTTCATGTAGCTTATCTTTTCCTGGTATTTCTATGGGATTTAATAGTTCCAGGCTGGCGGAGGGAATGAAAACTTCTGGGTCTGTTTCTGGAAGCACTGCACTCCCCATTGCCATCTGTGATAAACCAAATAACCTTTCTGAGCCTCAGCTATTCTCTTCCAATCGAGTCTGTTTTACAGCAATGGAGGGAGACTTGATAAAACAGCTGGAGGTGTTCACCAGTGAAGCGAAGTCTTCTTCTGAGCTGGGTAGGTGTGTCCAGTAATTAAGTAATGAGTAAGGACCAACCTCTTGATGGTGATATTAATTAAATATCCAACATTAAAGTGGCATTTACTTGCCAAGGGATTAATAAAACAGATCCTTAATCTATCAGGTTGGGATTCTTTAGTTATAAGTAATAGAATCTGACCCTGGCAACAGGGAGTTTATTGAAAAGTAACAGGATTCCATCAATGGGAAGGCTCAGGGTTGGGGATTAAATTTTCCAAAAATGATTGCACCAATATCTATATAGTTTGTCCCAAATGTCCTTCTTACAATGTGATGTTGACTAGACTCTGTGGAGAGGTGGGAGGGTCCGCGTTCTTTCCCCTTGAACGTGGGTGGATTTTTTATGAAGTTTCAACCAAGAGCACAGCAGAAGTGACCTCGCAGGACTTGAAAGGAGAGGTTAGTAAAAGAGATAGGGTTTCTTGTGCATCTTTCTAGAGGGGTGGAACTTTGGATCCCTGAGCTGCCACGTAAGAAGTCTGGCCGCCACTCTAAAGCTACCAGGCTGGATAGGCCATATAAAGATTTTGAGAGATGCCCAAGGAGCCCCATCTGTTCTGGTCCCCAGCTGTCCCAGCCTTCCCTGCCAGGCGCCAGACATGTGAGCAAGCCTTCAAGCCCTGCCTGCAAGCCACCCCAGGCAAGAATGAGTAGAGGTGAAACTAGCTGACCCTGCTGAGGTCTGCCCAGACTGCAGTCTGCAGCAAAATAGATGTTGTTATGTTCTTGTTTTAAACCACTCAATTGGGGTGGACTGTAACAGCTATAGTAACTGCAACTACTGAGAGGAAGCAGGAATTGAGGAGCGAAGAGCTGGGCAGTAAGAGCTAGAGAAACACCCCGCAGCTCTGGAAGGATGGTTGTAGTATTGCCACCAGGATGACTCGACTTAATGTCTCCTCCATCCTATATCACTTGCTTAAGAGTCCAAGTCCTGGAGGGTACATCCACGGACCCAAATGTGACTGTAAATGCACCTTCTGCCTGTACCTGAGAGATGCCGGAATGGTTTGGTAAGAAAGAGCCCCCAGCGGCTGCTCAGACTCACCTCCCAGTAGGGAAGCAAGCACCTGAGTTTGTCATCCCCACCAAGGCTATAACATGGGGGGAAAGAAATTGGTGTGTTTTTTCAGAACAGCAAATGGATGACAGATGTCAAACAACAGTGAGTCCAGTCAGACCACATTTCATCCTACTACAATATATAATTGTCTTTAGTTATAACATCCTTAGATACAAATTAATTGCAAGTAAAATGTATGTCTTGTCTGCTAATTGTGTTTTGGGAATAACATTATTGAAATAGTCTTCCAGATAAAGTCATTTACTGGGTGTTAGAAGATATTAGGCTTCTTCTTTCCTTTTTAAGTGATCTTTAATAATTTAGTATTTAGCACTCAGTCCACAAAATATTCACAAACGTAAAGCAAGAGCCCGCAGATTATAAAAATACTCAGAGCTGCCTCAAACCTTTTTTTGCTGTAATTAAACTATAATCGTTAAGTATAGTGCCTTCCTGAGTTCTGTGAGTTGTTCTAACGAGTTACCAAACCTGAGTGGGTAATGGGTAATTTTGAATTGTAGCCAGCAGCTCAGAAATCAGGGTGCCTGGGAACTCCCCAATTTGTGGCTGGTGTCTGGCAAGAGGGGAGTCTTGTGGAAGACTGTGCTCTTAACCTGAGAGGCTTGGCTTCACTCTAGGTGGCTGGTGTCAGAAGGCGTAACAGGCACTCCGAGGCATCTGCAGTACCATGCTGAACAAAACATTGTTTCCTAGCCTCATGGAATTTAGAGAGAGATAAAAATGAAAATATCATCAGAAAGTCAAACATAGAAACTCCTCTGGGCACAGATGAGGTAAATTTCCAAAGACTATTTACAAGGCTATTTGTTCCAAAGTCCAAAATGATTCCCTACAAGGGTTGAACATATGCTCATCAATTAATGGTATGTTTCACTGTGTTTCCATCATAATTCTAGGCCACTAATTAGCAGTTTTCATCATTCTCACTGCTTGTACATTCACTGGACATAAGGAGATTAATAATACTCCCCAAACACCTCAAAATTAAGCACAAACATAGCAGGCACAAGAGAACTAAGGAAATTAAAACAAAAGGACTAAGATTAAAATGACTGGATGACCACTTCCCTCTTCTGTCGTTGGTGAGCAAAACTGACTTGGCCTTGTTCCAGGGCAAAGCTCTGTTTATACCAACGTCTACGAATTTAAGTGGGGCTTCACCGGGAGAGGATATACATCCACCCATATAGATGGATCAGTGAGTGGCTTACTTAGGTGGAAGCAGCATAAGGAAAGCTTCTCAATGGCCTGGAAGGTGAATACAAATGAGTCAGAGTGGGGACAGCACCACTGAAGGAAGAAGGTTTAACAGCTACAAAGATCCTAAGGCAGGAAAGACCTGGGCACATTGAAGGCAAAGGGTAGTCTCCCTTGGGAGTGTGTCTGAGAGTGAGGAAGCAGTTAGGGGAAGGCATCTGCCTCTGCAAGCTGGCACCAAGGCTCAAGTATGAGATCTAAGTGCTTTACTTGACACACACATCTAATCCTCTTAACTCAATCCTATACATGCCATTCTTATACCCATTTTATTGACAAGTGAACTGGAACACAGAAGACAAACAACTCATTTAAGATGAATGAAGTGTAATTAGGATTTGGACCCAGGCATGTGACACCATACAGGGCATCAGCTAACATACTGCGCTACCTGCCTGAGTATAGGTGGACACAGGGATTTCTCTAGAAGCTCCTTGTCATGACCTGAGTCTTTTTGTTGCCCCCCCTCCCCCTCATAATACCTTTCTTCTTCATGCCCCTCCTCCAGTTGACTTTCTGTGCTGCTAAATTCCAAGTCCTTTTCTCCTCTGCTGATTTTTACTATTGAGGTACTTACATAACGTTAGGAAGTGTGTGGGCTTTATGCCAAAACAAAAGAAAAAAGAAAAAAATCTTTATTGGCCGAATAGTGAACTTTCGAAGCACCTGGAAAAGAAAATTGTTATGTGAATTCAATAAGCAAACAATCCCAAATCTCAGTTTCTCCTTTATTTTTGCCAGTACAGTTTTGAAGTGGTAACAGAAAAAGCAGCAATGTTGCACTGAAGCTCAAATATTATAATTTCGGTTAAGAGAGTTGTTTTTTTTTTTTTTTTAAATCCATTGTAACTTTCCGCTTCTAGAAAAACTGTAGTTCTCAGAACTCCAATATTTAAGGATATTAATGAGAAATATCCAAGGGAAACACTAATCATTTGAGGGGGGAGATACATTTTCTGTGTCCAAAAAAAAAAGATATTCCTGCGTTGTAAGTGGGCCAAATTATGAGAATTATTCACAGACTTTTTTTAATAGCACTTAGCAGAGCCGTTAGGATAATCTATGCTCTATTGCATCATGTGGTACGTTCAGAATTTGGCATTTAAGTATGATACATGTTAAATTGAAAATATCCACTTGTTAAAAAGAAAGAGTAAGAGAATTCTATGAGTGATTTTTCACCTGTCAGAGGTTATCGGAAGCTGTAAGTCAGGAAAAAAATGAAAGAAAAAGATGTAGGTTGCCCAATAGATTAATACTACTCAGTGAACTTCCAGCCTCCTTGGTAGGTTTTCCATTTGACTAGCAAAGAAGAGAGACTTTGACAATGACAATCATGGAAATCTGCTGCAAAAGTGTTCAAGCAATATGTAGAATCTGTGCAGAATTTACAAAATTTGTAGAATATGTACAGAATATGATGTCAACTTTATAAGAAATACATTGATTTTAATAGGGGGAACCATATGAAATTGTCAATACTTAACTGTTTGTTTTTTTAATCTACAAAATGTCATTTTTATAGGATTCAAGTTAATATTTTAAGATGTGAATAAAACACAAAGCCATGATATTATTTTTGTATTCTGACAATAACTGCAGTTGCCCTGGTATTTGTTCCAGTTTTCAGAAGCTATGGTGATTTGAACATTTTTACTTCCTGCTTGTATTTTGAAGTGATGGCCTGAAAAATAAATAGGGTTTAAAATGTCCTTTCACTTTCTTACATATTATATCAGATTCGTTTAACAGAGCAGACACTTTCAGAATTATTGTGGACCCAAACAAATAAATCATAAATAGATAATGTACAACATCTATTGATTGGGTTGAGTAATTTCTGTGTCAACCCAAATAGCAATTAAATGGCAAAGAGAAGCAAAGGCAGCTGTGCCTCCTAGGAAACTCAACAGCCACAGCAAGGGTCCCTTGTTTATATAATAACTAGAGGCCCAGTGCACAAAATTCATACACTGGTGTGGCGGGTTGCCAGCTCAGCCTGACCTGTGCCCTCTCACAGTCTGGAACCCCTTGGGGGATGTCCGACTGTCAGCTTAGGTCCAATCCACAGGAGCAGGGCTAAGCTGGCAGTCAGACATCCCTCTTGCAGTCTGGGACCCCTTGCTCCTTATCGCCCACCTGCTCGCTGCTCCTTAGCGCTCCTTGGAGGTGGGAGAGGCTGCTGCCACTGCCACTGCACTCACCAGCTGTGAGCCTGGATTCTGGCTGAGTGGTGCTCCCCCTGTGGGAGCACACTGACCACCAGGGGGCAGCTCCTGCTTGAGCGTCTGCCCCCTGGTGGTTAGTGTGCATCATAGCGACTGGTTGTTCTGGTCATTCTATCATAACGGTCACTTAGGCTTTTATTATATAGATAATTACAGAAATTAAAACAAGAAGAATTAAGGAAGTACTTAAGACCTTGGACCCATGATTTAGACATATGAGATTTACTTTATCATTAAACTGTACAGAGAGTCCTCTCCAAGAGTGAAAATAAAGTGACTCGTTCAAATGTCAACTAGTTGAAAGAGCAATTAACAAACTAGCAGATTATTTCCCCCTATATTTTATTTTGAAATATTTTAAACCTACAGAGAAGTTTCAAAACAATACAGTGATTATGCATGTGCTAGCCTAGATTCACCAATTGTTTAATTTTTTATATACATTTTAAAATATATTTTTATTGATTTCAGGGAGGAAGGGAGAAGGAAATAGATAGAAACATTAATGAGGAGAGAGAATCACTGATGGGCTGCCTCCTACATGTCCCACACTGGGGATCAAGCTTACAACCTGGTCATATGCCCTGACTGGGAATCAAACCATGACCTCCAGGTTCATAGGTGGATGCTCAACCACTGAGCCACATAGGCCAGGCTAATTGTTACTATTTTGTTCTCCCTCCCCAAACCTTTCTTTCCTGTGAATGGTTCTATCTCTGACAGTCAGAAAGAAGCACAGATATATTTTAAGGTGGTTTTCAAGGATCTTTTCATTCTCTTCATATCAGGTGTGAATGTCTCCCTTTTCTCAGTTTAAAAAACATGTCAAAGATTCATAGATAGACCTGTCTTTGGAAGGTACCAAGTTGCCTCAGGAATTCACTCCTAATCCAGCCCTTTCCATAAAGTTCTAAAGTTCATTCCTTCAAGAAAGAGGAAGCAGGGATGGTAATTTTATCATTTAATCCACAGGGCATGTCAGTGACAGTGATATATTCACTTGTTACCCTCGGTGACAAAACAGAATTCCAACAAATCAATTTAAAAGGGGGAGGGATTTTATTATCTTCCACCTCTCAAGGTAAAGTCTAACTCCCACAGCTAAATCCTTTGGGGAATTTGTGTGTGCTTCTCACCGGATCTTGTGCCTCTTCTGGAATAACCTGCTAATGGAGCTCCCTGCATCCAGTTTCTCCCTCACTCTCCAACTCCTCCTGCACACAGCTGCCAGGCCAACATTCTGGAAACTCTTCTTTGATCATGTCATTCCCCTGGCCAGAAATTGTCACTGATGTTCTATGTCTAACAGGTTAGATTTCAAACTTCTTACTCTAAGACTGACATTTAGCTGGTGTGACCTGATATGTCTGTTAAAATATTAAAATACTGGCTGCTGTTGCTCAGTGGTTGAGTGTTGACCTATGAACCAGGAGATCACCATTCTCTTCCCTGGTCTGGGCAAATGCCCAGGTTTTGGGCTTGATCCACAGTAGAGGGTGTGCTGGAGGCAGCCAATCAGTGATTCCATTTCATCATTGATGTTTCTCTCTCTCTCTCTCCCTCTCCCTTCCTCTCTGAAATCAATAAAAATATATTTAAATATATATTTAAATATATTTTTATTTATTAATATATATATTAAAATACTTCCATACTGGTTGGTAAAGAAGATCACTCTACTGACTGTAAATTACTTACTGATCTAGCCCAGCAGCAGCTACAGCAGAGAGCAGGGGGGCTTGGTAACGGTACTGGTGTGAAGGGGGTGGTTGACAGTGATCGCTAAGGAGTAAAGCTAATGGAGGTGGTGCCAATGGTGGTGGCCTGCGCAGCTCCTGTCAGCTCCAAACTAATATGTCATCCTTGTTTTAGGTCTTGCCTTCAGACCACACATTCAGTCCATTAAATATAAATAAGTAGATTAAAAAATCTGTCCGTGTCTTACCATCAGCCCCACCACAATCTAGTCCAGCCCTCCATCAACTCAGTCTTCACATCAGTACATCCTCCTCCATTGACCAGCCAGAGTGACCTTAATGCTTCAATCAAACATACAGGGCACTGCTTAAAATTCCCAGTGTGCCACACTGGTGTGACTCAGTGGTTGAGCGTCAACCCATAAGCCAGGAGGTCACGGTTTGATTCCTGGTCAGGGCACATGCCTGGGTGGTGGGCTTGATCCCCAGTAGGGGGCTTACAGGAGGTAGCTGGTCAATGATTCTCTCTGATCATTTATGTTTTTCTCTCTCTCTCTCTCCATCTCCCTTTCTCTCTCTGGAATCAATAAAAACATAAAAAAAATAATTCCCAATGTCTTCCTTGCACATAGTAGATGAATCTTCTACTACGATGCCATAAGGATCCCGCCTACTCTCTGAGCTCATCTTCTCCCACTCTTCCCTGGCTCTACTCACCCTGGCCTAATCTCCATCCCTTGAATATGCCAAATTTGTAGCCAGCTCAGAACCATTAGTGTTTGCGCTTTCCACTTGGAGCAAACTACATACATTTTGCTTCATGATTGCCTTCTCTCCCAAGTCATGTCTTTATTCAAAGACACTTCCTCAGAGAGGTCTTCCTGGACCACTTTTGAAAACTCTCTCTCCCCTATTCTAGTCACTCTCTACTTCATTATCTCATTTACTTTATTGTATCACAGAGCACTTGAAATCCTCTTCTCTCTCTCTCTCTCTCTCTCTCTCTCTCTCTCTAATAGTTTATAATTTTATTTTCCATCTCCCTCTATTGGACTCTAAGTTTCTAGAAGGCAGGGTTCTGCTTTATCATTGCTGTACTTCAGCACATAGAACAGTGCCTGGCCTAACATGTGTTTGTTGACTGATTGTCTGAGTGACAAAAGCACAATGCCTGGCACATAGTAAGTACTCAATATCTATTTTATCATTACAGTATTCTATTTATTTATATATTTTTTGGCCTCCCTCACTTTTTTGGCCTCATCTTTCTCACTTTTATATACCAGCATCAGTACTATGCTTGGCACTAAGCTGTTTTTGTTGAATCTATTTTTTATTATAATAAATTAGAGGCCTGATGCACGAAGATTTGTGCAAGAGTGGGCCTTCCTTCCCCTGGTTGCCAGCATTGCCTTCGCTCTGGCCGGAGCCACCTTTCCGCCTTCCCATGCTGCCCAGAGGCCCAGAGTGACTGGGGTGGTGTGGAACACCTGTGTCATCGCCATGGTGATGATGCAAGCATCCCACCCCACCCTCCACCGCTCGGTGCCTGTGTAACCTGCCATCTTTGTTGTGTTAATTTGCATAATCACTCCTGATTGGCTGGTGGGTGTCACGAAGGTATGGTAAATTTGCATCTTTCTATTTTATTAGTGTAGATAATTATCAACCTCTTATAAAGTTCGAACAGAGACTTCTTGGGGTAACTGTGTCCTTTTCTTTCTTTCAGTTTTGACTTTGGAAAAATAAAGACCATATTTCTTTAAAAAAATTTAGTTATAAATTCCTCAAGTTATACATATTTCCCATAAAACAAATGGCAGCCTAGGGGTTCAACATAGCACTTGCATATGATTTGTTTTTTCAATGTACATTTAAAAATAAAAAGAGTTTGCATTTCACTTGGGAAAAAAGTATATTTTCAATTTATCTCTCTCTCTCAAAAAAAAGAAGAAGATCTGGATATAGTGAACCCAACATCATGCCATGCTTGGGTGGAGATGAGTAACAGTTGCTTTCTTCAACCTAAGTATGAGTCCTAGGCGTTGTTCTGGTCCTCACCCATCCTTTCTCATTCATGTGTCACCTGCTTGGATCCCTGGAATAATTTGAGTTTGTGATTCCTATTGTAAAGAAAGTTTCCATAAGGGGAATGGTTTATTTATTTTTACTTCTAGATAGATGGAATTAGAATCTTCCCAGCTCATCATATCCAGGATCCTGACTTCATTTGATGAACTCAGAGTTAAACAAGGAAATTTGAGAAAGGAAGCTAACTTGGATATAATGGGAGAGAAAGGGGAGCAGGTAGAAAACAAAGAGATTTTATGGGACAAGGTTTTTAAAATAGAATATACAATTACAAATCATGCAACCAAAGGTTTTACTCATTGAAAATGTGCCATGATTATGAATAATTATAATTAAAAATAACATGATGAAGACATCAAGTTCTATGTGAGGTAATTTGATAAGCTATGAGATTAGCAGTATCTCAAAAAATTCCTGGAAATATCTCAAATTCTGGAAAATTACCAAAAGTAAACTAATGTTCATTCATCACTACTTCAAGATAGAACTATTCAGAGCATGTGTGTTGACCTGAAAGGCTAACATGTCACTTCTGGGTTTACTAGATGAAATATGCAGATATTGTTTTAGCCACTAGCCAAGTCTTGTGACATGAAAACTAAGTTTGGATAAGTGCTATGCTCAAGACACCAGCAAATCATTTCCTGTTGTGTCTCAAGAGGAAAAATAATGTTTCAGCTTATAAGAGGGACACAATTATGTCCTTGGTTAAAAACAAAAAAAGAAGTAAACAATACAACAACACATTCCAATCATAGAATAGCAAGAACAATAATAAAGCAAAGTAAAATATGAACAAATATTCAAAAGTATGTTGGCTACTACTTGATGCACTGCCAGAGTTCTAGCATACCTGACGATATTGATGCTTCCTAACAAATGCTTGTGTTTCAGAAACTTGCTTCTAGGGCAGTTGTGTGCAATCAGAAATAACTTTCCTAATTTAAGCAAGTTTGTAAATAGTGTTTGAGTTTTACGTTTAAGCTAGAGAAAACCTAGAAATATATTTTCCATAATTGAGGAAGTGGCTTAGCAGTCTTTTATGGTTAGGGAGCAATGCAGAACAGGTCTCAAACTTGGGAACAGAGGGAAGTAGAGACAGGAAATTGCAGAGGCTAGGAGTCTGGTAGGGGCAATAAAAAGTCCAAACATGAATGTGAACAGAATTTCTTTAGTGGTTTTTCCAGAAAAGCTCTTTAGAGGGGACTAACTCAGCAGACAGGAACAATCTATTTGGCCTTCTTTGTTTTTCCTGCCCAGAGTGCAGATGTGATGGCTGGAGCAGCAGTGGCCATCTTGGAGTTGTGAGCTGACTTTAAGCATGGAAATCATGTAGAAGAAAGACAGAATGACACTGGTAAATTTGTGAATTCAGGAGCTCTTTTACTAGCCTGAGTCTACCTGTCTTTAAACTTCATTTACATGAGATAAACATGGATCTTGTTTAACTTGTTCATATTTTAGGTCTTTGTTCCTAGTAACTAACACTATTTGTAAGTGATATAAGGGACATAAAGAAAATTTATTGGGACTCTTTTCTTTGCCAGGCACATTCTGAGGATAATAAATGAAAGATATTACTCTTACTTTCATAGGACTTAATTTCTAGCAAGCAAAGGGGTGACTATAATAATGTTATGAATGCCTGTATGTTAGAACACTTAGGAGGGACACTCAATCGCACTTTGGGCATTCTTTTAGTCCAATAAAAATTTTTATTATTTGGTCATGATGCTGATTTAGCTAAAAAATGTTAATATTATGCAACTGTATAATACTGTACTGAAAGGATTAGATTCTTACATCTGATCAATCCCCCCTCACCCCCAGTTTTCTTCAACCCAGTGAATGGCATCCCTCCCCCAATTAGGACTCTCATTTTGTCTTTGGTGATGTGTCTAGATGTGAAGTATTTTCATTTACCTTCTTAGGAATAGTTGGGCTTTTTGAATCTGTGGATTGACATCTTTCATCAGATTGAAAAATCTGTAGTTATTTTCTCTTCAAATGTTGCTTCTGCTTATTATCTCTTTCCTATGCTCCTGACAGCATTAAGTGTATATTAAACCTCTCCCTGCCTACTCTTATGTCACTTTTGCTCTCTTCTGCAGTTTCCATCCTTTTGTCTTTTCCTGCTTCATTATGGTTATTTTCTTCTAGATCAGTAATTATCCCTTCAGCTATGTCAACTGCTCATTGAATTCTTAATTTTGAAGTTGTAGTTTTTAATTATTGAATTTCTATTTGGTTTCTTCTTAAGCCTGTTTTGTCACTTTTTTAGAGTTTCTGATTCCCTATTTAAAATTATTAAGACTGAATTTCATAGTCAACTTATAGTGTGTGATTTAAAATGCCAGGCTTGAGATTGTTAGTTGGTCTATTTCTTTTGGCTCTTATGTCTACTAGGTTTGTATTATTATTTATCTAATCTCTTTGATTCTATGCTGGGCTTGAAACAGTATTGTAAAAAAAAAAAAATTGTGGAGGACATTTTCTTCCTCTAGAGAAGATTTTCTTTTGTCTTAGGCACCTGTGCATTTGCAATTAAAGATCATTCTAATCCAATTTCCATGCCTGAAAATTTTCTGGGTCTCCCAGATGACTAGTAGCTGATGCCATCTGTGCAAGGGTTGATTTGCTTCCAATTCACCTAACTTTAATAATGCAGCCCTTCAGGGTCCCAGGCTGAGGTAGAAATGGCTCAGCAGAGTTCCCACTTTTGCCAAACTTTAGACTCTGATTTTTATTCTCTCCCCCCACCCCCCCAACACAAGTCAATTTCTGGACCTCCTGTCCTAGATGGACAAATACAAGACAAAAATAAGCTCAAATATTCGGCTCACATCTTTGGCTTTTCATCCTCATTTGACCTTAGTCTATTAATTTCTCACTTATTTGTTAGCTGCTTGGTTATCTCTAAAAGGTTAAAACAAAACATGTAGCCCACCAGCATTAGTAGTCTTCAGTAATGACTTGAATGATCTAATCTGCTAGTACCAAAAGTAGAAGTCTAGTTCCATATGTTTCTCTCCAAATTATATCTGGAATCCATCCAATTATTTCCATTTCACTATCAACATCCTAAACACCATTATCTCTTACCTAGATCACTGAAATAGTCACCAGTTTTCTGGAGACTTTGGTTGCTTCCTTGAATCTAAGGTATCTCAACTCAGGCTATGAGTTTTAGGCAGACTACATTTTTTGTTGTGGATTGCAGCAGGGGAGGAAGGAGCTATCTTGTGCATTGCACAGAATGTTTAGTAGCATCCCTGGACTCTACCCACGGATGCTAATAGCACCCCTCCCCCTTGATTCCCTGTTACATGAATGAAAAATGTCTGTAGACATTGCCAAATGCCCCTCAGGGACTAAGTTGGGAAACACTGCTTAAATCTACCCAAATGCACAGCAACAAAAGTAAAATTTAAAAATATGTAAGTTGTTCACCCTCCCATTATTAAAAGCCCTTTAATGGCTCTAAAAATTATTCAAACTTCTTGTAAAGGCTTTCAAGGCCTTACACGCAAGGGTTTCTGCTTATAGTCCTAACCACATCTTATGTCAGTTTTCTGTTCAGACTTTATATTGTAGCCACATTGATCGTTTTCCTCCACAAATTTTTCCCACCTATCGGGCTACTAAACATATTGTGTAATGCACAATATTTCCTTTGCCTGGAATGCTTGTACTTTTGCTTTTCATCCTGTAGAACTCAGCTTAATTGCCCTTGCCTTAAATAGGCATTTTGTGCATGAGTGAATGAATGAATGAAGCAATTTTAATTCTAGGTCAGATGAAACATCTTACTCAAGACCCCCTTAACAAGACAGACAAGCCAAAACACACAAAATGAAACATAAAACCTACCAACTACTCTTACCCCCTCTAACAAGGTAACCTATGATATTCTGATTTGCTGAGTCTCAGAAAAGGAAGTTCAGAAAACACAACTGGCCAGTCCTCAGGACTTTTTTTCTGCTCATTCCCACCCCCACCCCCCAACCCCCGAATTGTTCCTCAGATGGTTTCACAATTCTATGCTTTATGACCAAACTAATGGTTTCTGAACAAGTTAAAAACAAACCATATTTTTTATTTTTGTATTTCCTTTACTCTTTCTTCATATGTCTTCATAAACTTCCATTTTAAAGCACATGCTGAAATTATATAGGTCATATTTCTCAAAGGGAATGATATCAAACGGATTTTACTACATGCTTTCTTAATAAAAAGCGTTAATTCAACTTCAAAATTCTTTCTTTTGTATTTAGATCTGGAAGAATGTTAAGTGACGGAATTTCTATTTAGCCCATTATCTCAAGTTTCAACATAATGTCGCTTCTGCCTTGAGGTACTGGTTAGTTTAATTCTTTAAATCTCGGTTGAAAGAATTCCGGAGCACTCTATTATAATAACCAGACATTTACATTAACTAACTTCCTGATGGAGGATAAACAGTCTGCAGATGCTGAATGTGGAAGGTAGGAAATAATACTCATTCACAATATTTTCCACTATTCCTTCTGCAACTGGGATTATAAAAGATAGAGTGTTAACTTCTATAAAAGAGGGTTTGAATTGACAAGACTTGTCCAAAAAAATATTTTGAAACAGTATCCTGTCTTTTCATATGTACAGTTTATCATCGTTACTTACACCAGACTATGAGAAACAGATGTAAGATGTCTGTAGTTGTCTCTTGGGAGAAATAAGTAATACTAATGAAATACAGATTACGCTTAAACAGATAATCAAGAAATTAAAATTTATGGCACTGAGGAACTCTTGGCATGGGAATGATCTACTTGAAGCTTCTGAAAACAATATGCACCTGAGAAGAAGCATCAGATATGCTGACAAGAAAAAAAAGTAGTTGATCTATACACTCCTGAACTATTAAGATACAGCCCTAGGAATATTCTGAAGTATAAATAGTCTAATTCGCATGTTCTCAATATGAATAATATATACAGCATTAATCAGAATGTAACTATAGGAACATTTGGGAAATTATGATTCACTTATGAAAGAGTAAATTACATTCTACAAAGGAGAAGGCACATGACAAATAAATATTTTCTCTATATTCTCAGGATAGGAAACCAAAATAAAAATTGGCAGAAAAAAATGAGAGCTTGGTGTAATGGGAAGATGCTGGGCTGAGAAAAAGGAGTTCTAGCTTCAAATATTTGCTCTGGCTCTGTGACCTTGGAGATGAGGCATTTACTTTTTTTCTTTTAAACTAATAAAGTTTAGTTTTTAGAGAAATTTTAGGTTTGTGATGAAATTGAGCAGAATGCACAGAGAGTTCCCATATACCCACTGTTCCCACAGACAATCTCCTGACAACCAACATCCCACACCCGAGTAGTACACTTGTTACAACCGAAAAACCTTCACACATCATTATTCCCGAACACCCCTGGTTTACATTGAGGTTCACTCTTGATCTTGTATGTTCTATAGGTTTTGATTAATGTGAGATGATGTGTGTCCACCATTGTAGTATCTGTATATATAAAAGTCTAAGCGACTGTTATGGCCGGACGACCGGCAGTAGCTATGACACGCACTGACCACCAGGGAGCAGACACGCAAGGCAGGAGCTGCCCCCTGGTGGTCAGTGCGCTCCCACAGCCAACCTCCTGGGGCTGGCCACCCTCCCGCAGTCCCTCCCCGCCCTGCCGGCTGTGGTCCATCCCCCTAGCCAGCCGGCTCCTATCAACCCTAATTGCCAGCCAGGTTGAGGGATCCCACCTGTGCACAAATTCATGCACTGGGCTTCTAGTAGAAGTATAATACAGACTAGATTCACTGCCGTAAATTTCCTCTGTGCTCTGCCGGTCCATCCCTCCTTTTCTCCTAACTCCTGGCAACCACTAATTTTTCATTGTCTCCATGGTTTTGCCTTTTCCAAAAAGTCATATAGTTAGAATCATACAGTATGGAGCCTTTTCACATTGGCTTCTTTCACTTAGGAATATACATTTAAGTTTCCTCTGTGTCTTTTTTATTGCTTAATAATTTTTTTTAAGTTTTTATTTAAGTGCTGAATAATATTCATTGTCTACCTCATTTATCCATTCACCTACTGGTGAATTACTTCCATTCCATGTTTTGGCTATCTGGACTAAAAGTGTTATAAATATCTATACTGGAATACAAGTTTTTGTATGGACATAAGTTTTCTACTTTTTTAGGTAAATACCAAGGAGTATGATTACTGGATCAAATGGTTATTAAAAATTGATTCAACTTCTTTAATAGTGTAGGATTATTCAGATTGTCTATTTCTTCTTGTGTAAGTTTTTAGAAATAGTGCTTTTCAAGGAATTGGCCTATTTCATCTAGAATATCAAATTTGTGGGCATAGAGTTTTTTATAATATTACTTTTATTGTCCTTTTAATGTCCATGAATTCTATGTTAATGTTCTCTCTTTTATCCCTGATTTTAGTAATTTGTGTCTTCTCTTTTCGTAGTTAGTTTGCCTAGAGGATTACCAATTTTATTGATTTTTTTTCAAAGAACCAGCTTTTGGTTTCATTGATTTTCTCTATTGATTTCCATTTTTTAAATTAATTTATGTTCTAATTTTATTTTTTTCTGCTTACTATGAATTTAATTCATTTTTTTATTTTCCTATAATGAAAACTTAGATTATTGATTTTAGATCTTTTTTCCTTTCTAATATAGAAATTGAATGTTATAAATTTCCCTTGAAACACTGCATCACACATAAATTTAATAAATTATATTTTTCATTTCATTTAGTTAAATATATTTTTAATTTTCTCTTGATGTTTTATTCTTTGACCCGTGTATGATTACAAGTGTGTTGTTTAAACTCCAAATATTTTGGAGCAGGTTTTGTATAATTTATCTCCCTTTAAGTTTGATAACATGTGTTTTATGTCCTACAATGTGGTCTTAATTGATGAATGGTTCATGAGAGCTTGAAAAGAATCTGTATTCTGCTGTTGTTAGATGAAGTAGCCTAGAGATTTCAATTACATCCTGTTGATTGATGGTGCTGGTAAGTTTAACTATGCCCTTACTGATTTTCTTTCTATTGGATCTGTTTATTTCTGATAGAGGGGTGTTGAAGTCTCCAAATATAATAGTGAATTTATTTATTTTTTCTTTGCAGTTTTAATTTTTGCCTCATGCATTGTGACACTCTATTGTTAGGCATATACACATTAAGGATTGTTACGTCTTCGTGGAGTATTGATTTCTTTATTAATATGAAATGCCCCTCCTTATCTTTGATATCTTCCCTGTTCTAAAGTCTGACCTGTCTAAAATTAATATAGATACTCCTGATTTCTTTAATTAGTGTTAGCATGGTATATCTCTCTCTATCCATTTACTTTTAATTTACTTGTGTCTTTTTATTTTTAAGTGAGTTTTTATAAACAAGATATAGTGGGATGTTTCTTAATATACTCTGACAATCTGTATCTTTTAACTGGTGAATTTAGACATGGTGAATTTAGACAATTGCCATTTAAGGTAATTATTGATATAGTTGGGTTAATATCTACCATATTTGCTACTCTTTTCTATTTATTGCTATTGTTCTTTGTTTCTATTTTTGTCTTTCTCTACTTTTCTACCTTTTATGGCTTTAATTAAATATTTAATATGATTCCATTTTCTTTCCTTTTTTGGTATATCAATTATATTTTTATTTTTTCAATGGTTGTACTAGGTTTGTAATATATGTCTACAATTAATTCAAGTACACTTTCAGATGATACTACATTGCCTCATATATAGTATAAGTACTTTATAGTAAGAAAATGTTTCTTATTTCCTCTTCCTATCTCTTATATCATTGTCTTTCTCTACACATATATGTAAGCATATATAAACATATATACATACATAAACATACATAAATTAACACATTGTTGCTATTATTTTGAACACATGTTTACCTCATCAAGTGATAATTTGAAAAGTTTTATTTACCTTCACTTATTCATTCTCCAGTGTTCTTCTGTTACTTATATCGATCTAAGTTTCTGACTGGTATCATTTTCATTTTCTCTGAAGAACTTCTAACATTTCTTTCAAGGCAGGTCTACTGGCAACCAATTTCCTCAATTTTTGTTTGTTGAGAAAATCTTTATTTCTCCTTTACTTTTGAAGGATAATTTTGCAGGGTACAAGATTCTAGTTGTATATATATATATATATATATATATATATATATATATATATATATATATATATAATCACTCAACACTTTAAATATTTCACTCTCTTTTTGCTTTCTTGTTTTCTGAGACATCAGATGTAATTGTTTTCTTTGCTCCTCTTTAGGTAAGGTATATTTTTCCTCTGCCTTTTTTCAAAATTATGTTTTATTTTTTTATTTTCTGAAGTTTTAATGTGATATGCTTACATGTTTTTTGTTTGTTTTTGTTTTGTTTTGTTTTGTTTTTTTAGCATTTGTCCTGTGTGATGTTCTCTGAGCTGCCTGAATCTTTGGTTTGGTGTCTGACATTATTTCTTATTCATTATTGCTTTAAGTAACACTTCTTTTTCTTTCTATCTTTCTTCTCCTTCTGGTATTCCAGTTACACATATTGTTATACGTTTTGTAGTTGTCTCCCAGTTGTTAAATATTGTTTTTATGTTTCAGTTTTCTTTCTTTTTCACTTTTGGTAGTTTCTAATGTCACATCCTCAAACTCAGCTGTGTCCTCAGCTGTGTCCAGTCTACTAATGAGCCCATAAAAGGCATTTTTAAATTTCTGCTGCAGGGTTTTTGACATCTAGCATTCTCTTTTGATTCTTTCTTTGAATTTCCATCTCTCTGTTTATATAATCCATTTGTTCTTGCATATTGTCTACTTTCTCCATTAAAGCTGTTAATATATTAATCATAGTTTCAAAAAAAATTCTGGTCTGATAGCTCCAATATTCCTGCCATTTTGACTTTAGTTTTGATGCTTGTTTGGACTCGTTAAACTGTGGGGGGTTTTGTCACTGGGTAAGACTATTAGACCAAAAGATGCTCCTACAGCTCTTATATTTAGGAAATTACAAGGGTTTTAGGAGCTTTGTGCCAGGAACCTGGGACAGAGATTAAGACATATATTTGCTTTTATTTCACAGGGGGCTAGCAAGCTTTCTGGGCCTCTTTTATAAAGCACATCCCATTCCAAAGGGCTCCACCCTGTGACCTAAGCACCTTCCTATCGCCTCCAAATACCATCACATGAGACATTAGGATTTCAACCTAAGAATTTTGAAGGGAAACATTCAGACCACAGCAGTGAGACAAATAGGAAAGAGTGTGTTGCCTTCTTTATACTAGTACAGTATTTGGCTTCCTGACAAGCCAGCAGGGCTGACTTTATTTTTTGGCCTAAATCCTCCTCAAAGATGTACTTTTATTGTTAGAATCAAGGGGTTCCCCGGCCTAGTGGGGAATAAGATATAAGGTCCTTTTCAGTCTGATGACCATCTATACTAATAAAAGGGTAATATGCTAATTAGACCAGATGTCTTTGGGACATCCATCTGGACATCTTTCGGGACAAAGCCATGATGGCAGGGGCTGAGGTAGAGGTGGTTAGGGGCAATCAGGCTGGCAGGGGAGGGCAGTTAGGGGTGACCAGGCTGGCAGGCAGAGGTGGTTAGGGACTATCAGGCAGGCAGGGGAACAGTTAGGGGCAATCAGGCAGGCAGGCAGAGTGGTTAGGGGTGATCAGGCAGGCAGGCGAGCAGTTAGGAGCCAGGGGTCCTGGATTGTGAGAGGGATCGGACCTAAACTGGCAGGCGGACATCCCCTGAGGGGTCCTGGATTAGAGAGGGTGCAGGCCGGACTTAGGGACACCCTCCCCACCCCTCCCCACCCTGTGCACAAATTTTGTGCACTGGGCCTTTAGTATTATATAAAAGATGGTACATGAACATGTAGCAAGGCTTGCTAACTTAGACGTTGTTGAGGAATTGCTGTTTAAGCTGAGAATTGAAAAGTCAGTAGAATTTAGCTAAGCAAAAAGTATACGAGTGGGGCTGGGTTGGTGCAACTTTTATGGAAAGCAAACTGAATACATAGTGGAGTGACTTTGAGGAAGAAAGCCTAATTTGAAACAAAAGCTGAAAAACCAGTATGACTGGATCCCTAGAGAATGATGGGAGATAGGCTGGGAAGATAAGCAGAGGTTAGACCAAGGAGAACCTTACAAGTCACTGAAGTTTTAAGCTGAGTGACCAGGCACTTAGCAAATATTGTGATTGACCATCACAATAATCTCAAAGTTGAGAAACAATCTCAAAGTTCATACATTTCCTTGAACTTTGATATGGCAGACGCTATTTCCATGGTAACAGAACTGCAGTTGGTTTGAGGCTAGCAACATACCCCCAGGGGATGAAGCAAAATAGATTTAATACAATCATGTCTATTTTCTTCCTGTTTGCCAGTTACTTATTATCTCAGCTTCCTCTGTGTTGAGGAATAGCCTATATATAGCCTGTATTTGGCCAATCGGATGTAAAGGAAGTATCGTGAGGGCTTGTATTAGTTTCCTATTACTGTATCACTGTAGCAAATTACCACAAACTTAGTGCCTCACCACAAAAATGTGTTTTTTTTTGAAGTTCTGGAAGCCAGAAGTACAAAAGCAGTCTCATTGGGCTAAAGTTGAGATTTCAGCAGGGCTGCTACCTCTGGTAACTTGGCAGAATCAGTGCCTTTTCTAGCTTCTGGAAGCCACCTGCATCCTTGGTTTGTGATTCCTTCCTTACTTCATTTCAACCTCCTGCCAGTCATTATATCACCTACTTCCCTTCTGTGTCAAGTCTCCCTCCAGACTCCCGCTCATAAAAACAACTGTGATTATATTCAGAGCCCACCCAGGTAAGCCAGGTTAATCTCCCTTCTTAAAATTCTTAACTTAATCACACATGCAAAGTCCTTTTCCCATAGAAGGTAACATTCACAGGTTCTGGAGACTAAGATGTGGACGTGGTGGCCATTATCCAGCCCACCATTTGGCCTCTGGGTAAGTTTTACTTCCTGGCAATTGGAGAGTCCTCTTTTCAGTCTCCCCTTCCATGTTAGAAATTTTTTGGAGAAATTTACTTTTTTGTAGCTGTGCCTTTTCATTAAAACTTTTTAATTTTTCAACATTATTGAGGTATGATTGCCAGGTAAAAATTGTATGTTTTTAGGTGGTAAAATATGATTTTTTAATATATTTTTATTGATTTCAGAGAGGAAGGAAGAGGGAGAGAGAGATAGAAACAGTAATGATGAGAGAGAATCATTGATCGACTGCCTCCTACACGCCTTCTACTAGGGACTGAGCTCACATATTGGGTATGTGCCTTGACCGGGAATCAAACTTGGACCTTCTGGTTCATGGGTTGATGGTCAACCACTGAGCCACACTGGCTGGGATAGAATATGATTTTTTAAAAATATGTTTTTATTTAGTTCAGAGAGAGGAAGGGAGAGGAAAAGAGGAATAGAAACATCAATGATGAGAGAGAATCATTGATCAGCTGCCTTCTGCTGATGTTGTTTTTTAAGGTGTACAATGTGATGATTTGATCTACATATACATTGTGAAATGATTACCACAATCAAATTAACACAGAACACTTAAGATCTATTCTCTTAGCAAATTTTAAGTATACAATACAGTATTATTAACTGTAATTATCAGAATTTAATCATCTTATAACTGAAAATGTGTACACTTTGACTAGCGTCTCCTCATTTTCTCCATCCTCCAGCCACCAGCAACCACCATTCTAGTCTATGGTTATTTCAAGTGTGCATTTTTAGATTCCACATAGAGGTGAGATCATACAGTACTTTTCTTTTTCTGCCTGGCTTCTTTCACTTAGCACAGTGTCCTTCAGGTTCATCCTTGCTGACATTTAGATGCCTGGAGGTTCTATAGCCATTTTATAAGCAGTATGTGATCTCAAAGAATGAAAACCCCACACACTGAAGACAAAACGAACCTGTGTCCTTGAGAGCAATGCACAGAACCTTGTGTACTATGCCTCCAGATTTCCTGTTAGGTGAGATGGTTGTCTTTTCTGTTTATGCCAAAGTTAGTAGGCATTGTTCCTTGCATCTGAATACTTGCATCCTCAGGGCTCCACTTGACAAATGAGTTTTGGTGCAGTTTGAAGCCAGGAAAATGTTATGATCAAGATCTTAATATTAATATAGAAACAAAGACTTCCAGGGATAGAAGTAAATAAAGAGTACATTGGAATCAGCCTCTTTATTTTAGAGATTACTAATTTGAGGCTCTGAGAGGTGATAGAGTTCTGCCAAGTCAATTAGTTCACAACTGGATTGTACTTTTATCTCCTGGCTCCTGATTCAATAATCGCTCCTATGAAGCCTTAGGAAATTGAAATGGTAGATTTGAGGGGGAAAAGGCAAAGAACAAATATGTTAGGCTTCCTCCGAGGTGCAGGCTTTAACCAGGTTTCGAGTTCTTCCAACATGATACAATTTAAGGAGAGCTCTTGACATTAAGAGGCAAAATTTATATTTAAAAGGCTAAGGTCGTGACATATTAAAGCACTCTAAGGATGTAGGCAGCGAATAGCACGAGTAACTGATGGTTGTTGTTATACAAGAACAAATAAGTTGAATCTCTGCAATTCAAGGTGGTCCCATGTCATTGTTGCTCGTGGGGAGGAGTAGGCACCTGGATTTCTTTTTTTCTCAGGACAGCGCTATCCAAACAAAACACGGTGTGTTTCATCGCCCATAATGGAAAGTGCCCGTCACTCCTTGAACATCATCATATGGTTGGTGGCCGGTGGATAATGGAGCTCTGAGTGTCAAGGTGACTGGCTTTCAAGGCACACAAAACTAAAAATTATAGACCTGTCATTCCAGAGGCAGGCCACAATTAGCTGTCTGTGCAACTTGAAATTTCCATTTTGCCAGCTGAGTAATCAGTTGAAGGGAGGTTTTCATTTTGGGTGCATTTCTGAGTCTTTTGTGTGCCCATCTTTTAAAATGTGGATTTTAAAGTAAATAAACAATGCACTTAATCAGATGGAATTCTTTCTAGAAACACCCCTTTCCTAAACATACTGGCAAACTCCAATATTGTTATAATAGTAATAACAATAATGTGACAAAACAATGTAAGCCTTGGCTATTTTATTTAGGTTTAGTAAAAGTTCAAGCTAGAAAATAAGAGTCATGCCTTAGTACTAGAAATCAAAACTTGGGAATTTCAGTCTTAGAAACGCTCACGGACTCAAAACTGTCCATTTACCTGTTTTTTATTTAGATCTGGTTTCTCGTTCTACATCTGAATTCTATCTTTCCTCTATCCCAGGCTTTTAGAGCTAGAGAAAATGATGCCAAAGTGAGGTCTATTGGAAAATTGTATTGCAATTTCCATTCAATTGCTGTGAATACAGTAAAATCCAGTATTCTGCAATCTCAGATCAGACTCTGGACCATTTAGTTGAACCTGGATCTTCTCTGCCCTCCTTGTCCCAGGCCCCTAGTCCACATTACTCTCTTACTCGGATGATCCCTGTCTAAATTTAAGTTGCCAAACCACAAGGACATAAGTGAAGTTGACAATCAGTATGAACTAAGAGCAGGCAAAAGTCTGAGATCAGAAGTCTTTTAGGGAAATTCTCTCTACAAGTCTTGGAAATCTCATGATTTTATTGAACTTCAATCCTAGTTTTGATTATTGGGAATGTTAGGAAAGGTTACAAGGAATAGAAAAGATTTGCCTGACATAGTAAAAGAACTAAATTTGTATTGTATTGAAATAGGTCCTAACTAGACTGTTGATAATGAAATATTGACCATTCTATTGTTTTGAATGACCAAGTGTCATATATTTTACTGCGAATTGATTTCTGAGCCTCAGTCAAGGAGTGATTGAATTTACAAATAGAGTCACTCTATTGTGTAACTCAGATTATGCAAAGATCATCCTACAACAGCAACTGAGATATAACCTAGAATTTGGTGCATGGTTTCTCTTTTATTTCTCTGTTTTTGTCAGTGTATGTATTTAGTTTTTAAAGGACCAAAAGACTTTCCTTTTCATCTCTCTAGAAAAAAGGATATAACATAGGACTATAGGCGCTTTGACAATCTATTTTACAAGACTCTAAACCCATCAATCGGTTAATATTCTGTTTTTTGCTTAGGAAAATAGTAAGCTTTGTCGTTGATTCCTAATGATTAGCACAAAAAGGGGAAAGCTTTTCAAAACTAAGATAGAATCTCTTTAATTCCAAAAGTATCCATTTAAGGAATATAAACTGTGAAGATAAGCAAAGGGGATTTTCTCTAAAGAAAATCATTTTCAAATGAACAGAACAAGCAAATGTGGACTTAATTAGGTGGAGTCAGATGGCTATTAATTATTCACCTTTCCAGGCGAGAATGGCGTTGTTGCCAAAGAAATGAAATAAGGCATGCTGCTGGCTTCTTTCCCTTTCTTTCTGCCGCTGCTGCTCTGCTCTGGCATTGGTGGAAGAGGAGATAGCAGGAGGCAGAATGAAAATCTGCCTTTCCCTTCACAACTGGGGCAGATTGCCTTTGGAAAAGGCAGTTCCCTCCATTTGAATGAAATGTTACTATCTGCTTTGAAACATATGTTTGGAGCATACACACACACACTCATATGTTATACTCTCTTTAATACTTTAAAAATAGCTAAATAAAGGTTGTCTTCATTTTCATATATTCTAGACTTGGGGATACTAGCCAAAGTGGCCAATCATTCAAATGGATGATAATCACACCAGGATTAAATCTGTTTACTTTGCACAATCTCTTTTAAAAGCATTTGTTAAGCATCTGCTCCCAGGTAACATTTGCATGATGCATACGGACCCTATAAATGAAATATACTTAAAACCAGCACAATAAATGATCAGCATTTATCTGAGTCCCAATATGGTGTTAGTTCCAAGTGGCAAAAAGTGGGGTTTGAAAAAACCTAGGGATAAAACTTAGCAAATTTGGTTTCTAGTCCTGATGGTGATAGTGACTACTTGCTACCTACCTCTCAATATTGGTCAAATTATTTGTCAGGGTGTATATGTATGCTGGATGCTGAGGAAGTGTATGACAGAATGGGGCTGGAGGGAGTACAGGCAGAGAAAAAGTCACCAAACGTGAATAGTGTTTCTAAGAAGTGAAATGACTATGTTAACATGCCTATATTCGAATTATACTCGTACTGTGCACCCTTTTAAGTCTTTAGGTCAGCGGTTCTCAACCTGCGGGTCGCGACCCCTTTGGGGGCCAAACGACCCTTTCACAGGGGTCACCTAAGACCATCGGAAAACACATATATAATTACATATTGTTTTTGTGATGAATCACTATGCTTTAATTATGTTCAATTTGTAACAATGAAAATACATCCTGCATATCAGATATTTACATTACCATTCATAACAGTAGCAAAATGACAGTTATGAAGTAGCAACGAAAATAATTTTATGGTTGGGGGTCACCACAACATGAGGAACTGTATTAAAGGGTCTCGGCATTAGGAAGGTTGAGAACCACTGCTCTAGGTAACCAAATGTTAACTGCCTTCTATCGCCAAGGCAACCAGTACCCATGAAGACAACGTGACTTGGCCCACATTGGACAGCTTGTCAATAGCAAAACTGGAACTAGATCCTAGCTAGGCTTTAAGCCTCTGATTTCCTGGGTCAGATACATTTTTTTCCTAAACGAGTTGTTTTAACCATGGGACTCTGAAAATAAGCAACCTTTTCAAAGTAGCACCAAGTCCTTGTGTGTTGTTTCAAAGAGCTCCTTTAAGAGTTGAAATAGCTGAAACCGGTTTGGCTCAGTGGATAGAGCGTCGGCCTGCGGACTGAAAAGTCCCGGGTTCGATTCCGGTCAAAGGCATGTACCTGGATTGCGGGCACATCCCCAGTAGGAGATGTGCAGGAGGCAGCTAATCTATGTTTCTCTCTCATCGATATTTCTAACTCTCTATCTCTCTCCCTTCCTCTCTGTAAAAAATCAATAAAATATAAAAAAAAAAGAGTTGAAATAACTATATCATCTTAACAAGACCATTATAAATTTTAATCCAGTATAGAAAAATGTGATTTAGTTATATGTTAATTAAACCATCTTTTAAATTCCATGACTATAAAGGAAAAGAACTGAAGATAGATAGTTTAAAAATCCATTCTTTATTCAAAAACAAGTTGCTGGGGAAGAGCTTATGTAAAGAATAGGAGTCAAAAACAGTGAATCAACTTGTGCAATGGCTGTCTAGGGAAGATTCCTTGGCAGAGCTGGAAACTGCTCAAAGAAATACGTATTTGTAGATATGTGCCAGAAATTTGCCTTAAATTTAAATCAGCTGATATTATTTTTAAAAACAATATTCCTTTTGGTAAAGTTTAGTAATCATGTAAGAAGTGTCTCTTTCTTAGGGAAAGGAGTCAAATTAGACAACAGTTTTCTTAAAAGATGGAAAGATCTATAAAAAATATTGCATCATACTAAATGTTCTATTTCTATTAAATATAAGAGACTTTAGCCTCTAAATTAAGAGAATTCCAATGCACCTCTGCAAATATATATTTTTTCTTATTAGTTCCTGCATTTTTAAGAAAGGTAGGTGAGTCAGAAACAAAAGAAATGCTATGGGGAAGGTTATTTGTAGACAAATGTAATGAATAAATTAAACTACAAATTAGTTCAGTACTAATAATGCATTCTACTTCTCTTCCAAATCTCAATTTATTACTATTTTGTAACAGGCTCTCTGCATATTATAACTCACTGATGCTGTGGTATTGTTTTTCAGGGGAAAAGTGCCATTTTTTTTCCCCAGTGGACTAGAGGTTAACCGAATTTTACAGCTTAGTTAAACTATTCCTTTTGTAGTTCCAGAATTATGCCATTACTATAAATTTTCTTAAAATTATGTGTACATGAAGATTGGCCATTTAATGAATGTATTATTCTTTATTAAGATTATAGGTGGGCTTATATCCCATACTGAAGTGGTCATAAAATAATATAGTGACTGCTTAGTCACGTTAATATTGAAAGCAGAGGTTTGTGGTGCATCTTAAATACCAGCATTCTTAGTCCTCTAGTTAAAAACAAAAAGTCATGTGGTAGTGGTTTATCTCTCCCTCCAACCCCTCCTCCCCCCTCCCCCGCCCCAATTCATCTGGCTAAGTTTTGTGGGGCTCTTTCTTTTCATGAAAAGTACTGTCACATTATGTGCGTGTATCTGTCACTGGATCTGAATTGCATGTGAATTCTACCTTGAACCGATACCCCAAACTGGAGAAGGGAAAATGTCCCCCTCCTGAATATTTTAGACTCGTATGAGTTCTCTAATATTTTTGTTTTTGTGCAAGGCCGCTCGTAAGGCAGCCTGGAGCCTTAGACGCTGACAGCCACCATTAGCATTAATGCTGTTCTCTTATCTCCCCTCAGCTCCCCCCTCGCCCTTTCTTGTCTGACGGTTCCCTAACATCGTTGACAAGGCTGACACCACCAATCAGCTTCGACTCAGCAAGGTCACTGCTCAGACTTGACTCGTGATTGGCTGCTGCGCTTCAGCGTGTTATTACTGTCTGATTTGATCGGAGGCAGGGGGTGGTCTCCAATCAAACAGAGAAAAGGTCCTAGAGAAGGTAATTAAATCCTGTCAGAGGCAATTATCGGTTCCAGGGCCATGACTCTGGCCCTGAATGCAGATGATCTGAAACTGTATTCTTGTAGAAATTCAAGAGGGCTCCTGGCGGGGTTCAGCTAGGCATAAAGGAAGCAGCAGGCTTTCTGCAAACAATGCTGCTCTGTATTTTGAATCTTTCTGCCTTTTCCCCCCTTTCCCCGAAGCCTTCTGTTTTCATGATCAAAAATATTCCTTCTCAGGTCACATTCTCATTAATTTAGTAGACAAGGTTTTCCTTTCTTGTACGTAAATAATGACAAGTTTTACCAAAGAACTTCTGCCCCCAACACGGGCTGTAACAAACAGCCTTTATCAAGGCAAACCAAAGCATTCAAGGGAAGGCGCCAATCTGTAGTTTAGGGCAAGGGAGAAAAACATTTAAAGCCTCGAACACGGATGTCCTGTCCGAGGTGGACCCTGCCCTGTCTGTTTACACCTTACCATAGGGCATGATGGAGTTTGCTGCTGTGACAAACCTAGAAGTTTCTCCAAGGTAGTCTGGTGATGGCAGCATGCATTTAATGGCTAGAGTTTTTAAAGGATAGAAAAAGGCTGCAGCAGATTTCAGTATGTGAAAATAATGCCTTTCCACTCCCCCCCTGCCCCTCAAATTTTAAACTGACGCCTGGAAAATGGAAACAAAAAGAAAAAAGCACAGCATTTTTTATTGGAAAGGGAAAGAAAAAACAAACACTTAAGTGCACTTTTGTTCATATACAAACAGAAGACTTCAGTTTTGTTCCCAGTGTGATTTCTCTTAAACTGTCATCAAAGATGCTTTGAGCTCTTCTGGCAAAACTCAGTGATTGGGCATCGACCTATGAACCAGGAGGTCATGGTTGGATCCCGGGTCAGGGTCTATAACCGGGTTGCAGACGAATCCCCAGTGTGGGGCCTGCAGGAGGCAGGCATTCATGAGTCTCCCTCATCATTAATGTTTCTATCTCTCACTCCCTCTTCCTTCCTCTCTGAAATCAATAAAGATATATATATATTTTAAAAAGGTGGTTTTTAATGTGCTTTTTGTCCAAGAACCCAGCACTAGAATGTAAACCTCTCTCCAGAGTCTGAAAAATATTAATTGTCCTAAATAGTATCAACTATTTAGCATGTGTGAAGGTACATAATAAAATTTCCATATCCTCACTCTGTTGGCTTTAACAGACTTTCTGAATTATTGCACTCAATAAATGTCCACTTTCCAAATGGAGAGCCATGATTCCACTCTTTGTGTTTTGTAAGCATGCTTATTTTTTTTTTCAAGAATTAAGATGGTCCAAACACCATTAAAACAATTTCTGCATTGTTGCTGATGAAACAGTTTCACCACTAGGGTTTCTCCCTAGGGAACAGTTAACTTTCCTCTAATCTTGCTTGTTTTCTTTCTTTCTAAAACACCATATTCCTTAATATGTCTGACTTTGTTTTCTTGAAGCATAAACAGATGCTTTAAGCAAAACATTTTTAAAAAGTAGTCCCTGCTACTAGTCCATTACTCAGGATGAGGTATCAGGCTGGGAAAGAAATTAGAGGAGAAGATGTTAAAAACAATGAAAACTGCTTTGGACACTGGAGACATTAAAAAAAGGTCTCAAATCCAAAACTGCACACATGACTGTGAAAATGATGTGCAATTCATCCCATATTGTGTTTTGGGAACATCAAAGGTTTCATCAACTTTTCTAATAAAGATAAAATAGATATGTAGATGGGAGCAAACTGCTCAGGAACCCGGCAGCATATTTTAGAACCAAGGTTTGCTGCTGTTTCGGAACCATTTTGCTTTTCCTCTGTTGGAGTGACAACTCTGTTACATTTTGAGCTGGGGTGTATATTTTTCTTTGGCCGACCATTGTATATTATTGTGGGGTTAGTTTATTTGGTTTAGTTTGGTTTTGTATTGAAGGGGCAGCTGTTTTAATGAAGACACCTCTTCTGAAAGAAATCCTTATCTGTGAAGAAAAGAAACAGCTTTTGTAAGTAACATTTTAAAAAGATTAAAATATTTCCCCCTGATGATTAAGATCAGTGGTTCTAAAAGAGAAAAGGATCACATGTGCTTACCTACTGAGGAGCTCTCTCTGCTCAACTGTCATTATTGCCTTTGCCCCAGATACATCTTTCAAGCTCCCCCACTAGAGTGGGAGCTACTTGAGGGCAGGGATGGTGTCCTACTCCATCTGGTATACCCAGAAAAACCAATAAATAGAAGATAGTATCAATCCACAGACCTTTACAGGACACCCATAAGGGCCTCTGTGAGATGGGAACCACTTCCAAGTTGAAATCCTGGTAATGATCAGTAACTATATATTTAATAAAATAATTAAACAGGATTTAATCAGAGAAAGGGGCTAACTAAAATATCCTGTTGTGGAGTGGGCCCTGACCTGACAGCTGTTACCTAGTTTAATTGGTGCTCTAAATAAAGGTGGAAGCTTCTTTGTGCTGTTACTTAATCCTGTGGCCATTTAAGCCCCGGCCATTACAATAGTCTTCCTGCAAAATAGCCGAGGCCATTAGAATCATAAAGGTGGGCTATCTGCATGATGTGCCTTAAAAAGGTTTGTAAACAGAACTCTCCAGGAAACAGTGTGTTGTATTCAATATTCAAATACATCTTAAAGTTGACAATGTTTATGCAAAACCAAGAAAATAAGTTACATTTACAGTATCTCATGTTTGGTTACTTGGTTCAGTATTATTGGAATGGGAGGAGAGGATTCACCTTTTAGCTAGTCTTTTCCAGATTTCTGGTGAGGTTCCTACTAACACCACCACAGAAAGCCCGTAGGGGTACATTTTCAGGATGGTGCATAAGGGAACAATAATTTGTGAACAGTGATAAGAGCTGGGTATGCAATATCCCCACCCAACACCAGGGTTAGTGTACCCCACTGATTGCTGAGTGAACTGAAAATACTTGAGTAAATAAGATAAAAGCCATCAGCAGTTCCTTATTTGTAAGTTGGAATTCCTCAAAAGCAATTGGAAAAAAAAAAAAAAAAGACGTTACATGAAAATCACTATTAAGCAATGTGTACTAGAACTGTATATTTTTTAAAACGGGGGTTGGCAGTGAAAAATTAGCTGGGCCTTCTACATAGGAAATGAAAAAATTAACTTTCACTGTTCTGTGATGTTGCTATAAATTCGCTATGTTGCAAGCTGCATACGGACCCCTCAAGGGATCTGAAAAGTTACCAGATTTTATTAATTTATTGGCTCTGCACTGAGGTATAGTGTAAACCAATTTTAAGTACTTCATTTCGGTATTTATTCACTGCTTACTGAAAGGAGCAGCCTTTCCTACATACCCTGAGGGTTTCCACAACCAGTTATATTATGGCTTTCCTTATCCTCAGGATGTGAAATATAAATACATTTAAATGTTTTATTTGATGTTTCTTAAAGGGTACTACCTTCATTCTGATTTGCAAAATTAAGGACACATTCTCTCAGGGGTAGCATCAGGGTTGCGGATTGCGGGTGTCATTGATGAAGGATCCCCTTTTCCTATTTATAATAGATGCCAATTTTACTTCCTTCTTTTGGAGAAAAAAAATCAGAAAATGTGGATGGCAGAAATAGTAATTTTAGAATGAGAGTGAGGTTGACTAAAAAATATTATTCCATTTTTATGTGACATTCAAATTTTATTGGGATTTTCTATGCTAAATCCGGTAACTGTGCTGCCTGACCCACAGTGATACCTGGAGCCACAAAGCGTCGGCAGATAGAGAGGTTCTCCAAACATGACGGCCACGCTGAGTGTCAAGATGAAAACTGCCCCTTGTTCAAATTTCTACTAAGAATTTAGAAGTTAGTTTTGTGCTTCTTACCTTTTGTCATCTCTTTTTTTAAAATTCTTTATTGTCTAAAATATTACATATAGTATTACATAAGTCGCCTTTCCCCCATTGACCTCTCCCCAGCCATCCCCACCCCCAGCACATGCCCTCACCTCCCTAGTGTCTGTGTCCATTGGTAATGCTTATGTGCATGCATACAAGTCCTTTGGTTGATCTCATAACCCCTTCCCCCCTTCCTTCCCTCTGAAGTTTGATGGTCTGTTCAATGCTTTTCTGTCTCTGGATCTTTTTTTTTTAATTGATTAAGGTATTACATATGTGTTCTTATCCCCCCCCATTGCCCACCCCCCACCCCACCTTCTGCCATTCATGCCCTCACCTCCCTGGTGTCTGTGTCCATTGATTATGCTTAGATGCATGCATGCAAGTTCTTTGGATGAACTGTCCCCCTTACCCCCACCCTCCCCTACCTTTCCTCTGAGTTTTGAGCATCTGATCAATGCTTCTCTGTGTCTGGATCTATTTTTGTTTATCAGTTTATGTTGTTCATTATCTTCCACAAATGAGTGAGATCATGTGGTAGTTTTCTTTCATTGACTGGCTTATTTCGCTTAGCATAATGCTCTCCAGTTCCATCCATGCTGTTTTGAATGGTAAGAGTTCTTTCTTTTTTACAGCAGCATAGTATTCCATTGTGTAGATGTAGCACAGTTTTCTAATCCACTCATCTGCTGATGGGCATTGCACGACAGTTCCTTTTTCTCCACATCCTTCCCAGCACTTGTCATTTGTTGATTTGTTGGTGATAGCCATTCTGACAGGTGTGAGATGGTACCTCATTGTTGTTTTGATTTGCATCCCTAGGGTGATTAGTGACTTAGAGCATGTTTTCATATGTCTCTTGGCCTTCTGTATGTCCACTTTTGAAAAGCGTCTATTTAAGTCCTTCGCCCATTTTTTGATTGGATTGTTTATCTTCCTTTTGTTAAGATGTATGAGTTTCCTATAAATTTTAGAGATTAGGTACTTATCGAATAGAACATTGGCAAATATGTTCTCCCCTGCAGTAGGCTTTCTTGTTTTGTTGATGGTTTATTTTGCTGTGCAGAAACTTTTTTTTTTTATGTAGTCCCATTTGTTTATTTTCCCCTTAGTTTCTTTCCATTGCCCTAGGAGCTGTAACAGTAAAGATATAGCTACAACATATGACTAATATTTTGCTGCCTATAGATGCTTCAAAGATTTTTATGGTTTCCCATCTTACGTTTAAGTCCTTTATCCATTTTGAGTTTATTTTTGAGTATGGTGTAAGTTGGTGGTTTAGTTTCTTTTCTTTTTTTTCATGTATCTTACCTTTGTCATCTTTAGATACCACTGCAAATATTTTCTCTCTCATGTTCTAATCCCTAAACTTGTTTGTCCATCTGCTGACCCAATGAATCATTCCCCTTCCTTTCCTTTTCCTAACTCCTTGCACAATATCCCCAGGAGTCCACAATACATTACTGACAAAGTCCTCTTTATCTAAAGAGGATTGAGTCTTCCTGTTTTACCAGAAATCCTGCTCTTCCTTGAGGATATTATTTCCTTTGTAGCTTGAGTGGAGGCCACTCTTTATGGATGACCAAAAACTATAGAGCAAGGAAGCAGGGAGTTAAGGTGTGGTTTCATTGTTATTTCCAAATTCCATGCAAAAATTCATGGCAGTCTTGTTATTTGGAAGAATATTCCATCTGTCTATACCAGTGGTTCTCAGCCTGTGGGTCGCAACCCCTTTGGTGGTCGAACGACCCTTTCACAGTGGTTGCCTAAGACCATCCTGCATATCTGATACTTACATTACAATTCATAACAGTAGCAACATTACAGTTATAAAGTAGCAACGAAAATAATGTTATGGTTGGGTCACAACATGGGGAACTGTATTTAAAGGGCCAGAAGGTTGAGAACCACTGGATACCATCCTCTTCCTGGCAACTTTGCTGGCAACTTCTCATCTCCTGTCCATTCTCCACAGGTAATAAACTGTCAGGTGATAAATTGCCAACTCTCTCACCCCCTTCCATATCTATCTGATTGTCTATCTATCTATCTATCTATCTATCTATCTATCTATCTATCTATCTATGTACCTGGGACTTCTAGACTTCTATCATTATCCATGAGAATTTTAACATCCACATACAAAGTCTACTGACATCCTTGCTTACATAAAGAGGTGGAATCCACTTTTTCATCCTTTTGAAGTATAGTAGCAATCATCTCAGATAGAAACGATAGCTTAACTTTAACCCTGCTGTTTGGCTCCTGTACTTATTTGCTTTGTTTAACAATAGAAAAGTTATTGTGATTTTCTGAATTGTATAAATCATCCCATTTGATTGAATACCTTATTAACTGTAATGTGAATATCCCATTGATTATGATCTTACTGCTTATCAAAGCACATTCTTCTGTACCTGGGCAACAGGACAGCACAATTATCCTAAATTGTCTTAAGTGGCCACAGATAATGCGTTCCCGGTTGACTCAGTGGTCCCAAGACCAGGACAGCACAATTACTCTAAATTGCCTTGATGGCTCCAGATAATGTGTTCCTGTCAACTCAGTGGTCTCAAGACCCGAAGGCTCTAGATAATGTGTTCCTGGCAACTCAGTAGTTTCAAGACCCGAGGGCTCTAGATAATGTGTTCCTGTCAACCCAGCGATCCCAGATAACGTGTTTCTGTCAACTCAGTGATCCGGAGACCCAAGACTATAATTAACATGCTTAATTCTGCTTCTGTAAACTGCTTTTTTGTGAACCAGGTTCCTCATTCCAAAACCTGGGATGTAATCAATACCTTTGTGATCTTTGCCTATAAATCTGGTGGTGGGCATGGGGAGGGCACTTCAAGATTTGGAGTGCATGACTCCCTCATAGTCCCGGATTGCAATAAATGTGACTCTTTAATTCGGCTTCTTGAGACGTCCTTCTATGATTCGTGGAGTACATTATAACACTTTTAAACTTGCTGAGCCTTGAGATGTTTTTGTCTGATTGAATGTGGAATGTGTCAGAAAGAACATTGAGTTACTTCTGAGCCAGGATTTTAAGAAGTCTTACGCAGTGGTTCTCAACCTTCCTAATGACACGACCATTTTAATACAGTTCCTCATGTTGTGGTGACCCCCAATTTCATTGTTACAAATTGAACATAATTAAAGCATAGTGATTAATCATAAAAACAATATGTAATTATACACGTGTTTTCCAATGGTCTTATGCAACTTCTGTGAAAGGGTCGTTCAACCCCCAAAGGGGTCGCGACCCACAGGTTGAGAACTGCTGCCTATGGCCTTCAACCTCTCTCTCTCTCTCTTTGCCTTTATCTCCATCTGTCTCTCAGTCTCTGTCTTGCTCTTCATTAGAACATTTCCACTTTGTAAATAAGCTGGTATATTATATAGGAAACAGAGACCAGGTGGAGCAGAGACAAGCAGACTCACTGGGATCCAACTCCCAGGCAAGTAAATAAGGCCTTTTTAGACATCCAGCTCCATCAGAACAGCAAATGGACTATAAGATCAATGGCTTCCACCTAGACCAGAAGAGCTGTCCCAGTCTTTTTTTTTTTTTTTAAAACTTTAAATATATTTTATTGATTTTTTACAGAGAGAAAGGGAGAGGGATAAAGAGTTAGAAACATCGATGAGAGAGAAACATCGATCAACTGCCTCCTGCACACCCCCTACTGGGGATGTGCCCACAACCAAGGTACATGCCCTTGACCGGAATCGAACCCGGGACCCTTGAGTCCGCAGGCTGACGCTCTATCCACTGAGCCAAACTGGCTAGGGCTGTCCCAGTCTTTTTGGCTGTTTCAGTTATCCCAGCAAACTTATAGGATATGAGCTAAATAATAAATATTTATAGTTTCTGCTTCTAAGTTATGGAGTGATTAAGCAGTAAAATTTAGGTGAATGCTTTGGTATCTGGCTCATCATTTTCTTCTTAGTTGTGCATTCCTATCATTATCCTTGAGTAATGTCATCATCCATATAGAAATTCAATTGACATCTTTTCCTTATATGATTTGGCTTCTTCGTCTTTAAAGAAGTTCAGGAGAAAAGGTTAGAGGAAGATAAAGGGGAGTAGGACCAAGTCTCTAGCTGTGATCTAAAGAGGAGACATCCTTTTTGGATTGACAGCAGAGCTGATGACAAGCAAGTGAGAAACCTTCTGTTAAAGGAAGGACACGTCTAGACACTTTAATTAAACTTTTCTGTCTAAAAAAATATCCTTCCCCAAATCTGCATGGCTCATACTTTTCTAAATAAAATTACTGAGCAAAAAAACTGGACAATTGTGGTTAAGATTTGGTTCAAATAAGTTATAATTCAAAAGAGTCTATAATTATGGGGTTTCAAATAATCTAACAATTGTGTGATAACAATGATTTTTAAAAATTTTAATAGTCACCTTGAGGTCTGAGGAGATGAGGTGCCAATAGATATATTTCAATGGCTTCCAGGGATTTGGTGAGAATGATGAGCCCTGAGTGGTGTTAGATATAAAAAGAGAAAATAATTTGAGGATGGGAATATGGAGGTAAATTTTGTGAGCTAGTGACCTGATAAAGAATAGACATTCACAGTGTCCATCTGCTGACCCAATGAATCCTGAAGGAGAATGGGCACTGCTGAGCACTGGGCTAATCTCATGAAACAGCAAATTCAACCTTTTCTCCATTGTAAAATCAGTGGGTTGGATTAAAATCAGGACAGCATATTTTTGACATGCTTACCACCACTTCCCCTATCCATGGCCAACCAGACTTTTATAATCAATAAAAGTCCTGTTAAGCATAGAGATGGCTCCTGCATCTCTTTCAGCCCAGCAATCCAGGCAACATAATTAATACATTAGAAGTTACAGACCAGATGAAAACCTATTCTTCCATCCTAGACTAGATGATCTCAAAAAGCTTTTGCAGTATTAAATGTCATGTGGAAAAATTTCAATGCTTCCTTTTATCTCTGCTTTAGGAGATGCTACAAACTGTGGCATATTATATAACCTGACCATTCACATCACACTACCTGAGGTTCCAGAAAATCAGGATAGATATTTGTTCTCTTCAATCTATTTTTCAAAATTCTAAACATAGAAAACCAAAAGAGACATTTAAATTTAATTTTATCAAGATGAAGGGGAAAATTGATTTTTGACATGCCTAACCACCATATTATCAGATATATAAATTTCAAGGACCCAACATTCAATTTTGTGAGCTTTTTTTCCTTTCTCATATATGTCATATCATAAATCCATTTTGAAGATACAACAGGTTTGGTTTTGTTTTTTTTTGCTGTTGTTGTTTCATTGGATTTTTCTTAAAGCAGAACCCAAATCTAGCCTTGAAAACAGAACAAAAGTCTCCTCGAAACAGAAAACCAACCCTTCTCTCAAATATCATCTGCATTTCTCCTCTCTGTTCTGACAGAAAGTGGCACTTCCAAATTACACGTGTTGGGAAATTGTAGAGCAGGGGTGACACTCAGTTTTTAATGGAAGCTTATTAACATATCTTGACTAATCTTACCCTCTGTCTATGACACCAAAGGTTGCAGAAATGTAGGATGTCTTGTTTCAAATTTTATTCCACCAAACAACCTTGAGAAAAACCAATATTGAATATTCAGTATATTGCATGTATAGATGAATTACATGAAGAACCTGCCTTCTTAAACTAACAACTTTTGGGGTTATTTTACACTTTTAAAAATATGTGTTGTTGTCTTCACAAGTATAGTTAAGGCTTAATGTTTAACAGTTGGTACACACAGAAAACACAAAGGAAAAAATGACAGATTTCTTCCACCCCAAAGTTGACATGTTTATCATACTTTATGTCTTTTAGTCCTTCCTTCTCCCTCTTTCTTCCTACCCCTTCCCTCCTTCCCTCCCTCCCTCCTCCTTTTCCTCCCTTCTCTGGCATCATGAAGCTTCTATTGTCACCTTTAACAACAGTCTATAGAACACTTCAACATAAATGCATATTCCTTCTCAATAATTTTTTATTGAGGTAAATCTTACAGTGAAATACACTGTAAAATTTTATGAGTTTTACAAATGTGTATAACCATGCAACCAATACTACAATGCAGTATTTAGTCAATTCCTTACCCTCACATAATTTCCAACACTAACCCTAATATAACTATGTCTAGTTTTGCTGTCTTGAACATATTCAAATGGAACTACATAATATATAATCTTTCAGAATTTTTTTGTTTTGCTCAGCATGTTTTTGAGATTTGTTCATGTTGCTGCACAAAGTTGTTTAAAAAATTTTTTTTTAAACCACTGAGTAGAAGTTTATTGTATGAATACACCACAATTTTGGTTGGTTTATCTATCCTTCTGTTGCTAAACATTTGATTTCTTTCAAAAAGAATTTTTTTTTTACTATTTTGAGTAAAGGGGCTGGAAACATTTTTCTTTACATGTTGTTGTTTTTCCTATGCATACACTATTTTCAGTGGTTGCATAGTATCCCATTGAACTTATATAATACATATACCTTAAATCAACCCTTATGTTGGTCAGTAATTTATTCTCTGTTTTCACTATTATAAAGAATGATATGGTGTAAATATTTGTAATAAAGCTAGAGAGGCACCTGAAGGCCAACCATGTAGGGGATGGCTGGCTGTGTTTAAGTGCTGGGAGCCGGTCCATCCTTGCTGCTTGACACAGTCGCTGCAGGGAAGAAACATCTGCACAGCATACGTTTCAAGGGACCTGGCATATATGGCATACTGTTCTTAATATGTTTGCTCACCCTCTTGGTGCTATGTGTTTTAACCAAGGTCACCTCTCCGAGAAAGGTTGTTTCCCCAGGTAGGGATTTTCCCCTGAAGTTAGGGTGGGAATAAAACCCTTTAACTAAGTGCCAGGCGGGTAGTTAATCACTTTAACTATGAACAATCAGGCTTAAGCTACATAATCTTTACTTCCTGGAATGGAGATAAGAAACGCCCTAACCTTTGGAATAGAGATTGATAGGATTGGAATCAACTGGTATAAATACGGATGTAACAAGACAACAGGACACAGAACCTAGAGACAGAACCTAGTGAGAGAACATGGCGAAAGATCCTGGACAGAACCTGGCTACAGAACTTGGCTGGAGAACCTAGACAGAACCTGGCTGAAGAACCTGGCTACAGAACCTGGCTGGAGAACCTGCAGAACCTGACTGAAGAACCTAGAGACAGAACCTAGCGAGAGAACCTAGCGAGAGAACCTGGCTGAAGAACCTAGAGACAGAACCTGGCTACAGAACCTGGATAGAACATGGCAAGAGAACCTGACTAGAACCTGGTGAGTGAACCTGGCTGGAGAACCTGGAGAACCTGGCTGGAGAACCTAGCAAGAGAACATGGACACAGAACTTGGCTGGAGATCCTAACCAGAACTTGGTTGGAGATCCTAACCGGAACTTGGCTAGAGATCCTGGCTAGGCTGCTGATCAACTGAACACTGCCTCCGTGTCATTCCTTCTTCGCCGACTCCATCCACACCTTTGGGGACCCCTGGACCTGCTGGGGATGGACCCCAGCATTAAAGAATATTGCCATCGTCATAAGAATAACAGGATAGCTTTGAGTATAAGTGGCATGACTCCATTTGCACTGTAAGATCATTTTGTTGTGGTTTATAGAGGACTTTGGGGAGTGGACTGGAAGTGAGTGTGAGTAGACAAGTCAGTATAGCCTTGTGCTATGATCTAGGCAGAAGACAAGAGGATTAGTGGAAGAAATGTGGAGGGGTGGATGGATTAATCATTGAGAAGTAAAATTTGCAGGACTGAGAGGATATCAGGGAAGAGTTGTGAGGGGGAGTTAGATATTAAGAGCAGGTTTCTGGCTGGTTTATAGGTAATAAATACAACTAATGGGGGTTGGTATTCATTCATTTAGAGTAGAGGTCAACAAACTATGGCCCGTGGGCCAAATCCTGCCTGCTGCCTATTTTTGAAAGTAAACTTTTACTGTAACACAGCCATGCTTATTTGTTTATGTGGCATGCACAGCTTGTTTTTGTGCTATAAATGCCAAGTTTAGTAGTTTTGACAGAGACTGGCTCACAAAGCCTAAAATATTTATTCTCTAGGCCTTTGCAGAAAAAGTTTGCTGACCCTGGATTACTGGAAAAACAAAACAAGCCTTGAGATTGGGAGAGAGATAATAAATTTGATTTGAGACACATGTATTTGAAGTGCTTTACGAAAGCTAAGAGATGAAGTTACATATGGGACTTTAGAGATGATATAAATGTATGAGTCACTGTATGAAGGTGAAACCAGACAAAGGATGGGTCTGGGCTGTGTGTCACTATTTGAGCCAATTAAGCAGAGTCAGCGTTGAATCATATGTGAGCATTTTATTTTCCAATATTTCCAGCAACATGGAAGAGCAGTAGGTCATTATATTGGGTAGAAGGACAAGCATTACATGGGGAAGTAGACAAAAGGAATAAGAAATGGTAAAATGGTTACAGATTACAGGCAATGAGGGCTGAGGGGGTTGCAAAGGGCAGGCACCTCTTGGACTCCATTGTTTTGGCAAAAAAAATTGTTAATCTTTCCATGATGATAGGCAGTTCTCAGATAAGGAGAATGGACCCCATTTTGAGGCTAACTCCCAAGTCCCGGCGTATTCAACTCCCAGCCAGGTCAGAATGTACTTTAATCAGGGCAAAACAATCACAGTTAACAGAGCATGATTAATATTTCTTGTAACTGTGGCTACTCCCCACTATTCTATTTTTCCCTCCAGCCCTAGGTTGTAATGGAAGTCAGGAATAGGAGTGAGGTCAGCCAGGGGAAAATTAGAATGAGAAAAAGGAGACCTCTAGGATAGAGCCTGAAGAAACTGCATCATTTGAGGGCCAGGTAGAATAGTGGTTAGACTGTGGCATTACAGAAGTTAGGTCTATTAATTTCCTAGGTGTTAGGACTGTAGGGCAATACAACCCTTAATGGCCATTTGTAAGCTTCCCGCCACAGGAGAACAAAAGATCAGGGAAAACTCATTGGATCCCAGAAGTCAAACCATACAAGGAATGGAAACTCTCCTGAAGGCACCTGATTGGACACCTGGATTCCATCTGCATTACAAGCCCACCAGCTCAGCCCCCAGACCCACTAATGACAGTTTCCCACCAGCAACTGCATGTAAGAGTGAAACTCCAGCTCCTGGGGGCTGCCATCATTGTGCCAATATCCCCTTGGCTCGGTGCTGTGCAGCCCTTCCCTTTGGATATCTCATCCACCATCCCCTTCCCTCAAATAAATTCAATTTTCTTTAATCACCATCTGAAATCAAGGTTTCGGCAGCATTGATTGGTTCCTTCTTAGATGCTCCATGAGAAAATCTGTTCTTGCCTGTTTCTTAGTTTATAGCGTTGCCAGCAATCCTTGGCATCCTTTGGCTTATAGCCACATCACTCCTTTTCTGCCTTTGTTGTTATAGGAGTTCTCCTATATGCCTTTATCTTTGTGTGTCTTTTCTTCGTATAAGGACACCAGTCATTTTTAATTAAGGAACCACCCTACTCCAGTACAACTTTATCTTAATTAATTGCATCTGTAAAGACCCTATTTTCAAATAAGGCCATATTTTGAGGTCTGGTGTGTACATGAATTTTAGGGGGACATGATCCAACCTAGAATACCAGGAAAAAAAATAAGTTCCAAAGGAAACAGTGTCAATAGCAGCTGATGCTGCAGAGAGAGAGGTCCAGAGAATGGTCTCAGACTTATTGGGATGAAAAAGGAGTCACATCCTAAACCTGACAAGCTCAAAGGAGGCCTGCATGGTGGGCCTTACAAACTCACAGACTGAAAGTAACCACATAGGATGGTCTGAAATTAAAATTTTCTAACTGAAAGTGAGTCATGGCTGGTGGTCATGTCCTAGGCCGATATCTTCCCAAAGGGAAGATACCTTAACTGAGCCTGTCTATTGTCTTTTTGCATCTAAGATAACATACCTTTGGAATATCAAGGTAATTTGCTTTTCCAGAGCCCCCAGGATGCAATCTCCCACCAGAGTAAGAGACCACAGAATCCCTCATTGTTCATTGTTAACTGTTAACTATCCAATATTCACCAATGTAAAAGGAATATGTGTCTATATCTTTTGCTTTTTATCCAATCTTAGAGATTTTCCCACTTTGGTATCTCCTGCTCCCCTACTTTATCACCAGTAGATTTCATGTAACCCCCTTATGCCTCCTCTTTTGACTCTAATGTCTAAAATAAGGTGCAAAACTGCCATTCTCCAGAGCATTTTCTTAATTCGTTGAGATTTTGCTTCCCTGCAATTGTCAAATAAATTCATAAAAATTCTCTGCAGGTTTGGACGTTTCTTACGTCCACAGACCCAAAGATAGAATTTAAGTAGATTAGTTTTAAATCTGAATGTGCCGGCCCCCTTCTTACCAGTCATCCTGGAGTTTTATTGATGGCTGGTCCTGGAGAGTTCATCTTTATCTTTGAGAGATGGCCCGATTGGTGTCCCTCGTGTGGCACAGGGGTCCTTGCTCTGGGCGATGTGAGTGTACAGATGCCACCTCTGGCATTTCTCTTTTTGATTTCTGCAGTGACTCCATTTCCCTTGGAGATTTTTCCTTAAGTAATATCCAAGCCCTCGCCTATTTAGAGTGCACAAGGGCTAATGGAATCACTAGCTGAGGTGAAATGGTTGCAGATGGTAATGTGAAGACTAATTTATTTTCAGAGGCTTTTAGGAATTCATGTGCTTTTAATGATAGCTTACTATAACCACAAATTCCTCATTTTCATTCTTTAAAGAGAGAGGATATTGGCCATTATTAACAACAGAGGAAGATAGAGTAGGCAGCTAATTGACCCAGCGAAGCTAACACCGTTGTGGTGGGTTATGAAAGCTGAAGAGTTTTACTGTGCTCCTAGGACTACTGTCTCATTTTTCATATCGACTTTTTTGACCTCTTTGCAAGCCATTTTCACCTGCTCGTCTCTCTTCCTCAGTCAAGCTTCTATCTGGCAGGCCCACAGTGAGATCGGCTTTCTAGGATCCTTTTTCCCATTAAACAGTTATCGACTTGTGCCCCTACCAATGTGATAGCGACTTCCTTGGAGAGGACAAAAATGGGTGGGATTACATCCTGTCCATCACTCTGCTTTCGGATGTGTGGGTCCTATTAAATGCTTCGTCTAAGCCACGGGCTGGGGATGATATGTTGGATGTCCAGTAGGAAAAAAGAGGAACTATGGGGGATGGGTAGGAATGGAAATATATATTTTCTTTTAATCTTGATGCGACGGAAGAAACAAAAGTCTTTCAGAGTCATAAATCATTAATTTCAAGAGGAAAATATTCATTCATACTGAGAGAAGTGTGGGTTTTGAAGTCAGGCCCACTAGGGATTGAATGTTGGGCTCTGCCCACTTTTATTTCTACATTTTGGAAAACATTTCATTAAGTATGTTCTAAACACAACACAACAATATTTGTACCTACAATGCATGTGTGAAAAAAATAGACTGGAGTATACTTACACATTCATGATTCTATTTCTCTGAAGTGAGGGAACATGAGTATGAGCAAGGGAACAAAGGGAATTTTAGGTTTATCAGTAATAGCTTAGGTTTTTATATTTCTTAAAAAATGAAGCAACTATGACAAAAGGTTAACACTGAAAAAATTCTGATGGTGGGTTACATTATTCTCCCTATTTTCTACATTGAACATCTTTCATGAGTTTATTTGTCATTTTATTATTTTTTTCTATGAAGAGTTTATTCATAATTGCCTCCTATATTTTCCATTGAGTTGTTTTCCACATTTCTTGGAAGTGATTTGTATATTCTGATATCAATTCATGGTTATTTATATGCATTGTATTGTCTCCCTGTCTGTAATTTATCATTGTCTTTTGTTTTTGACATCTTTTGACAGATTAAGTGACAGAAACAATAGACAGAAGTTGACTAAACAAACTTTTCCCTTGGGCCTTTAGTTTTTTGTGTGTCCTGCTTTACCTTGGGTTGATAAAGTTAGTTATGTTTATATATTTTCTTATAATAGACAAAGTTACATTTTTTTCCTAGTAGGTTTAGTCAACCTGGAATTATTATTTTGGCATGGGTAATTTAAATGTTTAATTTAATTTTTTTCTATAAGAAAATCCTATTGTTTGAAACTACTTAATGATTGGTTACTGGAATGCTATAGATTTTTGTCTCCAGAAAACCTTTCTGCATTCTCATACATTTTAATGATCATAGCTTTTATTCAAGTTTTTATGTAAACAAATTGATAGTATTGCAAATAATGACTATTGTGTGTATTTCTTTTTTAGTCATATATCATATTTCTTTTTCTTGCCTTATTGTACTGTCAGAGTTTCTAGTACAATGTTGACTTATAGTGAATCTAGTGGGTATCCTTTTTTCATTTTTGACATTAATGAGAGTGCTTGTAAATTTTTACTGTTAAGTAGGAAATGTGCTATAGGCTTTGTTAGACTGAGAAGGCTAAAAAGGGCTAATTCAAATGTAATCCTGATATTTGGAGGGCTAGCAATTGGAATCCATGTCAGGAAGCTAACCTATAATTAAGTCTTTACCTCTTTCCCAGAAACTGGTCTTGCAGAATCTGTTACAGAGGCCATAAACCTGTGTACAGTGCTCTGCCCGGAGGAGGGTTGTTATCGCTGGCGCCAGGCCAGGCCATCAGATATGGCCTGAAGACCCCCAACACCTGAGGGCCTCTTGCAAAGCCCGTGAAAAGGACCTGAAGCATGATCCACATTTTCGGGACAAAGACCACGGGGAGATATAAAATGAAGGCCCCTGCATGTTTCGGGACTCTGATTTGGAAATTACTTCCCGGAGTCCGCCTGTGTAATTAAAACAGCATCTCTCCACTTCTTCAAAGCGTCGCTTGGTTTGTCTGGGGTCTTCTGCAACAAGATATTCCTTTATCATGTGAAGAGAGTTTCTTTCTATTTCTAGTTTGCTGCAAATGCATTTTTAAAATCACAACCTAATGGAACATTGTTAATTTCTCTCTCATGTAAGAGTTACCATATGAATGGGGGTTGAAGGCTGCTTCTCCAGGGATTACAGGAAATATCCAATAGAGTGAATTTCTCTATTAAGGAAATATTACGCTGCTGGAGTAATTTTGTACAAAACTGAAATCTAAAGTAAAATTAGCATATTCAACAAAGTGTTAAAAAGATCCCTTTTTCTCTTTTAAATTTTTGTTGCTTTTGGTAAGGAGCTGAACTTTTGTAATTGCTCTCACATATTGTTTGCTTAGTTAAAATTATGAGGAAAATAAGACATTTTTTGGGGGGGAGACCAGCAGCCTGACTCTGTACCTAGTTAATTAGTATCCCTAATGCACATTTCTGTTAGCCTATAGAGCAGTCACTGCCCCTTCCTTAATTATCTGATTTTGCAAGACCTATTCACCTAAATACTCACATTTTACAGAGGCCATAAACCATGAACAATTCACAACCCCCAGAGGGGGTTATCAGTGCTGGCACCAGGCAAGGCAAAGCCTTTAGGTGTGGTCTCACGGCCACCATTCCAACACAGGGGGCTTTCTGCAAAGTGCGCCAAAGATCTGGAAGTCTGATCATTATTTGAGGGACAAAGAAACCTAAGGGGTATAAAGAGAGAGCTTCCTCCATATTGGTTTGCTCAGGATTTGGAAACAGGCTCTCCTGAGTCACGGTACTAGTACATCTGGAAATAAATCGGTTTTTCCTGTATCTCCGAGTATTCCTGTGTGTGTATTTTCTGGTAAATTCTGTAACAAAATCTCTGTGACAAAAATGCTTATTTATCTTTGAATATGTAGCTATAACTCAGAGAATAGAAGCCATATTTTGTTCCCAAGCAGTTATCAACTCAGGAATAGTGATCTCCCCTTAGGCTATTGTGTACAATCATCACGATTCATAACAGAATGCCATAGGCTAGCATAATTTAAGGTCATTCACATCTTTAATGCCAGAAATCAGGTTGATTCAATCATGGAAGTTTTGACAAACCTTTAGAAATTAGATGAATCTTTTGGATTACTTGGTTTACCTCCCTCTCACCCCCCTTTGAAGGAATGCTCTCTATAAGAAATCCTAAAAGATAATTTTCCAGTTTATAAATTCATAAATCAAGGAAACAAGAACTTTCTAGGATCCTATAACATTCCTGAATTCCTGATCTGTAAGTCTCACCTTTTCCAAAATAGACTTTTCCATCTCTTTTATCATTATTTCTATATTATCCTACTTTACTCCAATCATAGAGCTATATTCAATTTTTTAAAATAGTGCTCCAAGTTATCTAGTTTCCAAACGAACAGAAGACAGGATATGGCAATGCAGAATGAAGCAGTGAATTAAAACTCTATTTATCTAGGTCAGCATTTGCTAGAGAGGGTAGAAAAACAGTTCAGATGCTAGGCTTGGTTCAACCTAATATATTTACCTGGATGGGCCCATGTGCTTGACTTTGTATCACCATGTTATATAAAGTATGTGCTAATTTTATGCCGATTTTACAGATACGGAAATCAATTTGTTTCCTATGAATAGGTAATGTTAACGTAAAAAAAACCCCATTGAAACCTGTAAAGAATTTTTGTGAGTTTATTTGAGCCAAACTGTTAACATATGCCGGGAAACAGAACCTCAACGGATTGAGATAATGCTCTGGAGAATGGTGGGGTTACATCTGCATTTATACATTGCAATCAAAGGAGGGACGTAGGTGGGTTACATGAAATTCATTGGTGATAGATTAAGGAGGAGGGATAAGCAAAGCAGGGAAACCCCTGGGATTGGATAAAAAGTAAAATGATGGACACATACTTAGGTGGGTGCAGGAACAATTAACATGATGATGAAGGAATTTGTGGTATCTGTCCTGGGGCCCAGCACATTTGGTTGTGCCCCAGGGGCTCCAGATAAAGGAAAGTCACAAGTTACCCAGACATTTCAAGGGTATGTTATCATAGATGCAAAAAGACAGATAGGCTCAGTTAAGGTAAAGGTTGGCCTTGTCAGTGAAGATACTGGCCTAGGACGTAACTGCCCACCATAACTACTTTTAGTTAAAGTTTAATTTCAGACCATTCTTTATGGTTACTTTAGGTCTCTGAGTTTGCAAGACTGCCATGTAGGCCTCCCCTGAGCTTGTCAGGTCAGCATGTGGCCACTTTCGTCCACAATAGATACAACCAAAATGCAGACCTAATTTTGTCACATTTCAACCAATGTTTCTCAAGAGAGTAGAGAGAAGGAAAACTGTTCCCAGAGGGTAGGTTTTGAAATGAATGTGGGAATTCATTTGTTTCTGATTGTCACAATGGTTGGGGAATGATATTGGTGGCCAAGGGTGTCAACACAGTAGTGCACAATTAAGAAAACACTGACCTATAACACTAAAATAAGGCAGAACACTGAAATTGTTTATGTTCTAGAAGTGACAATTAGGATATCCACACATTTATTATTTTATACTTTTTTGACTATGTCTTTGCTTTTTAAAGAAATGTGGTGGAGGAAGAAGTTAGATATTTATAAAATATATCTTATGGATTTGGGTGAGAAGAAGTGGAAAACCAAAGGAAACTGTCACACTCTAAAACAAGTAGAAAACCCAGTGACTGCAAGGTCTGCTGAATTCTGGAAGCCTCATATACATCATGGTTAAAGCTGGTAAAGATGTAGTGTATGGATTGCCAGGATTTATTAGCGATTCAGGCAGTACTTTTTAAGCAGCTGAACTGGTGCTTGAAAAATGTTTCTGGGAAACCTTATTGTTAAGCTCCTCTCCTCTCTGATAGTGGATGAGTTATAGCCCAGCCATTGGCTCAGATGCTTTCTTGTTTATGTCAGATCATGTAAATTGGCTGGGGGGAAGAGCAAGTGTTTTGAACTTGCAGGCTTCCTTTGCTCTGATGTGAGAGGTACGGACAAGAAGCATTGTCTCTGATGATTCAATCACTATATTAATCTCCCCATTTCCAGGCCCTTCCTACTTTATTTCCTACTCCACACACAGGAGTTCTCTACCACACTGGCTTTTAATTTGTGCTCAAATTACACAAGGTGTAATTTGTGTGTTTGTGGTTACAAATCATTTCCTTGGGGTTCACTGTAAAAGGGAGTGGGGTAGGAATTAGGGTGTAAATGAGGTGAGGGTGGGGGTGCAGGCTCCAGACAGTCTGACTCCAGAGCACGTGCTCTTAATCACTACAGTGTAGACCAGGTTCAATCCTAGCTCTACCCCTTATTAGCTATGTGACCTTGAGCAGGTTATTTATCCTCATATGTAAAATAGGAGGAAATAGTAGCACTCATGGAGTGTGAAAATTAAATGATGGTAGTAAGAGTACCAGATCTCTAGTAAGCATCTAGTAAATCAAACTATTATTATCATCATTCATCTGCCTCTATCCTTTCTCCCTCACTCCTACTCTTTCATGGCAATTTCACACTGTACACTCAAGTTATATCAGACTCACTAGTTGGTATTTCCAAACTACCTTCTTGCTGGGATTCATGTTGCACCTCTTCTATGAAAGAACACTCAAATACTCTTTGGGATAAAATTCCACTGTTTTTTCAATTCCAGCTAAAATGTCCACCTAGTTCACCCATCAGAATGAATTGTATTCTCTTTTGGCTTCTGTAGTGGACGCATTGCCAATAACCAGTCTCTACCTCCTCTTCGCTAACATAGTCCAGGCTTTATTTAACACAGAAATATGCTAAACCCCAGGAAAGATCATGTTTGCTCTAAGGTAATCACAGTACCACTCCCTGTTTTCTCAAATCTCACTGTATCTGGAAGTGATCATGTGACTCATTTCTGGTCAATGGATATAAATTAAAGTGGGGGCTGGGGTGGTTCTGGGGAAGCCTTTACTTTTCTGATAAAGGGACTGCTCTGCTTTTCTTACCTCCTTTCCCTCTTTCCTTCATTGAAGATATTAGGCATCTGTGACAATGGGCTGTAAATACAAGAGAAAAGTCAAGAAGTTGACACTAACATAACTGAACTGCTAAGCTAATGCTTGTAGCCACTTAATGTCATATTTCTTATTATATGAGAGAATATCCTTTATTTATTAAGCCATTGAAAGCCAGATTTTCTATTATCCCAGCTAAATGCATGTCTAGCTAAAGAAAAGAAAAATTACTTTAAAAATCAACATCTCTGATTTTTTTTAATAAATATAATATGCTCTCATTCCAAAAATTTGGAAGGATAGATGGGCCTGTGGTAGACTGCTTTATTTTTCTAAATATTTGAGGCCTCTCCTTATAGGAAGAATGTCGTTCTTCCCCCATGAACAGAGGGCATGGCCATGAGGGTTGGTTAGACCAACCAATACAAGGTGAGGAAAGTGGCAGGTGCCACTTTAAAAAACAGGTAACTTTTTTTTTTTTTTTACCTCTGACAATGAGACTGTAGTATCCTAAAGAGAGGCTTATCCTTCAGCCATGGATAGGAAAGAAGAGACTGTGGAAGAGAGCTGTGTCTATCCCCATGGTGAATATGAAGATGAGAGACAAATGAGATTTCTTCTTGAAGTGTAACCTGAAACTAAGGTGATTGATTTAGAACAAGGGGTAGGAGAAAAAGAAGGAAAAGAAAGAATTGTAATTCCACTGACAGGAAGCAAATCCTGTTAGTAATTTCCTTCATTAAAATTACTATTAGTAATTTTCAATGCATATTTTTGATATTTGAGATGTCATGTTTTCTCAAAAACTTTTATGGTATAACTAGAGGCTCAGCACATGAAATTTGTGTGCAGTACAGTCCCTAGGCCTGGACTGCGATCAGGACCATCTTCCCCAGCTCGCTGCCACCAGCCCCCGCCCCCTCCACCCCCCGCCCCCATTCCCTGTTTGCCATTGGGTATTCGGTGCCTGACAGCTGAGAGAAGGAACTGAGGGTAGGGAGAAGGAATGGAGAGGTCGGCTGTTCCCGCCTGCTCGCTGGCCTTGCCCCCCCATGGGTGGCCATCAGGCTATGAGAGCCTGTCGGCCAGGGAAAGGGACCAAGAGGTGGTCAGTGTGCCTCATAGTGACTGGTCCAGTGGTCATTCTGGTCTTAGGGTCAATTTGCATATTACCCTTTTATTATATAGGATAGAGACCTGGTGCATGGGTGGGGGAGTCCCCACTGGGGGTTGGGGTTGGCCTGGGCGAGGGGCCGCTGAGGGTTTGTAGACCAGTCATGCCCCCAATCGGGGTGGAGGGTCCCTGCTGGGGGGCAGGGCCAGCCTGGGAGAGAGGCCACGGGCACTTTGCAGGCTGGCCACACCCCTGGCTTTGTCAGGAAGGACATCCAGAATGACATCCAGAAGATGTCCGGTCTAATTAGCATATTATCCTTTTATTAGCATAGATTATTTTCCCTTTTATTAAAAAGTCTATTGATCTTTCTTAATGATTACTTAATTTCCCATTGTTCAAAAATACTTTATAAAAACCACAAAGAGGGCATTTGTATTATAATTATTTATGTGAACATATAGAGAACTCGTTAGAATTCCTTAGGCATTTATGTAGCCAAGTCCCTAACACAGTACCTGATAGATGAGCTCTCAAAATTTTTTTGTTCAAGAGAAGAGAAGAACATAAATGACAAAGTACTGTGGCAGAGATACAATCGGAGGCATGGGAAAAGTGTCAACAACATAAACCACATTTTGTCTGGCTCTCTGTGTCTTTTTGGAGTTAATCGTTGATAGCTTCTCTGTCTATATCCCTGTTATTTCCTATTTCTCACTACCTTACTGATATTGACAGAAGGACTCCAGAGAATTAAGTCTTTAAAGATGATTGTTTTTTGTCATGCTGTTAATTAATGAAATTATTCATGCTCCTATTAAAGAAAAAAATTTTTATATGCCAAGTCATGTTCTAGACCCAGCAGATACAACAGTGAATGTGACAGATAAGGTATCTGGTTTATGGTACTTTTCACTGTGCTAGTGATAGCAGGGAGGCAGAGAGCAAATAAGTTAACAAATAAATGGACACATGATTTGGTATAAAGAGGTGTGACAAAAAAAGTAAAATGGAGTCATGTAGACAGCAAATGGGGAAGCGGAGAAAGGAGTGGATGACTTTAGTGATAGTGATGAGGAAAGGGCTCTCTGGAAAGGTGACATTTGAAATGATGGCCCAGATGACAAGAAGTATTCAGCTGTGTAAAGATGTAAGGCATGAGTGTGCCAAGCAGATGGGATGGCAGGTGCAAAGGCCCTAAAGAAAGAATGGGATTGACATACTTGAGGGGAAAAGAAGGACAAAGTGATGAGTGAGGAGAGGAGGAGAAAAGGAGGTGAGGAGGCCGACAGAGCTCAGACTATGTGCAGTTTGTTTGTTTATTTTATTTTTTAAAATTAATCCTCATCCAAGGATACTTTTCCATGGATTTTTAGAGAGAGTGGAAGGGAAAGGTAGAGACAGAGAGAAACATCAATGTGAGACACATTGATTGGTTGCCTCCTGCATGTGCCCCCACCAGGGCCAGAGAACCTGCAACCAAGGTACATGCCCTTGGCCGGAATTGAACCCGGGATCCTTCAGTCTGCAGTCTGATGCTCTATCCACTGAGCAAAACTGGCTAAGGCTATGTGTAGTTTAAAAGACTATGGTAAGGACTTTGGATTTATTCTAAAAGGGATGCATTGGAGCAAAATTGGAGCAAAGTTCAATTTATATTCTATAATGTTCACATGGCTGCTGCATGGAACAGAGTTTGCAGGAGAACAGGAATGGAAGCAAAGAGACTAGTTGGAAACTTACAATTATCCAGACAATAAATGGTGGTGGCTTAGACTACGGGGGTGTTGGTGAAGATGGGGAAAATGCTAAGCTAGAAGCATGTTTTAGAGGTAGAGCCAGAAGGACTTGTTAGTAGATTGTACATGTGTTGTGTCTCCTTTGCATTTTATGCACTATTTTGGGCTTGGGCACTGATGTCAAAATGTCTCTCTTGGAATACTGGTTCTGCCACTTCCCAGCTGTATGATTTTGGGAAAGTTACTGACCTTCTGTAGCTCCATCCCTGCATCTGTCAGATACCTCATAGGACTAAATAAATGAACTAATGTATGTGATATACTAGTGTAATATTTGGCAGCCCTTGAATGAATTTTGGCTATTATTATTGTTAGAACGTGCACCTAATAACATTTAATTCAAAGGCAATTGTACTTAAGCTACTTGGCTTAAAGTGGGTAGTGAAAAGCAGATGTGAATCAGGAAGTTTATCTCAGGAGACTTTTGTCTCTCAGAGGGCTTGCTTCTGATCTGGTTCTAGACCCAGTGGTGGGATGTAGTTTCTTGGCCACTGAAAATTCAGTACAGGTTATAAAAGACTTCAGGAAGAAGCATAATATTTTTTTTTCATCTCTGGTAATTCCTCCTAAGATCCCCCTTTTTATTCTAGCACATTATTCATCTGTAATAGAAAGCAGATAATGTGAAAATTAAAGTGATAATTTCAGCTACTATGGGAATCAGGGAATCAGGCCACAGTGTGGGGATTAAGAGACAAAAGAACAGAAAGACCTCCCCAAACTTCCCAGTCAGGTTGCTTTAAGCTGGTGGATTTTTATGAACAATTTGCCCAGCATCGAATGGAAACTGCCCCTTTTATTGGTAAATTCCTGAACGCTGTAAAGTTTAGTGGCATGCACAGTAATTCATGGTTCCATATAGGGGTGTCAAATGTTTCTTAACTATAGATAGACTAAGAAGTGTCAGAAGCAAGGTGGACACTATGCAAACCGCCTTATTGTTAGGTTTTTGTTTACTAATAGTAAACGTTGCCATTTACTGAGCATTAACCATGTACCAGGCACTGTTGCTAACATACCCTATCTTATTTAATTCTGACTGCACCCTTTTCAGATGGTTGTTGTTATCTCCATTTCAGAGAAGACAAAATGAAGCTGAAAGAGGTGAAATGATTGGCTCAAAGTTACACACACTAAGTGGTAAAGTGGAATTTGAACCCAGATATATCTCTAAATATTGTGTTTTTAACTACTATGCTATATTATAATTTTGCCAAATATTGTATTAGACTTTTTATAAATGACATTGCTTTATGAGAAATATAAATCCGTGAAAATAAAAATATAGTTTTTATAGGATTAAGGACAAACAAATGTACATTTTATAATTTCGGGGGAATAGGATACCTCACTTTTAGAATCATATATCATACATAATATATCATATATTGTATATTATCCTAATAAATAAAAAGCCAAGGGCCATCACGACTGAAACAACTGGACAGATGACTGAACAACAGGCTGCATGGGGCAACCAGGCCAGCAGGGGGGTTAGTGAGGGACGACCAAACGACTGAACAGCAGGCTGCATTGGGTGACCAGGCTAGCAGGGGGGGCAGTTGGGGAGACCAGGGGGACAGTTGGGGGCGACCAGGCCAGCGGGGCAGGGGGGCAGTTATGGGTGACCAGGCTGGCAGGGGGGCAGTTAGGGGTGATCAGGCAGGCAGGCAGGTGAGCAGTTAGGAGCCAGTGGTCCGGATTGTGAGAGGGATGTCCGACTGGCAGTTGGAGATCCCCTGAGGGGTTCTGGATTGGAGAGTGTGCAGGCTGGGCTGAGGGGATGACCCCGCCCCACCAAGCATGAATTTCATGCACTAGGCCTCTAGTATGTTGTAATTCAGGGGGAGTAGGATATCTTGTTTGTAACTCACTTTTAGAATCACTAGCTTATATTATTCATGTGTGGTATGCTTGAATGTATAAACTTTCTATTTTTTTAAGTTAAAAATTACCATCCTGCAGTTTAAAGACAAGTGAAAGGGGGAAATAAGCTCTGAAATATTAGATTCATGTATGGCTTGGTTTTGTCAACAAATTACTGTTCTAATCACTTCTGACCATGAACCTCATCAAGATGACATTTTGTTTATTCCAGAGATAAATAATGGAGACCAAAGTAATAATGTCAGGAAAGTATATAGAAATCCTCCCTACTCCAACCCATCTGAAGGAAAAGTACAATGGTATTGCCTTTCAGTTAACTCTAGAGCTGCACTGTCCAAAGTGGTAATAGTAGTCACATGTGGCTATTTTACACTTGAAGTACAGCTAGTCCAACTGCCCTGTGCTTGTAAGTCTGAAACATATACCAGAGTTTGAAGACTTAGTAATAATATATATATTATTTTATATATATATTATTGATTTCAGAGAGAAAGGGACAGACAGGAAGAGAGAGATGGAAACATCAATGATGAGAGAGAATCATCGAATGGCTGCCTCCTGCACTCCCCATTGCCACAATGGGGATCGAGCCTGCAACCTGGGCATGTGCCCTGGCCAGGAATTGAACCATGACCTCCTGGTTCATAGGTTGATGCTCAACCATTGAGCTACACCGGATGGGCTCACTTGCTTCTTATTTCATTTTCCTATGTGGCTACTAAGAAATTTAAAATCGCATATGTAACTCACATTATATTTCTGCTTGATAGCACTGTTCTAGAGCCCTATATTTAGCATATTTATTTTCAGGCCCATTTTGGAGGTTAATGGGGGAAGAATTCATGCCCTCAGATATACAAAGAGTGAGTATATAATGGTCCATTTCTGATATAGTGTAAAATCAATACCAGATCCTCATCTAATTGCCAAGGGTACTACACTCATGCTTTAGTTCCACAAAGCCAGATATCTTCCTGGGAACTCATCTGAATTATGGAAGGCACCCAGGCCTTGCGGTCATGTGGGCCTGATTTTAAATATTGAACAGCCATATGACCTTGGGTAGTAGCCACTTCTGGTATCATTTCACTTCCTTCCAGCTCTGTGTCGTGTACAGGCACTGCTGCTGTGGACACTTCTGCACAGGCCTCAGCCAGCTGTGCACAGGAGAAATAGGGCAGTGCCTTGCCACTCTCCACCCAGATCACTAGCTTCTTGCCCCAGAGCTTAGATGTGGGACACCTATGGGAAAACTGTTGGCATTGTATGTACAAAACTGGAAAGGCCACAGAGTAGGCACCTGAGGAGAGCCACCTTGACCAGTCAGAGTAGAAGAACAAAGGTAAAGTCTTCTCCCTTTTCTAACCTAGATGCACAGTTCTATGACACACTTTACAAAGCTCCTTGGAAGGGCATGGCCATGTCAAAATCTGCCACCTTCAGAACTGGCTATGTTATAATGCATCCTTTATAGTGTATTTTTCTTTCTTCCCTATGTTCCTAAGTCCTGCTCCTTAGCCCTCTTCCCAGATAAACTACCTGCATACAAGCCTTTGTGTCAGCCTCTGCTTTGTCAGGGGTGGGGTTGGGGTGGGGGTACAGTGGGTCATAGGTTAAGTTACTTTGGGAAAGTTTGGTGTCTTTATGGATCTCAATTTTCTCACAGGTAAATTGGAGATAATAATATATATTTTAAAGAGTTGTGGGAATTAGAGAGAATGTATAAAGTTTCTGGAAGAAACCTCTGATAGCCATTATTACCTTCTCCACTGACATTTGTTAAGGAAAAATTCCATGTGGATGGTAAAATGGGATCCTCTAAAGAAGTGACTTCACATGAGCCCTGGGAAAGGCCATGGTTTTGAAAAGTTTTTTTCTGAGGTAAGGGTCTCAACTTTACCATAAGATAACCCAAGTGGAATAGAAATAAAAATATATGTTGAAGGAAAAAGTCTCTTCCTTGGTAAAGTAATCCATCTTGAAATGAAAGGGGGAAGGAGATGATGAATCCAAGGACACAGGGCTCTGGTCTGGTTCACTACCCTCTCCTTTATCTCTAATGCTTGAAAATGAGAAGCACAAGTACAGATGTGATCACACACACCCAATGGGTTTTTGAAAAGCAAAGGGCTCATTATAGTCTTAATAAAAAAGTGTTGAGAGTTTAATTTGTGTGAAATATCAGACAATAAACTCAAATACTGAAATATGCTTTTTATCCCCCTGTAAATGTACCTAATTTCTATGCAGAACCCCAATATTGATATTGGAAGATAAGTCATAGTTAATTTCAGAGAAACTCAGTTGATTTGAGGTTTCCCATTTCTTTTTCTCCCTAAAGTTGCATCTAAGTTTACAGGGGAATGGTAGGGGCATCAGGGCACTATGCATCATAATGTCTCTGGGGTCAGGAGAAAAGAGGCTGCCTGGTCCTTGGTCGCTATCTTTCCATGATGGTAGCTACTGAAATGTACATCAGCCTGGATTGGTACCTGGATTTACGTTCCTGCTCACTGGTCCATTTTATAAATCTCCTGTCATATTCTCCTGTGTTTGATAGTACAACCTCCCTGGAATCGCCAGTCCATGTTATAGTCCATGTTGTTCTCAGCTGCATGAGGAAAAAACATTTTGCTGTTCCCTGTAGTACCTTACACCTCTATGAAGTTGTGTCAGTGATCACAAACAGCACAGCTGTGATAGGAACAATGGCTTTCTGAAGATTTCCTGGTCTTAATCCCCAGAATCTGTATATATGGTATGTTCTATGGCAACAGGAATTAAGGTTGCAGAAGGAATAAGGTTATCAATCACTTGAATTTATTAAACTAGGGAGATTATCCCGGATTATTCAGATGGGCCCAAGGTGACTATAAGGTTCATTAAATGTGGAATAGGGTGGCAGGAAAGTTAGTGTCAGAGTGATTCAGTGTGAAGAAGACTTGACTGGCCATTGCTGGCTTTGAACATGAAGGAATAAAGCCACAAGGAAAGCAATGTGGGCAGCCTCAAGAAGCTGAAAGCCTGAGAGAGCCCTCAGAAAGGAATGCAGCCCTGCAGACACCTGGATTTTAGCCTGTTGAAACCCATTTTGGACTTCTGACCTCTATAACTACAAGAGAATACATTTGTGTTCTTTTAAGTCACTAAGTTTGTGGTAGTTTATATGAAGGCAGCAGTAGGAAACTAATGTTCTCAACCATTTCTTTTCTATCGGTCCTGCCAATACTAACTAGGAAACTTTTCTATTCATATTGACACTTTGCTGATCTTTACGCTGAAGAGGGGTACACAGGTCTCCTCTGCCCTCAGATCACAACTCTTATCAAGAGAGTCTGTTGTTTTGTCCCCTTGAGGGTATCATGTTGAGACCCTGCCAAAATTTATGCTCTGCATTTTCCCTCTTACTTTCTTTTCTTTCTCTAACCCTCTTTTAACTTTGGACTGGGGGGGGAGGGGTGGAGGGGGGGAAGCCAACCCTGTTTATTAGCTATGCCAAGGCCTCTGCAAGAATCAAATTAGTTAGCTGTATTTTCCCTTCAGTAAGGCAGGAAGTCTAGAATACCTTAGCAGCTGAATCGATGGAAGATGTATTCAGAAATCTGAAAACAAAATAAAGCAAAACAAAAGAACACCAGTTCATAGATAAAAACATTATCTTAGCCCTGACTGGTTTGGCTCAGTGGATAGAGCGTCAGCCTGTGAACTGAAGGGTCCCAGGTTTGATTCCGGTTAGGGCATGTACCTTGGTTGCGGACACATCCCCAGTAGGGGGTGTGCAGGAGGCAGCTGATAGATGTTTCTCTCTCATTGATGTTTCTAACTCTCTATCCCTTTCCCTTCCTCTCTTTAAAAAACCAATAAAGTATATTTAAAAAAAAAAAAAACATTATCTTATTACAATACTAGAGGCCTGATGCACAAAATTCATGCAAGTGTAGGCCTTCATTCCCCGCACTGCTGGCACCAGCTTCCCTCTGGCACCTGAGACCTGGGCTTCCCTCGCAGCCCCAGCTTCGTCCAGAAGGTTGTCCAGAAGGACATCTGGAAGGATGTCCTGTCTAATTAGCATATTATGCTTTTATTATTATAGACTAAGGGCCCAGTGCACAAATTTGTGCACCTTAAAAGGAACTGTGGGCTGCGAGGCTGCAGTGAGCACAGGGGCAGGTCTCAGCCCATCCTCTGGATCCCCACCTGGCCACTTCTGCCACAGTCCCTGGTCCCCTGTCTGCTGGCAGCCCTGCTCCCACTGCCAGTGCTCCCACGCACTGACAGTGCCAGCCCCGCTTGCACCCGCTGATAGCGTGGAGCGACTGACACCAGGGAAAACAGCAGGTGCAAGTGGTGGCTGCTGCCCTGATTTCCCCTCAGGAGCAGGGGTAGGTGGAGAATCCCTCAGGGGCAATTGGGGCCGGCAGCCCCTGCTCACACCTGCTGATGGCACTGAGCGATCAGGACTGGCGCCAAGCGCTGGCAGCTGGTGTGAACAGCAGCTCCAGCGCCAGCTGCAGGTGAAAGTGGGGCCATTGCTGGCAGCAGGTGCAAGTGCCGGGCAGGACTGCTGCATGTGGTAGTAAAGAATTTTTAGTAACCACCAGAGGTGCCCCAATGACAGCGACTGGCACCCCACCTTGGTCTGGTGCCCCCACTCACCTGCTCCACAATCCCGCCTGCTGCCGATGCCCTCCATGTTCCTCATGTGCCCCCTGGTGGTCAGTGCACGTCATAGCGACCGGTTGTTCACTTGTTCCATCATTGGGTCTATTTGCATATTAGCCTTTTATTATATAGGACTAGAGGCCTGGTGCACAAAATTCATGCACAGGGGTGGTCCCTCAGCCTGGCCTTCACCCTCTCCAACCCAGGACCCCTCAGGGGATGTCCGACTGCTGGTTTAGGCCAGATCCTAGGAGTCGGACATCCCTCTTACAATTCAGGACCACTGGCTCCTAACTGCTCCCCTTCCTGCTTGCCTGATCACCCCTAACCTCCTCTGTCTGCTGGCCTGATCACTCCCTAACTGCTCCCCCCTGCTGGCCTGATTACCTCCTAACTCCCCTCCCCTACTGGCCTGATTGCCCCTAATAGCCTCTGCCTTGGCCCCCGCCATCATGGCTTTGTCCGGAAGATGTCTGGTCTAATTAGCATATTACCCTTTTATTAGTATAGATTAGTCAGCTATTCTTTAAAATGAAGTTTTGGTTGAATTCAGAAGTTTTCATTTTCAATATAGTTTGAGTGTGTGTGTGTGTGTGTGTGTGTGTGTGTGTGTGTGTCTCCCTATATAACATACAGAGACTCACCATGCACACAGTCATAAACAATGAAGGAAAAAGAGAGAGAAAGGGCAGATAAGAGGAAGGCAGGAGGAAAAAGAGAAATGCGAACTAAACATGACAGAGAGAGGGAAGCAATGACCTGCTGAGAAGCTGATTTTTTGCCTTCCTTTTCCACATTTAGTGACACCTATGGCCACATTGGGCCCATCTGAATAATCCAGGATAATCTCCCTATTTTATGTTCAACTGTCAAACTCAAGAAAGTGCTTGTGTCAGAGCAGGAGGAAATCAGAGTCAGAGAGCCTTCTCTTGGCTCTCCTCTGGGGAGGAGTGGCTCCCTCTTCCTGCCAAATCTCATGAATGTCTTGATTTTCATTCAGATTTTCTAACTTTCTTCATTACTGTCTTTCCCACAAGTTTCTCATATTTATTCACATCACTAAAATTTTCTGAGTGGTTTGTTGGAATTTTGTAATAGTCAACATTCAGCAAACATTTTTGAGCACCTATCATGTGGAGCTAAGACATGCTAATATGTGAAGTAAAGTGAAAAAAGACAATTTTTCTTAATTAATAAATATAAAGGTCAGAAATAATAATATAAATCATCAGAATGGACATTGAACTATCTCAGCATTCTCTCCGTATTCAAGGAATGTATATCTTTTTAATAAAGAAAATTACTAATACAAAATAATTGAATGTAAACTGTAATTGAAAAAAAATTAAAAGGGGAAAATAAGAAAAAAGAAATTATAAAAATGTAAAAAAAATGTGATTCTTCTCACTGAATATTTTTGTTTTAGGAACTGTAGTTATTTTTCATAAATATGTTATATTTACATGTAACACATTTTTATTATTTTTAAGTGAATTATAAATTCACATTTTAACAGTTAAAATATGAAGACAATTATAAGCTCTTTATGCAATATGAGCTACAAGGGAAATATTTGCATGACATTGTATATTTAATACCTAAAATGTTCTCTCTTACCAAACTAATGTATTATTATCAACTTTCCAGTTTTGAAAAAAAAAAAAAAAAAGAAGTGTTTGAACCCAAGTCATTTGAAGCTGAGGATCAAACCCAGGTCTCCTAATTCCAAATCCTATGATTATTTTACCATACCCTCTTACTGTACCATACAACTGACTATTAAATAAATGAGAATTTTATTATGTATTGCATTTTATATTTCATTTTATAAGCTGTTAAAGCTATGCAGCTCATTCGGTAGTCATCCATAATGTGTTAGGTAGCAGTCTTTATAGAGACTTGAGCATTAGAATTGGTTTTATTCCAGAATACTTCACCTTTTCACATTTAATCAATAACAGATGCTGTTTTTCATTCAGTGGAAGGACATTTTCAAAGTCTCCTGATGTAAAATCTTCCATTGTTTCGAAGTGTGGATTATCTTTTGTCAGAATGAATTCCAAACCTATCATTTTTAAAAAAAGTAAAATCTTCTAGTAATTCAGGGACTATCAGCAACCATTCTTAAAATCAAGAATTCCCTAATTTCAGCCTTCACTGATTATATTGAGGAAAGAAACATTTTTAGTAAAAATAATAATTTGTCCTTAAAACATTTGCTTAAGATTGATTGGTAGTTGCATGACACAAAAAATAAAATTTTATATTTCAAAATTTAAAAATATTAATTTTATTCTAAGATGAGTTCTGAACACTGGTCATTTGCAGACATCCCCCTGACCCTGATGAGGCAAGGGTAACTTGGAAGTTACTCCTCAAAAATGAACAGGATTAAAAAAACAACAACACAAAACACCTGATGAACTCCGCAGTGATAGGGTAGGCAAAAGAGAGAAGCTGTGAATTATCCTAAGGACCATCAGTCACAGCCTAAGAGGAAAGGTTGAGGGGAAGAGTAAGAAGTGACAATTTGGTGATGATATTCAGTTAGTTGTGAGCTTAGCGACAGCAATAGAATAAAATGGTTGGATCTCAAAGTATCCATTATTTCATCTGACTCTGAACTGTTATGATTCTTACCTAGAAAGAATTCAGACGAAAGATCCAAATTCATGCAACCCACTTGCCAATTTATTGATATCATTTGAATTTGGGGACAGCGAGTGTAGAAACATAATGCTTTGTTCTGAAACCAAGTAGGAAACAAGATAAGTAAGTTGGAGCTTTTTATTGATAAGAAATCAAATCTCAAATTGAGTTTTTCTATGGCTTTCTCCTTTTTAGTAGTGGTAAGTGATCTAGATAGGGACGCGGGGACTCCACTCAGCAGCTCCGATTGTCCCTTTGCTTTTTCTGTGGGAAGGGCATTACTGGCATCTGCCTCAGTAAGCATCGGGTGACAGCCTGAGAACACGGGCACAGAGCGAGGCCGCAGTTCTCTGGATCCCCTCGGATTGAAGACCTTGCCTCCAGAGCCCTTGGGGATGCAGAATAAACTTGGAAGATTTTTTTAATAAGGTGAAACCAGGCAAGTTTGGATGAATTGAAAGAAAGACATAAAACCTTTCGTTAAAATAATTATTGCTTTTGTTGTATAACATACCATTAATTTTGGGTTTGAACTACAAACTCCTTGCAGGAAGTCTTAGTCTGTTCTGGCTGCTATAACAAAAATACCATAAACTCGGTGACTTATAAACAACAAACATTTTTTTTTTAGTTCTGGAGTCTGGGGATTCCAATCAATACTATGGCGCTGGCAGATTTGATGTGGGGAGAGCCTGCTTCCTGGAAAGCTGTACCCTCACATGTTGAACGGTGCTAGAGGGCTCCCTGTTTTGTTTTTGAATAAGGACACTGATTCCATTCATGAGGGCTTCACCCTTATGACCTAAGCCCCTCTATAAAGCCCCACCATCCAATACCATCACATTAGGTGTTAGGTTTTAGCATATTAATTTGGTGGTGGTGGGGGGGACATATTTAGTCTAACAACAGAGTGAGGGGCAGGAATTTCTGGGAGAAGTTTCCCCGTTCCCTCTCTGGCAGGGCTGCATTATGACTTATGAGAATATTTGCCTTCCCGAGCTCCTTCTTCCACACACACAAAAATCAGAAATTATATTTTATGGCTGTTAGAGGCAACTATAATCCAGGCTGTGTTGATTTTTATACAGTCTTGGTGATTATATTCATGTTCTCTTCTGATTTTAAAAGAAATTAAAAATAAAAGATTTCATGGGCCCTAGGCACTGTGCTTACTATGCCCACTGGATGCCAGCCCTCCTGTTGCAAACACCTCCTGCTCTTCCTGGCCAGGCTTTAAGTCCCATCACAGGCCTTCTTCTTCCATGAAGCCCTGCTTGACTGCTTCTACCTATGGGAACTCCTTTAGTAGTTATCATCTACTTGACTTATTTGTAATTATTATATTTCACATTTTATATCATTAATCTTTTATGTATGGGTCCTTTTATTTTAAGTAGATTTTAGATTGCTCAAAGGGCAGGGACCATGTTTTATGGCATGTTCAATGATAGCTACCATTTATTGAACACTAGCTATGTGCCAAGCCTGGTCTGTTATATGTGTGGTATTATTCTCACTTTCTAGATAAGACAAATGAAACACACAGAAGAAAAGCAACTTGCTCTAGCTTTCCAGCCAGTCTCAGAATTTCAATCTAAGTTTCTCCGATTATAAAGCCCATCATCTTTCTACTCAGTTACACTGCCTCCACGTGTGGGTGTTGGTGGTGATGATGAGAAAGATGAAACAGGAGAATGGGAAAAAGGGAAAGAAAACGACATCAAAGAAAAGTTCAGCAGGCATTTACATTCTGTATATTAAAGCAAATTTAAGGCCATGACTATTTGGGTCTCTTTCTTAGCTTAACTCACTTGAAATCATTATGCTAAGCATTTTTAACAAGAAGAGGTACCTATTTATCATAGTGACAGCAACAGGGTGGGTGACCTACCCCAACTGTAAAGGAATCCCTCACTTCACCTGGTGAAGATTTCAATGTCACTTCTTCTTTTTAAATCAGAAGAAGAAAGTAATTATTTTCCAATGACAATATGCTCAGGTATTAATTCTTCCTTCAATACATCATAATCATATTCCATATTTCAGCCAATGTTGGAGAATGTCAGAGTTAGGTCCAATCACACTTATTAAGATAAAAACAGCTCTTGAACTGATTCATTTGGGCCCTGAGATGGGATGGGCTTTTTATGTTGTCAAAATGGTCAGTGAAATGTAAGCATAAAATCACATTAAAATGTTTCATGCAGGGAAAAATGTGGTCCCCTAATTTGATTTTGCTCATTTATTTTTTCAGCAAGCATTAAACCATAATCAAACCCTTAGAATGGGAATACCTCATGGCAATTAGACATTTAGGTGTAATGACTGAAGTCTTTGGGGAAAGAGTTGCTATCAACACACCAGCCCATTCTCTCCACTGGAACCTAAAGTCCCCTTTGTTACAGCAAACATTTGTAACACACCTGTAATATCCTGAAATGAAACTTGTGGATAAAAGACTCTTAACTTGCCTATGCATAGAGTTTTTTCTTAAAGCCCTAACTATAATATAAATATAAATAATGTAATATATAATAAAAAAATGAAAAATTCTTGGACACAACAACACCAGAGGATTTAATGAGGTTGTCAGATGCTTTTGTTTATAAATAGAATCAAGATGATTGTGATAACTGCAAATACAGATTGATACAGGTGTCTGAATTGGCAACTCATATACCCAAAACTGTATTACATCATTGGTTATTTTTTGAAATGACTCGATAAAGTTCCAAGCAAAGCAAAGAACATTCTTACTTTGATTTACCTAATAATTGCATTCCTGAAAAATTCATTGTATATGAAAACTATGCAAAAATATTTTGTGTTATATGCAATGTAAGGCTAGGCTCTGTGTCAATAGAGTTATAACTAAGCTTTTCACTGACATGAATGTCTGAAGGAACATTTCCAACATGTATAGCACTTGGGACAATTTTTCATTGTGCAGGATTGTCTTTCCCATTATAGATTATCTAGCATCCCTGGCCCTTTATAATTTACTAGAGGCCCAGTGCACAAATTTGTGCACTGTTGGGGTCCAGCCAGCTCTGCACCCTGGTTGAACTCCTGGTCAAACTCTGGGTCGAGGGGGCAATTTGCATATTACCTTTTATTATACAGGATAGGTCAATAGTACCTACCAATCATTTGGACCAAATAACATATCCCCATTACTTTATTTAAAGCAGCCGCTATGGGGCAGTCTTGTCCCTATTCAGAATATTGCTCCAGTCATAGTAAGTACCTAACTCATGACTATGAAAGATGGATGGGTGGATGTTTGGAAGGATTAATAAATGAATAACTAAGTTTATACCAAATATTTATTATCTACTTTTTAAGGTACCATGACTGGCTCCAGCGGGGAGACAAATTAAAAGTGGATCCTGTACTCAATATGTTTGTAGTCAAGGAGTGGACTTTTACACGCTTATGGCCATTTTCAAGTATAAGCTACAGTATGTTAATTAGGTATGGGTTGAAAGTAATGTACGTGGTGCCATCTATTTTATTTAATTTAAAAAGACTTTTGTAAAACCCCAAGTTTGGAATCATTAGTGTTATTTCAGGTGGGTTAACTAGGTTATTCTGATATGGTACAAAACAGCACAAGATTGTTTTTAAATAGCGGTTTTCATACTTGGGGTATTTTAAAGTACTTTAAAGTGCTTTTCAGAGTAATGAGTAAAACACTGGTGGTGAGAAAGTATGTAAGCTAATGGAGAAAGCCATTATGCTCTTGACAGTAGCTCAAACAGGACTGTGGAAATTAGAAGCAGTTTTATTGATATTGGCCTGGATTTGGGATTAATCCTTGCTCTTTTTAAAAATTGCCATGGGATATTTAAATTGCACTTGAATGGCCACTGTGTTTAATACGATTGCTTGCTGGACCTGAAACTCAACCAAAAAGTTTTGCATACACATTCTACAAATAAAGCACATTTGGAGATAGCAGTTTTCTCCCATAATGAATTTGGATAATGAAAGATTTCACAGAAGAAGAACCAGGGAAAAAGAATCACCATACCCCTTCCTTAGCTTTTGGAAGTAACCTCATTGGAGGTTCTGAAATATTTAGATAAATGTGTTCCAGTTTTGCCTTTGCACTTCAGGGTTTTGGCTGAGACCAATGCAGAGATGCCAAAAATCTAATGAGAAAGCCTGCCCAAGGACAATTTCCATACCAGTTTTAACAGACTTGTGAGGTTAAGCGTTGAATCAATATGCAAACTTTATAATATCAAATAAAATAATTTCTCATGCCTTTGGCTTTTTAAAAATTTTGTATGCGGTTCCATCCAAATTTTATCCAAAGATAAGTGACAATTTAATTGGCAAGAGTAGAACAATTTGAAGTTTAAAATTTATTTTAGTAGATTGTGTCATCTATTAAGTTAATATGAAATTAAAAGTTAATACCATTATTAGCATGCTTGAGAAATCTCCACTATAAGCCTGCAATGAAATCTACAATTGAAACAGTAGATGTTAAACTAATCTTATCTAATAAAAAGGGAATATGCTAATTGACTGCCCCACCCTCAAAGATGACAGTGCCCATAGCCAATAAGGGGGTATATGCTAATTGACTGCCCCACCCTCAAAGATGGCAGTGCCCACAGCCAATAAGGGGGAATATGCTAATTGACTGCCCTGCCCTCAAAGATGGCAGCATCCACAGCCACAAGATGGCAGTGCCCAGTCCCCTCAGCCCCACCCGAGCGGCAGGCGTGCAGCCGCTCCGTGTGCCTGCCTACGGAGTCCTCCAGTCCCCCAGCCTGAGGTGCAGGCAAGCCTTGGATGGTGGCTGCCCAGCTGCCCAGGGCCACCCGAGGCTCAGGTAACCAGTGCTGGCTGAGGCTTGCGCTGCTGGCAGTGGCAGCAGCAGAGGTGTGATGGGGTGTTGCCTTCCCCTGATCACCGGGTCACCTCCCACCCCTGAGGGCTCCTGGACTGTGAGAGGGGGCAGGCTGGGCTGAGGGACCCCCCCCGCCTCCAGTGCATAAATTTTCATGCGCCGGGCCCCTAGTTATTTAATAAAATTCTTTAAACTTTTGTTTAGGATTTGCTGTAATTCAATGATGTTACTGTAATTCATCTTCATTCATCCAAGAGGATTTGATTGGGTATCTAATGCCTCTAATACTGGGATCCATGTTAAGAAGGGAATTTTGGTAAAGACCCGGAAGGTGGGTATTTATTTAGTCTAGACTTCAGAGTTGGCAATAGAGTGAGATTGTATATTAGCCCCAGAATTTAAACTAATCTCCTATTACCAGCTTTTAGTTATGAGCTCTTTTGATTTCTAACAGAGATTTAATATGCCACAATTTTCACTTTGAAATTTGTTTTACTCCCAAACCTTTCAAGTCCATCAACAAAGCCACCTGTCAATGGAAAATAAGGATAAATTGTGTTAATTATGTGTCTGCATGACTTGCTCCATTCAATGCAAAACAAACAAAACAATAACATTTTTATAAGTAAAAGTTATAGAAGTTTGACCACACCAGGGCTTGCCTTCCTCAGCATAAGCAAAAGGATGAGCTTGATGGTAGGACTTAGGGATCACATTGGGTTAGCCCCAATGTGGGTTTGAGAAATTAGAGGTGCAAAAGAGCCAGAAGCTTTCTAGATCTCATCATTTCAATGCAATCCTGAAACTTTCTAGGGGTGTGAGCATGAGGAGATGTAACTATTAGAAGCATAACACATCTTTCAAGAACACAGGAGACATTTGAACAATAAATTTCTTTATTTTAGTGGATGTTATGTCTCTCTCAGTTATTGAGATTATCATGATTACCCAAATTAAAGCAAGAGCTGTACATCATAATGTCAAGAACACTGAGTTGGGATATAACCCAATTCTCATAATCTTACTTCTGCCATCACCAGGTCTTCCTCCTAGGGAAGGCCCAAAGCTGGCTAATTTGCCACTGTATTCCCTAGTTTGCATTGAGTAATAGTGTCCCTTACATTTGTTTTGAATGAATAAAAATGTTTTTCGAAAATTGCTTTTGGCTATGACTTCTGTCTTGGCCTCAGCATCTTCATTTGTACCATGAGTGGGGTTGGCTAGATGAACCTCTTGTCCCCTTAGCACAGTTTCTTAACTACTAGCCCTTGTTAAAAACACAAATTTCAGGACCCAACTGAGGCAAAGTTTTTGGGGATTGAGCCTGGGCATTTGCCCTTTTCATGTTTCACAGGTGCTTCTTATGTACCAAAATTTGTTCTAGAGCCATGCAAGTATCTTAAAACATATTTACAAGTAGGAGCTTTGACCACACCAAGGCATTTACATACAAAGGGTAAGTGTAGAGTGGAGGTAATTATTTAGGTAATTTGGTTATCTAATTCCTAACACTCTTTCCAGAAAATTTTCTTCATTCTTGATATAGGCAAGGATATCATATTTTCAGATTTGGTTGAAAAGCTATAACTCAAATAAAACAAACTCTACTTTTTCTTTCTTCATGAAAATGTAATTTTCAAGCTGTTAATTTTTGCAGATACTCTGTTAAATCGGGTTTTAAAATATTATTTAACAAATGCAGAAAAATTATTTAACTGACAGAAGTAAATATCATTGACTTTCTCAGCATTCAAACAAGTCATTCTCGTAAAATGCTGATTGGCATTTACTTTTCTGGATAAGTGTTTTCTTTTATAAAAGTGTAATTTTAAACATACTAAATTTAAGAGGTAGCATTTTAAAATATTAAATATAAATAAAAGTTGTCATTTTAAAGAATTCTTCATACTTACAATTTTCCTCAAATTCTTACTAATCACAGAAAGTACCAAGAAAATGTGATTAAACACACAACTTTAGTCCTTTCGTTGACATCTCCAAAGGCCCAAATTAACAGCTGGTTTTAGGATGCTCAATCGCTTCTTTGTTCTTTCTAACTTCATACTTTTGATGAGGTGTAGATTGATATGACTCAAGGGAAACCAAAGCAAAGATATTTGGTTTATGTATCTGAACTCCAGTCAAATTCAAATAGATAGACTGTTAAGGTAGATGCAAGAGCCCAGACTTTCAGACATCATTCAGGCAGAACTCGTGCTGGGCTCGCTCTCATTGGGATGAATTGTCCAAACCAAACACAGCCAGTCCTTTCCATCAGTTTTTTCCATCAGTGTGCCTGGTTTCCAACCGCAGAAATAGGGAGACAATTTGCTTAACTTCATGTCAGATGTCAGGCCTGCTGACCTTCAAGGAAAGCTGAGTTTGACAATAGCGAACACTGGCCAGAGAACACAAGTCTGGGGTCTGGTTTAGAATATTTGCTCTTCAGCCAGAAATACAGATGGACGTAAAATAGGAACATTTTAAAGGTTTACATTGAAACAATGTGCTTCAAAGAACACATTATACTAAAACGTATTTTTTTCTTTAATTCAGAACTATCGTGTATTTAGGACGTAGGTGCAGAATATTAAGCTGATGGAGGTGATATGGAATTATTCACCATATTTTAAAGTACACTGTTCATTTCCAGGGCATACTATTGCATAAAAAGAACAAAATGCCCAAGAGTATCTATCGTATTATAAGAAAAAAAGGATTTGAAAAAATACACAAGAGTCTTTTCAGTTTCTCAGAAGAAATACAGGAAGGGTAAAGCAGAAACTGAAGAGATTGGTCTCCTAATGGGGTAGGTTGGAAAAAGATGGAAAAATGGGGAAATTGGAACAGGTGAGCAGGGATGAGGAGGACATGGAATTTTTCTGAGCATATATTTAAGAGTGCTAATTCATAGAACCATACATAACTATGTTTCATATAACAGTTACATGCCCAAATAATGTGAAGGATATATGAAACATTATTTTAAAAAATTATTAATATTTAAAATGAAGAAATAATTGAAACCAACCAGAAGTGGGAGGAACCCAAAAATGAAACATACTTACACATGACCAAATTGTAGTACAAATAAATAGCATAATCACACTGATGGGATGAGGGAGAAAAGAACTAACCTAAGTAATTTTGGAAAACAGTGCCTTGATTGGATAGTGTAAGACTAAAGACCCAGAATTCATGTGTGCACGAATTCTGCAATATTGTCAATAGGTGTTTTTGTCAAAGGTATGTGGCTTGGCAATTCAAACAATTTTATGAGCATACACAAATTAAACAAATAGGTAAATATATTGTACATAATAAGAATTGTGTTTTTCACTGTTGGAAAAAGAATTTAAAAATAAGGAAAGGGGAAAGGCTAAAGTGAACTTTGAAGTGTTGATTAGAATCTGAGGTGTCAGCACAAACTTGTTGTTTGTACTATATATAAAGAGAGATATATGTATATGTGTAGCTAACACACATAAATGTATTTCCTAGTTCTGTCTGCTAGGAAGGCTGAGAAGCAATGGCATCACAATAATAGACATGTAGCATCCAGATCTTAATTTCTAAACATTACTCTGCAATAAAAGGAAGTATTTGATTCCAAGAGAAGTATTTGATTCTAACGCTGAGGTAAGAAAACACAAGATGATCCTGGACATCTTATAGTCCCAGGATAGAAGAAAATGCTTAATAAAAGATTGAATTCTGTTGAAATTGTTCTTTTGTTCAATAGCCAACCGGAGGGAGCTCCTGATGGCCAAAGCTTGAACTCTTGGAGAAATAAAGTAAATGACAGTATTGGGTTTTAACCTATAGAACAAAATGAATAATCATGACTACACACTGATATAAATGAATGTTTGGTTAAGTAAATAAATGAGAAAATAACTCTTTCTTATTGTAAAACTATCCTATATAATAAAAGCCTAATATGCTAAGTGTCTGACCATTTGACCGTTCAACTAGTCGCTATGATGTGCACTGACTACCAGGGGGCAGACACTCCAACTGGTAGGTTAGCTTGCTGCTGGGGTCTGGCCTATCAGGACTGGGCCAGACAGGCCGAACATGCCCTAGAGCCCTCCTGTGGCCCCTGCCCAGTCCAGATTGTGCACTGGTGGGGTCCTTTGGCCTGGCCTGTGCCCTCTCATAATCTGGGACCCTTCAGGGGATGTCAGAGAGCTGGTTTTGGCCCAATCCTGCAGTCCAGACCGAGGGATCCCACCAGTGTACGAATCCATGCACGGGGTCTCTAGTAATTAATAAAAGTAGAGGAAGGAAGGAAATAAAAAAAACCACCAAAATTTGTTCCTCAAGATATTTACTGACTACAACAGGAAAGATAGTGAGTTTACAGTGGTGGAATGCAATAGACACTAACTTAACCCAGCATTGAACATTACTAGCACCAAAGATATTCAGTATCATGAATTCTTTGCTCTGAGGCACTGAGAAAGATATAGCATCATTTCTGTGACATTCTTCCCCAAAATGCATAACTTTACTTCAATTACAAGAAAATTTTAGACAAACCCAAGTTTTTGACAAAATATTTTATAAAAATATCTGCTGTTGTTGACAGAAGCTGGGTGAGGGCTACAAGGAAACTCTCTGTGTTATTGATGCAATTCTTATGTAAGTATAACATAACATAAAAGGTTACAAATAAAACATAATGTGATAATTGAAAATTGTTTTAAAGATAACTTTTAAATGTGCCCTTTACATTTTTTTTTAAAATCTTATATAGTCCAGACTTTTTACCATGGTCTGCAAAGATTGTCACCATCTGGCCTATTCTCACCTTCTTATGTCACCTCTAGTTCTGTGCCACCCACACTGGTTTTCTTTCTGCTCTTTGAGCATGCCAAATGAATTCTCAGCCACACACACACACACACACACACACACACACACACACTCACTCCTTCTTTCCCTGAGCCTCTCAAAATTGGCTTCTTCTCATTGTTTAGCTCAATGAGTTAGTCAGTTTTTACCAGGTTATACTGTCTCCCAAAACACAAAGTCCTATTTCTTACTTATGTTGCATGGCTGATTCATAAACTGTGAATTAGCTGTAGATCTGCTCCTCAGATCTTCATCCTAGGATCCAGAAGCAAAGAGCAAACTCAGTCTGAAATATGCCAAACTCATGGCAGAGGGGAGAGAATAAGCAAGCTGATGAAATCAATCACCAGTTCTCAGAGCTCCTCCGTGGAGCTGGCACACCGTCGCTTGTGTTAACATTTCATTAATCAGAGCATATCCGATGACCAAGCTTGATTAACACAGTAGGGAAGGAAAATCCTCCTACAGAAGACAGTGAAGTCATATGATGGTGTTGTATAATCTCACAAGGAAGAGGGAGGACATTTGTCAATAATAATATAACCTATCACAAGAATCAGCTCATATGAAATCATCTCAAAGAAACTGTTCTGTAACACCTGCACCTTGACTCATCCCTCTTCCTCAGGTTACTTGATATTCTATTATTTTCCTTTCTTATCCCTTCCTGAAATTATCTTACTTTGATAAGGTTTGTTTTTATTATTGGTCTCTCCCACTAGAATGTAATTCTATGGAGCAGAAAATGTGTATAAATTGATCATAGTTCTGCCTGACAGTACCTGGCCATTAGTTACGTACTCAATAAATATTTGTTGGGTAAAGGAAGGCACAGCCTGGAGCTCCTTCATTTTCATGTCTTTTTTTTAAATCCTCACTCGATTATATTTTTTCCATTGATTTTTAGAGAGAGCGAAAAAGAGGGGAAGAGACAGAAGGAAACATTAAGTCAGACAGACCAGGGTTCCATGTTTTTATAAAATCTACCATATACAACATCTCACTAATAGTAGGCACTGATGAATGTTTTTAAATAAATGGGTGCATATTTATAATAAATAAAATTAAAGATGAAAGATATATATGTGCATTTTTAATGGCTATGACTACAATTAAGATAAAAGAATCTTCCTATTAAGGGCGTTTTTATACATTGAATTTTTCTCCAAGTACGTGTGGACAAGATAGATGAGATTTAATTTTTTTCATGTAGCTTCAGCTAACCTCACTTATGAATAAAATGTTTGAGGATTTAGTTTGGCAAATGCAGTGCAGGTCTGCAGAATGGACAAATTAGCAATTTGTCTTGGAAGTGAATAGCAGCAGGATGGGAGATTTGAGGGGCTGGAGGAGAAGAAACAACCTATGTAGACACACTGGCATTTTGATATTTCAAGTGCTTTTTAATTTCTTCTAAAGGTAAGCTAGCAACGGTAAGCCATTTCGATAAATGTTACTTCTCTGAAAAGCTCTGTTCATCTTGCCTTTCCATAATATCTGTGAAAATTTCATCTCATTTTCTAGTTTGTAAAGGTTGTTTGTTCAGCAATGACTCTTTGTAGGCCCAAAGTATTCACAGACCTACTAAGAATTAGACTTATATATAGATGGAATGGGTACTACGATTGCAGAAACCTTGGGTAAACTTTGCCTTCTCTAATCATAGATTTCCATTATTAATAGTTCATTTCTGTGGCTTTGAACTGGATGACCCAAGATATGAAGGTTGATTTCAGTCATAATTTTCTTATTATGGAAAATATTTTGGGTTTTTCTGAAGGAAGTTTTAATTGGGCTCCAGGAAAGAGTACTAGAGTGGGATGTCATTATTGAGAAATGGGACATGGCATAGCATGGGAGTAGGAGAACTATGAAGCTGGAAAGTTCATGAAGACAAACGTTTTTATTTTGCAAGTTTACCTTGAGATGGCTTTGACCTCAGACTAAATTACCCACTGCTATAGCTGTAAACCTGCAACCTGTTATTGCACAGACTGAATTAAGATGAGGTCTGCCATGAACCCTGTCAAGAAGGTTCAGTTTTAGGAAGTTGTCAATGGATCTGCTACTCCAGTGGTCCCTCAGGGCTATGCTTTCAAAGTATAAATACTATTGAAGTGAATTTCTGGAGTATTTACTTATTTTAAATCTTTCTCAAATGCAGAGTTTAACGATTCCAGACCATAAACAATACTTACAATGGTGCTAATAAATTGTAAAACTTTGTAATAAAGTATTCCGAGATTTAACCTGTAGTCTGCCATTTGCCAGCTAGGTACAGTTGAGCCTGACACTTAACCTTTCCAAACCTCAGTCTCTTCCTTTGGAAAATGGATTCATGAATAGTATCTACCCCAGAGCACATTGTAAGGATTCAATGAAAACATTTTTGTATGCTGCCAGGATCTCATCAGTTGTAAGTCACAAAAATCCAGCTCAAACCAACTCAAACATAAAGGGAAATTTATTGGTTCATGCAATAAGTAATTGAAAGTGCAAAACTGGCATTAGGCATGCTTGGATGGAGACATTCAATGAGCGTATTCAAAACCTGCCTCTTCTCCAACTGCTGGCTCTGCTTTTCTTTGGTTTGGCTTTATTCTCAAGTACTCTCTTCATGTGCTGGCAAAGATGACCACCAACAGCAAGCTCCAAACTATATCTTACAGCTTAACAACTACAGTGAAAAAGCTGGTTCTTTTTTCCATGGTTCTAGCAAAATTCCTAGGGCTGAGTCTCATTTCTGGGTCCCGAGTCATGTGCTCCAGACTGAGGCCAGGGTCAAGCATTCTCAAATTGGCATGATCCTGGAGCTAGTAGGTTATACAAGCTCCAACCAAACAACATGGACAGAGAAGTAGGTGAAGGATACCTCCTCTCGCACAAAAAAGGGGGGCTTTGCATTATTACAAAGAAAAATTGGGGGGGGTATAGACAAAACAACAGATGTTCTCTACAGTGTTTAAGGCATTCAGCATAGTGTTTGACAGAGAGCAAGACATCCATGAGTGTTTGCTGTTATTAATGTCATTAGTGCTCTGGAGAAGAGAAGATATGGTAACCTTAGGCAGAGAACCCTTAAATAATGATGTGAAATGTGAGAGCATGACCAGTTCTTCTCGAACTTTCTATTCTCAGTAACCAGTACAGTAGCTGGCAGATAACAGGTGCTCATAAATGCCTGTCCAGTGAATGAATACATGCCAGATATCATGCAATGCACTTCTCATCCCAAAGCCATTATAATAGCAATGTAATTAAGCTGCTTCTTGGTCTGTTGTGCCAGTAGTTTTCCACAGGCTCATTGTAGGGTGCTTTAAACTTGAAAGTTCCTGTGAATCATGATTCACCTGGGGATCTTGTTAAAATGCAGATTCTGGTTCAGTGAGTCTGGGGTAGAGCTTGAGATTTTTGCATTTCTAACGAGCTCCAAGGTAGTGCCATTATGGGCTGGTCGGCAGAACACCATTTGAATATCTAGGCTTTAAAGTTTTAAACTATTTCCAAGGGGGAGCTGACATAAAGCTTTTCCCAAGGGTCATTCAATTCCACTGTTCAGTAGAGAACCCACTTTAGGGTGTTCTTGTAGCATGTCCTTTCTTTCATGAGCAAGGATGCACAAGGAGAGCACAGAGAATTAATTCTAAGCGTGTCCTGTCCTCCTAAAAACAGAGAAAACAATGTGAAGACAGAAAACAATCTAAAATGTACATTTGAAGAGGTTAATGAATCAGTTTCCATCTTTTACAATTGTTCTTTAAGAAAATAGCCCGGGTTGCGGGCTCAATCCCCAGTAGGGGGCGTGCAGGAGGCAGCTGGTCAATGATTCACTCTCATCATTGATGTTTCTATCTCTCTCTCTCCTTTCCCTTCCTCCCTGAAGTCAATAAAGATATATTAAAAAAGAAAAACAAGAAAAAAAGAAAATAGCTGTCCTTTATTGAACATGAACTCTGAACCTGGGCATTGAGCTTTACATCTATGATTTTGCTTAATCATGCAACACTCCTGGGATATTGTAAATAGTGTCCCCAGTTCATAGGTGAGGAAAATCATTCTCAGAAAAGTTAAAGCCAGCCAGGTATGCAATGGGTTCATGCAATAATTTGTACTTCAGTCTCTCTCCTAATATCTCATATAAAATATAATGGGAATGTTAGAGAATGCACTCATGGCTATTATTAATGTCAAGCATCACGATGCTTAATCCTTTACTTATTTCCTTCAGCACTTTATGGTGTGCAAAGTGCTTTGGCATTTATTGCCTTATCTGATTTGGCTGCTCCCGGTTAAAAGCTGACCTTCTTAAATAAAATACTGAAGCTGCTTCTTTTTGGTTTAAATGCTCATGCTTAAGAGAGAGAATAGGCAGTCACTTGGTCTGTAGGATGCAGAGGAGGAATGGTGTCATCACCATGCTGGCAGCCTTAGGTTGCCTGTGGCACAGATTGTGGGCATTGATGTGAGCAATTCCTGGGGATTCCTGGTTCAACCATTGTCAGACAACTGTGTGGCCACAGGAGAATGATTTACCTTTGTTCTGCCTCTGTTTTCTCATATGTAAAAGGCGGGTGATAATTGCAGTTCTGACCTCACAGGAGGGTGAAAATTAAATTTAATTATGCGAGAGAGGAGCTTAGTTCAGTGCCTGGCACATATTAAGCAATGAAATTAAATATATATATGGAGGTTTGAACATCACCAAATATGTCTTATTGAAGATCAGTATTATATACTCTCTCTTTTCTCTTTTGACTATAGATCTCATTTTAACATACTCATTATCACCCTCAATCTTTCCTCCATCAACCCCACCTCTAGCACTTTGAATTTTTGGCTCCACATCTGAGATTCATAATTGTTTCCCTTCTGTTTAGGCAGCTGTAAGAAGTTCACATGAAAATAATCTCCTTCCTCTTTCTGTATGCATGACATTGAACATATATTCTCCCTCCTCAGTTATTACACAGAGGTTACATAACCTACTTGTTAACCTGGAGTAACATATCTAGACTAATAAAATTTTGCCATTGACAGATAGGTAAAATTTATAGGAGATGTGGGTGGTTGAATGAGAAAGGCATATTTGTAAATGCAACACAGCTCAGCAGAAGGATTTGAATGTCTCTAGACAAAGGAATCCAAGGAGAAAAAAAAAGTTGCTCCAAAGCATGTCTGGGGCAGTAGGCTTGCCCACTGGAGGTAATGGCATTCAACAACCTTGACTACACCAATAATAGACTATAATCATTTTTTAAAGAATTGGTAGATATAAATGTAGTGATCTCACTTTTTTGATTTACTATTTTTAATTTCTATGTTTAAAATGTACCTAAATATTTATTGGATATTTACATCTATGTTTGTGTGCTCAAAATATTTTGTGACAGATAAGAGGATTTTACTGCATGCTACTAGTATGTAATTTTTTTCTTAAAATTGAATATTAAAAATCAAATTTAAGGGAGACATGTCCAGAGGTTGAACATAAATGGGTAATATTAATGTGGATAAGTACCTATGTAACAATCAAGCGTTGGTCCAGTAGTTTAACACACTAAAAGTTTATTTCTCACTTGTGACACAGTCCCACATAGGTCTTTGGTGACTGCTTGTTTCCCTGCACATTGAAATTCCACTTGCAGTTGGGAAACCACAGTGTGATGATCACCTTCTCTTAACTACCTGTTGGAGCCTGAAAGTGACATAGTACCTCTGCTCATGTCCCACCGGTGATAACATCATGTTGCCTCACCTAGGAGAGAAACAGAAATGCAGGTTGATCCCATATCCAGGAGGAGGAAATGGGTTTGGGGAGCATCTAGCCAATCTCAACACATAATGAAAATTTAAACTTCAGATTTCAAGACTTTTTTTTTAGTCCTTTTAATGTTTATGGAGAAGACTAGTACTCTTTTATAGAAACTGTTGGCTAAGGAACAGCAATATAAAATGTCTATTTCTATAAGAAGAAAACTGAACCTGTGATACTATAAATATTTTGGTTTTTGGTTTCTTACCCTAAAAATATTAAAGTGTACCTTTGTACTTTTTAACTGGTCCCATGCTATTATAATGGTATGCAAAATTTGCAGCAAGTTTTTTAATTTTCTCAAGAGGAAGAAGATTTAACCATTGGCTTACCTTACTGAGTGCAGCCAAATAGAAAATCAGACGGTTAAAGTAGCAAAAAGTGGAGCATCTGTGAGGAGAAAATTTGAATACAATATGTCAAAACAATTTCTGCAACTAATCATGATTAAATAAAAAACAATAACATCACACTGGACATGGTAATACAATCTTCCTAACAATGAAGTTGGGAAAAGAGAAGCACAAAAGAGGAGACCATTAGAGATTTATGCACGAGATCAGCATGAGAAACATTTACATGTTTTTCTTAGGTAAATGGGATTGCCAATGGAGATCATGTGTTTGTTTCTTTGATGCTTATGTATGGAATTCTCATTGAGAAAACTCAAAAGCATCAGATCACTGTATCCCTTCTCATTTTAGGATGTTTATAGGATATAGGATAAGCTGGCCAGAGAAGCACAGGGAAGTGAGGAGGCTGCTGCATGAAGGCACTTTAGACTAGAAATTCCAAAAAATAGATTAACATTTTCTGCCTCTAAACTCTTCAAAGAAGACCATAATTGTGTCTTTTATATCTTACCCCGTGCTCCAACTGCTGAATTCCTCAACTCCCAGGAGGAGCCTCATAGAGATGCTGTGCTGTTTGATTTGGCACTATTCACAAACCTTGGCAGGTGATCAAATAGAGGGCACAGAAGTGCAGGAAAAGCCTTAAGAAACTGTCTTCGCTGTTGTCATTACTGCCTTCATGAATTGAAATCTCAACGGTAAGCATAAAGAAGCCATAGCTATTAACCAAGCGTGCCTAACTCCAACTTAGATGTTTAACACACCTTGGCATGGAGAAAACACCCACATGGACAGCTTTACGTGCTTCCTCTTGAGTTGTATTTGTCTCAACTTTTAAATACACTTAATTTCTTAAAATAATTAAGTATTTTTGCCCTAGCACTTTTGAGCTAAGTGTGTAGACATGATGAATAGGCTAGT